>NC_084480.1:192718473-193326973 GCF_030035675.1 Rhineura floridana
ACCTCATATGCTTTAAATGTGCATTAGAATGTGATTTAAATGTAGGGTGTGGATCTACCTATGGTTTCTCAACCTAACCTACCACAAAGGGTTGTTGTGAGGATAACATGAAGAAGAGCCATGAATACCACCTTGACCTCTTTGGAGGAAAGGTGGAATGGATATAAATGTAATACAGATAAATAAGGAATAATCAGATAAAAAGTCTCTCTCCAACCTGCCTGAATTGTGGGAAGGGGGCCAGGTTTGAAATCATGAAAAAAGCCCAACCAAAACATCAAAAAGAAAAGAATTTGAGACACAACCAGAATATTCAATCCTACAAATGCTGGATTTTCCATGTAGGTTGTGATGCCCCTGTATTTATAATACTGTAAATATGGTAAGTGTGGGTTTATTAGAGTAAATGAGGTAAGTGGACTGAGTGAGAGGGGGGAGTACATGGGTTGGAATGTTGATGCGTATTATGATTGGTTGAGCACTTGAGGGTCTGAAGGTATAAATGAGAGGATGACAGTTTTTGGTTTGGTTGGTTTTAGTTGGTAGGTTTAGGACTTTGTTGGTTGGTTCAGGGTTTTGGAGGGTGGATTGAATTAGGCTGGTAGTGAGGAAGGTTATTGATGACTAGAAACATAAAGAGTAAAGTATCTTATGAAACCACATGCTTGTTGACAATACCTTTAAGTATCTTGTTATTCCCTGTGTATATAAATAAATATTTCTTGGTTTACCTAATGCCTGATCCTTGGCTGGGTTTACACAGACCAGAAGGGTGGGCAGGGCATATACCAAGGTTGGGAAACAGTATCAATGGTGGCAGCGGTGAAGAGATAGTGTAACATCATCAGGTATCCAGAGCAACCTAGGGCTGTATTCTTTATAGGCACAAAGATACAGGGGGGTTGTGGCCTACAAGTGCACCCCGACACAAAGTAGCAATAAGCCAGGATGAGACTAAGGCACAGTCTCAAGGCAATCTTGTTTTACAGGGAGTGTCTGATAGTGCTGCCTAGCGGTGGGATCTTGAGATATCTTTGCTAGAGCCGGGTGGAGAACTGTTTAAAGACCAGGACCCTGAGGTGGGACCGTGACAAGGTGGAGACCACAGGTGGGATCCTAGCAGGTGGCACCTGAGGTGGGATCCTGACAGGAAGGGTCCTGACATAGGTCCTCAGCAAACTCAATGTGTGGCTGTCTGCCAGGACAGGTGGGGTGGGCAGGCAGGGTGCAGTACATGTTCCCATACTACATATAGGCTGTGCACACTGAGTTCTCATCTGAACCATCACTTGCACTATCCTACTTTTTGTAATAGCAATTTAAATTTGCCAAAGTGTTTTATAGTGTTTTTGTCTTCACAACAACCCTGTAAACTAGACCCTAGTGCAATTTTAGCAAAACAACAAAAATAATAGTACTAATATCTTAAAGGCTTAACAAATTTATTATGGTATAAGATTTCTTGGGCTCCAGTCCACTTCATCAGACGCATCATTCTTGATAATTCATGAAAGGATATGTAATCATACATTTGCCAGCCTTTAAAGTGCTACTGGACTATTGTTCCATTTCTCTTGTAAGCCATGGCTCGTTGGCTACTAGGTCTGTGCTCTGTATTTGAACAAATCATGAAAAATGAACTGAATCAGGCCTCTCCAGGATCTTTTTTTGAGGCCAGGGCCCCCCACTCTGCCCGTCTGTTCCCTGACCTCAACTAAACCGCAGTCTCCAACCCATTGACGTAATAAACCTTAAACAAAACTATGCAGGTAAGAAGCCAGCAGGGGTGTGGGGGCTTTCCAGTGTTTTGCACCGCCTGCAGCATGTACAACTATCTGCCTGTTGGACAGAAGTCGTGGCTGTGCTCTCGGTGCAATGAGCTCCTGGCTCTCCGGGAACGACTTCATTTCCTTGAGGCCAAGGTGGCGGACCTGGAAAAGCTGAGAGAGGCAGAGAGGTGTGTGGAGGAGGCCTTCAGGGACATTATAGCTGTGTCCCACTCCAACGATGATAGCTCTCCTGCTATCATGGACAACAATGGTCTCGGGGAAGGAGAGCATCCAGCTGAGGAAGAGGGAAACGATCCCTTAGAAGGGACCCATTCCTTGGGGGATGAGCAGCTATCCTCTCGTGCCGAGGATATATCTCCAGCGGCTGGAGGGATCCTTGTAGTCGGTAATTCGATCATTAGGAACAGAGACAGTGGGGTGTGTGATGGGCATGCAGACCGCAAGGTGTTTTGCCTGCCTGGTGCGAAGGTTGCAGATATCGCCCGTCGTTTAGATAGTTTGGTAGACAGTGCTGGGAAGGAGTCAGTGGTCGTGGTGCACGTTGGCACCAACGACATGGGGAAATGCAGCCGTGAGGTCCTGGAAGCAAAATTTAGGTTGCTAGGTAGGATGCTGAAAGCCAGGACCTCCAAGGTGGCTTTCTCTGAAATGCTACCGGTTCCACGCGCAGGACCAACCAGACAGGCCCAGCTTCGCAGTCTCAATGCGTGGATGAGACGATGGTGTCGGGTGGAAGGGTTCAGATTTGTTAAGCACTGGGGAACATTTTGGGACCAGCCGGGCCTGTACAAAAGGGATGGGCTCCACTTGAACCAGAATGGAACCAGACTGCTGGCACTTAAAATTAAAAAGGTAGCAGAGCAGCTTTTAAACTGACTGAGGGGGGAAACCCGACAGGAGCTGAGAAAGGTCCAGTTTGGAATAAACCTCCCCCCTGGGATAAAAACCAAAGAAATGATGAAATTTTAAAAGGGGTAGGCCTAGAAGTAGGCATTGTGAGAGCAGGGGCACAGGATATAAATTCAGAAGAGCAAAATTACCACAGGCCTAACCACAAGTGCCAAAGACACTTGAAGAGAGACACTGCTTACAAGTGCCTGTACGCTAATGCTAGGAGCCTCCGAACCAAGATGGGAGAACTGGAGTGCTTGGTCTTCGAGGAGAGCATTGATATAGTGAGCATAACGGAGACCTGGTGGAATGGAGAAAACCAGTGGGATACGGTTATCCCTGGATATAAACTATATCGGAAGGACAGGGAAGGACGTATTGGTTGCGGAGTTGCTCTATACATGAAAGAAGGCATTGAATCCAGCAAGCTCAAAACCCCAAAAGAGGCAGACTCCTCCACAGAATCGTTGTGGGTGGTGATACCGTGCCCCAGGAGGGACTTAATACTGGGAACGATCTATCGTCCCCCTGATCAAAATGCTCAGGGAGACCTTGAGATGAGATATGAAATTGAGGAAGCATCCAAACTAGGAAATGTGGTAGTAATGGATGACTTCAACTACCCGGACATAGACTGGCTGCATATGTGTTCCAGTCATGAAAAAGAAGCAAAGTTTCTAGATATTCTAAATGACTATACCCTAGATCAGTTGGTCATGGAACCGACCAGAGGGACAGCAACCCTGGACTTAATCCTCAGTGGGGACCGGGACCTGGTGCGAGATGTAAGTGTTGTTGAACCGATTGGGAGCAGTGACCACAGTGCTATTAAATTAAACATACATGTAACTGGCCAATTGCCAAGAAAATCCAACACGGTCACATTTGACTTCAAAAGAGGAAACTTCACAAAAATGAGGGGATTGGTAAAAAGAAAGCTGAAAAACAAAGTCCAGAGGGTCACATCACTCAGAAATGCTTGGAAGTTGTTTAAAAACACTATATTAGAAGCTCAACTGGAGTGCATACTGCAGATCAGAAAAGGTACCACCAGGGCCAAGAAGATGCCAGCATGGTTAACGAGCAAAGTCAAGGAAGCCCTTACAGGCAAAAAGTCTTCCTTCAGAAAATGGAAGTCTTGTCCGAATGAAGAAAATAAAAAAGAACACAAACTCTGGCAAAAGAAGTGCAAGAAGACAATAAGGGATGCTAAAAAAGAATTTGAGGAGCACATTGCTAAGAACATAAAAACCACCAACAACAAATTCTATAAATACATTCAAAGCAGGAGACCATCTAGGGAGACAATTGGACCCTTGGATGATAAGGGAGTCAAAGGTGTACTAAAGAACGGTAAGGAGATTGCAGAGAAGCTAAATGAATTCTTTGCATCTGTCTTCACAGTGGAAGATATAGGGCAGATCCCTGAACCTGAACTAACATTTGCAGGAAGGGATTCTGAGGAACTGAGACAAATAGTGGTAACGAGAGAGGAAGTTCTAGGCTTAATGAACAATATAAAAACTGACAAATCACCGGGCCCGGATGGCATCCACCCGAGAGTTCTCAAAGAACTCAAAGGTGAAATTGCTGATCTGCTAACTAAAATATGTAACTTGTCCCTCGGGTCCTCCTCCATGCCTGAGGACTGGAAAGTGGCAAATGTAACGCCAATCTTCAAAAAGGGATCCAGAGGGGATCCCAGAAATTACAGGCCAGTTAGCTTAACTTCTGTCCCTGGAAAACTGGTAGAAAGTATTATTAAAGCTAGATTAACTAAGCACATAGAAGAACAAGCCTTGCTGAAGCAGAGCCAGCATGACTTCTGCAAGGGAAAGTCCTGTCTCAGTAACCTATTAGAATTCTTTGAGAGTGTCAACAAGCATATAGATAGAGGTGATCCAGTGGACATAGTGTACTTAGACTTTCAAAAAGCGTTTGACAAGGTACCTCACCAAAGGCTTCTGAGGAAGCTTAGCAGTCATGGAATAAGAGGAGAGGTCCTCTTGTGGATAAGGAATTGGTGAAGAAGCAGAAAGCAGAGAGTAGGAATAAATGGACAGTTCTCCCAATGGAGGGCTGTAGAAAGTGGAGTCCCTCAAGGATCGGTATTGGGACCTGTACTTTTCAACTTGTTCATTAATGACCTAGAATTAGGAGTGAGCAGTGAAGTGGCCAAGTTTGCTGACGACACAAAATTGTTCAGGGTTGTTAAAACAAAAAGGGATTGCGAAGAGCTCCAAAAAGACCTCTCCAAACTGAGTGAATGGGCAGAAAAATGGCAAATGCAATTCAATATAAACAAGTGTAAAATTATGCATATTGGCGCAAAAAATCTTAATTTCACATATACGCTCATGGGGTCTGAACTGGTGGTGACCGACCAGGAGAGAGACCTCGGGGTTGTAGTGGACAGCACGATGAAAATGTCGACCCAGTGTGCGGCAGCTGTGAAAAAGGCAAATTTCATGCTAGCAATAATTAGGAAAGGTGTTGAAAATAAAACAGCCAATATCATAATGCCGTTGTATAAATCTATGGTGCGGCTGCATTTGGAATACTGTGTACAGTTCTGGTCGCCTCATCTCAAAAAGGATATTATAGAGTTGGAAAAGGTTCAGAAGAGGGCAACCAGAATGATCAAGGGGATGGAGCGACTCCCTTACGAGGATAGGTTGCAGCATTTGGGGCTTTTTAGTTTAGAGAAAAGGCAGGTCAGAGGAGACATGATAGAAGTGTATAAAATTATGCATGGCATTGAGAAAGTGGATAGAGAAAAGTTCTTCTCCCTCTCTCATAATACTAGAACTCGTGGACATTCAAAGAAGCTGAATGTTGGAAGATTCAGGACAGACAAAAGGAAGTACTTCTTTACTCAGCGCATAGTTAAACTATGGAATTTGCTCCCACAAGATGCAGTAATGGCCACCAGCTTGGATGGCTTTAAAAGAAGATTAGACCAATTCATGGAGGACAGGGCTATCAATGGCTACTAGCCATGATGGCTGTGCTCTGCCACCCTAGTCAGAGGCAGCATGCTTCTGAAAACCAGTTGCCGGAGGCCTCAGGAGGGGAGAGTGTTCTTGCACTGGGGTCCTGCTTGCAGGCTTCCCCCAGGCACCTGGTTGGCCACTGTGAGAACAGGATGTTGGACTAGATGGGCCACTGGCCTGATCCAGCAGGCTCTTCTTATGTTCTTATATTCTTATGTTACAAATCGGGCTCAATCACTTACAGCCTCATACAGGGTGAATAAAGCATTTTCAGATATTCGTTTATAAAACAAAGCCTATTAGGATTTTTTTAAAAAAATGTTGTGCTCACATGTCAATGTATCTGACTGTTTTGCTAGCTGTTGGGCTGTGCTACATTACACACACACACACACACACACACACACACACACAAAACTGAGACATGAATGGCATGGGGGACCCCTGCATTTTAAAAGTTAGTCCTACAAATCAGCAGAGAAAGTACCGGTGCAGAGAGGGGCTTGCCTTCCAATCATTGCGCTCTTGGGATCATACCATGTAAGGAGAATGGTAAGTCTCTCCCTTTAATTGACAGCTCTTCCTGCAAATCAGCACAGAGAAATGGATGGGAGAGGAGAGAGGGTTCTTTGTTGTTCAATCGTGCTTCTTGTGGCTGGATAAGACTGATTCTTTCTTTCTCTGCAAGGCTCAGTCTGCTGTTACTTCTCCCTCAGAGCAGAATGCAATACTTTAGCAGAGCCCCTGTACTGTAGCAATAAATATTGTCTCTTAAGCCCATCTACTTTATATTATTCCCTATTATAATTGTGTTCAACTGTGTGTATGTGTTAGTGGCGTGCATTTTTTTTAAGGTTCCTAAGCTTATGTTTTCTTTCCTATCTATCCCCCCACACCTTTTACTGTTCGGAATCTGATTTGTTTTTGCAGCCTAATTCTGTCATGTTTTAGGAGCCAGCCACACAATACGAGTTGTTTCTGTTTGAATTGTTTCATACTTAGTTTGCTTTTTGACTAGCTGTTTTCAGACTATTTTATTTTCATGATATTTAGTATTAGCAGCCCTGTGGGTCTTTTTTTCTGTTCTTTAAAACAATCTTGATTATCTGAGTTTGGACTACCAGACATTTTGCAATGTTTATTTTATTTAAATTATTGATAATTTTCAGTCATCATAGGCGTTAAAAATATATTAGCCAACAACACCCACAGTTGTTGTCTTTTTCTTTTTTCCTGTTTACTTTCCGTACAATCGATTTTAATTTTTGTTAATAATTTTCTCCTGTCTCTCCTTAGAATAAATATTAGCACTGCTGGCTACCATTCTGTGGATGTTTCTGTAGTTTCTCATAATTTGAATATAGACATTTATCAATATTATTTAAGCACATCCTATAATGAATTAGAGCTTGGAGGGGATTCAAAGAAAAGACAGACCAACTGCCAAATCTTATTCTCTTCCCATTGCTGCTGCTGCTGATTATTTTATTTTTTGGTTTATTATTTGATTTGTATTCATAGATCAAAGGCCCTCCTCCGGGTGCCTACTCCAAGGGAAGCTTGGAGAATGGCAACAAGGGAGAGGGACTTCTCAGTGGTGGCCCCCAAATTATGGAATGATTTCCATGATGAGGTGTGCCTGGCACCAACACTGTTATCTTTTCGGCACCAGGTCAAGACTTTCCTCTTCTCCCAGGCATTTTAACATGTGTTTTATATTGTTTTAAATTTTTTAATTGTGTTTTAAATTGTTTTTTAAAAGATGTATTTTAAATTATATTTGTTTTTAGTTACTGTAAACTGCCCAGAGAGCTTCGGCTATGGGGTGGTATACAAGTATAATAAATAAATAAATAAATAAATAAATAAATATCCCACCCTTCCTTCCAGTAGGAGCCCAGGGTGGCAAACAAGAGCACTAAAAACACTTTAAAACTTCATAAAGACTTCAAAATATATTAAAACAAAACATCTTTAAAAAGCATTAAAAACATCTTTTTAAAAGAAAAGAAAGGAAAAGGTTTAAAAACATATTAAAAAGCAATTCCAACACAGATGCAGACTGGGAGAAGGTCTCAATTTAAAAGGCTTGTTGAAAGAGGAAAGTCTTCAATAGGTGCCGAAAAGATAACAGAGATGACACCTGTCTAAAATTTAAAGGGAGGGAATTCCAAAGGGTCAATGCCACTACACTAAAGGTCCATTTCCTATGTTGTGTGGAATGCACCTCCTGATAATACGGTATCTGCAGGAGGCCCTCACTTGCAGAGTGCAGTGATTGACTGGGTATACAAAGGATAAGATGGTCTTTCAGGAATCATGGTCCCAAGCTGTATAGGGCTTTGTACACCAAGTCTAGAACCTTGAACTTAGCCCAGTAGCTAATAGGTAGCGAGTGCAATTCTTTCAGCGGGGTGACATGTTGGTAATATCCTGCCCCAGTGAGGTTTCGCTGCCGCATTTTGCACCAGCTGCAGCTTCTGGACCAACCTCAAGGGTAGCCTCACATAGAGTGCATTACAGTAATCCAGCCTAGATGTTACCAGCACATGAACAACAGTGGTTAGGCTATTCCAGTCCAGAAATGGCCACAGCTGTCTTACCATCAAAAGCTGGTGAAAGGCACTCCTAGCCATGGAGGTCACCTGGGACTCTAGCAACAAAGATGGATCCAGGAGCACCCATAGACTACAGACCTGCTCTTTCAGAGGGAGTACCACCCCATCAAAAGCAGGCAACTGACCAATTATCTGAACTCGGGAACCACCAACCCATAGTGTCTCCATCTTGCTAGGATACAGACTCAGTTTATTGGCCCTCATCCAGCCCACCACCAAGTCCAGGCAGCGGTCCAGGGCTTGCACAGACTCTCCCAATTCAGATGCTACTGAGAAATAGAGCTGGGTATTGACAGCATCATGCTGATACCTTGCCCCAAATCTCCTGATGACCACTCTCAAGGGCTTCATGTAGATGTTAAACAACATGGGGGACAAGATGGTACCCTGCAGCACCACACAGCAAAACTGCCAGGGGGGCGAAACACAGTCACCCAATGCTATTCTCTGAGAATGACCTTGGAGATAGGATCAGAACCACTGTAAAACAATGCCTCCAATACCCATCTCACCAAATCAGCACAGATGGATACCATGGTCAATGGTATCAAAAGCCACCAAAAGTCAAGTAAGAATAACAGTGTCGCAATCCCCCTGTCCTTCTCCTGATAAAGGTCATCCATCAGGGCGACCAAGGTTGATTCAGTCCCATAACTCGGCCTGAACCCAGACTGGAGTGGGTCAAGATAATCTGTTTCATCCAAGAGTCCTTGCAATTGCTGCACCACAACCCTCTGAATCACCATCCCTAAGAAGCAGGTGTTTGCAACCGATAGGTTGTTGTCACAAACCAATGGGTCCAGCATGTGATTTTTCAGGAGCAGTTGGATCACCGCCCCTTTCAGTGCTTCTGAAACCATTCCCTCCCACAACGTGTTGACCATACCCTGGATCCACTCAGTCAAACCCCATTTGCAAGCTTTAATAAACCAGGAAGGGCAAGGGTTGATAGGACATGTTGCTGGCCGCATCATCACAAGCACCTTGTTCATGTCATCAGGCCACATCAACTGAAATTGTTCCCAAGAAATTTCAGCAGACATTGCACTGGACACCTCACTGTGGGCTACAGTAGATGTGGATGGGGCATCAAGATTGCTATGGAGGCGAGCAACTTTATTCTCAAAGTGACTTACAAACAATTTACAGTGGGCCTCTGAAGAGTCTAAAACTCCATTTCCTTAACGTGATGTCAACAGACCCCTGACAATACAGAAAAGCTCCACTGGATGGCTACTTGAGGATGCAATGGAGGCAGAGAACTTTGCCTTCTTTGCGACCCTCACCACCACATAGTAGGCACAGTTATGATGTTTTACTTGTGCCCGATCAGCCTCACAGCACACCTTTTGCCACTTGCATTCTAGTCATCATCCAGCCTTTTTCATTGTTCTTAGCTCACTGGTGTACCAAGGTGGAAACTGGGCTCCACAGTGCTGGAGAGCATCAGGTGCAACCGTGTCAAGAGCCCGATGCACCTCCCTGTTCCACAGCATGACAAGAGCTTCAAGAGGATTACCTGCTCTATCTACTGGGAACTCCCCCAGGGCATACAGGAATTCTGTTAGTCTCCACAGGTGGACCGTCTTAATCTGTCCACCACTCCTGCAGGGAAAGATCAGAACCATAAGACTAAACTGCACCAGGAAGTTGTCTGACCATGACAATGGGGTGACTTCCACCCCCCATCTCCAGACTACCCCTTCCTCCACCTGGAGCAAAAACCAAGTCGAGAGTGTGCCCTGCCTTATGCGTTGTGCTGGTGACAACTTGAGACAGCCCCATGGTCATCATGGCCTCCACCAGCTGGTCAGAGAAGCTGCCGGGCAGCAGGGTGGACGGTACACCAGCAGCAACCCTGGCTATACCTCCCTCTACCCATGAACAATGAAATTGGGGTGGCATCACCCATGTTCTTCCTTACTTAGACTGCTCCTAAACACCTGATATGGACCCAACAAGAGCCCACCAACAAAAGCTACCTGAGCCAGTTTTCCCAGTAAGCGTCTGAGAGAATTGGTAACAGTCAGACCCACTCAATATCTTTCACACAGGGCCCATCGACTCCCCCTCTGTCTCACACCCAGGGAGGGCCAGCCTTCTACCAGTTATAGACTCTCACTCTGAAGGCATCTGGCAACTTTCTCCTATTGTTCAGTTCACTGCACAGCTTCTCACCCTGCACAGGAATTACACATATGCCATGCTCCCTCCCCACTACCAATCTCCTCTGGATTGGTTAAAGCAAAATAGCAGGGGGTAGCACCCACACCCCGTGACTCCCTAAGGGGCTCCCCAAGGGCAGCCAGGCTTTTATGCTCCTTGACCCAGCCAGAAGCTGATGCAAGAGGCTGCAAGATAAACTGCAGCCTCTCTCTGGAGCCAGGGTCAGGCAGGGGGTCCCAGTCCTTGCAGCACTTACCAGGGACTTCAGCTGTCTCAAGGAACAGCAACCCAGAGCAGTGAGCAAGCAAGCACCCAGATGCTCAGATACTCACTCCCAGGGCAGGTCTTCTCCAGTCCACCAGTGCTGCAGCTGTTCCCACTACTACTACTACTACTACTACTACTACTACTACTACTACTACTACTACTACAAGATGTGATATAACCTAGGAGGGTACAAACTATACATTATTATTACATTGTCAGCTACACTTTGAGAGCATTTCTTCTGAGCCTGAGAATTGGCCTGATTGAATGAGCACAGTCACATGCTGTCTTGATTAAAAAAATCTTGTTTGGAAAAAACAGATTGTAAAGGTGACTAGCATTAAAGCCCCTGGAGCTACCCAGCTGAAATTCGGCAGGGTTAGTGCCCTCTATAGAGGCTTCCATGTCCCCAAAGCTCATATCCATGTGTGAAAAAACAAGTTATGTCAGTTTTAATTTTAAAGGTTTAAAATTTAAAGGTGTCTAACATGAAAGCTCCTGGAGCTACCCAGCTGACATTTGGCAAGGTTAGTCCCCTCTTTAGGGGCTACCATGTCACCAAATTACATGTCCCTATTTCAAAAATAAGAATTGTATGACCATTTTGTTTTGCAATGCAAGCTAATGGCATATCTGGATATTTGTAATATCTGGATTGGGTCGAAATGGCTACAGATTTGTACAGATTAAATAAAGCGTTATTTGTGTTTACCAACTGGGGCCACAAATTGGATTGGGGGCTCCATCCACAGCCCAATGGCTACCCCTTTGACTAAATTTTTTTATACATTACAGCAAAACCTTTGAATGTGTAGATCATGAAAAACTGTGGAATGCTTTAAAAGAAATGGGGTGCCACAGCATCTGATTGTCTTGATGCACAACCTATACTCTGCACAAGAGGCTACTGTAGGGACAGAATATAGAGAAACCAATTGGTTCCCAATTGGAAAGGGTGTGAGACGGGTGCATTTTATTACCCTACTTGTTTAATCTATACAGAGAACATATCATACGGAAAGCAGGATTGGACCAAAATGAAGGAGGTGTGAAAACTGGAGGGAAAAATATTAATAATTTAAGATATGCAGACGATACCACACTACTAGCAGAAACCAGTAACGATTTGAAATGAATGCTGATGAAAGTTAAAGAGGAAAGCAGAAAAGCAGGACAACAGCTGAACATCAAAAAGACTAAAGTAATGACAACAGAAGATTTATGTAAATGTAAAGTTGACAATGAGGACATTGAACTTGTCAAGGATTATCAGTACCTTGGTACAGTCATTAACCAAAATAGAGACAATAGCCAAGAAATCAGAAGTAGGCTAGGACTAGGGAGGGCAGCCTTGAGAGAACTAGAAAAGGTCCTCAAATGCAAAGATGTATCACTGAACACTAAAGTCAGGATCATTCAGACCATGCTACTCCTGATCTCTATGTATGGATGTGAAAGTTGGACAGTGAAAAAAGCTGATAAGAGAAAAATCAGTTCATTTGAAATGTGGTGTTGGAGGAGAGCTTTGCGGATACCACGGACTGAGAAAAAGACAAATAACTGGATGTTAGAACAAATTAAACCAGAACTATCACTAGAAGCTAAAATGATGAAACTGAGGTTATCATACTGTTATGAGCATGGGGTTAGAATGGATGATCCCTGTGGGTCCCCTTCCAGCCTCTGATTTGGAATGCTGTGCCTTGGGGCTGGCTCTGCTGGCCAGATGAATTTCTTTTGTTAAACAAATAGAGTGGCCAGGTAGGAGAATGGGTCTATCAGTTCCCCAGCAACTGATGAATGGGCCAGGAAGACCCTTTTGTCATTGAAACTCTTCAGGAGAGCCTCCCCCCCCTTCCTGGCAGCTAGCAGAAGTTTGTGCTTATAGTGTTTTTAGAATTGTCTGAAGAATTGCTGGGCACTGGAGGCAGGCAGAGAGGCTGGCTCTATACATCATGGCTATAGGATGCCTCCTGTAATGCTGATGGGAAAGCTGGATATCGGACTGCTGAGGCCTTGAACCCCTCCATCCTAAGATCAGGTTGGAATGTGTGTAAATGAATAAACCATATTTCATAAAGACACTGCAGTCTCCGCTGATCTTCTTCCCAAAGGGAACCAAACCCTGGATAAGTGCAGGGACCCCTGAAATCTCATCGCTCAGAGATTGGGGAGGCACACAGCAATACTTTGGACACATAATGAGAAGTCATGATTCACTAGAAAATTGGAATAATGCTGGGAAAAACAGGAGGGAGTAGAAAAAGAGGAAGGCCAAACAAGAGATGAATTGATTCCATAAAGGAAGCCACAGATCTGAACTTACAAGATCTGAACAGGATGGTTCACGACGGATGCTGTTGGAGGTCACTGATTCATAGGGTCGCCATAAGTCGTAGTCACATGGCACATAACAACAACAACAAATGTACCCAATACCATACAATCAGCCTGTGGCAGAGAGGAGGAATTTTAAGTTAGGCCTCCAGATCTTCTGGTGGGATGTTTTTGTTTGTTTGTTTGTTTGTTTTGGGTCTATAGCATTCTCAGGCTGGACCTTGTATTAGCCTAATAAAGATTTTTTTTAAAATAGAACATTTTAATTAGAAAATTAACATAAGGGTTTTTTTTCTTATTTTAATCACAACACATAAAAGTTCTACACACAGCACAAACTATGGAATTTGCTCCCACAAGAGGCAGTGATGGCCGCAAACTTGGATGGCTTTAAAAGAGGGTTAGACAAATTCATGGAGGATAAGGCTATCAATGGCTACTGGCTGTCCTGGCTATGCTCTGCCCCCATAGTCGGAGGCAGTATGCTTCTGAATACCACGTGCTGGAATCTGCAGGAGGGGAAAATGCTGTTGTACTCCTGTCCTACTTGCCAGTTTTTCATGGGCATCTGTTGGCCACTGTGAGAACAGGATGCTGGACTAGGTGGGTCACTGGCCTGATCCAGCAGGCTCTTCTTATGTTATGTTGTTATGTGTGAGTAAACTTGTATGGATGAGAAATTGGTGTGTCAAATTATCACGTAAGTCACTATAATGTTAAGCAGCTCAGATATGTAACCTTTAACTGCAATTATCTGTTTCAGCTTCTAGATGTTTCCCTGCAGGAATGACCAATACAAGTATCTAAAAAGATTCATTAAATTATTCAAAACTGGGCATAGGATCACAGGTTATTTGGAGTGTGTTTTATATCTCTAATATATGAATTGGTAGAGAACAGCAAATATTTTGTTTTAAAGAAGATTCTGAGGAATAACAGCATTATCATTCAGATAACATAAGGTTACTAAAGTTATTCCCCTCCAAATGTATCTCCTTAGCTACTAGAATTTTAAGTTTGTTTCATGCTTTTATTTATTTAGGTTTTATGTTATTTTATTCACATTTGAATACATTAATTTCATTTCAATATTTATCAGAGGGATATTTTTTAAATGTAATGATCTGCAAGGAAAATCCAACATTTTGAATTTGTTTATTGTTTTGTTTGTTGTTTTGTTTGTATTTCATTTTAATTTGGGTCTAAGTTTATTTCTACTGATATTACGTTGTCTTGTTTTTGCACTGCAAAAACTTTTTGTTTTGTGGTGGGTCTGGTGATTATTTGTATCCAATATGAATCTTTGCTTCGACTGGATCTGGACAGGACACCTTTTCCACTTTTGCAGGTGTTACTAGCATTTGCTGAATGAAATGTTTTAAGTAACAAGTCATGTTTTGAATGATCAAAGAACCTCACATATTCAACTTGGTTTGTGGTATGTTATGGACATAGATGTCAGAATATATCACACAATTAATAATGGAAGTGAGACAAAGCTATAAAGGAGTATAAAGGGAATCAAGTCATAATAGGGTGAAGTCATTCCATTCAGCATTTTCCTTTCAGAAAACTCATGAGCATTTCATATAAAGGAAAAGAAGGAAAGATACAACCTGGAAATAAATAAATCCAAATTAGTTTGATTGATTGAGCAGAGTGGCTCTATAGCACAGGTAGCCAATGTTGTACCCTTTAGATGTTGGACTGCAACTCCTGTCATGCCTGCAATAATGGCTGGGGAGGGTGATGGGAGGTGAAGACAACATCTGGAAGGCACCCCTGTTATATATGCTAATTTAGTGCCATCGTGTAATGCATGCCCGCATCACTTGCAGCCAACCCACCAGCTAGCCCCAGGCAAACAGCCAAAAGGGAGGTTTTATCAAGCCTCTTGTAGCCTTTATTTGGCTCACAAGTTGTGGAAGCCTCTTGTAACATTTTATTCTCACCTTCCCAAAGAAACCATCAATGGAGCCAGTAAATCTCAGACACCAACCTTCTCTCCCTACCTTCAGATAGATGGCAAAGTCTCACATTGTTAATTGCTACCAGGAAGGTATCTACTGGATTGACCTCTGTATATTTTCGTAAAAGTGATAATTAGGCTTACTTTGGGGTTAGAAATAATAATGTGAGAAAGAAAGACTTTATATATTAACTCCTCCAGTCAACAATTGAAGAACTTCAGTTAAAAATTACTCAATGTTTCTCACTAACCAACCTAGCCTATATGCAAATGTTTAAATTAACCAAACACAGCAGCTAGAAAGACTTGACTAGGGATATTGGAGGATTCTGATGAAAATAGACCATCAAGCGGATTTTCTTCTGTCTACCTGTTCAACTCCCTTTGTGACACATACTCTTGCTATGAATTTTTTTAAACTATAGTTCTCTTCAGTGAAATGTTTGTTATTAGTATGCACACATTGGGCTGAATCCATAAATATACTTGAGCAAGTAGAATGACTTTGTTGCACAAATGAATTTTCCCCCTCTCTCTTCCCCTTGTGCACCTCCAAATCTATTGAAGGTTGGGGGAACCCACAGAGCAGATTGGGTGGGGAGAGGAGCGGGAGGGAAAGTTTTGTTGCACAAGGAAGTTTTCTGCTTACACAAGGACTTTGCCTGTAAATAGATAGATAAATTGCTATGCAATATACATTATTTACATATACACTGACATATAATTGCTGCTGTCCTGACAGATGCCTCATTGCTTATCTTTTTTCTGAAGTGTTGTTTGTTGACTGCATGTGCATAAGTTGCTTTTCTATTGCTAGAGGCACCCTATATGCACTTAAACCCCTTCCTACTGTGAATTTAAAAAACCAGTTGAGTGTTTCATTCATTATTGTTCTTTTCATGTGGAAAAGGTGGTGTATATATACCTGGGATTTTATTTTTGTTCCTCAGTTAAAGTCTGAACCTATGTCAAAATGAGGAGAACTGTGTGGATTTGGCTGCTCATGTTTGACCATCCATCCACTAAAACGTTGTTTTCAAATCTTAAATGACATTACCCCGCTCCCAGCCAATTGCTCTGATTTTTTCCTGAAGTATTACTGACATGGTGTGCATATAATGTGTTCTTTGCTAAAAGCTGTTTTTAACATACTGACACAAACTCCTTTGTACTGTTAATTTAGAAACCAATGGAACACATAATTCATTATTGTTCTCTTTCCTATGGCAGGAATACATTGGCACAAAAAAGGATTTCAAGTTGTCAAACGCAAAATCATGTTTACTACAAACATTTTAAACATAAATTAGCTTGAAGGTTCTGTTTCAGCAAATATACATACATGACAGTTTTCTCTATAAAATATGCAGGTATAAATGTTGCCATAAAAAGGACTTAGATATGGTTAAATGGCATTATACCGAGTGAGGGAGAGTATCTATGAAATGTTTAATATGACCACAAGAGTTCATACAATCCATGGCACAGTAAAATGTCCACTTGGTGCTAAATTGTCCCATCCTGATGCTTTAGTGAGGAAAACAAGACAGAATGTCATGTTTATATTGCAGTTTTGTGATGTACCATTGGCCATTAACATTGTCCTCAAGATACTTAGTTGCTTTTGCTTCAAAAGACTAACAAGGCTACTCTTCAGGAAATTCATTAGCTTTGAAACAAAACACATGGGTAAGGGAACTGATTTGCAAATATCTGTTGAGTTATGCATGTCTTTTGTACCCTATGATATATATATATATATGGCTCCATCATATGCAAATTTCTTTATGGGTAAACTGGAACAGGAGATCCTCAAAAAGGCCATCAACAAACCACTTATATGGTGGTGATACATTGACGACATCTTTATGGTCTGGACAAATGGTAAAGAGAGTTTGGAACAATTTAAAAATTACATCAACTCTATCCATCCCTCTATTAAGTTTACATTTAATAGTACAAATGACAATCCACACATCCCTTTTCTGGATGTCCTTCTTACCATTGAAAACAACAAAATAGCCACTGATCTCTACAGCAAACCCACTGATGCCCACACCTATATAAACTGGAAATCCTGCCATCCTAGGCATATAAAGAAGAACATTGTGTATAGCTTAGCTCTGAGAATCAAATTTATTTGCAACACTGAAGATAAATACCAGAGAAGGATCAGTGAACTTAAAGAACACCTTCTTCTAAGAGGATGTTCTCCAAATATTATCAATTGCAACATCCACCAAGCCTCCATTCTGTCCAGAGAAAACCTCCTCCATCATATTGAGGTGTCAAAAAGCAGAGAGCAACGGATTCCATTTGCGGTAGATTTCCATCCATTTCTCCTAACTATCGCTGAGTAGTCAGGGAGAGCTACCCATTGCTGGCAAACTCTGAACATCTTACTAGAGCCATCAGCAGGCCTCCTGTTATAGCATTTCCCAAACTCCTAAATTGCGCAGACTGTTGGTGAGAGCTGTGCTTAAGCCACATCATGCTATCATGGAGAACGATGGTCTTGGGGAAGGAGAGCATCAAGCTGAGGAAGAGGGAAATGATCCCTTAGAAGGGACCCATTCCTTGGGGGATGAGCAGCTATCCTCTCGTGCCAAGGATGTATCTCCAGAGGGTGGAGGGATCCTTGTAGTGCGTGATCGATCATTAGGAACATAGACAGTGGGGTGTGTGATGGGCGTGTAGACCGCAAGGTGTTTTGCCTGCCTGGTGCAAAGGTTGCAGATATCGCCTATTGTTTAGATAGTTTGGTAGACAGTGCTGGGGAGGAGTCAGTGGTCGTGGTGCACGTTGGCACCAACGACATGGGAAAATGCAGCCATGAGGTCCTGGAAGCAAAATTTAGGTTGCTAGGTAGGATGCTGAAAGCCAAGACCTCCAAGGTGGCTTTCTATGAAATGCTACTGGTTCCATGCACAGGACCAGCCAGACAGGCCCAGCTTTGCAGTCTCAATGCGTGGATGAGATGATGGTGTCGGGTGGAAGGGTTTGGATTTGTTAGGCACCCAGGGGAACATTTTGGGACAAGCTGGGCCTGTACAAAAGGGACGGGCTCCACTTGAACCAAAATGGAACCAGACTGCTGGCACTTAAAATTAAAAAGGTAGCAGAGCAGTTGTTAAACTGACTGAGGGGGGAAACCCGACAGGAGCTGAGGAAGTCCAGTTCGGAATAAACCTCCCCCTGGGATAAAGACCAAAGAAATGATGAAATTTTAAAACGGGTAGGCCTAGAAGTAGGCATCACGAGAGCAGGGGCACAGGATATAAATTCAGAAGAGCAAAATTACCACAGGCCAAACCACAAGTGCCAAAGACACTTGAGGAGAGACACTACTTACAATTGCCTGTACGCTAATGCTAGGAGCCTCCGAACCAAGATGGGAGAACTGGAGTGCTTGGTCTTAGAGGAGAGCATTGATATAGTGAGCATAACGGAGACCTGGTGGAATGGAGAAAACCAGTGGGATACAGTTATCCCTGGATATAAACTATATCGGAAGGACAGGGAAGGACGTATTGATGGCAGAGTCGCTCTATACATGAAAGAAGGCATTGAATCCAGCAAGCTCAAAACCCCAAAAGAGGCAGACTCCTCCACAGAATCGTTGTGGGTGGTGATACCATGCCCCAGGAGGGACTTAATACTGGGAATGATCTATTGTCCCCCTGATCAAAATGCTCAGGGAGACCTTGAGATGAGATATGAAATTGAGGAAGCATCTGAACTAGGAAATGTGGTAGTAATGGGTGACTTCAACTACCCGGACATAGACTGGCCGCATATCTGTTCCAGTCATGACAAAGAAACAAAGTTTCTAGATATTCTAAATGACTACTCGCTAGACCAGTTGGTCATGGAACCGACCAGAGGGACTTCACAAAAATGAGGGGATTGGTAAAAAGAAAGCTGAAAAACAAAGTCCAGAGGGTCACATCACTCAAAAATGATTGGAAGTTGTTTAAAAACACTATATTAGAAGCTCAACTGGAGTGCATACTGCCCGCCAGGGCCAAGAAGATGCCAGCATGGTTAACGAGCAAAGTCAAGGAAGCTCTTAGAGGCAAAAAGTCTTCCTTCAGAAAATGGAAGTCTTGTCCGAATGAAGAAAATAAAAAGGAACACAAACTCTGGCAAAAGAAATGCAAGAAGACAATAAGGGATGCTAAAAAAGAATTTGAGGAGCACATTGCTAAGAACATAAAAACCAACAACAAAAAATTCTACAAATACATTCAAAGCAGGAGACCATCTAGGGAGGCGATTGGACCCTTGGATGATAAGGGAGTCAAAGGTGTACTAAAGAACGATAAGAAGATTGCAGAGAAGATAAATGCTTTGCATCTGTCTTCACAGTGGAAGATATAGGGCAGATCCCTGAACCTGAACTAACATTTGCAGGAAGGGATTCTGAGGAACTGAGACAAATAGTGGTAACGAGAGAGGAAGTTCTAGGCTTAATGAACAATATAAAAACTGACAAATCACCGGGCCCAGATGGCATCCACCCGAGAGTTCTCAAAGAACTCAAAGGTGAAATTGCTGATCTGCTAACTAAAATATGTAACTTGTCCCTCGGGTCCTCCTCCATGCCTGAGGACTGGAAAGTGGCAAATGTAACGCCAATCTTCAAAAAGGGATCCAGAGGGGATCCCGGAAATTACAGGCCAGTTAGCTTCACTTTTGTCCCTGGAAAACTGGTAGAAAGTATTATTAAAGCTAGATTAACTAAGCACATAGAAGAACAAGCCTTGCTGAAGCAGAGCCAGCATGGCTTCTGCAAGGGAAAGTCCTGTCTCAGTAACCTATTAGAATTCTTTGAGAGTGTCAACAAGCATATAGATAGAGGTGATCCAGTGGACATAGTGTACATAGACTTTCAAAAAGCGTTTGACAAGGTACCTCACCAAAGACTTCTGAGGAAGCTTAGTAGTCATGGAATAAGAGGAGAGGTCCTCTTGTGGATAAGGAATTGGTTAAGAAGCAGAAAGCAGAGAGTAGGAATAAACGGACAGTTCTCCCAATGCAGGGCTGTAGAAAGTGGAGTCCCTCAAGGATCAGTATTGGGACCTGTACTTTTCAACTTAAGAACATAAGAAGAGCCTGCTGGATCAGGCCAGTGGCCCATCTAGTCCAGCATCCTATTCTCACAGTGGCCAACCAGGTGCCTGGGGGAAGCCCGCAAGCAGGACCCCAGTGCAAGAACACTCTCCCCTCCTGAGGCTTCCGGCAACTGGTTTTCAGAAGCATGCTGCCTCTGACTAGGGTGGCAGAGCACAGCCATCATGGCTAGTAGCCATTGATAGCCCTGTCCTCCATGAATTTGTCTAATCTTCTTTTAAAGCCGTCCAAGCTGATGGCCATTACTGCATCTTGTGGGAGCAAATTCCATAGTTTAACTATGCGCTGAGTAAAGAAGTACTTCCTTTTGTCTGTCCTGAATCTTCCAACATTCAGCTTCTTTGAATGTCCACGAGTTCTAGTATTATGAGAGAGGGAGAAGAACTTTTCTCTATCCACTTTCTCAATGCCATGCATAATTTTATACACTTCTATCATGTCTCCTCTGACCCGCCTTTTCTCTAAACTAAAAAGCCCCAAATGCTGCAACCTTTCCTCGTAAGGGAGTCGCTCCATCCCCTTGATCATTCTGGTTGCCCTCTTCTGAACCTTTTCCAACTCTATAATATCCTTTTTGGGATGAGGCGACCAGAACTGTACACGGTATTCCAAATGCGGCCGCACCATAGATTTATACAACGGCATTATGATATTGGCTGTTTTATTTTCAATACCTTTCCTAATTATTGCTGGCATGGAACTTGCCTTTTTCACAGCTGCCGCACACTGGGTCGACATTTTCATCGTGCTCTCCACTACAACCCCGAGGTCTCTCTCCTGGTCGGTCACCGCCAGTTCAGACCCCATGAGCGTATATGTGAAATTAAGATTTTTTGCTCCAATATGCATAATTTTACACTTGTTTATATTGAATTGCATTTGCCATTTTTCTGCCCATTCACTCAGTTTGGAGAGGTCTTTTTGGAGCTCTTCGCAATCCCTTTTTGTTTTAACAACCCTGAACAATTTAGTGTCATCAGCAAACTTGGCCACTTCACTGCTCACTCCTAATTCTAGGTCATTAATGAACAAGTTGAAAAGTACAGGTCCCAATACCGATCCTTGAGGGACTCCACTTTCTACAGCCCTCCATTGGGAGAACTGTCCGTTTATTCCTACTCTCTGCTTTCTGCTTCTTAACCAATTTCTTATCCACAAGAGGACCTCTCCTCTTATTCCATGACTACTAAGCTTCCTCAGAAGTCTTTGGTGAGGTACCTTGTCAAACGCTTTTTGAGAGTCTAAGTACACTATGTCCACTGGATCACCTCTACCTATATGCTTGTTGACACTCTCAAAGAATTCTAATAGGTTACTGAGACAGGACTTTCCTTTGCAGAAGCCATGCTGGCTCTGCTTCAGCAAGGCTTGTTCTTCTATGTGCTTAGTTAATCTAGCTTTAATAATACTTTCTACCAGTTTTCCAGGGACAGAAGTTAAGCTAACTGGCCTGTAATTTCTGGGATCCCCTCTGGATCCCTTTTTGAAGATTGGCGTTACATTTGCCACTTTCCAGTCCTCAGGCATGGAGGAGGACCCGAGGGACAAGTTACATATTTTAGTTAGCAGATCAGCAATTTCACCTTTGAGTTCTTTGAGAACTCTCGGGTGGATGCCATCCGGGCCCGGTGATTTGTCAGTTTTTATATTGTCCATTAAGCTTAGAACTTCCTCTCTCGTTACCACTATTTGTCTTAGTTCCTCAGAATCCCTTCCTGCAAATGTTAGTTCAGGTTCAGGGATCTGCCCTATATCTTCCACTGTGAAGACAGATGCAAAGAATTCATTTAGCTTCTCTGCAATCTCCTTATCATTCTTTAGTACACCTTTGACTCCCTTATCATCCAAGGGTCCAATTGTCTCCCTAGATGGTCTCCTGCTTTGAATGTATTTATAGAATTTTTTGTTGTTGGTTTTTATGTTCTTAACAATGTGCTCCTCAAATTCTTTTTTAGCATCCCTTATTGTCTTCTTGCATTTCTTTTGCCAGAGATTGTGTTCTTTTTTATTTTCTTCATTCAGACAAGACTTCCATTTTCTGAAGGAAGACTTTTTGCCTCTAAGAGCTTCCTTGACTTTGCTCGTTAACCATGCTGGCATCTTCTTGGCCCTGGTGGTACCTTTTCTGATCTGCAGTATGCACTCCAGTTGAGCTTCTAATATAGTGTTTTTAAACAACTTCCAAGCATTTCTGAGTGATGTGACCCTCTGGACTTTGTTTTTCAGCTTTCTTTTTACCAATCCCCTCATTTTTGTGAAGTTTCCTCTTTTGAAGTCAAATGTGACCGTGTTGGATTTTCTTGGCAATTGGCCAGTTACATGTATGTTTAATTTAATAGCACTGTGGTCACTGCTCCCAATCGGTTCAACAACACTTACATCTCACACCAGGTCCCGGTCCCCACTGAGGATTAAGTCCAGGGTTGCCGTCCCTCTGGTCGGTTCCATGACCAACTGATCTAGGGAATAGTCATTTAGAATATCTAGAAACTTTGTTTCTTTGTCATGACTGGAACACATATGCAGCCAGTCTATGTCCGGGTAGTTGAAGTCACCCATTACTACCACATTTCCTAGTTTGGATGCTTCCTCAATTTCATATCTCATCTCCAGGTCTCCCTGAGCATTTTGATCAGGGGGACGATAGATCGTTCCCAGTATTAAGTCCCTCCTGGGGCACGGTATCACCACCCACAACGATTCTGTGGAGGAGTCTGCCTCTTTTGGGGTTTTGAGCTTGCTGGATTCAATACCTTCTTTCACGTATAGAGCAACTCCGCAACCAATACGTCCTTCCCTGTCCTTCCGATATAGTTTATATCCAGGGATAACCGTATCCCACTGGTTTTCTCCATTCCACCAGGTCTCCGTTATGCTCACTATATCAATGCTCTCCTCGAAGACCAAGCACTCCAGTTCTCCCATCTTGGTTTGCAGGCTCCTAGCATTAGCATACAGGCAATTGTAAGCAGTGTCTCTCCTCAAGTGTCTTTGGCACTTGTGGTTAGGCCTGTGGTAATTTTGCTCTTCTGAATTTATATCCTGTGCCCCTGCTCTCACAATGCCTACTTCTAGGCCTACCCCTTTTAAAATTTCATCATTTCTTTGGTTTTTATCCCAGGAGGGAGGTTTATTCCGAACCGGACCTTTCTCAGCTCCTGTCGGGTTTCCCCCCTCAGTCAGTTTAAAAGCTGCTCTGCTACCTTTTTAATTTTAAGTGCCAGCAGTCTGGTTCCATTCTGGTTCAAGTGGAGCCCATCCCTTTTGTACAGGCCCGGCTTGTCCCAAAATGTTCCCCAGTGCCTAACAAATCCAAACCCTTCCACCCGACACCATCGTCTCATCCACGCATTGAGACTGCGAAGCTGGGCCTGTCTGGTTGGTCCTGCGCGTGGAACTGGTAGCATTTCAGAGAAAGCCACCTTGGAGGTCCTGGCTTTCAGCATCCTACCTAGCAACCTAAATTTTGCTTCCAGGACCTCACGGCTGCATTTCCCCATGTCGTTGGTGCCAACGTGCACCACGACCACTGACTCCTTCCCAGCACTGTCTACCAAACTATCTAAACGACGGGCGATATCTGCAACCTTCGCACCAGGCAGGCAAAACACCTTGCGGTCTACACGCCCATCACACACCCCACTGTCTATGTTCCTAATGATCGAATTACCCACTACAAGGATCCCTCCACCCCCTGGAGATATATCCTCGGCACGAGAGGATAGCTGCTCATCCCCCAAGGAATGGGTCCCTTCTAAGGGATCGTTTCCCTCTTCCTCAGCTGGATGCTCTCCTTCCCCAAGACCATCGTTTTCCATGATAGCAGGCGAGCTATCATCGTTCGAGTTTGACACAGCTATAACGTCCCTGAAGGCCTCCTCCACACACCTCTCTGCCTCTCTCTGCTTTTCCAGGTCCGCCACCTTGGCCTCAAGGAAATGAAGTCATTCCCGGAGAGCCAGGAGCTCCTTGCACCGAGAGCATACCCACGACTTCTGTCCAACAGGCAGATAGTCGTACATGCTGCAGGCGGTGCAAAACACTGGAAAGCCCCCACACCCCTGCTGGCTTCTTACCTGCATAGTTTTGTTTAAGGTTTATTACGTCAATGGGTTGGAGACTGCGGTTTAGTTAAGGTTAGGGAACAGACGGGCAGAGTGGGGGGCCCTGGCCTCCTCGCCCTGCTGCCGAACTCGCTCTGCTGCTTAACTCGCCTTGACGCTTCGTCAGCTGGGGCTCCCTCTTGCTCGTGGAGCAGGCTCCCTCGCTAGGGTGCTGTGACTTTATATGTGTGGCTGGTTCCTCCCAGCTACTGCTGCCAGCCAATGATGTGTTACTTGAGGCTGATGGCTATCAGCTGGGGCTTAACTCTTTAGTATTCTCTCAGGCTTCCTTCCTGAGCGAGGGGCGGGGCTGTTTAAGGTTTTGGCTGCTTTTAATCTCTGCAAGGGGCTGTGCCTTCCAGGGAAGTCTTTTGTGTTTGTTGTTTTCCCACCTAGAACAGCCTGACCTTTCTTTAACCTAGGGAAACAGAGCTTGTGGTTGTGTTTCAGGAAGGCTGAAGCTGCCCTTTTTAGCAAGGACTGAGCTGACTCTCTCCCTGTATGTATCGGTGGAGTTTCCTTTTCCCCCTTCTCTCCGACTGGAATTTAGCCTTGTTTACAGTGTCCCCTGAAGCTTTCCTTGTTCATTAATGACCTAGAATTAGGAGTGAGCAGTGAAGTGGCCAAGTTTGCTGACGACACGAAATTGTTCAGGGTTGTTAAAACAAAAAGGGATTGCGAAGAGCTCCAAAAAGACCTCTCCAAACTGAGTGAATGGGCAGAAAAATGGCAAATGCAATTCAATATAAACAAGTGTAAAATTATGCATATTGGAGCAAAAAATCTTAATTTCGCATATACGCTCATGGGGTCTGAACTGGCGGTGACTGACCAGGAGAGAGACCTCGGGGTTGTAGTGGACAGCACGATGAAAATGTTGACCCAGTGTGCGGCAGCTGTGAAAAAGGCAAATTCCATGCTAGCGATAATTAGGAAAGGTATTGAAAATAAAACAGTCGATATCATAATGCCGTTGTATAAATCTATGGTGCGGCTGCATTTGGAATACTGTGTACAGTTCTGGTCGCCTCATCTCAAAAAGGATATTATAGAGTTGGAAAAGGTTCAGAAGAGGGCAACCAGAATGATCAAGGGGATGGAGCGACTCCCTTACGAGGAAAGGTTGCAGCATTTGGGGCTTTTTAGTTTAGAGAAAAGGCGGGTCAGAGGAGACATGACAGAAGTGTATAAAATTATGCATGGCATTGAGAAAGTGACTAGAGAAAAGTTCTTCTCCCTCTCTCATAATACTAGAACTCATGGACGTTCAAAGAAGCTGAATGTTGGAAGATTCAGGACAGACAAAAGGAAGTACTTCTTTACTCAGCGCATAGTTAAACTATGGGATTTGCTCCCACAAGATGCAGTAATGGCCACCAGCTTGGACGGCTTTAAAAGCAGATTAGACAAATTCATGGAGGACAGGGCTATCAATGGCTACTAGCCATGATGGCTGTGCTCTGCCACCCTAGTCAGAGGCAGCATGCTTCTGAAAACCAGTTGCCGGAAGCCTCAGGAGGGGAGAGTGTTCTTGCACTGGGGTCCTGCTTGTGGGCTTCCCCCAGGCACCTGGTTGGCCACTGTGAGAACAGGATGCTGGACTAGATGGGCCACTGGCCTGATCCAGCAGGCTCTTCTTATGTTCTTATGTTCACATATCACCATTCCAGGGTCTCATCCTTGTCACTCCAAATGCTGCATCACCTGTGTGTACCTCAGGGAGACAGCTACTTTTACAAGCACTAGGACAGGCAGGACATATTACATCAAACAGAACATCACCTGCAGGTCCTGCAATATAATTTACATCATCAAATGCAAAAGACCAGGATGTCATATCCAATACATAGGAAAAACCACAACTGACCTACGTACGCACTTCAGGAACCACAAGTCGGCTATCTTGACAGAAAAAGTGGAGCAACCAGTTGCAAAGCATTTTAACATCGAGGGTCACAGCCTGTTGGACTTTTCCATAACAGCGATAGAGATGCCAGCAGATCCAGCAGCACTGACTAAAAGGGAGAACTTTTGGATTTACTCTCTGGACACATTGGCACCACATGGCCTGAATCTGGAGGACAGTACCACCACTACTTAGCTTCTGCAAGTGAAGCCCCTATGAGCATTCCATCCTCAAAGTTCTATAACTGCCACCTTGGTAAAAGCATTTGTATGTTAGCAGGTGATGAAGGTGGAAGCTGAAACGTTTTGTTAATACAATAAAAACCTCTGTTCGGTTAATCACAATTACATTCATATATATATATATATATATATATATATATATATATATATATATATATATATATGAAAAATATTTCTGCATCAGTGGACAACAAAACATAAAAGGCTTGTGCAAAATAAACCAGTTACAATGTGATGGAAAATACCCGAAGAACGTGTGTGTGGATGTTGAAATGGATTGAGACACATTTGTACAACCCTAGTCTTGACTTTTGAGAGCTTCCCCCTCAACTTCAGCTATGGCATGGCTGCTGATCTTTGCTGGAAGTGTTGCCCTCAATTCCAGTCACTTCACAGCTGCCCTTATGCCCTGTTTGTGGGTTTCCCACAGGCATCTGCTTGGTCACTGTGGGAAACAGAATGATGAGTTAGATAGGCCTTTGGTCTGATCCGGTAGAGCTCATCTTATGTTTCCACCTGGCACTCTGGGCATGGTAGTCAGCCCCATGCAAACTGATCTTAGCTGCCCCTTGCTACAAACTAATTCATCTGTCAAACCTGTTACCAACAGCATATCTTTCATTTCTCTCTCCTTTCTATCCTGCAAGCTCAGAAGGCTATGACACTTTCAGTTCAGTGTCTTTCTTCTTAGCTACCAGTTCATTTCTTCCATTATCTCTCTCTCTCCTCTTATCTCCCTGTTGTCCTTTCCCTCATATATGGTTCACACTGTTAGCTCCTACATGCTGGAGCACAGAAGCGGGTGTTGGTGTAGCATCAAAGTGAGGGCACATTTAAATATCTGAGCAGGTCCAGTTCATTTCAAGGCTCCTCAGGTGTAACAGTGTTTAACACATGCATGTCCCTCTTGACACTGAAGGTAAGGAAGCCTGACTACCACATTTAGTGCCTACATATAGGGCCAACCTGTAAGCCAAGCTTCAGTGCTGTCCAGTTCCCCTGGAAACTGTATCTGAGCAACAGCCTTCCCACATTCTTCATGGCAATTGCAGCTAAAATGGCTTCTAATCTGTGCCATTCAAGTGCACAGCTAACTGGTAATGCCCCCTACCAGAAAGCATCCCCGCCCCCATGTCTAAGTTAATGAATGGCATCACAAGGATTCCTTTCTTTTTTGTGGCACTATCTGTGCCTCCTTCTGTCCTCCAGCAGTGCCTTGTACATGCACCATATCTGACCTATGAGAAAGGCAAGGGACTACCAATGGCTGCAAATGCTGCTTGGCAGTGTGGCTGTGGTGGGAGCATCAGTCATGCCTTCATTTGTAAGTGCAGAAGAAGATCTTGCCAATGGCCCATCTAATCCAGCATCCTGTTCTCACAGTGGCCAACCAAGTGCCAATGGGAAGCCCAACAGCAGGACCTGACTGCAGCTGCAGCGTCACTCCCTTTGCTCTTCAGCCATATTATTAACTTCATTCTGTATGGACCTAGTAACAAGCTGTTTCCTGATAGTTTGGTTTTGCTGCTGTTTTATTTGGTCGTTTTATAGGATATATATGGTTTTTATTGAAATGTATTGCTCTTTTTTCTGACTTTGTGCTATACTTTATTCTCTTAAAATTGTATAAGTTGCTTGGATACTCCTTATGTGACACATGACTAATAAACTGAATTAAAAAAAATAGCAAAGGTTCACATACAGCCAAACAATTCATATTTTGCATCAAAATTTTAATGAGTACATGCACCACAGTTCTGATATTTCAGCTGTCATGTTGATTTTATCACATCCTTCATGAATCACATAAATACCTGCTTCCTTTTATATACTGCATTAGATTAACTTATTAAAAGAAAAGATTTCAGGATAGCTTCCTCCTTCTGCTATCCCTCCTCCAGTTGGTTGTCATTCTTATACAGTAAGAGAGAGAGAGAGAGAGAAAGAAAGAAAGAAAGAAAGAAAGAAAGAAAGAAAGAAAGAAAGAAAGAAAGAAAGAAAGAAAGAAAGAAAGAAAGAAAAAGAAAAACGCTATGCTGATGTGTTTCATCCTTAAGACTGCCTGTTGCCTATTTTATTCTCTGTAGTGCTAAGGAGTTATATAGTCCCAGCATGCCTTTTCTGGGAGTGACTATTTACATTTAGCTAAGCTACATTACTGCTTGTCCAAAGTAGCCATTTGGCAGCTCCTTGTTGCATCCCCACTGCTTCCAGCTACTCAAGTGTTCTTATCTGCTGTTATTTCTTCAATAAATTCTTAAGATTTGAGGAAATGACACTTATCATATTCTGGGAGAGAGAAAAAACGAGAGGTTAACTTTCCAATACCTTAATCTGCAGTAGTATGGCTCAGTAAGGGTGTGAGGGAACTGAGTGCCAAGGCCTGAGATGAAAAGAGATGCAAGCAGGCATGAATAGAAAAATTATAATTTGAACAGTTCTGCTTTAGACTGTTGTTGGCCCCCTCTAGACTTCCCTCCCCCAGATGCCTTCTGCAACATTTCATTGATGCAATAATATAATAGTGCATTAGTTGGGGAATTTATCCTGGATCATCCACACATCATTCTGCTTTATTAGTGCAGATGTGTCCCCAGTGTTCCTGCTTTATTGCCACCTGGAGAGGCACTCGTGTGGTTTAGTGCAACAGAAGTGTGAAAAAAGCAACCCCAGAACATTACTGGTATGAAAAGTTAGAGGATTTCAGCAGGAAGCTTTGGGACCAGCATGGACTGGAAACGAAGCAGTATTGTGTGCCCCAAAACTTTTGTAGGTGTAAACAGTATGAAAGTATAACCACCCCAATGAGCACAAATAATCCATGAATTCACAAAGCAAAAGGACATCTGGAGGGTCCCTCTGTTTTGCTCCACTGGGTTTCACTTGCTCTGTGGACTCTCTTCCCACAGCTGTTTGGAAAAGCATTAGGGAAAAAACAACTTTTTTTACAAGTGCCCTTAGCAGAGTTGCCCTCAAATTTCAAGTAAACCAAAATTTCAAGTGGAAATTGGAGATTCCTGGCTAAGAGGAACATCTGAGGAATGTCAGGGGAACCAAAAAGAGTTGTAAATAAGAGCAGTGAAAGTTTCTCAGAAAGACCCACAGCATGCCTAAATGCTGTTCATCAAGCTGTGCTATGGATGTCATTTGCTGAAAAGCTACTTGGGGCTTATGAGAAACTTACCTGAGCCTCAAAAGGCAGAGCTCTGTCACATTTGCTTGCTCAGCTCAGTTGAAGGGTGGTGAAATGGAGTGTAAACAATGTAACCTTGTAATGATCATGAGACTTTCCCCTGGTACAACGATATAATCACAGCAGCCCAAATTCAAGAATGTTCAGCATAGGCAGCTGCAGCCTGCTGCCCATCTTTGAACGGGGTAGGCTAACAGCAAAGAATACATATCATAATAAATATCTCACTGACCTGAATGGGACAGGTATTCCAGGATCCAAAGAATCATGCAACTAGTTCTATGCAAGTTATTTGTTTCCTGTACAGCAGCATGCTCTTTGGTATGGCAAACACCTTTTGTAGACTTCAAAACCTGTTTATCAAGGCTGGTACTTGTTCTTTAGTACTTGTCCCTCATAGAACATTGTCACTAATTTTGGGAAGATTTTTGGGATTCTTTTAAAAAAAACATGGTAAGGGGGCTCAACTGAACCTCTTCCTTTGTTCCTTTGGCAATCTAGAAATCATTAGGGATGGGCGAGAATTTCAATTCAGTTTGCATTTCAAGCAGAATTTGTCAAATTTGCAATTTCCGAAAAATATGAGAACCAAAACACAGCCACCCTTTGAAATTCACATTTATTAGAATTTTGGGATGCAGTTCGCCAACTAAATAACATTTATAAATTGCATATATTAGGGGAAGGTGTGCATAAAAATGAATACATGAGTGAAAATAACATGCAAAAAGGCATGAAATGATGAGAAAAGGCTTGCAAAAATGTGTACCTTTGTCAAAACTGCCTACAAAAATGTGTTTATTTGGAGAAATTCACACTAAAATGGTGGAGAATTTTCATGAGGATTTTTTTTTTTTTTTAGAAAAATTGCAGATTGCTGCAGAAATGTAGAGGACTGATTTTAACACTGGAAAAATAAGCAATTGAGAGAACCAAAACAGATAGATCTTTCCATCCCTAGAAGTCATATATCCATGTCAAGCTGGAAGTATTGTGACTTTAGTGCATATGCATGGAAATGAACACTAACAGAGCCATCCAACTCGTCAGAGGCTGGAGGGAGCGAAGCCAGCAGAAGTGAAGCTGGCAGAAGGTGCCGCCACATCCAGCTGCCATTTCGGAGTCGCTGGGAGGGCAGGATGCTGGCTGGGTTGACAGGGCATGGCAGAAGAAAACAAACTGCATGTTCCCTTCCACCACCCTTTTCTCCAACGTAGCATCTGCCAGGACCAGGGGGCCACAGGATGGAGCCAAATGGGACCTGTAGGTAGTATAAGGACCCCTTGCCTTGGTCCCTCCCCAACATGCCCCTAGAATGCCCCTTTTTGGGGCCTTGTGCTGGCTTCCACCGGCTTCCCTATGCCAGGCTGGGATTCTTCTGAGCTGGGTTGGGCTGGCTACCCCATGGCTGTGATGGGAGGGGGAGGCTTCTGACAGCATAGCCCGGCTGAGCTGAGACCTAGCCAGCTCAGCCAGGGATCTGCTATATCCAGCTCCCCTATGCCCAGTGTAAATACCACTTGGATTGCCCACTAAGGCAGCAGCTGGAGACCTTCATTTGGAACTGTTATTATTTAGCTATTGAAAATAATTATTTCAAATTATTCTTTATGCAGTACAAGGCAGCTAACTAAAATAATAAAATGCAATTTAAAAAAAAGAAAAGTGAACAAAAATAGCAAGGCAGTAAATAAAAACAATTACAAACAGCAACCGTTAAAATATTAGAGAGACAGAAGTTTCCCCCCATGCAAACAAGCCTCAGGCTTATGTGCTCCCCTCCTCCCATCTCTTCTTCTGCACTCATGAGGGGATTGCAAGCATTCTGATTTTAAACAAATCCCAGTTCCCTGTGACATTTGCTATGATTTGTTTAAGCCAGTGGTAGGCAATGTGGTGCCCTCTAGAAGTTGTGAACTACAACTTCAGTCAGCTCCAACCAGCATGGCTGATGGTCAGGGATGATAGGAGGTAGAGACAACAATATCTGGAAGACACTAGGTTGCCTACCCCCGTTTAAACAGTCTACAATTTTCAGGTTTGGATATCATGGGGAATTGTGGTTAGGTTCAAACTGGAAGCAGATTATTCCAGGTATCTCTTCCTCCTCGTGTGTGAAAGAGGAGTACAGGGAAGAGAAGTATGTGAGCCTCAGGCTCAGTATAGTTAATTCAAACGTTGAGAAACCATGATTTCCTAATGTCTGAACTAGACCAATAGCATCTAGAATACCATGATGTTTTGCTGTAACCCTACATGCACTTTCCTGGGAGTAGGGATGGAGGATAATTTCATTTAGTCTGCATTTAAAAACAAACTGACCCTAATCTACAGTTCCCAGATTTATACACAAATTGGAATGCAGTTATCAATTGGATTCCCTCAAATTCGATTTGTGTCTACTTTAGATTGATCTGTATTTACAAATTGGAGCCTGATCTGTATTTACAATCTGTACAATTACATCAGTATTTAGGAACTGGAGCTGCAATTCAGGTCAGAGGGTCTATGCACAGCCCTAGGACTGGTCATTTTGATGATGTCATCACATAATCTTTTCTGGAAGTGTCTTCCAGCTGATCTTTAAAGTACAATACATATACAAATATAATCTGCAATTTGGAGTTAGTAGCCAGCAGTGAAGTGTTTTTACACTAATGCTGTACACTTATGGAGTCCAGTTTGTTTGAAAAGCACACATATGTTTTACTTTGCAACCGTTTGTTTTGTCTGGAAGAGAAGACAGTCTTCTTGTTGTCAAACTTTAGATGTTGCTCCTGCTATAGCAAAGTCATCAAACTTTGCATCATTAACTGTTCTGCTTACCTGGCTTTCAATACTAATTATCTGAAATACAGGTGAATCACACTATACCTTAAAATAGAATTAATGAGCATTCCCATCGAGAATGCAATTGGCTAGATTATTAAACAGCATCTGTGTTCTGTCAATTATGGTAATTTTACTGTTTTAAAGAGCATTTTACATTTTCTGGTGGGAATATAACTCTGCTCAGCATATGTTTATTAAGCCACTTAGCAAACAGAGTTTTATTAATGAATCTGTAAGTTAAACTATTCCATTTTGTACTATTTAATTATAGACTGTAAGTCACAGAATACACATAGTGATTGGCCATAGATGTTCTAAGTAAACACTGATAATTTTGACAACATTACTCTATTGACAGTAAAAGTACCTAGATAGACTATATAATGGGTAGTATCATAATGGATGATAGGCTGCGACCTAATAATGTGAATTTTAAATATGACTTTGGCACCCAAATTAACTAGAAACATGTAGTGGCATAAGGATTCAATTGCAAAATCCCCTTTTTAGCTTTAACTGATGACTCTTTCCTAATAAGGCCTCTGGGAGTCAGTTCACACAAATAATCTTTATTTTCTCTGCATGATCATCTAGTCAGGTTAGAGTTCCCACTGAATTTTGTCTAAAGTGAAATTCAAGGTGAATTAGGAATGAAGATCACAATTTTCAGAATGCACTCCCTTCATGGTATTCCCTGATTCACCTATATCTCTAACCGATTCAGTCATGTTGAGTGACTATTGTTCAGGGATGTAGTCATCCAGGGTCCCAGAGGGTGTTAGATACCTTACTTTTTTGGGAGCAGGGTCCCTATGTATTGTGTCCTTTCCTATTGATAGCAGCCAATCAAAGCAAAGGTAGGTGAGCCAGCCACCAAGAAGACTCTTCTCAGTAGCTAACACACTCCCTTTCATGCTGATTGGCTGCTAGAGATGTCTGCTGTTGTGGAAGAAGGCATGCACGAGAAGGACTGAAGAGTGTGGAGATGACAATGGAGAACAAGCAAGCAAGGGAAAGTGGAAAAGGATGTAGTAGATGGGAGAACTTGGGCTGAAGGTGGGGCTCTCATTCTCTCTGTTGCATGAAAGATGCAGAAGACCTCTTGGAGGCTGGACCTGGTAACCAAGAGGCCTTTTGTAACTTTAAAAGTTGTGCAGGGGGAAGGGAGAATTCCACCTTGTGGTTTTTCCCATTACAGAGTTGAAAGAACACCCGCACTTGGCTGACTTTCTCTTCTCCTAAAGATACAGGATCAGTCTCAGGCCCTGAACCTGGCAACCCTTCTTTGGGCAGTCATGGCATCTCTGAAAGAATCCTGGGAAGTTTAGTTAGTGAAGGGCGCTGAGAGGTGCTAGGAGATGCCCTGTTCCCCTCACAGACCTTCAATCATAGTGGCTGACTGTTAAACCAGTATGGCCACTGGACCTCTCTCAGTGGAATAGGAGTCTCCTCTCAGCACCCTTCACAAATTACACTTCCCAGGATTCTTTGGGGGAAGCCATGACTGTCTAACATGAAATCAAAGTCTGCTGTGGGTATGGCCCCCTGATTAGGCAAGTCAAGCAGCTGTGAGTCTGGCTTTTAGAACACTGACAGTTGATTCTTACTGAGCATGCCCAACACTATCATTCAGTTTAATGCAAAAAAAAAATTAAATTAATTAAAAATCAGCCAGGCATTTTTTTTAACCTTTAAACTGCAGAAGATGAAGGTCAGAGTTTGAGGCAAGGTCAGTAATAGGATTACAGGTACTCTGTGAACATGTCTGATTTTTAATGAATTTCAACAGATTATGACAGAAAAAAGTCCAAAAGGCATCTAGGTTTTTTTTCGTCTCTTTTTAAAAATGTTTTTAATGTTAGAAGATGTTCTGAAAGCTTTTTAAAAAAATGTTTTTAAACAGGTTTTGTTTTAATGTGTTTGAAAATTTGTTTTTATGATGTTTTAAAGTTGTCGGTGCTTTTGTTTGCTGCCCTGGGCTCCTGCTGGGAGGAAGGGCAGGATATAAATCAAATAATAAATAAATAAAGCTCATTTTATTGTATAATCTCAGAAGGTTACATAATCTTAGAAGGGGGTGTGGCTGTGCAGGGGCATGGCCGTGTGAAGGCATGGTGTGATTATCGTGAAGGGACCCTGCAGTTCTGAATTTTCCACTACACTACTGCTATTGTTAAAAACACATGACCTATATGCATGCCAAACACAAATCTAGTGTTGCTTAATAAACTGCTACAGATATGTTGGTGTGTGTGTGTGAGAGAGATCAGAACAATTTTGCCTCCAGGATGGGAAACACTAAAGCTCAGAAAAATATGGGGCCAGTGGCTACTTTAGCTACATACTGGTCCTCTGCTTTCCCTGTAGTCTTTTCTTTGGGTTGGGGAGAATAGCTTACATTAGGTGTGATTGACTGTGTATGGCTGGAGGAGTGGAAATAAATCTGGTAAGTGGAGAGTGCAAGAGGGACACAAGATCCGGGGAAGATAGAGATAGTGTCTGTTTCTTCATTAGGAATTACTTAAGTCTGTGTGAGAGCAGACAGATGTGCTGCACTTATGAGTAAACATGCCTAGGGTTGTCTTTTGCAACAGGCTGACTCTGTTTCAAATGAATTAATCAAGAGCTGGGTTTCAGGTTTAGAGAGCAATGTAAAGCCTTGGCTAGCATGTGGCAGAGCTTAATGGAATGGTGTAGCCACCACCGTATCCACAGCCCTGCCATTCATGCTGACCAGGGGAGAAAGGGGGAGGGCAGGAAACAATGCAATTTCACTATGCCAGTACCCAGGCTGGCACAGCAAAGAGGCCCAAACTGGGCCCGTTAACATCAAGTGACAGCAGCAGGGCCAACTGATGATCCAGTGGTTCCTTTGCTGGCCTAGCTCCACTCCCTTTCAGTGGTTTCTCCTGGTTACTGCTTTTGCCCACCATTTGGTAGACACAATGCAGCACTCCGCACTTGTGGAGGTCTTCTGCCAGTGGAGGCTCGCAAAGTCTTATCTAAACCCCCTCCAGCCTGGCAGATCAAGGTTTTAGATTGCAGCTTTACGGTTGTATCCAACATAGTGATAAGTATGTGCCCATTAGTGCAAAGATTTCCACTCATGCAACTGGCCTCCCCACCACATGTGCCCGCACGCTCCCTGAATCTGCTCATGAGGGTTCAGAACATAATTATGGGACACATGGATGAGGAGTGGGGGGAGTTGTGTTGCACAAGCAGAAATCTTTCCTATCACTCTGGTGTAGTGGCTAGAATGCTAGGTTTGGATGCTAGAAACCCAGGCTGAAAGCTCCAATCATCTCTGAAACTCACTGGGTGACCTGTCTGAAATTCCTGTCTGTCACCTTGCTTTGTCTTGGAGGGCTGTTGCATAGGAATAAAATGCCACTCTGAGTTCTTTGCCTAAGGGGGGGAGAGAGAGAATAGAAAGGTAGTTAATAAGCAAACAAATATTTGCTTATCTCCAGGCTCTCAAAAGGAAAAGGAGGGGGAGGGATGAGAACTCTTCACTTCCGCATATAGTTTTCTATTACCTAACTCTTCAGCTGGGTAATTGTTCAGGGGCCAGTAAGCAAATTTCACAATCCCTTGAAGTAAATTAAAAACAGAAAAGTAATTCCTTACATGTGCTGCAATAATGCTATGCAGTCTATCTTTTTTTTTTTTAAGAATATGGTTATTTTCATAAGAATTCTTTATAGGGCAAGCAATTGTTTTTGGTTTTAAATGTTAGACTGGGGGCCAGGTCTGGCATGAAGTGGGAGATAAGTGATCAGGATCTCTCCCCTTGCTTTTTGGTTGTTGCTTTTGTTGTACTTCACAGTAGCTTCGTAGGGCTACTAACATAATGAGGAAAGTGGCATCTAGTATCACCTCTATAGGAAAAAGACCCCCCCCCCAGTTTTCCTTCCATCCTCTCACCCAGGGGACAAATAATTAGCATTAGAGAGGCAATTTAGATTGACCACATGGCATAGGAGGAAAGAGCTCTATGCCCTCACCTAGCACCTCACAATTTATGTTACACTAATGCTATGCTGTGTTGAAAAAAATGCTTGCATATTTTTGAACATCCTCCATCAATTAATGAGAAAAGAGATTGCATTCAAAAATTATCAAAGGTGAGGGAAAATACTGGTGAAATTCTCATGGCTGAGATGCATGTTTTTTGATGCACTTACTTTATTTTAAGGTTGCTGAAGGGTGTGATTTAGAGTGCCCTTTCTTTCATTGTATAAATCATCGTATCACTGGCCTATACACTTCAGGTGCCTGTTGTGACGTCCTTCCCTGGCAGCACCTGTGAAGCTCTCACTTGTGGCTACCAGCAGACAGGAACGTCAGGTTTTCTTCGTACCCCTTTCAGCTCTAGAACAGATTTCAACAGATCCCCCTGCTAGGCCTTACTACCCAACACTCTGTATCTCTTATAACCTTTAGATTGTGCCTTAGTTTCTGCCAGACTATCTCGATATGTTGTGTCTATGGGCATAGGTAATTCCCAACCCCCCCTGCAGCCTCTTGACTCTGAAGCGTACAGCCCTGAGTTTCTCTGTGGTACTGGATACAATATCTTTTCCTCCGCCGCTGCCACCATTTGATACAACTGTTCAGCCTTGGTTACTTGCTATCCCCCCTGGTTTGTGTTTCCCAGCTGAAGGAATCAGGCTTTTGTTTAACCAAGAAATATTTATTTAGTATTAGAAATAACAAGATTACTTAAGGAATGTTTCACATGTGTATGGTTTCATCTATATTCTGTTATGTACTTGACTTCTTACTAATTGCCTCAGAACTCCGACTCACTCTCAGCAACAACACCGACCTCCAAACACCACCAAACCTCCAACATCCACCTCTTTCCAACATCCACCTCACAATTCACCACCTAATTCACCACTCTGATTCAACTGTCATTCTTCCATTTATACTCCCAGCCATTCAAATGCTCAGCCAAACATCCAGCATTCTACTGCTCATGTACTCCAACTCCTCTTTCATTTCACTTACCATATGTCTTCTATATAACCAGCACTTACCATATTTACAATATAAGCCGGACCATCACATGTTGGCTTACTAGGCCGTACTACCAATGTGTTTTTTCATCAAGTCTGAAATGTTTCAAGATGTATGGGAGAGTAGCTGTGTTATCAGCTATGCCTGGCCTGAGAGAGCAGACATCCAAGGCCAGACAGGTTGTCATGGTAATGGGAGATAACAGCTGGGAAAGTTGTAACAGCCTGCTGCTGGTTCCTTCGTCTGCTGTCTGTGTCTTGTCTCTGAACTGAGAGCTTCTCCTTGAAGGGGGGAGAAACTCTACTTGTATCTATTCTCTTATGCCTTTGGCCTTAATGTCTTAGTAAAGACTCTTAAAACTTTCTCAAGCCTCTGTGAAGTTTCTTGCTCAACTTAACTCCAAAGTAACGTGTTGTTTCACGCAACAACGCTCACACATCAACAGGGTTATGGGCCCAGATCCACAGCGCATACACAGGAGTAAGTGGCTGGTCTGAACGGCAGACGGAGATCCAGAGGGCAGCGTGATTGATTGTGCCAGACAGAGGTGAGCAGAGATGGCTGCTGTAAACATGTCTGGGGGCTTGCCGATGAAATGACTCACGGAAAAGAATTATGGCATTTGGAAGCCAAGGATGCATGCTTTCCTAATAAAAGAGGATTTATGGGAAGCTATTGAAGGTACACCCCCTGCACCCCTTACAGCGGCCTGGGTACGGAATGATGAGAGGGCGCAGGCTTTTATTACTCTGGCTCTATCAGACTCTCAACTGCTACACGTGAGAGATGTTACAAATGCCAAACAGATGTGGGATGTGTTGGAGGCCCTTCATGTGTAACAGACCGTGGGATCTAGATTGTGTTTGGCACGGAAGCTGTACCAGATGCGCTTCACGGGTGAGTGAGAAATGAGTGAGCATCTCACGGAATTCAAGCGCTTGTTTGCTGAGTTACAGGATTGTGGAGTCGACCACTCTGTACTTCAGAAGACCTATTTGATCCTGGCTACACTCGATGGGAGTTGGAATAATTTTGTTATGGGAATTGAAGCCATGCCAGATGGGGGGCTCAATGTTGCATTTATTGAGGAAAAGCTGAGCCAGGAATGGCAGCGGAGACAAGAGGCGAAGAAAAGTGCTGTGCCGAAGGAGGCAGTCGGAAGCAAGCAGGATTACAAGCAGGAGCAGCAGTGGCTAAAGACTTGTTATGTCTGCAGAGCTCGTGGGCATCTTCAAAGAGACTGTGCAGTCAAGTGAAACTCCAGGGACGGAGGCTGGAAGACGCATAGCGGCAGTGTGAACTTTGTTTGTAAACAGAAGTCTCAAGATTTAGGACCTGTTGACTGGATTCTTGACAGTGGTGCAAGCCATGTATTAATTACAGACAGGAGTTTGTTTTATTCGTCTACAGCTGAGCAGGACTTTGTTCAACTAGCGGATGGATCGTGGAAAAATGTGGAGGCTCGAGGACTGGTGAGATTTGATAAGCTTGGAATACTGTCAGATTGTTTGTTTGTACCAGAACTGTCTCATAACATGTTGTCTGTGAGAAAACTGACCAGTTGTGGGTTTTCAGTGTTGTTTGACAGAGACAAATGTTATGTAATGAAAGGAAATCAAGTGTGCTTGCAGGGAAGTCTGAATGATTCCCAGTTTGTAATAAAAAGCAGTCAAGCAGGGTGTGCTGTGTTAAACGCTGAGGCACAGACACATCAAGGCTGCGTCCATGAATGGCATCAGAGGCTGGGGCATGCAAACTTTGACATGATAAAGAAAACCCCAATGCATAGTGAAAACATGCGTTTGAAAGACTGTGGGCAGTTAATGATGGATTGTGATGCTTGCCATAAAGCGAAAATGACAATTGCACCCATAAACCGGGAGGCTGAAAGGACCACATCAGCTCCCTATGAACTCATTCATGTTGATTTATCAGGGCCAATAAACACTTCACGAGGAGGTGCTAAGTTTTTATGGTAGTGGTAGATGATTTTTCGAGATACACTCATCTTTATTTGCTCAAGCAGAAAAGTGAAGCTGAGCAGAAGCTGAAACTGTTCATTAAGAGAATCGAAACTCAACATGGCACCACGGTGGGGGCTATACGCTCAGACCAGGGGGAGGAATTCATGGGTAAAGCTTTGCATGAAGTGCTGGCAAGTAAGAAAATAGCACTTAAACCTTCCAACGGGACTGCTGAGAGAAAAAACAGGGTGCTTCAGGAAGCAATGAGAGCCATGTTAATGGATTCCAGTTTAGGGAATTCTTTCTGGGGAGAGGCAATCATGTATGCGAATTACATTCACAACAGGGTGTTACACAGTGCACTTGGAATGTCACCTTATGAGAAACTCACTGGGAGAAAGCCGAAAGTGCAACACATTCAGAAATTTGGAGCTAGATGCTGGGTCCACATTCCACAGGGAAAAAGAAGAGGCAAACTTGCACCCAGAGCACAACAGGGATATGTTCTGGGGTTTCAGAATGCATATTTCAGAGTTTGGATACCAGAAACACAGCAATTAATTCTGAGCAGAAGCATTAAAGTCTCAGAAAAGCCTTGGGATCAAAGGCAAACAGTCATTCTTACAGGGTCAGCTGACACACAAGCACAAACACAAGCACAAACATTTAAACCAAACCTTGACATAAAAGTGGAAGGCACACAAATTCCACTTAGGGATGCATTAAATGAACTCATTTGTGGGAAACGAAGATCAAAGAAACGCAAGGTTGAGGAAATGGAATGTCCTGCGCAGGCTGTACCAAGCACCAGCTCAAATGGGGGGGCTGAGAGAGCAGAAGCTCTAGTGCCTTTGAGACGTTCTGAGAGATCTAACATTGGAAAACCGCCAGAAAGATTTACGGTGGGATTAATAACCAGTCCAGGGATGCACAAAGAGGTTGAGATGGATCCTGAGACACTGTATCTGACTTGTGTTCAGCCAAAGTTTGATTGAATAAAGTTCTAGCTAAATGTACAGAGATGTTCTGAAATGTACTGAGATGTAAACTGAATCTGTATGATGCAATGTATTGTAGAAATGTATTATTGTTATTGTTGTAATGGATTTACAGACATGATGAAAGGGGGAAATGTTGGCTTACTAGGCCGTACTACCAATGTGTTTTTTCATCAAGTCTGAAATGTTTCAAGATGTATGGGAGAGTAGCTGTGTTATCAGCTATGCCTGGCCTGAGAGAGCAGACATCCAAGGCCAGACAGGTTGTCATGGTAACGGGAGATAACAGCTGGGAAAGTTGTAACAGCCTGCTGCTGGTTCCTTCGTCTGCTGTCTGTGTCTTGTCTCTGAACTGAGAGCTTCTCCTTGAAGGGGGGAGAAACTCTACTTGTATCTATTCTCTTATGTCTTTGGCCTTAATGTCTTAGTAAAGACTCTTAAAACTTTCTCAAGCCTCTGTGAAGTTTCTTGCTCAACTTAACTCCAAAGTAACGTGTTGTTTCACGCAACAACGCTCACACATCAACATCACATACCCCCCCTAAAATAACAGCAAAGTATTATTCCTGCTCTAGGATTCATATGATACATTAATAATAAAAAACAAGTCTGTTAGGGCAAAATGTCTTTTCACACACACATCTGGGTCATGTCACTGCAGTCCCGGCCACCTGCCCTGAAAGTCCATCGGCTAATACATTGTCCTTGCCTTTTATGAACTTAAAGTCCACCTGGTAATCTTGTAAAGCCCAGGACCACCTCTGCAACATGGTGTTATTATTTCTCATAGTCTCTAACCATAGCAATGCTCGATGATCCGTTGTCACTGTAAATCTTCATCCCCACATGTATGGGCGCAACTTTCTCAGTCCCCACACGACCGCTAGGCATTCCTTTTGGACCGCCAAATAATTCTTCTCCCTCAATGTCAGCTTGCGACTAAGATACACCACTGGATGTCTGGTGCCTCCCCTCTCTTGCAGCAAGACGACTCCCAGTGCTAGGTCTGATGCATCCGTAGCCACGATAAATGGTTGCTCGAAATCTGGTGCTATCAATACAGGCCCTTGGCACAAGGCTTGCTTTAGAAAGTCAAAAGCCTTTTGACATTCATCAGTCCACACCACATGCTCAGCACACTTTTTCCTTGTTAGCTCATGCAAGGGGGTTGCTATTTCCCCAAAATCTTTTATAAATTTACAGTAGAAACCAGCCACACCTAAAAATGCCCTAACTTGCTTTTTAGTTAAGGGGATGGGCCACAATTGTATTGCCTCAACTTTGCTCCATAAGGGGGTTATTTTCCCACTCCCCACCTTATGTCCTAAATAGATCACTTCATTCAAACCAAACTGGCATTTCTTGGCTTTTATAGTTAGCCCTGCTTTCTTAAATGCCTCTAACACTGTTGTCAGGTGTTGGACATGCTCAGGCACTGACTTGCTGAAAATGGGCACATCATCTATATAGGCCATAGCAAAGTCTGACATGCCTCACAACACAATGTTGATTAGTCTCTGAAAAGAACTTGGTGAGTTCCTTAGTCCCATGGGTAAAGTCACAAACTCATATAACCCATCTGGTATACTGAAGGCAGTTTTGGCTCTGGATTGCTCGTCTAATTCCATCTGCCAAAATCCTTTACACAAATCTATGGTAGAGATAATGGTTGCTGCTCCCAATAGCTCTAACATTGCATCCACCCTAGGCATAGGATACGCATCTGGGACAGTAATTTTATTGATTAATTGATAATCAATACAAAACCTCATGGTTCCATCTTTTTTCGGAACCAGTACAATACTTGAGGCCCAGGGACTGATGGATTCCCTGATCACCCCTAGTTCCAACATGTCTTCAACCTCCTTTCTAATTTCATTCAAAACTTTCCCATTCACATGGTACAGAACAGATCTGATTGGGGCATGATTTCCAGTATCAGTTGAATGTCTGGCTATACTGGTTTGGCCAGGTTTGTTGCTGAAGAAATCCCCATAATTTTTTAAACCTCTTAGAATCTCTTTCTTGACTTCTTCCTCCACCTCCTCTGACCATTCCAATTGATCTACCCCTCCTTTTGCTTTGTTTTCCTGTACCAAATCTGGAAGTTCAGGACCACTACCCTCAGGGAACAAGGTAACCTGTAAAACTTTGACATCCCTGGTGTGATATGGTTTGAGCATATTCACATGCACCACCTTCTGTTTGACTGATTCACATTCATTCTCTCTCTCAGCAGGCATCCACAGTCTGTACAAAATCCCATTCTCCCACACAGTTTGATCCCTCAGAGTCTCTGTAAAGGGGATTCTGTTTTGGAGGGCTTTTTCCTTTATTATATTCAAACTGCTATCATTTTTCAGCTCCTCTCTGAACTGCTGTGACTCTGTAGCAGACCCCATTTGTAACAATGTTTCTTTTGCTCTAGGCACTCTAGCAGTTGTTACCGCAACCTCAGGCTCAACCACAGGTTCCACCCTGTTTTCTTCAGCCTCTGATAAAATGGCTTCTGCTGCTTTGCCAAGTTGTTGTCTGGTCACAACATATATTTTTCCTTGTGCCCCCATAACATCTCTTCCCAGTATCACTGGTTCTTGTTGTTGGGCATTGATACCCACTTTGCAGATCTCCTCCTTTCCTCTCCACTTTAATTTTATCAGGGCCATGGGTATACTTTCCACTTCACCCCTCACTCCTTGGATTACCGTTTCCTGAGGTAATATTTCCTCAGATTTTATCAAATCTGGCCTCAGTAATGTCTGAGAGGCACCAGTATCCAGCAGTGTGCAATAATTTGCCCCTTGCATACTCACTTCTTCCCTCAGACTCGAATCAAAGTCTTGTACATTTGTCCAGTTTATCTGGCAGAACTGAACTTTCTTTGTTTCTATCTCCCTTGGTTCTGTTTTCACTGCCCTTCCCTGAGCAGGATTACCAATGGAGTTGGCAACCTCACATTGGAAACGTAGGTGCCCCAGTCTACCACATTTATAACATAGTTTCTCCTCCATTTTGGGGTACACAGATCCACTCTGGGGTGTCCTGTGCCCTTCAGATTTTATTGGAGGGCTCACTCACTGTGGTACCACATCCTTTATGCCACCATCATATGGGCTGGGTTTAAACTCTCTCGATGTTTTGCTCACCCAGCCAGTTCTATTTGAGGCAAAGTGATCTGCCAACTCTGCTGCCTCTTGAACAGATTTAGGGGAACGGTCTTTGACAAGGAGCCTTATTTCTGGTGGCAACTGATGGTATAGTTGGCCCAGTATCATGAGGCTTTTCACCTCTTCTACTGACTGAGCTTTGGCACTTCCCATCCACTTTCCAAATATGTCCACCAATTTTGCTCCCAATTCAACAAAAGACCTCCCTGCCTGGATCTGGCAGTTTCAAAATAACTTCCTGAAATAGTCAGGTCCCAGTCTGAATCTTTTGTACACTGCCTCTTTAAACTCGGCATATGTGACGGGCCTGTCTGAGGGGAAATATTGGTATACCTCTGCCAATTCCCCTTTGATCAAATTTGATAAATATTGCATATATTTATCCTCCGGTAGCCCCCACATCTGAGCTGCCTTTTCGAAGGTGTTGAGGTAAATTTGTGGATCTTGTCCAGGTTCAAACACCGCAAAATCTTTTGGTGTAACCTTTATCTTTGTTTCATTTCTGTCTTTTCTTGTTTCATCCAACTGAAACTTCTCTTTCAGATTTTAACTTTTCCACCTGTATCTCAGCATCCAATACTTGTTGCTCCTCCCTCTCTTCAAACTCCATTCTCATCCTCTATTTCCAACTCCCGCTGTTTTTCTTTCTCATCAGCCTCCATCACACGTTGCCTTTCCCTCTCCTCAGCCTCCATCGTCCCTCTTTCAGCATCCATTCCCAACTTTTCTGTTCCCAACTCATGTTCCCATCTTAACTTCTCTCTTAAATACTTTATATAAGCGGGACTGCTTGAGTACCCTTCTGGGTTCTCTTCTCTTACAGGTTGTTTTTGATGGACAGATGTGAATGCTATCAATGCTACTCACAATTCATCTACCCCTTTACCCTCATGAGGTAGATTGAATGTTATGCACTTCTCCACCAGCTCCTCTCTTTTCACTTTTATATATTCAGTCATGTTTTAGAAGTTCACTCACACTTTACCACACACTCTTTGCCAGTCACTCTCACAAGTAATCTTTGTTTGTTATTTCTTTTTGCCACACCACTTTTAGGGACTCTCTGGTGTTCGTATCCCACCGCTAACACCACATGTGATGTCCTTCCCCAGCACCGCCTGTGAAGCTCTCACTTGTGGCTACCAGCAGACAGGAACGTCAGGTTTTCTTCATACCCTTTTCAGCTCTAGCACAGATTTCAACAGATCCCCCTGCTAGGCCTTACTACCCAAAACTCTGTATCTCTTATAACCTTTAGATTGTGCCTTAGTCTCTGCCAGGCTATCTCGATACCTTGTGTCTATGGGTATATGTAATTCCCAACCCCCCCTGAAGCCTCTTGACTCTGAAGCGTACAGCCCTGGGTTTCTCTGTGGTACTGGATACAATATCTTTTCCTCCGCCGCTGCCACCATTTGATACAACTGTTCAGCCTTGGTTACTTGCTATCCCCCCTGGTTTGTGTTTCCCAGCTGAAGGAATCAGGCTTTTGTTTAACCAAGAAATATTTATTTAGTATTAGAAATAACAAGATTACTTAAGGAATGTTTCACAAATGTATGGTTTCATCTATATTCTGTTATGTACTTGACTTCTTACTAATTGCCTCAGAACTCCGACTCACTCTCAACAACAACAGTGACCTCCAAACACTACCAAACCTCCAACATCCACCTCACAATTCACCACCCAATTCACCACCCTGATTCAACTGTCATTCTTCCATTTATACTCCCAGCCATTCAAATGCTCAGCCAATCATCTAGCATTCTACTGCTCATGTACTCTCTCTCCTCTTTCACTCCACTTACCATATGTCTTCTATATAACCAGCACTTACCATATTTACAATATAAGCAGGAACATCACACCTGAGCTTTAATCAAAGCCCAGGTAGAAGACATCATAAGTTAGAACGTCTTTGGATCTTTTTCAGATCAGGAAGCATGGGCAGCCAGGAGACTGCAGAGTCCTGGAGAAAGTCTACCGGAAAGAAAAAACATACACATACCCAGTGGTGGCTGGTCCATTAGGTCGTTGTTCTTCAACTTTGGGGCCCAGATATTGTTGGACTACAACTTCCATCATCCTTGGCCATTGACTAAGGGCTCATCCAGACGACTGCAAAATGTGTGACATGCCTGCTATGTGTGTTCATTATTTTTCGGTCGTCCAAATGACGTCTCGCGCTGTTACGCATTTTCGCGGGTTAAATCCGCTCCTTGCAATACCGGCAAAAATGCGACTTGCTGTTTAAAATTGGGAATCATCCATTGTGCCTTCAGGGGTTAGGATGCAATACCGTGGACTTTACAGCTGATGGGCGGTTCTTGGGCATTTCCCCTTGCCCCTTCTCCTCAGTCCAGCCAATCACGTATCTGCACTTTTGCACATGTGCGAGAATAAGCCTGGGAAAATTGAACCAATCATCGCAATTGTGGGGTGTTGGGGGGGTCTGCAACTACTGCACAGATGCATTTTATTTTTTGCCAGCCTGCAAACTGGGCGGCCGCTCTGGGTGAGATCTGCAATGCACAGCAAGCAGAAAGGGGGAGGGTGGTCAGTTTCAGCCTGCCTCCGAAAGCCTTGTCATGGGGTTTTGCTTCAAATCAGAAAAGCATACATTTGTGTAAGTGTAATATCGCAAATGCAAACAAGAAAAGGGCTTCTGGTCGGTTTCAAGCCTGCTCCGGAAAGCTTTGTCAATTTCATTCTCTGTGGGAAGGAAAGGGAGAAGGGGGGGGACACGTTTCTTGCTCTTTTGGAGAAATAAGTGCATTGCCAGCATGTGTATCTCCTTAAATATCAATAAAGGCAGAAAAGCATACATTCGTTTAAGTGTAATATCACAAATACAAACAAGAAAAGGGCTTCTGGTCAGTTTCAAGCCTGCTCCGGAAAGCTTTGTCAATTTCATTCTGGTGGGAAGGCAGGCGTGAAACTGACCAGCAGCCTTTCCTTCTGAGGCAAGAACTCATCTACAGCCATATTGTGCTTCGTTGCAAAGGGGGAGAGGAGCATACGTAATTTTTTTGCTGACCAATTGGTTGATGGGGGAGGCTTTAGAGGTGGAGCTTGGAAAAAGCGAAAAGAATGTAGGGGTCTTACCGCTGCGTGTGCGGGTGCAAAAAAGCGGTTGTTTTAATTGGGAAAGCGAACTAAAAGGCAAAGTGAGGACTATCAGATGACAAACCAAATATGGAAACCGTGGATTATCCTGCTCCATTTGGATAAGCCCTAAGCTGGCTTGGGTTGTTGGAGGGTTGTAGTCCAACAACATCTGTGGACCCGAGGTTGAAGAACAGTGCATTAAGGCAAATAGGTTGCTGCCCCACCAACCTCAGTCTGCTCTCAGCCAGCCCCCTTTCTTACTTAAAAACAGCATGTGAGGTGGAACTGCTTGTCACCTTCCTCCTCAGTTTTACTGTAGCTGTTGCACAGCTCAACAGGGAGGAGGATGGGGTCAAAGTTGGAAGTAGTTGGCTCTGCTTCCCATTGGCTCTGGCTCCACCAGCTGTCGGTCTCCTTGCCTTCTGTCCTACAGGTTCCAATGGCCACCAACCACCACTGTGCATACCTCACAACTGTACGGTAAGTTCAAACCCCCACATTGACACAAGGTAAGTTCAAAATCCCACACAGACTGAAATTCTCAAGAAATTCTCAAGTGCCATGAGAATGAGTAAAAAACCAAAAACAATATGGAAGCCTCTTTTACGGAGGAAGAAAACATTTGAAAAACTAGAGGACGGATTTTGGCCCAGCACTACATCAAACATAACATAAGGGGAGAGGATTAACTCAACTTGAGTCTGCCATTTCTGGTGGCAGCCTTGGGTTTTATTATCACATGCCATTCCACCCCAAAAGCAGCTTTACATATTTACATTCTGGCCATATTTTTGTTTCTGCATGGTACTTACATGACACAGAGAGACTAAAATGGGAAGTAGCACACACACCATGCCTATAAGAACAACAGTGGCAGTCAAAGGGGACATGGCTGCACTTTTTTTTGCTGGCAGTGTAAACTGTGTTGGTTAATAAAGTTATGATATACCGCTTCAGCCATTCATTTTTTGTTAATTAAATTAGCCTAAAAGTGGATATATGAACCACCCTTAATAGATAGCGGCATCAACTATTTTTAAAAAAATGAATTAGCCATCGTTTTTGTTCCTTTGTATTTGTTCGTTCAGAGTTATATAAGAAAATGTATTTATGGGAAAACATGCCTACCCAAATAGCCCACAGCTTGCCCATACCCTTCAGCATCTATTTACAAACAGCCTTCTACAGAGCAATGACTTAGAATGGAGGTTTCTGGGGAAAGTAGGATACAAGTCAGTCTCTGCTATTTATTTATTTATTGTCTATTAAAATTTTCATTTTGCTGTATAGTTGTGTTCCTAGATTATTTCTTTGTAATATTCCATTTATTATGTGTTTGTTGAATTGCTGATTTTTTAATTGATATGGTTTGTAAGCTCTCTCCAATGTGTATTTTGATAATAAGTGGACATTTCTTGTAAGCCACTTTGGGCACAACGCACTGTGGAAAGGCATCCTATAAATAAATAAATAACAATGCCACAGAGGCTCATTTCAGACATAAGGACAAACCACTGTTTGTCCATTCTAAGAAGCAGCTGCAGCGAGCCTCAGCCTCGTGTGTTCCCTAGAAATGTTCGAGAAGCGGATAAGATGTTTTCAGTTCTAGTTTATGGCAAACCATCACGCACTGTTTCAGGTGAATGCCACAAACCATGCATTCCTTGTTTTCCTAACAAACAATGTTTTTTTTTCTTTACATCAGAACTGAACTAGAGAAAGCAGCTAGCAAAGTGGTGCAGCTTTTCAGACTGCAGTTAGAGGAATTGTATGTGAATGCACCCATAAACTATACAAGAACTTCCCTGTATGATCAAACAATCCAGAATATCCAGAATATCCGGGGAAAGGAAATGAGCCTTCCCCAAGATATCCAATTGAAATGTACAGGGAGACTTGATTTGACATGGGAGTAAGCGTTTAAACATGTTACTTTTCCCAACTGCAGTCTAAAATGATACAGCCTAACAATAGTTGCACCACATGATTGCTCCAATAATCATTTGCTTCCGGTCTGTGCCTTATTGGCATGATCTTTCTCCCCCTGTTGTTTGTTTTATGGATATAGATGCAAGCATTTCCGTAAGTGAATGTAGCTCTATTGTCTGCTGTCGAAAATTTGCACACACATTTAAATCTTTTGCTTCAGGAAAAAGAATGGTTCATTGTTTATTTGTGCTTTATGGACCTAGGCAATAATTTCTGCACCCAACATTACAATTTAATTAAATGGCATATAAAACAAAGATTGTGAAATTAATGGGATTCAGTTAAAGAAATTTGATTAATCAAATACCTTATTCGTGCCATGATTCTGTATATGTTTCTGCATATATGGTTTGCTTTATATTTAGTAAAATGGTTTTACTAATGGTTTCCTTGATGACTGGAATATCATTTGTTTTTGTTATCTCCAGTAATATTCCCCTAGAAGCTATTTCAAGCCTGTTTCATTATTACCACTTCAAAAAAATATATATTTTGTCCATGTTATGGTATTTTCTACAATAAAAGTACCCTGATGTTCCCTCTGGCTAAACAGGAGAACGAATGAATAATTTTATTTTGGTCATAGACCAGCCAGAGGCTAAACAGGAGGTGAAGAGTGCTCCCTCCAAAATCTATTAGAGATACCCAAAAGATCAGCAGTAAATTTATTACAGTAAATAATATATATTGTATGCAATATATGCAACTTGTCCCCTTCCACCTCAGCCCCTCAATATATCTTACTAGCCTGGGGGTAAAATTATATGTTCGGACAAATGCTGGTATACTCTATACCAGTCCTGCACTATTTGTGGCCCACCCAGTGAAGTGCGGTCTACCTGCCACATACAACTGCTCACTCTGTGACCATTCCATTGCCACTCCTTGAGTTTTCTGTTTTTTTGTTTTCCAATCTAGGCTGGTCACTTATGCATCACTGATAAAAGATTATGCTTAACAGAAAAAGTGGACACAAATGTGCATGTGCTCCTTTATATGTAGAGATGCAAACTTAGAAATAATTACCAGAATTTAAATTTCACAGGAGGCAAGCTAAGTAATTTCCATGCACATGACCCCAAATAAATTCTTCAATTAGCTTGCACCCCACTGCCACATCACCCCGAATCCATTAGTTCCTCTTTAATTAATTTACCTCCAATTAATTTCCATTCCAAATTCAGCTCCAAAATATTTTCTATTTGGTTAATTACTCCTACATATGAACTATCATTAACCCCCTCTTCTAAATTAATTTTTTTTTTAAAAAAAGACGCCTGCATGTGTGATTATGTTTTTCTTTGATGGTGGTGTGGTATTATTATGAGATGATATGGCCAGGGCAGGGGGGAGCTTTTCTTCTTTTTTAATAAATTAATTGTCATGCTGCAGTTCAACTGCCTCTGCCAGCCTGCTGCCATGGTGTCATTGGTAACCCAAGATGCCCCTGAAAAATGAGGGTATGTGATGACATACTACTATTTGCATTTCTCCTTGCATGTCAAAAGAAATGGCTAAAAGAGCATACCCAATCATTTCATGAATACCGAGCATGCTTTGTCCTTGTTGATCTGTTCTTTCTGTCCTCCCCCCCCCTGCTTTTTTTCATTATTTTTGCAAACTCGGGGCCTCCCTGACCATACTTATAGCTTCTTTTTTTCCTTGGCTCCATTTTGTTGGCACTCACTACCTGAGTTTGCTGTTAGGGTATGATGCCGTACTTCTCTGAGCCATCCAATCAGTTATCTGATTAATTCTTTTTAGAAATGCGATACATAACAGATGGGTTAAAGTCTGGGATTATCACACCACATCACACCTCTCCCGTAAGCTTTTAGTGCACAGCAAAATGTGGTGGTCTTATAAACATACCGTATCAGAATGAGCATTTCTCCCCATGCTTGGTGGTACTCACTATAAAAAAAGCAGTTTTGTCACAAGGGCATGGCTCAATTTGAAACAAAAGATTGACAGAGGAACATCATGATTATAAAGCATTTGCTCCGGCTCTCTCATTTTTCTTTCGAGGATAGTTTAGCTCATTATATTGCAAGCTTCTTCTGAACAAATGAGAGTCTTATCCCTTGCTCCCGGTGAGAGAAGTTGTAACACATTGATGTTGTTTCCAAATATAGAAATTACATCTGTTTTAAAATGCAGATGACATTCCTTTCTTCCCTGCCTCAGCCTTGCTACAGATTGTGCCTGTCATAATTGAAATTTGAATATGTCTCATTCGTAAACTTGAAGGATGGTGGGGAGGGAGGAAAGAGACGAAGCAAATAATTAAGAGACCCTCTGGAGAGATGCTATGTTCACAAATTAAATATTGTTCTAGCTATGCCTGAAGAAAGAAAAGTGGGGATTTTTATGGATGGAATAATAACAAGGGATGAGAGAATGATGGTTCCTGATGGGAAAAAAATGAAGTGTAGACAGACATAAAGAATAGGGAAGCACAGTGTGCGTGTTTTTTTCACTTGTGATTTAAACTTTTGTTATAGACTTGTTATAGCTTTTGTTGCAGATACAGACTAACCAGTGAACACTGAACTGCTAAATTCTTGTTTGCATTGAACTGACTTCCTGTTTGCTGCTGGGCCCAATTGAAAATGCTGACTTTGGCTTATAAAGCTCACTATGGCCTAGGGCCCAACTATCCTATACCTTAAGATCTTTAGGAGAGGCCCTGCTCATAGTTCTGTCAATATCTGTAGCTAGTGGACTGGCAACTGATAGCAGGGCCTTCTCTGTTGTGGCATCCAGATGTGGAACTCCTTCCCTACAGAGACCCATTTAGATTCATGTAAGTGCAAATTGGGTAGGTTTACCTTTAAAGGCAAATGGAACTGAAGCTGGCCTCAATTCCTAGCTCAGAGCCCGTCAGTCAGATGGTTAGTGCACAGTTAGACATGCACAGCTGCAGAGACTAAGTCAAGTTTTGTTTTGTTTTAAGACTGGGGAAATGTACAGCAGTTGGTGGAGCTGCACAGATGGGGCTGCCTTGCCCTCCCAGCTGCTGAACAACGTGCATCTGTGCTGATTACTGAGAGGGGGAGGGGAGGGGAGGGGGAGGGGAGGGGAGGGGAGGGGGAGGGGCAAGGCAGTGGGAAGCTTGGAGTGGTGTGAGAGCAGTGTTGGGAGTGTCAGACTGGTAGTGCCACACTGTACTGAGCTCCCTGCTGCCATACACCTTTCCCTCTCAGTAACTGACAGTGACACATGATGTTCAGAAACTTGGACAGCAAGGCAGCCCCATGTATGCAGTCCTGGCAGCCACCACTGGGTATCTGCCCTGTAACATTGGCTTCATGTATCATATGCAATATTATCAAATGTTTTCTTCACTTTTCCATGTTACTGCAAGTGTTTACGGTGAACATTTGATAATACTGTATGCCATCTTAGGCCTGCATGAGCCCAAGGTCAAAGGGTTTCCACAATGACCAGCTGCTCTACTCTAATCAACAATGGCTATGAGCAAACACAACTTTTGATTTTGAAAGTCACTGAAAAGTAAAATAGTTGGCTATATCAGTGGCTAAACATTCATTTATATTTTTCTACTTGTGCATTTTTAATGAGGAGCTCTGAGGATAATTGTCTATTTCCCCCCTATATTCATATGTTTCTTTCAATGAAATTGTGACTTCTGGATTATGCTGATGAAAGTAAAATTCAATATTTATGAAGTGCAGCTTGTCTGTACACATTACAGGTCTAGTAATGATTAGAGAAACTATGTGTCAAAGCCTAAAGATGCAATGACAGCGCAGCAATTTAATTATTAATTGTTCAAAAAGACATTGTTAGTTTTCATCCTTTTTTTATGAACCCAAAAATGATTTCAGATTGCTTCCCTTTCTGAATCATCCTAGGAAATGTGCACTCACTCACTATGGTAATATCAGACTTCATAGAGACACTACTGAAAATCATCAGGTTGACTATCTATATCTATATAATTGTTAGTAATCTGCACACTTGTGATACTGCCAAAGAGTTGAGCCTTAAGGGGACCCTCAGGTTCTGAGTGCAAAGCATTCCTAATCATGCTTATTTTGTAAGTTCAATGGACTTACTCCCTAACACTCTGTTTAGGAGCGCAGCCTTGACCAGACTTCAGGGGGCTTTCCATACAGTCCAGCTGATTTCCCCCTTTGCAACTCATGTCCCCCTGCCCCCATTCTTCAATTTGCAGCAGCAGTGCCACTACTACCACCTCCTCTTCCCCCCACCTCCATTCCACATGCCCTTCCCCCTTCCTTTCTTACTTTTAAAACACAGAAACATTATTTAGCATATGACAGTGCTAGCGACTTCTCTACCACCTCCTGGTCTCTAAGACAGGACCCGGGGGTCCATCTTCAGGCATTCTAAGCAAGTGGCCAGGAGAATGTCTGTACTACTGCTGCAGTTTGCTACAGTGGTGATTTCTGACCACCTCTCATACAATGTCGGAGAAGGACCCTCTGACCCTAACCACATTTCACACCATACATTTATTCCACTTTAAACAGTCATGGCTTCCCCCAAAGAATCCTGGGAAGTATACTTTGTAAAGGGTGCTGAGAGTTGTTAGGAGACCCATATTCCTATCATAGAGCTATAATTCCCAAAGTTCTCTGGGAAGAGAGACTGAATGTTAAGCTACTCAGGGAACTGCAGCTAACTGTACATGCTAAGCTATGAGCTACATACTGTAATAACCATTGAGCTATTGGATACTCAAATCATTCTTAGATATAACTATCACGAACAAAACTTCTTCTCCACTTGAAAATTCAATTTTCCCAATAAAACTTTGCTCAGTAATAACTTGAGAAGTATGATTGTGACAGAAAGCCCAATCATCATTCTGTATTGATTTATGCAGAGGGCTGTGAGATTAATGTTTACTGTAGTCGAAATGAAATCCAGATAAGCCATTATACTGTTTATGTGGTACATGCCTTAGTCCCTATAATCCTGTGGAAGGTAATGCATTTTTGACAGGAACTAGGAGGAATGTATGGTTTGCTTCTAATTCTTGCTTATACTTAAGAGCAGTGTATTAAGAACTCGTCAATAATCTGTTTTGAAATCTTCACCCCTGTAACAACTAATGACAATAGCTAAATGGCAAAAAACTTCCCCAGTGTTTTCTGATGTTTTAATTAGCAAACCTCTATAAGTAAGCAAGGTTTAGCCAAAAAAAAAAAAATCCCACAGAAGAGCAAATTTTGGAGGTGTTGGGGTATGAAAGCTGCCTCCTAAACCTCAGATTATCTTTGAATTCAACTTTTTATGTTACTCTTCAAAGTCACAGTGATAACCAGTATTTGCAGAAAGAGTCAGCCAGTTGCTATAGAAACACCTTCCTGTGTTCCAGCTCTGTATGGCTATGCATTGTGGGAAGACAACAGAAGCATCCTTGGGCTGCCTAGGCAACTTGGAGACTCTTCAAATCTTGTGCTGTGCAGGAGAACACTGGAAGATCAAAATGGTGGTGATTGTATCAGACTGGTCACAGAAGAATTCAGGCGAGTAAATTGGAGGTAATGGTTTACCACAATGGATGAACCTTGCTCTCCCAAGTATCATTAAAATGGCTGTGTGTGTAAATTTGAAATCTGCAAACAATGCTGTGAATTTATTAGTATTCCCAAGTAGAGTGATTGTTATGTGTGTTTGTGTACATGTAATTACCTTATAACAAAAGTCATCCTTCATTTGAATACTATTATAACCTTGTTTGGTCACTTAAGTGGGATAGTGAAGGCTTAGCATTTTGACTTAATTTGGTATCTCTTAGGTGCAGCAAAAATAATTTAAAAATACTTGTTGCCTTGCCAACAAGACCGGTTGGGCAAGATTTGGAAGTTGGGAGAAATGGAAAAGTTAACAAAATATGGTCATATAAAAGAGTCTTCTGAGAGTTCTTGGCTTCCATTTACTGACTTAAAATCAGCTTTCAACCAATAGTTCCCAAGGCAGTTTTCATAAAAATAAACAGTTAAAAAAAATTGAAACAGTGATGTTAGAACTACAATAATTAACCAAAAAGCAGCAGTCAGCCTTTGAAAAATGGAGCAGAAAAATCAAACAGAACAAATCCTACTAACTCTGCTAATTAACTGATATATCTGTCAATTGATCAGACTCTTTATCTGTTCACCATAAATATATCTAAACAGTTCTATAATACTCACTATGAACAGAAAAATGGTACTTCCTTTGAAAGAGCAGGTTCACAGTCCAGGGGTGTTCCTGGATCCATCTTTGTTGCTAGAGGCCCAAGTGACCTCAGTGGCTATGAGTGGTCAGCGTTATCCACAGCTGTAGCCTGACCACTGTTATCTATGCACTGATCCCTCCAGACTGGATGTCTGCAATGCACTGTTTGTGGGGTGCCCTTGAGGTTGGTCTGGAAACTGCAGGTGGTGCAAAATGCAGCAGTGTAACTGCTCACTGTGGCAGGATATCACCAACATGTTACCCCTCTGCTGAAAAAATTGCCCTGACTGCCCATTAACTGATGGGCTAAGTTCAAGTTGCTGGTTTTGGTGTACAAAGCCCTATACAACTTGGGGCCAGGATACCTGAAAGATCATTTTATCCCTTGTATACCCAGTCAATCACTGTTCTCTGCTGGTGAGGGCCTCCCGCAGATAGATGTTTTAAAGATGTTTTTAGTGTTTTGTCCCTTCTCTGCCATTCTGGGCTCCTTCTGGTGGGATAGAAATTTAATTAATAATACTAATAGTAATACTACTAATACTAATAAGGCAAGGGAGCACATCCCTCAATATGCAGAACATTTTTTTCAGCCTAAAGGACCCATTTCCTCATGAACAACCTTCTTGGGGCTGCATGCCAGTGGCAGGAAGGGCTAGAAGTACATGGATGTGACTCCTATCTTTGTTTCAGCCACACAAAAGTCGGAGGTTTCTACATCTCCTACCCCTCCATCCAGGCAAGCTAGGGACTTCATCATAGATTAAGGACAAATTCCAGTCAGGCAAAAGTGTCCAAGGAGGATGTGGAACAGGGCCAGTGAGAGGTATGGCCTTGGCAAGGGGACACGAGAGTCCTGAGAGTGGATGGAGAGGCCTGGAGGGTAACAATTGGCCCCTGGGCTTAAGGTTTCAGCCTGAGGCTCCAAAGTTTCAAGAGTGAGGGAATTCTATAATTCTGAAGCTGCCACATTGACAGCTCTGCTCCTTGTTCAAAAGTGCCCTCTGAGATAGTCAGGTCACAGATTATCTCGATCATTACATCATACAAAAACTTCATTATTGTAATTAACTCAAGTGTGTGTCTTCATTTTAACTGTAATGATATGCCATTTTGTAATAAAGATGAGAGTATTACATACATGAATATGTGTGTCTGTTTATGTGCCAGTTCACAGGTTTTCATCACAATGTAGAATCGCATTAAGAAACGGAACATGGGATGGGAATGTCCTAGTCTTGTAAATAAGCCCACAGAAGTTGTTCACCTGAGAAAGAAATGCTAGCTTGCTGTGGGCACACAGTGGATGGAGAACTCCATTCCTCCTGCAGCAACTTGCATTTTGATGCTGGGGGGGAGGGGTGGTTCTCACCTCTTGCAGCCTGCTTGTTTTCTATGCTGGGCACAGAGGAGTGATGGAGTACTTCACCAGCCTGTCAACTGCCTGCTTGGAGTTCCATGTGCTTGCCTTCATGCAATTCCTTATCACCTATAGCTCCTGGGTCAGTACTTAAATATGCTTAAATAGGGTGCTGGGCTATACATATTAAGAAATGTGACTACACATATAGGGACAGTCTTGGTGTGTAGAACTTCCATTGAGTTCTATGGACAATGTGTGAAATGTGTGGCACAGCTGAGATTTACAACATGACTTTGACCACATGCACTGGGGTCAATAGGGGCAAGTGGGGTTCCTAATGGCTGCCATTCAGTCATAAGGGGGAAATGAAGTGCTGTATTTGAAGATATTTTTCCAGATAAAGGAAAACCAATACTCTATCCCTGAGAGTGGATGGATTCTGATAGAGTGGCCCTAGCAGCATGCCACACATCCCTATGTGCAAAGATGAATTAAACCTCACCCCCAGAGTGTACTTGATATATGTGAATCTTCATTCCACACATGCATTGCTAATCCTAATCCTAATGATGGGCATTACACTAGTATCAAAAATCATTAATCAGATAAACTATCTTCAGGAAACTTCACATCTGCTACTGCATACCAGGATCTCTCTGCAGTAGACAGAGTGATGATTGAGGATAATTACTTATTGGGGAAAGAGGAGGAAAAGCTCATTGCACTCAGTCCAGGTGCCCTCTTTACCCATCAGCTGTTTGGTCCAGCTTCTGGAGACTTGCACATTGAGTTTTCTTAGGCTGCAATCTTATATTTTTATATGTAAACCACTGAGATAACTTGTCATAGAAGAGAAAAGTGGTATAAACATTTTCTAAATAAATGACTATATCCACTTACCTGAGAGTAAGCCCCTTTGAACTCAGTGGGACTTGCTTCTGATAGACAGGTATAGGATTCTTCTGATTCAGTACCTGAAAATCACGAGGTGACATTTGTGATCATTTTGTGTGCAGTGTGTGAAGAGCTGGGCGGGTTCCATTCCAGCTGACAGATCTGAGACTCTTCACACTCTGGTGTTGTCACATGGGCGGTCATGGATTCGCCACAGGCATGTTCCCATGTCATACATTTGACCCATTTTAGCATATCCTCAGTCAATGGATACATTGAGGAAGATCAGGCCTGAACATTTTGTAACCTGCCAAGCTCAGTGTAGCCCTTGATAAGTCTCTTATTTTTGCTCCCTGTTTAGAAATAATAAAAAATGAGACTCTGTGTTTGCGTGTGTGCACGTTTGAGTGGACACATTCACACCAGACATTTATTCCATTATTATTCCACTTTAAACAGTCATGGCTTCCCTCAAAGAATCCTGGGAAGTATCATTTGTTAAGAGTGCTGAAAGCTGTCAGAATATTCCCTTTTCCATTACAGAGCTACAATTCGCAAGAGTTTTCTGTGAAGGAAATGACTGTTAAACCACTCTGGCAAACTGTAGCTATGTGATGAGAATAGGGGTCTCCTTATCATTCTCAACATGCTTCACAAACTATACTTCCCAGGATTCTTTGAGGGAAGACATGACTCTTTCATTCTCAGCTTGAAATAAGCATGTTAAGTGCTGTTTTGAATTAATTCATTATTTAAAAAAACCGCAAGACTTTTCAGATGAACAAAACTCCTTTTTCACATTATTCATCAAGGTTTTTTTTTCTTTTTTAAAAAAAGAACATTAAAAAGTGCTTAACAGTAGGTGCATAATTCAGTGTAGAATAAGAAATTAATGTTTTAACATTTATCTTCTTTCCAAGCCTTAATAATTGTAGTTAAAAGGAACTTATTGCAATTCATAGAACACAACCCTGTACATATACATCTTAAAATATACATCTTAAAAATCTACTAACAGAGCAGCCAACACAGTAATACAATTCAGGGGCTAAGCAAGTTACCTATTTATAAGGCTTTGGTGAGCATTCAAGGATTAAAGAAATATAAAGAAGCAGATTTTAAAGACCATTTTGGGGCTCTTATTGTAACGCATGCAGCTTTATTGGTGAACCACAATTTCAGTGTACCATAACTCCCTGTTGATTTTAACAGAAAACAGTTATTTTCCCCAAGCAATGTGATAAAAACAGTTCAAATGTGGAGCATTTCTTGTGGAAATGTCATTACTTTTGCAACAAATGTATAGCTTAAATTGAAAGGAATGGCAGTGTATGCACAAAATTTTAAAACCTTTTTCTTTTCTGTATGTTGTAGTTAACAGCAAATGCATTTATATCTAAGACTGGTAATGCAGAGGCCCTAGCTTTGGGCAATTTGAAAAATCCTTTTCCAGTATTCCTAGAAAAAAATAATCCCAGAAAATGGGCCCCCATTCAGGATATGTTAAGGCTGCTAACAGCTACATGGGCTAATCATAATAAATGTTTTTGATCCAGTGAGGAAACTAGGGCTTGTCTGACCTATTCATAATTATGGTTAGACTGCTTTAACCCCCCTCTGTGTTAGACTTTCCTTGAAGACAGTTTCAACACTTTGTTCAAAAATTCAGCAGTATGATTATTGTTAACCAGAAGCAATTGCATTAACAATATATTGTTTGTTTGAAATATTTCTATCTCACCCTTCTACCCTACAATGGGTCAATTTGGGTGGCTCACAATGCTTTCATATACAATAAATAAAAGACAATAAAACATCAAAATAGATAAAAATACATGAAATACAGTTAACAATTCAAGGAGAGTGATATTAAAAGCGGACTAAAGAGGTAAAAGTAGAAAGGGAGAAAATAAAATCAATTTCAGGCTATACCTTCAGTTCCTCTCAAAGGCTTATGCCCATCTATACCTGTCCATAATTTATTATAATCTAGCCCTGGTCTCCTCTGCGTACCTGGAATGAAAGACTGGCAGGCACATGGAAAAGGGCCTTTTCAGCCATGGCCCCAAGGCTTTGGAAAACCCTACCTCAAGAAGCCTACTCTGCTTCCTCCCTGATGGTGTTTTGGAGACTTCTGAAAACCATCTTGTTCTGGAGAACCGTTGGGAGGGACTTATGGTATAAATAAATAAATAAATATTGTTAACACAACTGCTTCTGGCTAACAATCATACTGCTGAATTTTTGAACAAGCAGTTTTGAACAAGCAAATTTTTGCTCCACAAGTTTCCTTCTACATGTATGAGGGCCACGGTGCCCACAGGCAATGGGTTGGTGACCTCTGATTTAGAAAGTAGATTTCTCTTCATCCTTATATTTTAATATATATAGACTAAATATTGTTATCTTTTACAGTGTGTAACCTGATGCTATTATAGTTGTTGTTTGTTGTTATTGTTATCATTATTATTTTGCATGTAATGAGCTTCAACTGAGGTTTGTGATTCTAAGTCCCCTTATGGACCCGCTTGGGTGAAAAGATGATGTAAAAATGAATTGAGTCGCTGTAGATAAATAATTGTATGGACTGTGTCTTTTTCAGGAGCCCTTTCTATAATAATAAGAAAAACTGTTATGAATGGGAGGCGGAAAAGAATTGTCTACCAAACATAATTCAACCACTTTCAAAAATATGTATTTGAAAAGAAAACAAGGGCTTCTCTAGGCAATGAAGATCATAAGTATACTTTCAAAAAATATCCCCCCAAACCTAAACTAAGAAAGGAGGTTTTGGAACAGTTGTTTTTTTGTAACACTCCCCAGTCCCTGCTTGGTTCTTGCAGGAGTTGGGCATATGGGCAGACCAAAGGGAGAACTTGCCTCTGTCTGGTCTGCCTATGGCATTTTTAAAGGAGCCCTCCCCATCCACTGACGCCAGTTCGGCAAAGACTTTCCCACCCACCGTCCCTTGGTTCAGAATTTTGGTTTTTCTGTGGTTTCCCTCCTGCTGTGGCTTGGTCAGTTGCTGGTTGACAGGGCTGGGAAGAAATTTTGCCCTAGGACAGTTGGTCGTTCCTGGGGGTGTTTGCCTTCCTCATAGCAGGGGTTCTTCACTGTTGCAACTTCGTTGGCGGGAGTTAGCATTTGGCAGAATCCATTTTCCGGATAATGGGGGGAGGATCCTCAGTTTCCCATTTAAGGAGTCCCCTTATGGGATGTAGGATGCAGCCCAATACCCAAAAGCCCCTGGGAGGTGGCACCCCGGTTGGCAAGGGCGTCCACAACAATGGTCCATGCCAAGGAGGCCCTATCCTCCCTCACCTTTCTTTCCAAAAGGGGGGATGCCAACCCCTTAGGTTTCCCTCCCCAGTGCTCAGGCTGGGGGGGGGGGTCACATCACATAACAACCGGGCTGTGCGATGTCTGGATTCAGCCCCCATGCCAGGCCAAACTCTTCATGTCACTGTAATCATTAAATAAGTTGTGGCCTTCTTTTACCCCATAACTGCCCTTGCCTTGTTATTTCTCCCAGCCCCTCCCCACCAGGGACACATCACACCTGGGCCTGCAAATACCATTCACCATTTTGTGAGACCTTTTTGATAATAGGTAATATGTTCAATAAATAAATTCTGTTACCCCAAATTCCTACAATTCCTGCGCAGAATAATAAGAGGCTATTAGACGTTAGTGAGCTATTTCCACCTCTGTATTTAATACCAAAAATCATTAAAGTGGTGTGATGAAAAAGCCAGGATTGTATTATGGAAGCAAAAAGTCCTTGATGTCCTATTGGTTTTGCTTCAGCAGTGAGGTGAATGGCTGGCCTCGTCTTAATTGGCTGAGTTAAAAGGTAGCAACCAACATAAAAGAAACCAACTGCAAACACTTTCCTCAACCTACCTCTAGTTGTGTGTGTGTGTGGCCAGAGAAGAGTATTGCAAAATGTGGATAACTGCAAATTTCGAAGGAGAGCTTTAGAACAATAGCCCATTGTTTCAGAAAATGTGAATTTGGCATGTTTGCCTGTGAATGCGAACTGAATGAAATTTCTCTCCCATCCCTCCTAGGGATGGACAAATCATTCTATATCCTGCCCATTTCACTTTGGTATGGGGGGTAGGTACTGATTTATTGACATTGCCATTTGCATATTTTAAAACTACAAAACTGCCTACAATGCATATTTCAGCATGAAATCCCCTTATTCGAATACTTACACCTGCAAGAAGGTCCAAGGGGTGCCTTTCAAGTTTTTAATGTCTTTTTCAAGCCACTTGAAGCAGCTTATGAACATACCTGATGCCTTAACTGTATTCAAAATGAAGTTGCAACCACACTGGGAGCAGCTTTTTGTACAGACATTGTACAGAAAAAGTTGGCTGACCCATGTATCAATAGATGGGGCAGCCACCACCACGTACTTCACCCAGGGACATTTGCAGCTCCATTCTGAAAATAGTCATGGTGACAGATATAGAAGCTGCATTGTGTGGCTGTTTTAAAAAGACAACATCCCCCACCCCAGAAATTAGTGGTGGGGAACCTATAGCTCCCCTGATGTTGCTGGACTCCAACTCCCATCATGCCTGATGATTGGTCATATTGGCTGAAGCTAGCAGGAACTGGGGACCAACAATATCTGGGGGCTGTAGATTCCTCTTCTCTGCTTTGAAGGCAGTCCTTAAACATAAGTTGTCAAACACAGAGGAAAAGTTTGTGTAATTGAGAAATCTGAAGAGTGGATTGTTACAAACCATGAATCCGTCCAAGAGCAGATCCAATAGAATTGTTTCAACCTGTGAAGCAAAAGGATTCCTTAAGTATGCCTAAGAGCAGTTGCAGACGTTCCTAGAAGATATGGACTATCTGGATCCATTTTAGTCATACATGGTTTGGGGACTAAATCAGGGAAATGCATTTCTCCTCCTGCTTCTTGATCTTTCGGTGACTTTTGATGCCACTGACCATGGTATCCTCCTGGATCAGCTCTCTGGGATGAGTATTGGAGGCAAAGTTTATAGTGGTTCTGTTCCTACCTCCACAGCTGTGTCCAGAAAATAGCATGAGGGATTGTATCTCAGCTCCATGGCCTTTGTGCTATAATGTGCCACAGCATTGGTGTGTCACCAAAGCTGTTTAATATCTATATGAAGCCAAGTGTCAACAGTATGTTGATGTTATGCAGCTCTGTTTTCCAGATAACATCTGAGTCAGGAGAGGCTGGGCAGGGCCGGTTCTAAAGGGCGGCCAGGTGGGGCACTGGCCCGAGGGCCTCTCCGCTCACCTTCTGAGATCTGTGGCAGCAGCTGCAGATTGAAGGCGAGGAGCTTCCGCCTGCCTGCCATTCCCTTGCTCCACCTACCTGTCTCCTGCCTTTTAGCATTGCCCTTAATGAAGATGGCGGCCAAGGTTTCCCTAAGGTGCTTGAGCCCCTGCTGCCACCTTGGTTGATGGCAGAGATGCACGCACGTAGCATGCACGCATGCCATCAACCAAGATGGCAGCAGAGGCTTCATCACCTTAGGGAAACTGTGGCTGCCATCTTGGTTAATGGCAATGCTAAAAGACAGGTGACAGGTAGGGGGGGCTGAGTGCACACACCAGGGCCCGGGGGAAGCTGATGCCCAAGGGCCCCAGCATACCTAGGACTGGCCATGAGGCTGGGCATGGTCTGGAACATTGTATGGATACAGTTTTGGACTGGATGAGGGCTAATAAACTGAGCTTGGACACTGGAAAGACAGAGGCACTGTAGGTGAGTGGTTCGAGTGTCTGGGAGATTGGTCATTTGCCTTTCCTGGATGGGGTTACTCTCCTTTTGAAAGAACAGATGCGTGATTTGGGGTGCTACTAGATCCATCTTTGTCATTTGAGGCTCAGGTAGCCTTGATGGCTAGGAGTGCCTTTTACCAGCTATGGCTGATGCACCAACTACAGCAATTTTTGGACAGGAATAGCCTGGCTTCAGTAATTCATTCATTGGTAACCTCAAGCCTTGATGATTACAATGCACTCTATGTGGGGCTACCCTTGTGCCCGATCTGGAAGCTCCAACTGGTGCAAAATGTTGCAGTTAGACTGTTGATGGGGACAGATTACCACCAGCACATAACTCCAGTGCTTCAAAGCTTGCACGGGCTGTCTACATGTTACCAGGCCAGATTCAAGGATCTTGTATTAATTTACAAGGCCCTTAACAACTTGGACCCCTAGGATATCTTAAGGACCATCTGATCCCATATATTCAGGCTTGATCACAGAGAACTTTGAAGGAGTCTCTGTTGGTGGTCCCCCACTGCACAGATGCATGGCTCATAATAACTAGAAGCCATGCTTTCAATGTGCTGGGCCCAAGCTGGTGGAACTCCCTCCCAACTAAGATTAGACAGGCACCCTACTTGTTGAATTTTCTTGTTCCAGCAGGCATTTTATGGTAATATTTGTTTTTATAATTATTTTCTTGTTTTATTTGTTATATGTTTGATTGGTTTATTTTTACGCCACTTAGACATACAAATGATTAAGGGTATATAAATGTTGTAAATAAATAAATACAGCACACAGCTTATTGAAAGCCAGTAAGTGTGGATGAATGGTGTTGGCATATCACATATTCCAGTGTGCATTTGAATGTACAACAGATTAACCCTTATGGAGATCTGGCCAAAAAGAAATAATAATAATCACACTGGCTGACTTTGGGATATATTTGGACCCCAATGAGAGTTCCAATGGAAGGAAGGGATCACTTTGTTTCCCAGATACCTTTTTTGGGGGGGGGTCACCACAAGTGTGCTTTACACTACCAGAGCACATTGAGCCAACCCGCCCCCCACATTTATTCAGAGGAGGCCCCCTTCTCCAAGAATATTGAGTAAGCAATATCATTTCTGGAGTATTTTTGGCTTCCACTGTTTTTTTTTTTTCTGTTTCAAGAAGGAAAATGTTCAGAGGTAACTGGCTGAAATTTGGGGACACTGTATGGATTAAAATTTGTGACAATGTCCTAGAAAGACATCCCTGTAAGTCTACTTATGTGTAAATTACACAATGAAAAGTGCATCTGGGACCGAAAAGTGCCCCACAAGTCTGTATGAGGGTTAATGTCTACATTTCCTGAGCATGAAGTGATATGCCCAGGGAAGCAAACTTACATGCATGGATTTCCATAATGGAATAGGAGTGACTAAGGTTAGGCAAAAAACACCCAACATGTATAAAATTAATGAGATCCAAGTATATTAACATTTCAAAGCCAGAGGACTTTTATATGGCGCAGAGTGGTAAGCAGCGGTAACGCAGCCGAAGCTCTGCTCACGGCTGGAGTTTGATTCCAACGGAAGGAGGAAGTCGAATCTCCGGTAAAAGGGGTCGAGGTCCACTCAGCCTTCCATCCATCTGTGGTCGGTAAAATGAGTACCTGGCAACTGCTGGGGGGTAAAGAAAGGCTGGGGAAGGAACTGGCAATCCCACCCCATATATACGGTCTGCCTAGTAAAAGTCTCAAGACATCACCCTAAGAGTCGGAAACGACTCGCACTATAAGTGCGGGGGCACCTTTACCTTTACCTTTAGCCCATTGGGATTTGCTCTGTTGTTTTTCTTCCCAAAGTACTTTCTCTGTATCTAGCACATCAGCTAGGTATGTCTGCACTGTCGGTAGTATTGTCAGAGGAGACTTTGTGCTTTTTGGCCTTTTTATGGGTAACGAAATAATTAACCTATGCTGCAGTAACCCTCAAACTCATTTAAAATGGGATTTTCCTATTAGTTCAGGCAACTCACTTTGGTGGAGCCTTGATCTATGCGCCTGATATTTTCAGCAAAATGGCAAGTCCATGTGGAAAGGAATGCAATGAAGCATCTAGTCACGATCATGACCTTTTAAAAAATGCTGCTAGTTTGATAACATTCCAGCAAACTAAAATATATAAGAACATAGCCAATGTGTCATTATTATTTTTATTATTCTCTTTAACTTTCCATGCACAGGCCAAAGTAAATACCTAACTTAATCAATTCTCTTTCTTAGCTTTGTTCTATCCAGATACTTTAAAATGGATTTCTTTCCTTCTTGATAAAATAGAAACACAAGAGTGCTTCATTTTCCTGCCTTAAGTTACCTAAAAGCTTAAAAAGGTCTGAACAATTTACCAACTAACCTACCAAGCAGAATGCAGTCCAGCAGCCTTGTTTTGGGGCCTATCAGATGCTTGGAATCCTCCTACCCCTATTTTTGTGGCCCAAAGAAAGCATCAAAGACAAGTTTATTGAGCTCATGGTACAATGACATACATGCTTGGTGGACTGGGTTCGATTTGGGTTACACATTGTGCAGGCTTGATCTTTTGATCTTAAAACATATATGCATGTATGCACATGTGTGCATGCACTGTTACACACACAACTTACAGGGTGTGGTACTTCAAACTGCTTTTGCCAACCTATGAAAGATAGGGTTTTTTTGGAATCTGTCTGGACATTTTCCCTGTAGGATCTAAAATCCTTGGTTTGTGGGAGACATTCTGAATGAGCACATTGAGAACATCCACATTGGTGCCACATGATGAGTGCAGAGTGGAGCTAATTGCCACTGCTTCAGGCACATCACTGGCCTCACCCATTTGAAGTCCACACGTTGGCAAGAATGTCTTCAGGGAGGCAGCCTATATGCAAGCATGTAGGTGTATATGCTCAGGTGTACATACGTGCAAGTAGGTTTATATGCTTTCTGGACATCCCGAAAGGGGGAGGAGGACAGTGGCATGCCTGATGCTAGAAGTGGAGTAGAGGCTCCTTGGTCATTTCATGGAGCCCACTTCACGAGAGTCATGCATTAACTGTTTTATCAATACAGTTAATTTATTTATTTATTAAAGTTGTATACCGCCCCATAGCCGAAGCTCTCTGGGCGGTTTACAATAACTAAAAAAAAAATACAATTTAAAATACATATTTTAAAACACAATTTAAAACACAATTTAAAAATTTAAAACAATATAGAACACATGCTAAAATGCCTGGGAGAAGAGGAAAGTCTTGACCTGGTGCCGAAAAGATAACAGTGTTGGCGCCAGGCGCACCTCGTCGGTAAGATCATTCCATAATTTGGGGGCCGCCACTGAGAAGGCCCTCTCCCTTGTTGCCATCCTCTGAGCTTCCCTCAGAGTAGGCACCCGGAGGAGGGCCTTTGATCTTGAATGTAGTGTACGGGTGGGTTCGTATCGGGAGAGGCGTTCCATCAGGTATTGTGGTCCCAAGACATGTAAGGCTTTATAGGTCAATACCAGCACCTTGAATCGAGCTCGGAAACATAAAGGCAGCCAGTGCAAGCAGGCCAGAATCAGTTTTATATGTTCAGACCATCTGGTCCCTGGTACCAATCTGGCCGCTGCATTTTGCACAAGCTGCAGTTTCCGAACCGTCTTCAAAGGCAGCCCCACGTAGAGTGCATTGCAGTAATCTAATTTAGAGGTTCATGTTAATGTTGTTTGCAAACTGTTTAGAGGTTTTTTTACAATCAAGCAGCATATACTGTATATATTTTGTTAAATAAAATAAAAATAAAATAGGGTAAGGACATTTATCAAACTAAAGCAAATGGTCAAAATATCCGACATCCCTCTGTTACAAGAGATGATGTTAGCCAAATCATTTTTTGCAAACAAGCAAGCAAATACAAAATGTACCCAGAGTTCCACTGTGCCAGGGCTCAGCCCTAGCCCAACCTGGACTGTGGGAGTCTCCTTGAAAGAGGAGCATTGGGAGCAGGACCCTTAGCACATGTTTATATCACCAGAGAACATCAAGGATCCAGACTTCTGTGCCCCAGGTCTAGAAGTTGCCAGACCAGATGCCTGGTTTTCTGGATGGCTCTGGATGGCTCTTGAATCCCCTTTATGACTTCCAGGGCTACATGAGCAGGGAAGGTGGTGACTCAGGCAGGACCTTGAGGACCACTTACTGGTCTTGAGGCTATTTGGGGTGAAATGGAAGCATGTCCAGATCAGGACCTGGCTGAGAGCTAGAAAGGGTTGGAGCCCCAAGGACCTATATATGTTCTCAGTTGGAGCTACTTCACTGCTTGAAGCATCAGCTCCTTTTGAGCTTCAAGCTGCAGGGCAAGTCCTTCCTGAACCACAGCAGGGAAATGGGCATACTGCATACACTTTGAGACTATTGTGTTAGAAAGGGAAATCTAATACTTGACTTCTGATGCTGGTATTTTGAATAAGAATATTTCCTGCCTTCATTGCCTTCTCAGAGACTCAGCCCTGATGTTCAAGAACCTGCATTGGTTGTCACTTTTATAAAGAGAGAAAAATGGCCAGAACTGGAGCAGTCCCACAGATTTTTCTGTACTCTTTTTGTAATACTAAGCCTCACTTTTTAATAAGATCATAAGAATCATCTTGCTGAATTAGACCAATGTTCACTAGCCCAGGGGCTAAACTGTGGCCCTCCAGATGCTATTGCCCTCTAGCTTCCGTCAGCCCCAGCCAGCATGGCCAATAGGCAGGAATGATGGGAGCTGAAGTCCAGCAACATCTCCAGGGACTACAGGTTAGCCACCCTTGATCTAGGCCAGCCTTTCTCAACTAGTGGGCCACCAGATGTTGTTGGACCACAACTCCCTTCAGCCTCAGCCAGCATTGCCAACGGTCAGGAAAGATGGGAATTGTGGTCCAACAACATCTGGTGGCCCTTTAGTTGGGAAACGCTGATCTAGGCCATCATTCTATTTCTAACACTCGCTTGCAAGATACCTGTGGAAGCCCACAGAACCAGCCATGTATTGGGGCCTGCAAAGTGTTTGGCAAGCCTTCCTTTTGCATTTCAAATCAGCAAGAAAGCCATGGCTGGTGGTGGGATCTGTTCAGTATGATGGATTGCAAGTTGTGCAAGACAGTTTTTGATGCTAAGAAGCAGCCTGTTGGATCAGACCAAAGACCTATCTAGTCTGGCATCCTGTTTCTCACAGTGGTCAAACAGGTGCTTATTTGAAGCACATAAGCAGGACATGAGGCAGTAGCCCTGTTGTTCCCCAGCATGGTGCCTCTGATCCTGGAGGTAGTTATATAGGCATCATGACTAGGCACTATTGATAGCCTTGTCCTCAATGAATTTCTCTAATTAGCTTTTAAACATTAAAAATTGTGGCCATTCACTACCATCACTCTAAGTCAGCATTCACCACTGAATTCTACATCAGCACACATGAGGTCATAATGAGTAAGACCATCTTTAAGTCTGGTTATCAACAAGGTTAATGTGAATTTTCAGTTCACTGACATTTCAAACTGGTTCTTCACCTGTTTGCAACAAGTCTAATACCAAAAGTATTGATGCATGTTTTGTGATATAATTCATTTTAGTTGCAGTAGCTTATGGATAGGCCTTCTGTTTGATAGCTTAATGATCCATCAACAAAGCAAAAATAAATCTCAAATGCTGTCTGAGTTATTGTTTTTATATATCAGATTTTATTTTAATAACATCATTCTTGTTTATTGTTTCTGGTAAATTTTATGACAGTTCTCTCCAGAAGGTTTTAATCATGCGTCTCAAATGGCCAGGGGTTTCTTAAGGCAGAAGAGCTAGGCTTTAATTCAGCCAAGTACTTTCAAAGGTGGCAGGTCCAGCACACACTCTGAGGGCTTTGCTGTGTGAAGGATTGCACTTCAAATCTCAGGACTAGTGCTGTGCCAATATCTCTTCTTCCAATTTCTCAAAAGTTTTCTCCTCCTGTGAATAAAGCTTCTTTAGCATGGGAAGCGGGGGAGGCAGGCTACTGAGATATTTGCACTCTCTGCTTTTGTTTTTTTAAGGGAAGTCCTTCCTTTTACTATTTCACTTCCTTTTACTTTTTTTCTTTCAACACTGACACCTTTAAAAGTAAAAAGAGAATTTAATGAACGGTTGTGAGAAGCACAGTAGACAGCCTCCCTGGCTTTCTGTACTTAGAGGAAAACCTAGCCAAGGATTCCATGGGGCTTTCGGGAAGCACAGAAACCCAGGAAGGCTGCGTAATGCAGACCACCAAAGAAATGATATGTAGAATGAAAGAAAGAACACATACAGAGCCACTCAGCCACTTCAAAAAGTAGATAAGCACCACAAACCCCTCAAAGTCCACCAATGAGGACTTCATCAAAATTTTCTTTCCTCATTCATAATTGTCAAATACAATTTCTTTTAATTGCTGGATTAAGGTTGAATGCAGCATTCTGAATTCTCAGTTGCTTTTTCCCCCCTATTGGACAATATCCATAAACTCCAGTGATCCCTATTGTGATACTCCTCAGGATTCTTCACTTCCCCCGCCACTCCAACAAGTGAAGTACTGTTCCAATTTTGTTCTTACCTTGCCCTGAATTTCTGTTGTTCCACTTTTAGCTTCTTCTCCACAGTCTTTAAGTTAAATATCTGAGTGGATGGATTGTGTGCATGTGTGACTATGTGTGGTGGGAGAGTGCATCTTAATTTTAGTGTAGGCCAGAGTGGTGTAGTGGTTAAGGTGTTGGACAATGACCTGGGAGACCAGGATTCGAATCCCTACACAGGCATGAAGCACACTGGGTGACCTTGGGCCAGTCACTGCCTCTCAGCCTCAGAGGGAGGCAATGGTAAAACCACCTCTGAATACCGCTTACCATGAAAATCCTATTCATAGGGTCACCATAAGTCGAAATCAACTTGAAAGCAGTCAATTTCCATTTTCAAATAGTGCAGATTCTGCCATATCAGATACTGCAGCTGGTGAGGCTGATTTTGCATGGCTGATATGATATTTTAGAGCAATGTTATTTTTCTAGTATATTTTCAGTTAAATCAGTGCATGACAGGCTGTTGCAGGGTTAGTGAATATTGCTTGCAGCAAGGAGGATGCAGTCTTCAGAAAGGTATAATAGTGGAAGGGCTTTTTATGAGAATATGAGTGCTGCGCACATCCCCTCTTATACACTCACACACTTATATAGCAGTTGAACTGTATACTGAAATGTAGTTAGATTAGGATAGCATGCATTGTCTAGTGTCAGTTACTAGAACTCCTGGGTAGGGATGGAAAGATCTGTCCATTTCGGTTCTCTCCTTTTCTCATTTTTCCAATGTTAAATCTAGTTCTCTATATTTCTACAGCAATCTGCGATTTTTTAAAAACAAGATCCTCATAAAATTCTCTACCATTTTAGTGCAAATTTCTCCAAATAAACACATTTTTTGTAGGCAGTTTTGATAAAGGTACTCATTTTTGCAAGCCATTTCTCGTCATTCCATGCCTTTTTGCATGTTATTTTCACTCATGTATTCACTTTTATGGACACTTTCCCGTAATATATGCATTTTTGTAAGTGTTGTTTAGTTGGCGAACTCCATCCCCAAATTGTAATAAATGCAAATGTCAAAGGATGGCTGTATTTCGGTTCTCATATTGCTTCAGAAAGTGTGAATCTGATAAATTCTGCTTGAAATGCAAACTGAATTGAAATTCTCACCCATCCCTATTTCTGGGGCCAAAGCAGCGCAGTAGTGTGTGTGTGTGTGGCAAATGTGGCCCTTTAGATCTCTCTATCTGGTCCTTGGGATTCTTCCCTGGCCATACCCCTCATTAGGTTTCTTTGACCTCTGATAGTGCCTCTTGCTTCTCTGGATGAGGGATAGAGATGGGTGCATGAGTGTGTGCAGAAACTAGCTGACTGAACAAAGATAAAATTCACATTTGTTTCTTTGCCCCCATTTGCCTCTAGCCCTTTCCATCACCTGCATGCCCCCCCCCCCAGAAGATGGCTCCAAAAGTAATGTGGTCCTCAGGCTGAAAAAGGTTTCCAACCCAAGATCCAAGTAATGTTGAGAGAAGCACAATTTTTTATTTTTTTTGCAAGACTAATCAAAGTTCCTTGGCAGATTTCACATATGAAAGCAAGGTTTTGTCTAAAGTGAATTTTAAACTAAGTCAGCTCCTCCTCCGGTTCGATATCTGAAGAAGTCTGAGGGAAGCCCAACCTGGTTAGGAAAAGATCAGCAAAAGTATGAGGTGATGAAGCACAGTCTTGCAAATAAATAAATAAGTAAAGGCATTCCAAACTCTAGAATTTCCAAGACAGTATTGTATAACACTATTGATTTTTCCTGAGGTGCCAATGAAAATATATTGAGTGAAGAGGTAAATGTTAACTCATATAAAAACGAGGTCAATATCTTTTTTCAAGGACTATGAATCTTGATGCTTACTAGAACAGAAAAGAAATCAATGTAAGTATTGTTATAACCATTCAGTGCTGCACTGCTTACCAAGATTGTCGGAGTTCCACTCAAGTATATAAAATGCTAGCAGATTTGGTTTACCTTTTGTGATTTGAGAGGGACAGACAGAAATAAGAAATGTGTCTGTGTAATCCTAGAATTAAGGTTATAAGTGTATTTAGTTATACTAATCAAATTTATACCACAGCGCAACTTGTCAGGATGTACTTACTTTGTATGCAATCAAAGTCTTACCTGGTTTGTCATTTATGACCTCTGATGAGATTAATAATAATGGATGGAGTTGCTAAGAGAGCTTTCAGCCACTTATGAACAATGCTGTTATCTTTTTCATGGTCATCAAGGATCTTTATGATTTTTTTTTTATGTGACAAGGCTATTTTCCGCCAGTAATATATTATGCTCTGTAAATAATTCCTCTCTGCAGACACTTGTGACATTGGTGTCCTTTAGTCCCTCCTGCTAACATCTGCTTTTGTGAGTGTACTATGAGCTTTACTGAAAGTTGCCATCAAATTTACCCTACACCAAAATGTTGAGATACATTTGTCAGTTCATACTTGGGCAAAACATCTAAGGAAACAAATAATAATAATAATAATAATAATAATTAGAGAAGACTAGTTAAATTTCTTTGAGGGGTACTGCAACCTGCACATTTTTTAAAAAATCTGGAAACTATAGAAAGCTGTGCTGTGGATCCCATCTGCCTCTCATCAGCAGTGGATGTCCCAGAAGAAATCTGGGGCTGAAGAAGTTATGAACACATTGGGCAGGGTTGATAAGTCCTAGGACTTATCTTCATTGCTATGATTCTACACCTTACTGAGGGGAAACTTCCTACTGGTGTGGAAATCATATATCAAACAGATGGAAAGCTTTTTAATCTCAGTAGGCTGAAAGCAAAAAGTAAGGTAATGTCAACCTCTGTTGTAGAACTTCAGTATGCCGATGATAATGTAGTCTCTGCACATTCAGAGAAAGATCTTCAAACTTTCCTAAATGTCTTCGCAGAAGCATATGGAAAGCTTGGGCTCTCACTTAATATTTAAAAAAAACAAAGTGCTTCATCAACAGGTGCGAACTAGTCCCTCTGTAGCACCATCAATCCAGCTTAATGGTGTGACGTTGGAGAATGTTGATCACTTCCCCTATCTCTGCAGCCATCTCTCTGTAAAAGCTGACATCAATGCTGAAATTCAACATTGTCTGAGCTCTGCGAGTGCCACATTCTCCGGAATGAATTGTAGAGTGTTCAAGGATCGGGATATTTGCAGAGAGACCAAAATGTTTATTTACAAAGCCATTGTACTACTGACCTTACTGTATGCCTGTGAAACATGGATCATTTATGCATGCCACTCCCAACTTGTTGAAAGATTCCACCAACGCTGCCTCTGGAAAATACAGATGGACTAATGTTAGCATATTGGAAGAAGCAAAGACTACCAGTGTTGAAACAATGATCCTTCAACATCAACTTCGCTGGACCGGCCATGTTGTTCGAATGCCTGATCACCTTCTTCCAAAGCAGCTACTTTACTCCCAACTTAAGGATGGAAAATGGAACATCGTTGGACAGCAAAATAGGTCTAAAGATGTTCTTAAAGTGAATCTAAAAAAATGTAACATGAACATCAACAACTGAGAAGTCTTAGCCCATGAACGTCCCAAATGGAGGTCGGCTATTATATCAAAGGTGCTGCGGACATTGAAGAAGGACGAATACAGGGTGAATGGGACAAGCAAGCTAAGCGGAAGGCACGTCAAACAAATCCTCATTTCAACCATCTTCCATCTGGTAACCTACGTCCTCACTGTGGGAGGCTGTGTGGATCCAGAATTGGCCTCCACAGTCACTTATGGACCCATTGTTAAAGACCTTATCTTGGAAGACAATTTTACTCGGCCACAAGTGATTGCCAATGAAATGAATGAATGGGACCTCAAGCAATTTATATAACATTGACACATCACTCCATTTTATATTACACGTGATGATTTCTTAGGAGCACTTATTTCTTATTTTGGGGAAATTTGTGTTCCATCCATCATTAAAATGATCCCAGAGTGGTTTACAATAGAATCTTTAAAAAATCCCCACAAATGTTCTGCTTTATTTATAAATATATATATATACAGACCACCTTTCATACAAAATATCAGGGCAGAGTACAACAAAAATTACAAAAGAGATAAAATACTATTTCAAAATACAGAATGATCATAAAACTTACTGTCTCATTTTAAATGTTTAAACCATTGAATAGGCTTGTCAACGTGAAAAAATTTTTCAGAAGCCCTCTGAAGGTTAGAAGTGAGGAAACCTGACAAACCTCTGCTGGAAAAGTATTCCACAGCATGGGACTGGGGGCACTAAATGTCCAACTTCTAATCCTAAACTTCTGAAACATGACATACAACTAGTAGTGTTCTTCCAGATTAGACTAGCAGCAGCAGGAACATTGGGGCTGTAGTGTTTCCAACTCCTCCTTCTAGCCCAGGGATAGAGAGCCTGTGTCCCTCCAAAGGTTGTTGGACTGCAACTTCCATCATCCCTGACCATTAGCCATCCTGACTGGGGCTGATGGAAGCTGGAGTCTAACAACATCTGGAGGGTCACAGGGTCCTCATCCCTGCCCTATCCTTTCTACCACTTGGAGTTGCTGTAGAGGCAGAGAAAGGGTTGTGGTAACAGTGATGATTTCACAGAGCTACAATTCTCAGAGTTCTCTAGAAAGAAGGATTGACTGTCAAGATACTCTTGAGAATTGTAGCTCTGTGAAGAGAATGCGGGTCTCCTAACAACTCTCAGAACCCATAACAGCTACACTTCCCAAGATTCTTTAGGGGAAGCCATGGCTGTTGAAAGTGGTATGATACTGCTTTAAATGTATAGTACAGATGGGCCCTTAGTTTTGTTTGCGTACTCCCTAGTGAGAGTAGAATGAAAGCTAGTTGGACCACTGTGAGAAGGAAGGCTTGCTAAATGTTTTAGGGGTTAGCCCTGACAGGAATGGTTACATGGGAAGGAAGGGAAAACCAGCTGCTGTAACAGCACTGACTGGGTTGTGATTTTATTGGGTGTCATTTGTGTTGCTTTGTATTTTTAATTGTAAGCCATGCTGAGAGCTGATCTTTCTTGAAAAGCAGGCTAAGGAAATAATAAATACATCCTGCAGTGCCCAGAGGCTCTTTATTATTATATAAAATTGTTGTTGTTATGTGCCTTCAAGTCGATTACGACTTCTGGCAACCCTATGAATCGGTGACATCCAAGAGCATCTGTCATGATCTTGTAAGTTCAGGTCTGTGGCTTCCTTGATGGAATCAATCCATCTCTTGTTTGGCCTTCCTCTTTTTCTACTCCCTTCTGTTTTTCCCAGCATTATTGTCTTTTCTAGTGAATCATGTCTTCTCATGATGTGTCCAAAGTAGGATAACCTCTGTTTCATCATTTTAGTTTCTAGTGACAGTTCTGGTTTAATTTGTTCTAACACCCAATTATTTGTCTTTTTCGCAGTCCATGGTATGTGCAAAGTTCTCCTCCAACACCACATTTCAAATGAGTTGATTTTTCTCTTATCCACTTTTTTTCACTGTCCTACCAAAGGGGGATTATTTAAAATACCCATCATTATAACAGGCAGGTAGTAGTAGAGTGATGGCCTCTCTATTGCTTGGACGTATGGTTGCCAATTTTTGAAATCAAATATGGCATCTGGGCAAAGCCTTCTGGGTCCAAGGGTGGAGCTGAGAGCAGATCTGACGGCTGGTCAAAATATTTGGTCTGTGCAAAAGCTATCTATTCACCTAAGCATACAGATAAAGAAAAAATGGATAAGGGGACAAGAAGGAGTCTTGCCTTTTTGTGGCTTTTGGGTTTTTTTGGCAACTGTCTCCAAAGCAAAACACAAACATCCAGACCTTCTGGAATGCCTTGGGCATTTACTCTGGGAAATTATACACATGGGGGAAGGTCTAAACTTTCTCCCTGGTCCCAGAGATCTGAAGTTTCTTAGAGGAAGGTTTTGGACACACACTGCCAATTTTGTCAATTGTAGCCCATGTATTTTATCATGAAAACTCCATGGAAAGACCAAGCCAGGCCTGAGCTGCATTGCCTTAGCCCAGCCTTTCCCAACTAGTGGGCCACCAGATGTTGTTGGCCACAATTCCCATCTTTCCTGACCATTGGCAATGCTGGCTGAGGCTGATGGGAGTTGTGGTCCAACAACATCTGGTGGCCCACTAGTTGGGAAAGGTTGTCTTAGCCTGACTTGTGTTTCTTGGTTGTGCTAGAGTATAGGTGAATACACATTACCATTTTGGTAATTTACGATAGTGCCCAAATAACCATGGTAAGCTAGTCAGTCACCAGCCAAGTGTTTATTACTGTCAACCAACCAATAGACAAAATACAAAATCACAGCCTCAGTAGTGCCAGTCAGAGCTTGGAAGTAACTAGTTACAAGTAACGAATTACTTGTAATTCATTACTTTTTTGAGTAACAAGTGGGTAATTCCTTTACATTTTGATTGTAATAGAACTAGGAGTAATTTTACTACTTTTGTGGAGTAATTGTAACATTTTCAGAATTACTTTTGGGCATTACTTTGGGGGGAGCAGGGGAAGTCTTCTGCTGCTCTGATTTGTGGATGAAAATCATGTGCCTCAAACTGGGCTTCTGTGCAGTGCCTCTCTTTCCTCATGCTCTGTGGGTGGGTAGGAGGCGACGAGGGAGGAAGAGGAGAGTGAGACGGGTGGAGTAGAGAAAACAATGATTTAAAAAAACAGATGGTGGTGAAGAATGGAGTGGAGGGAGAAAGGATCCGGAGGTCAAGAACATGGATAAAGGAGGAGAAGGAGGCAGCAGCAGAATGGAGATAAAGAACTGTGGAGATGAAAGATGACAACGTGTGTGTGTGTGTGTGTGTGTGTGTGTGTGTGAGAGAGAGAGAGAGAGAGAGAGAGAGAGAGGACTGTGTTTGCACTTGGCACACAAAGTGGCCTCCCCCGCTCTCTCTGGCTACTGTGTGGCATTTGCAGTATTTTAACTTCTTTGCATCTCAGGGGAAAATGTTTGCTTGAGTGAGTGTCCCTTAGTTGGTGGCAGGGCAGGGTCTAGGAGGTGGTTAAGTGAGAGAGATTATGCTGGCTGGATGAGTGGGGGCATTGCACTTGGTTTGATGTGCAAAGATCTGAGTAGTGGCCTCAGCCTCCCTCCTCACCACCCTTACCAGTCGAGAGACCACCATTGCTATCATATGGATAAAAAGAATTATTCTACTACCTCTGTATGTGTGTGTTTATTTTTAATGTTGTTTTAAGCTACTTAGATGTGCAGCAGCCAAGGCCAGCACCTTGTAGGCGGGTTTTTTTTAAGTAACTGAAATGTAATTGTAGTGATTACTTTGGAGGAAAAGTAAAGTAATCAGTTAGTTTCAGAGCAGTTGTAATTGTAATGGTAATTACTACTTTTTTGGGCCATGTAACTGTAACTTATTACTTTTTAAAAGTAATCTTCCAGGCTCTGGTGCCAGTTATTAAAAAATAATAACAAGCTAAGACTTAACAATTATAGCAGGCATGACAACATTCAGATATTTTCCCACCTGTTTGGAAATAATCATAGTGGTCCTCTCAAGAAAGATACTCAGAAGGGTCTTGATGGAAGATCAACCAGGAAACTGTCTCATAAGAAGATATATTATGCATTGTTGAACACCCTGATAAAAAATTACAGTAACACGTGGGAGACTGTTTTGACATCTGAGTGGTTGCATGGGCAGCATCTGTCTTTGAAAAGAACTCGAGCAAATCTGCCCTCTAACATCTTTGAAGGTAAAATGGTCCAATTACATAACTACTCTGAGGCATACTTAAGTAAGCTAGTCATCTTCATTGTCTTGTCAAGTGTTGAGGAAAGCCTTATCTCTTCTGCTTCCCCAGACCTCTGATCAGGTACTGGAGTATGGTAAGGCATTTCTCACCATTTTTGCAGAAGAAAGCAGGTGGACCACCTTATCTAGTGGTTATGTGTATACCACTGCAGGTAAACACATGGTAAAAGATTACACTTTGGACTCTGTGATTGAGATGGAATCTAAGACCTGGCTTTCATATACACTAATTCACACATTTAATTCCATGTCTGTACCTTTGTGTTCAAAACTGTGTCCAAGCTCTAGTATGCCCCTGTGATAAACAACATTTTCCTCAGTTCCTCTTCACAACTATTGGAATCATTTTTCCTTTCATGTTGGACTTCATTAGCAATGTTTTGAACATTTATCAGAAGGAAATGGTGAGTAATAGCAGTAATAAATGTGAAAAGTGTGTGTGAGAGGAGGCTGTGTATGTCTGGATTTGTTGCAGTGTGATTTGGCATTTAGTCAGTGCTGTATCTGGTGGCTTGTTCAATAGGTGACATCTTGTATTAATAAAAAAGCAAACCTTTTTGTCTCTTAGTGCCTTTCAGAGTGAACTAACAAAAGCTGTAAAATGTCAGATGTTGATATGAAAGATGATATCACTCTGGCCTAAATGCTTTGATGATGACTCAAGTATATTAGAAACGGGACTCCAGCAGGCAGCAGTTCTTGTAAAAAGGAAAGACAAGCCAGAAACAATCCATTAAAAAAAATGCAAAACTGATTTATCCTATTAAGACAGATCCTTCGTATACAAAATAGAGATGGAGCAAAGAGTGAGAGATGGACAATAAACATACCTAAGCTTAATAAATAAATCTTGCTATGAATCAGTTGGCTTAATCAAAGAAGATTAAACTTCCTTGGAGGCAAATGGTCCTTCATTGGGAAAGGGCCGTAGCTCAGTGGTAGAGCACATGTTTTGTATACAGAAGGCCCCAGGTTCAATCACTAACATTTTTACTCAAAATCAGCAGGTAGGAGGTGATAAGACATGGAAGAGCTACTGCCAGTCCAAATAGACCATCCTGGGCTAGATGTACCAATAGTCTGATGTGCCAATGTACCCACAGTCGCCAATAGGCAACTTCCTATGCAAAAGAAAAAGTTGCCAGTATATATGACTTGCTTCAGTTTAATTACGTGGAAATATAACTCTTCTGCCTTCTGTGGGCCGATTAGGATAATAAGAATGAAATGTAGGCAGAATAATGGGAGTCAGAATTATATCATGGTTCTTCTGAAATAAATTATGGACAATACAAAAGTAATACAAAATAATTCCATATGTGCCAGAACTGTCATATGACTTTATCAGGCATTTGATTAGATGGGGTTATCTGTTCTGATTGGACATAGTGGACCTTTCTTCAAGAGACTAAGTGAATGGGAGGCTGTTTGATTTGACTGGGATTGGGTCCACACCTATGCATTCAGTTTGGATCATGCTATGGATGATCTCGAGCCTCTTTTCAAGTCTGAAATGAATCCATATCAGTGGCACTTCTAGTGAGATGTGCATAGGGTTTTGAGGCCCTGTCACATGCCACGGCGTGCCATTGCTCCATGCCAGTACCTGAAGTTGCCCGTCCTTGCCACCAATTTGTGAACGTGCCACCAATCCCTTCACTAAGAGGCAGAAGAGATGGCCATGAGGAGTCAGTTTGCAGCACTGAAACCAGAGTCTTTGTTGAAGTTGTGGATGCTCATGCTCTTTCACATGCACTCTGGGCAGCTAGACAGCTCCAGAATTTCACTGGAGTCTTTCCTTTATTTTGCTGGGTTTACCCATATGTTAATCAGGCATTTTAAATAATGGATCCAGCACAGTACCTGGCAAGAACTTTGTGATTAAAGTTTTTTAAAGGATTTAGAATTCTTAAACTTGGATATGTCCAGTTTAAATGGAAAGCAAACCACCAGAATGTTCTTATCAAACTGACCTGCAATCAAAGGCCCATTGTTCATCTCTGACCTCAGCTGGAAATTGATGGCTCCAAAGGTATTCTTATATGCATTTCCACAGGGCATGAGGCATTCAATTGAAAAGGTTCTGAGGTTACTCAATATTTTGTAGGCATAAACCAGCAATGGAACAAGAGGGGGTGGGGTGGAACCAGCAAATTACAATAACAGAATTGTGTGGCAAGGTTATTCAGTAGCATGGAACTATGTCATCATATTTCTCTAGCCTTTTCAAACACTGCCTGTGTTTCCCATCATGCTGAAGTGATTTTTAAATGCGTACTTCTCCATCTCATAAGAATTTACACATCCCTGGCCTTGAATCAAATGTTGTCTCCCTGTGCTTATAACCTGCACATTCTTCTTGCACTGATTTATAACAGCTTCTAAATACAGACTAGCAATGGCTTGTCATTTTTTTTCCTTTTCACCTGAGGCTGTTGAATTCCCTGCAACTTTGATATCCCCGTTTGAAGACATTCTTGTTCTCTGGAGTGTTTCAGGCAGTCCTATTTAGTTCTGTGATTTATTCTCCTGTACGTGTGCCTTCAGATGCTCCTCACAGAAGGTACTTTATGAATGTGTATTGCATTATACCATACAGTTCAGTAGCTTATGGCTGGGGAGGTGGGAATTCTCCAAAACTCAAACAGCAGCAATCTGTCGCTCTTCTTGCTCACTGTGTGAACATTTGATGTGCCCAAGGGGTTAAACCATGGTTACAATGGCTTTGTTTTATGACTCAGACATATATGCATGAAGGGGTAGCGATGGGGTCAATGTGTTCAACTCCATGTGCTACACTTCAAAAACTTGTCATGAGCCAGACAGCCACAGTAAATTAGAATATTTTTCATGAACACCTAACTGGCACAGATACAGAGACAAGTCCATTGATGTCAGACATTTATTTATTTAAAAGCATTTCTAAACTGCTTGATATTTTAAAATATCACTTAAGTGGTAATAAAAAATATGACATAAAAACAACCTCACATTTGATTGTGACATTGGATTTCTGACAAGATATGTCTCAAATTCCTTTTTCTTCTTCCTCACGAGTTCCAGTTTAGCTGCCAGTAGTAAATATGATGTGATATGACTTGATATAACATATGAGCTCCTCTTTTCTTACTTCGGTGCTGTATTTCCCCCCCTATTTTTGTGCGGTTGCCTACTCCAGGGAGATGACTAATAAAAAAGGAAATAATTGAAGACTACGGCTGCTGGCCTAAGAAAGGCTTGCTTGAGAATAGTCAAGCAATCCTCCCTCAGGCTGAGAAGCAACCAAGCAATATAATGTATTGGCAAAAGCATTATGATAACCAAAAGTAGTGCTTTTCCCCCCTTCCCTTCCCTTCCTCAGTTCCTCAGGAAAATCTACACATAACCTCCTGCCCATGAGATTACATGGCAGCTTTTCCCAAGCTGATTGCTACCTGAACTACAAGTTACTGTGTTTTCATAATAACTCAGTTACATGAAGTTGCTGCAGTATCTATATATCCTCTGTTCGTCTTAGCTATTCAGCCATAGCTGAGGAGTTTTTAAAGAGCACTATTTTCCTGCCTTGGCTGTAGTACCTTCTGTTTGTCATTGTATACTCTTTAGAGACCCTTTTGCACTCTCTCTCAGTTTGAAGTACTGGACAGGGAGCAGGAATGGATAGGGGTGAGCTGAGATCCATTTTGCCATTTTGGTTATAATTTGAGATATATTTTTTTAAAAAACTGGGGTGCCGTGGGAATGTCAAAGTGTAGGGGAGCAAAGAGATTTCAGTGTAGAAAGAGGCAAGGCCCAAAGCAACATTCAAAAGTCAACTCCTGGCTGTAGAAGTATTATGATTATGATGATGATGATGATGATTTTACATGCCAAAATAATAAGCCAGTGTTTTTTCACTCCTAATAAAGACAGAGTTGGTTCTGAGAAATTAATCACCTATGGTTTGAAACATCAGGGAGAAGGGGTTCTCCTGAATAGTGTCTCTAAATAACCCCCTCGTTTTATGAGGCCAAACTTGATACAATATGTTAAAAGTGCCTTTTAATATAATGTGTGTTTTTCCAAAACAAATGCAAATAGCATCAAATTCGCTGTAGCTGACTACATGAACTAAAAGTGACATGGGAGGCAAACCTAGAGGAAGAAATGCCTGATTTGGCCTGAGGCAGTTTATGGGGAAAAGCGTCATTTAAAACATTCTCAGCATCAGTATGAACATCCATTCTCAAGGTAGTACACCATTGGCATCTTACTCCAGTCAAATTGAGCAATACAATCAAGTCTGGATGCAGTGAGTGTGGTCCTTTGATGCATATGTGTTGCCACTGTCCCTGTGTACAGGGCCAGATTATCCATTAGGCTTAGTAGGCTGAAGCCTAGGGGCCTGGAGCTCTTGGGGGCCCATGCATAAGCTAAAAAAAAATTATAATATAGATTTTTCATTATGTACAAAAAGAAAATGTTTGCACTTTGCAATTACATTCATAACGTTCTAAAAGGATGGCTTAAAAGACATAATGCACACCAGCCAAATAAAAACGGTCCATTAAACATTTTATTCTCCACAATTGTAATGCGCCTGCAAACTTCGCCGATATTTAGTATTGATTGCTGTTTTTAATCTTTGTGGTTTGTGGTGTGCATACTGTATGTATAGGCAGGGCTGGTTCTAAAGGGCAGCCATGTGGGGCACTGGCCTGAAGGCCCCTGGAGCTATAGAGGGCCCTCCGCTCTCCTTCCGCGATACGTGGAAGCAGGACAAGAGCTGCGGATTGCGGGACAAGAGCTTCCAAACTGCCCACCATCCCCCCGCTTCACTTACCTTTTTCTCCACTGTTTTTTGCAGTTTTCCATCAATCAAGATGGCAGCTGAGGTTTCCCTAAGGGGCTGAAGCCTCTGCCACCATCTTGGTTGATGGCACGCATGCGTGCTACATGCGCGCATTGCTGCCATCAACCAAGGTGGCGTCAGAGGCTTCAGCCCCTTAGGGAAACCTTGGCCACCATCTTGATTGATGGCAAACCTGCGCGCAGAATGCACGCAGTTGCAAAAAAAGCAGAAAGGTAGGTGAAGCGGGGGGATGGGACGGGATGGCGGGCAGCTCAGAAGCTCCTTGTAACCCATTGTAAGGGGTTTGAGAAATATATTGCCTAAGAGGAGAAGGGGGGCCCAAACACCAATCAGCCTAGGGGCCCTCCTCAGCTTAATCCGGCCCTGCCTGTGTAGACACATTTTGGGATTTTGTATTTGATCCTTTCTCCAAAATTACCTACCACTCAACAGATCCCAAAATTGCCTTTATTGGCTTTGTTATCTATATCTTCAGGCCCTAAATTGATACACAAGGAGCTGTTGGTGCTCCTTTGGGAGCTGCTAGGATTAAAATTTCCAGTGGCTGGAAAAAAAATTCCTCTATTTTTTTCTGAGGAGCTAGTACAGTCACATTTGGACCATAGTGTTCTCTGGAAAAAAAATTAACACACTATCAGATTAACAAATGGCCAAGCTAAACCTGAAGTGTTTGAGAAGATATTGTTCCCTTTCATTTCATTCATTAATGCATTCGAGGGCATTCAGCTCCCCAGTTTCTGAAAAGATTTTCAACATGAACACTGATTTTACCTCTTTGTGTCACTGACAGTTGAGGTGTGTCTTCTGCTTCTCTATGCATGAGATTGCACTGGGTGTGACCTATCATTATGTTGTAGTTTGTTATATTGTGTTTTATTCTCTTTTTTGGATGCCCTTTTGTTCAAAACTAATAAACATAATATATAAAATCTTGTAGCTGTATGTGTGAACTCCATTGGGAAGCACTGCATCCAAGATGATATGGAACTTCATCTTTGGTGTTTGGTGACTGATGGTTCATTCACACATACAAGTCACTAGTGGACTCTGCATGTTCATTAATCAATGAATACATGTGCAAACACATCTGACAAGTGTGAGGCATCCATCACCGATAAGGCTTTCATTTGCAACTAAATTTCCATACCTTCACAATCCACCTTGCAGTGTGAATCTGAACGTAGGAAACTGACTTTATCCAGGGTCAGACATAGCCAGGTAAGACTATTTGCCTATCTATTGCACAATCCTATACTTAGAAGTAAGACTATTGAACTCAGTGGAGCTTACTCTTTGACAAGTGGATAAAGGATTGCTGCCCTCGTTCAGTGTTGTTGAATCTGACTGACAGTGTCTCCCCAGTGTCTCAGAAAGAGGTCCTACCATCAGCTCCTATCTGATCCTTTTAACTAGTGATACCAAGGATTGTATTTTGGATCTTCTACATGAAAAGCATGTGCTCGAACACTGAGCTATGAACCCTTTCCCAGTTGTCTATTGCTCCTGATTCTTCTGAGCAATATAATTTGTTTTGACGTCTGAGTTCTACTGGGTTCACCTGGCCCTGCAAGAATTTGGATTTACAATATTTAAGATAATGCTGAAGAATAGTCATTAAGGGCTGAGAGGAGACTCCTGTTCCCCTGACAGAGCTTCAGTGGCCAGAGTGGTTTAACAGTCAGCTGCTCTGACTGAAGCTCTGTGAGGGGAAAAGGGTATCTCCTAGCAACTCTCAGCACCCTTCACTAACTACACATCCCAGGATTCTTTGGGAGAAGCCATGACTGTGTAAAGTGAAAAAGGTCTGATGTTGATGTGGCCAGGGACAGCTTTGGTTTAAATTTGTGTGGAAGGCTACATGTGACTGCTGTAGAATAAAAAGGTGGGGGAAACCCTGAAAAAGAATGATACTGTTCACAATGTTTTCCTTTGGGAAAGGAAGTGGCTTCCCCTCTGTCCCATGCCCACCCATCCAAATCTCCTCCCCCTCCCCTTTCTGCCCTCCTCCTCCCCTTCTTGCCCTCCTCCTCCCCCTGCCCCTCCCCCAGGTCAGTTTCACTCATCCTAAGCATGATTGCACAGAAGTAAATCCCACTGAACTCAAAAAGCATGCAAATGATCAAACTTGAACTCCTCTCTTCCTCCCTCCTATCCCCTCGCTCTTGCCCCTTCCCTCTCCCTTCCTTCACCCCTCCCTTCCCCTTTCCATCCCCTTCCAAACCCCTCCTTCCCCCCTCCTCCCCCATGGTCAGTTTAACCTATCCTAGGACTACAATGTGGGAGACCAGGGTTCAAATCCCCACATAGCCATGAAGCTTACTGGGTGACCTTGGGCCAGTCACTGCCTCTCAGCCTCAGAGGAAGGCAATGGTAAACCACCTCTGAATACCACTTAAAATGAAAACCATAACATGGAATTGACTTGAAGACAGTCCATTTCATTTTCAAGCATGATTGCATGGGTGTAAATCCAATTCAACTCAGTAAGTATGCAAATGATCAAACCTGCCTTCCCCTCCTCCTCTCTCCCATTACCTTCCTGTTGCCCCTCCTCTTCCTTTTCCTTCACCCCTTCCCCTCCCATTCCAATCCCCTCCTGTCCCCTCCCATTCCAATCCCCTCTTGTCCCCTCCCACTCCTTCTGCTCCCCTCTCCCCCTTCTTCCTTCCCTCTATTCTCCCCTCCCCCTCCTCCTCTTACATGGTTAATTTTACGTATCCTAGCCATGATTGCACAGTTGTAAATCTCACTGAACTCAATAAGTATGCAAATGATCAGACCTTTCCCCTCTTTCCCCTCTCCTCTCCCTTCCTCTTTCCTTCTTCCCCCTCCCCTGACCACTCCAGGCTTCCCTCCCCATGGCCACTTTTACCTATCCTAAGCATGATTGCACGGGAGTAAATCCAACTGAACTCAGTAAACATGCAAATGATCAAACCTCCCCTCCCCTCCCCCTCCCCCTCCTCCCCTCCCCATCCTCTGTAGTCAGTTTCACCTATGTGAAGCATGATTGTAGGGGAGTAAATCCCACTGAACTCAATAAGCATGCAAATGATCAATCCATTCTCAGCAAACTTGGACAGGATCCCATTTCTTACCTCCCGAATTAAAAAGCAGAGAAATTCACTAATATAATAATAATAATAATAATAAACTTTAATTTGTTAGTCGCCTATCTGTCCAATTTTTGGACACTCTAGGCGACTTACAGCAGCAACAAATACAATATACAATTCAATAAATACATTACACACTACAATAAATAACCATATTCATCAATTTAAAACTAGCATCAAAACATCAGTTAAAACATTACAACTAATCTAGCTCGAATTCCTGTAGGCCTGCCTGAAGAGCCAGGTCTTTAACGCTCGTCGAAAGCTCATCAGGGAGGAGGCATGTCGAAGATCGTAGGGGAGGGAATTCCAGAGGGTGGGAGCCCTCTCTCTGGTCCGCACCAGCCGAGCTGTTTTGGCCGGTGGGACCGAGAGGAGATCCTGCGTGGCTGATCTTGTAAGGCGGCTCAATTGGTGATACTGGAGGCGGTCCTTTAGATAAACCGGGCTGAAACCGTATAGGGTTTTAAAGGTCAATACCAACACCTTGAATTGGGCCCGGTAAACCACTGGTAGCCAGTGAAGATCTATCAACACCGGGGTGATGTGTTCCCGGAGACGGCTATGTGTAATCAAGCATGCCACCGCATTCTGCACCAGCTGAAGTTTCTGGACCGTCTTCAAGGGTAACCCCACGTAGAGTGCATTACAATAGTCTAAGCGAGAGGAGACCAGGGCATGTATCACTCACGGGAGAAGCTGTACAGGAAGGTAGGGTCGCAGCCTCTGTAATAGATGTAATTGATACCAAGCTGCCCGGCTCACTGCCGAAACTTGAGCTTCCATGGACAGCTGGGAGTCAAGAATGACCCCGAAGCTGTGGACCTGATCCTTTAGGGGCAATCTTACCCCGTTAAACACCAAGTCGATGTCTCCTAACCTTCTCCTATCACCCACGAGTAACACCTCGGTCTTATCAGGATTTAGCTTCAGCCTGTTCTCGTCCATCCATCCACTAACGGACTCCAGGCACTTGGACATGGTCTCCACAGCCACCTCTGGTGAGGACTTAAATGAGAGATAGAGCTGAGTGTCATCCGCATATTGGTGACACTGCAGCCCAAAACTCCTGATGATGGCTCCCAGCGGCTTCATATAGATGTTAAATAGCATGGGGGAGAGGATAGAACCCTGTGGCACTCCACAAGTGAGAGGCCAAGGGTCTGAAACCTCATCCCCCAATGCTACCCGTTGATACCTGCCTGAGAGATAGGAATGGAACCACCGTAGAACGGTGCCCCCCATCCCCAATCCCTCTAGGCGGCTCAACAAGATACCATGATCGACAGTATCAAAAGCCGCTGAGAGATCCAGGAGGACGAGGAAGGTATATTCTCCCCTATCCAACGCCCTCCTCATATCATCTACCAGGGCGACCAAGGCTGTTTCAGTTCCATGTCCAGTCCTGAAGCCCGACTGGAATGGATCTAGATAATCCGCTTCATCCAAGTGCGTCTGTAGTTGTTTAGCCACCACTCGCTCTATCACCTTGCCTAAGAATGGTAAATTAGAAACTGGGCGAAAGTAATAGGCAAAAAACCTTGTGGTTTAAGAATGTACCTATAGTCAACAGATATTTCTATCAAACTTTAAAATGCAGATAAGTTGGGCAGCTATAGTGAATGCACCAGGGGAGCAGGTGACCTGACCTCTCTGAGATAGCGTACTGCCCTACAAATTTGTCAAAATGCTAACACAATTTGGGTTGGTCTTTCACAGTCCAATCCACCTCCTGTGTAGCTTGGTAGAATTTGGTAACATGTGCCTCTGAGCATATGGTGAGTAGTGGAAACACCTACAATCATCCCAAATAACAGAATGAAGACATGTGCTGTGCTGGTCTTGTTTTAGCAGGGAGGAAGCAACTATATTAAAACAGTTGATATCAGTCACTTTAAATATGTTTGATTTACTTTGCAATTTTAGTGAAGTTTCCCATAGTCAATCATGCTCATTTGTTTCTATTTCTGTGAATGTGTGAACTACAGCAACACTTAGCAACACTAAAAAAAACCTCCAAAAACAATTGTGGAATAATGGCTCCAACTATTCTGTAGAATAGTTTCCAGTGGACATGAGGAGTGCCTCAGTTTGAGCAAGATAAAACAGTGAAAGGTGAAATATATTCTAGCAAAATTCTAGGTGTGCCACCTTTCCTTAAGTGTAGTAGTTTAAGCATAGCAGGCTGAAAACATGCATCTTGGGCAGGCCAAGTTTGTTTTTTCCGACAGCTAGAGTCATTGTTTAAGTAGGAACATATTGTAATCAGTCTGATTTTACATCAAACTTCCATTTCAGATTCCACTGTGAATGCACCCAAAATAGAAATTAAGCATAACCTCCAGTTTGAAACACAAAAGGCTGTCTTCACCATCATATGACATTGACCAATAAAAAGGCGTTGAAATTAATAAATATAAATTTGACACAGATTTCTAGGATGAACAATAAGAGAAACATATTTTTCTAGGTTAGATTCTCTGTAGAAACAGTAGTAACACAGAAAAGAAGCAAAGTAAGAACACCAACCAACATACAAAAATGTAATTCTCCATCTTTGGAGATGGCAGTTGTTGCCATCACTCACCATATGCTCAGAGGCACATTACCCAATTCTTCCAAGCTACACAGGAAGTGGATTGGACTGTGAAAGACGAATCCAAATTGTCTTTGCATTTTGACAAATATGTAGGGCAGTACAATATCTCAGAGAGGAGGTTAGGTCTCCTGTTCCCCTGGTGCATTCACTATAGCTGCCCAATTTCCCTGCTTTTTAAAGTTTGATAGAAATATCTGTTCTTAAACCGCAAGGTTTTTTGCCTGTTATTGAATTATTACTTAATGTGAGTGGCCGAGAACATTATGTTCTGAGCATGGATGGGTAACTGTGTCAATTCAATTTTTCAATTTTCCAACCTTAAATTTAGTTCATCAGGTTGCATTAAAAAAGTAACCCGCTTCATGAAAATTTATCAGCATTTTAGGGTGTAATCCAACTTGATTTTGCACTGGGCTGGGGGTGTTGGATGAAGTGGACTCCTGGCTGAGCTTGTAGGCTCCTGGTGCTGGCGGGTTCCACCAGGCTCTGCCAGCAGAAGCCCCTCATCCTGGCTGAACTTGGTGCTACCAGGACCCTGTCAGCACCAGTGGCGGGTCCACCGGGGATGGCCAGCCCAATGAACGGAGAGCCATCGGCAGCCATTGGTAGCCCCCAAAATGGGGTGTTCTGGGGGCATGGTGGGGAGGAGCTGTGGGGGGGATTTATTTGAGATCCCAGTCCCCCTCAGAGCACTCCCATGGGTTCCACTCCACATGAGATTTCTGCCACTTACTCTCCAGTAGACCTATCTGTGGGAGCTGGCTCTTCCCATCCACCTCCTGCACACGGCTCCTGACAGAGCTTCCGTTTAGCCAGGCCGGCAGTTCCTGAGTAGCAAGTGGATGCTGTGGAGCTTTCCGCTGGCTCCTCTGTGGCCGCCACCCGCTGCTGACTACCCATCAGTTACAATGCGCTGCCTGTGTGAATTTCTCCTAACATACACATATCTATATGCATTTTTGCCTAATATACACATTTTTGCAAAGCAATTTCCCCTAATATAATAAATCCTTGTGTTACTTTCCGTAATATATGCATTTTCATGCACACTTTGCCCCATATGTGCATTCTGTACACGTGACTGGCTTATATGGCTGAAAAACTGCTTTGCAGAAGTCAAAGGAGTGTGTATTTTAAATGATGGCTGTGTTTGGGTTCACATTTTTTTCCAGAAAGTGTGAATTTGATAGGTTCATCATGTCGACTTAATCAAATTCCCCCCATCCCTATTTATGGGGCAACATACAAATGCCAATCTTAATCTCTCTTTTTTTCATCTTTCGCCTCAGCTACTCTTTCTCCCTTTCCCTCAGCTCCCTTGCATCTTGATATGTTTCTGACAGTGTTCAGAGGGGGACGGCGTGTTAGCTGAGAGGGCTTGTATTGAGCCATTAAGAGCTGAGGGAAACCTCCAAAATGCTTCACCTTTCCTAATAATTTTCCAGATTCAAAGATGGCAACCCTAGACTCATCCTCCAGCACCTCTTATTCAAGCCTTTTGAGCAGCCAGTCTAGGGTGTCTTTTGTGTGAGATCTGAGAGGATTGCTGTGATTCAGCTGATGGTACTTAGCTAAAGGGACCAACTATTTTGCTTATAGCAGCTCCTTATACCTCAGCCATTCAAAACATTCCAAATAAGATGCCTTCACTTTAGACGAGAAATGAAAGTTCAAACTGCTCTTGGGTACATAGTTACTATTTCAGCAAGCCTCAAGTGATAACTCTGTTTTAAGCTGTTGTTAAGTCAACAAGCTCCCCAAAAGAGACATTGCTTGAAGTCACTTCAAAAATACTGGTGGTTGCTTAGCCTAAGCGACAAGCAGAGAGCTTGATAAAAGTGATTCAGATAGTCCAGGGAACCAATGTTATAAGTGAGTACAGTTCCAGTGCAGTGTGTTATATTAAAATTTGTCTCTGATCCGTACAGAGAAAATCATGGGTCTCCTGGTATATATTTCATTTCAAGTAACCCAGGGCAAAGATCACTGTCTGGGACATGTTGAGATTTGTCATTTATTCTTCTTACTCCTGTTCTTAAAATTAAAACTATTGTTTTATGGCTTGATCCATCCACTTGGTGCTTGTTTAAATTTCTAACATGTCCCATCCGGAAGGCTAAGATGACCAAAACAGAAAAGAAAGAAAAAACAACATTCTAAAAGCACCAACAGAAAATACAATAGTAACTCAGGCTGCAATCCTAACCCCATTTCCCTGGAATAAAGCCTCACTGTATTCAACAGGACTTACTTCTAAGTAGACATGATTGTGCTGTTAGTGCAAGTTTTGTAGTCATCAAATGTTGGTTCCTTTAACCAGAGTGATGAATCTTTGTACTATACAAGATAATCTTCCCCCACTCCACCCCTGCAAGTTAGTATAGCTCCAAGACTTCAAAAATCCCACTTGTGTTTATTGTGCAGAGAGGACTGAAGTTAGCTGAGGCTGAAGCCCTAGGGGTGGGGGTGGAGAAATATGGAAATCAAAGTGAACTGCTTTCATTTCTAAAAAAAACTAACAACCATAGTTATAAGCATTTGGTTACTAAACTTTAATTGGCTTAGTTAATAGATTAATCAGATTAAAGCTTTAGTTGATTAACTGGTGGGGGAATCTATTTGAAGCAGTGAGAGCAAATTTCAATAGGACAAGATTAGCATTAAGTACACCTTTTGTTTTACCATAAAAAAAGGAATGGAAAATATTAAAGAGAAGGTTTCCTGTGACTTGCTGTTATGGTAGCTTTCTGTTTATTGAATTGCAAGTTATTTCACACTTCCTCGAATAAAATGGAAGGAGCAGAACATCAAGAGATTTATAAACATCATGCAGCTTCTCCCCGAAGATACCTTAAGGGAAGTATAAGCTGTAGCTTCAGCTTCAGCATTATTCTGGACCACGGCCCAGAGTGAAATCTGCATAAGTTTATCTGGCATGTTCTAAAACTGATCCTGCCTACTCCCCTTGACAGCCCTTTTATCTCTCTCCTCCCCCAGCTTCTTTCAAAAATGGAAGAGTTCAGTTTCACCTGCTTGCATAGACTCATGTTGTATGCTCATCTTATGACAGGCTCTTAGGCAGAGCTTGGAAAAGTTACTTTTTTGAACTACAGCTCCCATCAGCCTAATCCAGTGGCCATGTTGCCTAGGGCTGATGGGAGTTGTAGTTCAAAAAAGTAACTTTTCCAAGCTCTGCTCTTAGGGAGCCCACAATCACCACCTAGAATAGCTGCAGCACTAGGGGACTGAAGACCTGCCCTGGGAGTGAATATCTGAGCATCTGGGTGCTTACTGCTCTCTCCTTTGGGTTGCTGTCCCTTGAGACAGCTAAAGTCCCTGGTAAGTGCTGCAAGGACTGGGACCCCCTGCCTGACCCTGGCTCTAGAGCAGCCTTTCCCAACCAGTGTGCCTCCAGATGTTGTTGGACCACAACTCCCATCTTTCCTGACCATTGGCAATGCTGGCTGAGGCTGATTGGAGTTGTGGTCCAACAACATCTGGAGGCACACTGGTTGGGAAAGGCTGCTCTGGAGAGAGGCTGCAGCCTCTTGCATCAGCTGCTGGCTGGTTCAGGAAGCATAAAAGCCCAGCTGCCCTTGGGCGGTGGGGTTGCCACCGAAAGGGCAACGCCAAAGGGAGTTGCCTCCTGGGGATTTCCTTAGGAAGTCCTGAGGGTGAGGGCGCTACCCCCCTTCTATTACTTTTTCTTTTTTTCTTTTTAATTTGTTTTCTGTTAAACCAATAGAGGGAAATATAGCCATGGAGATGTGGTGAATTACCATAGAAGACGAGGGCAAGGCTATCTGTACCTTGTTCCTTGCTGCCACTCCTCTCATGGATGGGATCCTTGTTGCTCATCTGCTGTGCCCACTGGCCTGTGTGTGTTGTTTAACACCAGATCGGTACACAATAAGACCACTGTCATCCATGATTTGATTGTGGATGAAGGTGTCAATTTGGTGTGCATTACCGAGACGTGGGTGGGTGAGCTGGGAAGAGTTGATCTGATGCAGCTTTGACCATCTGGATACTCGGCGCAACACCAGCACAGGCTGCAGGGATGGGGGAGAGGAGTTACTGTGGTCTAACAGAACTTCCATCTCTGTCACCAGGAAACCACTCTGTCTTGGAGCAGGCTGTGAGGGCCTGCACCTGGTGTCAGGCCAAGGAGACAGTAAACTAGGGTTGCTGCTGGTGTACTGTCCAACCTGCTGCCTGGCAGCTTCTCTGATAAAGCTGGCGATGGCCTTCTCGGCTGTGGTGTTGGAGGAGCCCAGAACAATAGTGCTGGTTGATTTCAATGTCCATACAGAGGCTAACTCTAGTGTTCCGGATCAGGACTTCATGGCCTCCATGACAAACATGGGGCTGTCTCAAGTTGTCACTGGCCCGACACATAGGGCAGGGCACACCCTCAACTTGGTTTTTGCTCCAGACTGGGGAAAGGGTGGTCTGAAGATGGGGGGGTGGATGTCACCCCATTGTCATGGTCAGATCACTTCCTGGTGAAGTTTAGACTTATGGCTCCGATCATTCCCTGCAGGGGAGGTGGACAGATTAAGATGGTCCACCTCCAGAGCCTAATGGAATCCACAGGATTCCTGAATGCCCTGGGGGAGTTCCCAGTAGATAGAGCAGGTGACTCTGTTGAAGCCCTTGTCACACTGTGGAACAGTGAGGCGTGTCCAGCTCTTGACACGGTTGCCCCCGAATGCCTTTTCCGGCATTGTGGAGTTCAGTTTGCACCTTGGTACACCAGTGAGCTAAGGGCAATGAAACAGGCTAGATGATGGCTAGAGCGCAAGTGGTGAAAGACTTGCTGTGAGGCTGATTGGGCACGAGTAAAACATCATAACTGTGCCTACTGTGTGGCGGAGAGGGTGTTGAAGAAGGCCCTCTTCTCTGCCTCCATTGCATCCTCAAGTAGCCATCCGGTGGAGCTTTTCTGTATTGTCAGGGGTCTGTTGACATCAGCTCCAGGAAATGGAGTTTTAGACCCTTCGGAGGCCCACTGTGAATTGTTTGCTAGGCACTTTGAGAGTAAAGTTGCTCGCCTCTGTAGTAGTCTTGATGCCCCATCCACATCTACTGTAGTCCCCAATGAGGTAGAATTACAGTAGATGCAACGTCTGCTGCAACTTCGTGGAAATGGTTTCAGTTGATGTGCCCTGATGACGTAGACAAAGTGCTTGCTTTTATACGACCAGCAATTTGTCCTCTCAACCCTTGCTTTCTTGGCTTATTAAAGCTTGCCGAGGGGGTTTGACTGAGTGGATCCAGGTTGTGGTCAACACATCATTGCGGGAGGCAGTGGTTCCAGCTGCCTTGAAAGAGGTGGTGATCTGACCACCCCTGAAAAAGCCCGCCCTGGTTTGTGACAACTACCGGCCGGTCGCAAATACCCCCTTCTTAAGTAAGGTGATTGAGAGAGTTGTGGCACAGCAATTGCAAGTACTCTTGGATGAAATAGATTATCTTGACCCATTCCAGTCTGGGTGCAGGCCTGGTTATGGGACTGAATTGGCCTTGGTCACCCTGATGGATGACCTTTATCGGGAGAAGGACAGGGGGAGTGTAACCCTGTTATTCTTACTTGATCTCTGAGCGGCTTTTGATACCATTGACCATGGTATCCTTCTTGGGCCCATTTGGTGAGATGGGTATTGGAGGCACTGTTTTACAGTGGTTCTGATCCAATCTCCAAGGTCATTCTCAGAGAATAGCATTGGGTGACTGTGTTTCGCCCCCCCTGGCAGTTTTGCTGTGTGGTGTCACAGGGTACCATCTTGTTCCCCATGTTGTTTAACATCTATATGAAGTCCTTGGGAGCGGTCATCAGGATATTTGGGGCGAGGTGTAAGCAGTATGCTGACAATACCCAGCTCTATTTCTCGGTAGCATATGAATTGGGAGAGGCCGTGCAAGGTCTGGACTGATGCCTGGACTTTGTGGTGGGCCAGATGAGGGCCAATAAACTTAATCTGAATCCTAGCAAGATGGAGGCACTGTGGGTAGGTAGTTCCTGAGCCTGAATAATTGGTCAATTGCCTTCATTGGATGGGGTCATACTCTTTCTGAAAGAGCAGGCTCATAGTCTAGGAGGGCTCCTGGATCCATCTTTGTCACTCAAGGCAGATGATCTCAGTGGCTAGGAGTGTCTTATACTAGCTTCGGCTGGTAAGACAGCTGTGAACCTTTCTGGACCAAGATCGCCTGACCATAGTTGTCCATGTATTTATTACATTTATTATTTATTTATTTATAAATGTATTAAATTTATATCCCACCCTTCCTCCCAGCAGGAGCCCATGCGCTGGTAACCTCCAGGCTGGATTACAGTAATGTGCTCTATGTGGAGCTACCCTTGAGGTTGGTCCAGAAGCTGCTGCTGGTACAAAATGCAGTGACACAACTGCTTACTGGGCAGGGTATCACTAACATGTTACCCTGCTCCTGAAAGAGTTGCACTGGCTGCCCGTTAGCTACCGGGCTAAGTTCATGATGCTGGTTTTGGTGTATACAGTCCTATACAGTTTTGGACCAGGATACCTGAAAGATTGTTTTACCACTTATATACCCAGTCGATCACTGCAATCTACAGGTGAGGGTTTCCTGCAGATACCATCTTATCAGGAGGTCTGCTCTGCACGACATAGGAAGTGGGTCTTTAGTGTTATGGCACCAACCTTTTGGAATTCCTTCCCCTTAAATATTAGGCACCACTTATCCCAGTCTGCATATGTGTTGGAATTGTTTTTAGGGGCTTTTTTTAAAAAGATGTTTTCAAGATTTGTTTTTAAAGATTTTTTAAGATGTTTTAAACTATGTTTTCTTTTAAAGATTTTTAAAGATTTTCTAGTGTTTTTGTTTGCTACCCTGGGCTCCTTCTGGGAGGAGGGGCGAGGTATACATTTCAATTACAACAAGAACAACAACAGGCAGTGGATCTCCAGGATTTCAGACAATCCCAGTCCTACCTGGGAAATGAACCTGGGGCATCCTGCATGTAAAGCAGATGTTCTACCACTGAGCCATGACCCTTCCCCAATGTTTGGCTTCTGTTGCAATGATGAAATCATGCAATCTCACAGTAGCAGGACATGTGTGTGTGTGTGTTCTTTGGGCTCATTAATTCTTTATAGTATCACTGATTGCTATCATTATGTCACCAATTGTTTGAGGGCAACCCACTGATGTTGAATTAGCAACAGTTGATATAATCTCACCCATATTTTATTTGGAGTGAAGAGCATCCCTTTGTGTATGGATCATAAGAACAACAATCAGAACATGAAAGCGTATGAGCGCACAGTGAATCAAAAGAGACATCTCTTCTTCCAGTCACCCTTCCTTCCCTTTTATTGATGTCTGCTCTTTCAGCCACTGCAGCAACCCAGATATGAAATTATGAGCTCTCATGGTTGATAGGATGGTTCCTCAGGATTGTAGTAGAGGAGTTACAACATTTTGCTCTGCTTTTATTTTTTTCTCTCTGTGTTTTATATAATATTTTCTACATATAATACAGATTTTTCTACCTTGGCGCCCCACAGCATTCAAGGCAGCGACCAAATGTGTAGAACAAAACATAAAATATGCAGCTAGTGGACAAAGAAGAGGCTAGCAGACAAAGAATGAACTCAAATCGATACCGGCCAATGGATTCCATTCCTAATCATGACCCAGATTGGATCACTTCAGACTCTGCATTCCTGTGGATCCCTTTATGAGATGGTCTGAGGGCTGCAGTCTGCCTGTGTTCCTCAAAAATATATTTCTTTCTTTAATGCTCATGCAGACTTGTGGGGAACCTTTTGGGTCCAGGTGCACTTTTCATTATACAGTTTACACATAAGTACATCTACAGGGATGTCTCCCTAGGACATTATTTCAAATTTTAATCTGTACAACATCCCCAAATTTCAGCCAGTTGACATTTAACATTTAACATTTTCTTTCTGGAAACAAAACAAAAAACACTGGGGTCCAAATAATGCCCCAGCAAAAAGCCCTGAGGGCAAATTTCTGCCTTTCACTGTGTAATTTACACATGAGTAGACCTACAAGGGTTGTCCTTCTAGGACAGCCTTTCCCAACCAGTGTGCCTCCAGCTGTTGTTGGACCACAACTCCCATCAGCCTCAGCCAGCATTGCCAATGGTCAGGAAAGATGGGAGTTGTGGTCCAACAACATCTGGAGGCACACTGGTTGGGAAAGGCTGTTCTAGGACATTGCCACAAACTGTCACCTGTATAACATCCCCAAATTTCAGCCAGTGACCACTTACTGTGTTCCTTCTGGAAACCAACCAACCAACAACAAGGGTCCAAAATTAGCCCAGAAATTGTGTTGTTTATTCAATATGCATGGAGAAGGGGGCAACATATACTGCTCAGAAAAATTCTGCCTCCTCTGAATAGGTTTTTTTTTTCCTGATCAAGGACATTTGTGGTGGTCAAAACAAAAAATGTCTCTGGGAGACAAAGTGATCCCATTCTTTACTTGGAAATCCCAAATTCAGCCAGTGTGATTTTTTTTTTTTGCTGGGTCTGCAAAAAAAATCTTAAACTTAAATACAAGTAATCCAGCCACCCACAGCCTGTAACAGCTAGCATGTGGGGCTCTTTGCCCCCATGCACATTGAATGCAATGCAGCAAGTCTCCCCAGGAGCAGCAGAGCTTGATGGTGTTCCATTGTTTTCAGAGGGAATTGTATGGGGGGGGAATGGCCGTGCCCATGTAAACACTGGATGGACTTAATGGGTCTGTCCATCCCTATTTCTGAGTGGCTGTGTTTTTCATCTACCCCATAACATAGATCTAGGTGGATTTTTTTCCCTTTGGAGGGGGGGTATCAATTTGGCTGATTCTATCCTTGGCGCAACTGGCACACTGTGCAGACAGGGAGGGGTTTAACTTAGATGCCCTAGTGGCCACTCAAGGGCTCCAGAATGGTGAAGATTCTTCATCCTAGCCCTCATTGTCTGTCAGCTATTTATTTATTTATATCCCATTCTTCCTCTCGAAGAAGCCCAGGGCAGCAAACACTTTAGAACAAAATGTTTTAACAACATTATCAACAAAAAGCATTCTAAAAAAAATTTAAAGATGTTCTAAAAAACAGTTACACATAACAAAACTTTCTTCTGTGCAGTTGCCAGGAACAGTGTCCTTCAGACGTCAAATGCCTGCGTAAACACGAATGCTTTCAAATTATTCCTAAATGTCAATGGTGATGGATACAGATGCACTTTTCCAGGGAGGGCATCCTACAAATTGGGATCCATCACTGAAAAGGCCCTGTCATGGGTCAACACCAACCAGGTGGCTGCCGGTGGCAACACCAGCAACAAGGCTCACCTGCCAATTGTAGGATTTGAGGTGGTTGATACTGTAGGGGAAATGAGATGGCAATCAGAATATTCATCCCTCCAAATGCGAGAATATACCTCTCTGGAGCTCCCCTTGGCTCACCTTTAAGGCGAGCAGGTGAGGAAGTTAATATTTTGATCTGAAGCCTGGAGCTATGGGATTATTGTCCAGGTGAAAGGTGGGAAGGCCTCCTTGCTCTCACCAAGTTAGGTTTGCCTGCACAATTTTCTCAGTCATAAAATTGCCATGTAGATCTTTGATGTCAATAAAGTGGTAGCCTGAAACTCACATGCTTATTCAAAAGCAAAGATGTGTCTTTATGTTAATTGCCAGCTTTGCTGAACCTTTGGGGCCCATTTGGCTGAACTGTTCCAGTTATATCAAGCTTTGACATCTTATTGTTTAATAAAATAAAATAATATTCATCCTCTCTACAGGATGAACCTCTGTAGGAAAAAGCCTACATCATCAGATGTGTTAAAAAATAAGAGACACATATTAGAAATCATTTAGGAAGGAGCATTAAAAAGAAGCAATAAAAGGAATCGAAGAGCAGTGAAAAAATATAAAAAATATGAAGATAAAAACTGCAGCACTACTAGGAGAGTAGACACAAATTTAATTAATTTGAGTAGACACAGTTTTAATTCCCAAAGTGTTTCAAATACCAGTCTTTCTTTCTCAAGGGAAAAAAATACTTCAAAAAATCTAAAAGCAACACATAATGCTTTGCTTTTTACAGTTGGGGAGCATTTGTCCTCCTTGTGAAAGACTGGCATTTGAAATACTTTAGAATTGTCTCCCTTTCTAGTACGATTGCTGTGTGTAGTTTTCCCCCCCAAAGACTTTTCCCCAAGGACTGTGGGATCCTGCCAGAAAAGATCCTTAGGAGACCATGATTAATCGTCACTCAAAATCTGCAGCCTACCATTGCCACTTGCTCCCTCATTTTTAGATTATAGCATTGACTGGATCAACTGCGAATCAACACCTGCCAATTGTAGGATCAACAATTCTCTCTCTCTCTCTCTCTCTCTCTCTCTCTCTCATATACCAGAGCAATTTGTGCACTTAATTTCAGGCTCAATAGGCTAATACTCCCTAGTGACTGCTGGGATGTGTTGGTTTGCTTTTGTAACACTGGATCTGCAGCCCTAATAGGATTTCTATCATTGCATTGTAACACATAGACAAACACACACACAATCCACCCTTTCATAAGTCTTTTGCATGTTACTACAGCAGCAGATTCAATCCCCAAATCTAGCAAAGTGGGATGCATTGTTAAGCAATATATACAATGCCCATAAAGGAACTGGGAGAAAATCAAGTTTTGAATGAAGAAGGCCAACAAGATGATTACTTTAAGGGGCTTATGTCTATTAAATAGCCCATTGAGGGCATCACTTTTTATAATCCTTTAAATCATGTTTGAGGCTAACAACTTTCCCCAAGAGGCTTTGATAAATAGGTTTCTATAGTGTTCTCATTCAGGCAAGATCCATAATCCCCAGCTATAGATTTACAGAGGTAACATTTTATTAGCAATCAGAGAACACCAACGAACTCTCTCTCTGTGTGTATATATTTCTGCTGATAGTTATCTTTCACAAAATTCATATTCTCTTCCAATAAATGGTACAGAACACCCAGTCTATCCAAAATAATAATTTGAAAATGTATTGATGAAAAAAGTTGTGCCCTGCTCCATTCTGTTTCTCAGTTCGAAACCTCATCATGTGCTTCTCTAACTGATGGTGTCCTGCTGGCAAATCTAACACAGAATTTTTGGGGCATTATGAACAACATGCCATCGCAAACCCATTGCAGTGCAAGTGTCTGCATGGATCACACAGCCACAGAAGACAAATGAAGCAACTGGGTTTTAATTTGAAATCTTCCCCAGCATCCTCTCATGTAAGAACAATCAAACAAGAATAGCAATCATCAAAACAACAAAGTTTAAGGACCACTGCTTTGGGGAGGTGAAAGTGGTAATTGACAATATTATGCAATGCAAAAAGAATACTTTTCATTCATCCATACAAACCAGTCTTGTTACTCAGTTACACAAACCTGTCAAACTCATACCTAAATCCTTGAAATTAATGGGCAGTATGCTTCTATGGATGTTTGTTCATAAGCCCCAGTTAATTCAACAAGAATCTCTCCTAAAGAAATCTATAGAATTGGAGCCTTTGCTATTATCATACTGATTTCAATAGTGTTTAGACATAGCTAACTTTCTCTGGATTGAGGCCAATTTACTTAAGATCAGATCAGATGTATTTATACAGTGATAGACCCCATTATAAATATAACTAGAGGAAAAGATCCAAAAGAAGATGGAATATTACATATATGGCATGAAGAATAAATAAAAAATGTTACATCCATCCAGAAACTCGCCCTTAGATAATCTGAGGTCTGATTTTTATTATTAAACCTTAAAACAGGACTACCTTTCCAGTAATATACTCATCATCTCCCTTCATTCAGAATACCAATATAACACCTTTAAACTGGGATACTTAGGATCATGATGTAGGGCATCCTTCCTCAACCTGGTCCCCAATATAGTTCTGGTCCATGTCACATCCTTGTACTGACTAGACCTGCTTAGATCCAGCAAAGTATCATGTGCCTTCAGACCAAAATATACAGCCATGAGAATGGCTTATTATAGTCAGCATAGATTTTTCATATTGTACAATGTTAAATTGAAAATACCCCCATGCCACCCTGATGCTTCTCATAAGCTCATTTCAAAACCATACCTTATAAAACTTACTGTCCTGAACTCAGAAACTCTTGCTTAACAACACTCTCAATTTTCATGGCGATACACAAGACAGTCAAAGAGAATTGTAATAAGTGTAAAAAGAGAGAGAAAAAAACCACGTCTATCATGTCACCTCTAGTCTAGCATTCTGTTCTCATAGTGGAGAACCAGATGCCCTTTATGGGAAGCCCGCAAGCTGGACCTGAGTGCAAAAACACTCTCCCTTCCTGCAATTCCCAGCAACTGGTATTCAGAAGCATGCTGCCCAGTGGTGTCACTAGGGTTGGTGTCACCTGGTGCGGCCCACACCTGCCGCACCGCCCTAGTGACGCCCCTGGCAATGGGTGAGGATGTCTAGTTGAGCATTAACAAGTCAGTGGTAAAATCACCCTTCTGATTAACAACGTGACTAAGCTATCCACAAGCAAACTCTGTGAGAATATCTCCTGGAGGATTTGGGGATTCAATTTATCAATCTGTCAGAGAAATTCAGAGCAACTGGTCATACATGTTGCCCTGGGCTGCTTTGGAGGAAGGTGTGGGATATAAATCTAATTAATAATAGTAATAGTAATAGTAATAATACACAGGTGTAAATCAAACCCATGGCAATAGTGCCACTTAAACAGTATCAAAAATGGAAATGCCTGTTTCCAGGAGTGTAAAAAAATACATTAGATCCAAAGCAGGTCTACATTAAAAATGTCACACTGCAAAGAAATGGAAGGAATGAAGTCAGTCACCCCTTTCAAGAATTCATATGGACTTTAGTGTTATTTAAACTGTTTTTAAATGTATAGAACATATATAAAAGAGCCACACCTCATAGATTTGATCAGGTTCACTTCCAAGTGATGCTAATCAGCCATTAGAGTACTAAAGACTGTATCCTCAGCCCCCATCATCAGCCTATCCAACATCATTTAATGTCAATACTAATGAATTTGTCACCTTGGCAAAAGGCAAGTGTCCTGAAGGATCACCGGTAGATCTAGTCAGCTGGGAATCTGGACGGTGGCGGCCGGAAGGAGGAAGGCTTTCTCTCCCTCCCCCCTCCGCATCTTCGCTGGTCAGAGAGCGATGGCGAGGCCAAGCAGCGGGGTGAAGACCTGCGCGCTTCTGCTCTTGCGCAGGAGTTTGCGGGAAAGTGCAGATTTAACGGGTTCAGCTTTAAATTCAAACTGAATCCACTTTCTCTCCCATCCCTATATGTCTGCGGTTTCAAACCTCTCTTTTGCTGTTTTGTTCTGACTTTACTCTGTGTCTTGGGATGCTCCTTCTTCGTACTGGCCCTATCACTCTGACAGCATGCTGGTCACCTCACAGTGTTTATCTGCTTGGTAGAATTCAGATATGAATGCTCTTTTAAAATGTTTTAATAATTTCATATAGACAGACAGACACACACACACACACACAGGGCTCTGCCCCTGCTCTCTTCACTTGCCAACCCTGCCTGCTGTCACCAGTGCACCCCCATGGGTCACCAGTACTCCCCCTCCATCCCCATGGGTTTCTAGTGCTCCCCTCCCCCTAGCATATGGGTCACAGTGCTCTTCCCCATGGGCTGCCAGTGCTCCTCCTCCCCATGGGTCATAAGCCCTCCCTCCCCTCCCATGGGTCACCATCCCACCCTCCCCCATTTGTCACCAGCCCTCCCCTCCCCCATGGGTCACCAGTGCTCCTCTCCCCATGGGTAACCAGTGCTCCCTCCCTCCCTTCCCTCATGGGTCACCATCACTCCTCCTCCCATGGGACACAAGCCCTCCCTCCCCTCCCATGGGTCACCACTCCACCCTCCCTCCCACCCTCCCCCATGGGTGACCAGCCCTCTCATGGGTCTCTCTCCCCCTCCCCGCCCTGCTTCACTTGCCTCCACCACCATGCTACTCACTTGCTCACCTGCTTGCCGAGGGGTGCCACTGCCACTGCTATTACTGCTACCACTGCCATCCCAGGGCAACTCACCTGCCACCACCACTGCCGCCACTGGGTGCCTTGAGTGAGCAGCAGCACCATTGCCACCGCTGCCTTCCTCACAGCATTATGCTATGCGTGAATGCTTCAGTGCAGGGTTGTGCCTGCTCAGAAGTATGGAGCATGACACTTACAAAATTATTATGTAGGAAGATATATACACACATACACATAAAAGAGGATTTTCAGAAACTTTGTTTCAGGATTATGTTGAAGTTGGAGAGTTCATTTCTAACTACTTTGAAAAATATATTTTAGAAACTCCCAACTTTCCTCTTTCACAGCAAATTAAAAGACTGTCAGAAGTCTCCCGTTGTTTCCGGTAAGCCTGGAATTAAGTGTAATTCCAAAGTACAATTAAAAGCATGATTGTTTGGTGATTTTGAGAGAGAGCGAGAATGAGAGAGCAAGAGAGAGAGAGAGAGAGAGAGAGAGCGCAGAACTTCAATTCTCTGTTAGCAGCATAGCACAAATCGGCTTGCTTGTTGAAGCTGTCACAATTTGTGGACAAAACAATCTTTCCTGCAGATATTGCTTTGTTCCTTGTAGACTATTACATTTAAGCTTGGAAATGTTCAACTTTGTAATCAGAAGTTAGCTTGTGACTGCTTAATAATCAAGAACTGAAATATAGCTATATTCATTAAAAAGTCATTTATAGGAATAACAAGACTATCCACTGTGATAATAGAAAGGATTAAATAAAACTGAGGGTATTGGAAGGGATACGAAACATTCACAATGGAGAAGGCATGCAAATCTAAGTGGAAATGAGCATTATGCAGATGGTTTCTCTGGGGGTAAGTTATTGAATAACTATCTGCAGTAGAATTCTTGCAACCTTTCCCATCATCGGTGGCATTAGCCAATACCAGGCACACTGCAATTATGCCAGGGGTAGGGAATCCATGGTTCTCCCTAGCTTCTTGGGCTACAACTCCCATCATCCCTAACCATTCACCATGCTGGATATGACTGATGGGAAGTGGAGTCCAACAACATCTGGAGGACCACAGGTTCCTTGTCCCTGCATTAAGGTCTGCCCATGTTTGCTAAGAGAAACCACTGAAATCATCACATCAGGATGCCATCTCCTCTGTTCCAATTTGTTTTCTATTATTTGCATGGGTGGGTAAATGCTGATTGTGAAGGTGTCACATTTTTATTATATTATTATTATTATTTCAAAGCATTTATAAACTGCTTAATATTTCAACAATCTCTTAAGCAGTGCACAATCTAGCCCCCCTCCATATATCATTAAAACGTTAAAAGAAAAACACTCTCTAAAACCATTGCAGGTCCAGTTGTGATGTGCATCTGAAAGTGAAGATAGTGAAATAACAAAACCAGAGACAGATATGGGATAAAAGAAGGCAACAACACTTTATTGATTACAGCAACTAGAGAGTTTGGCACAGCCCATATGCTGGGAGTTGTGTGAGCCACTGCCTCCCTCCCTAGCTCTGAGGAGTTGGTTCCCTCTATAGGAAAAGGAGAAGGGGGATTGGGGCCTTCCTTGGGGCCTTGGGGCCTTCCTTCCTTGCCAATCAGGGATGCCTCCACCCACTGTACCCTCTGAGCTGGGACCAAGGGAATCAAGGATGCACCCCACATCCCTTAAGGGACCCCTTTACAGGGAAGCTGGGGGCCATGGCCCCTGCTTTCCTGGTTCTAGATTCTGCCGATGCCAAATTCCTGCCAAAGGTGTTGTGATTTAGTAAGGTAGAAATGAAACCAGTTGAAGGACTGAATGTTTGACTGAATGCAGAGCTGAATGAAAAGCAGGCCCCAAGCCATGAGGAAGGCAAACCCCACACGAAAGACGAATGATCCTGGAGGCAAATTCCTTTACAGCCCTGGTAGATCAGTGACTGCTGTAGTCCACAGCAGGGGTGGATACAAGTAAGTAAACCTTGACCTTCTAAGCAAGGGTGGGTGGGTGGAAGGGCTGCAGACTGGCTGTGGAGAGCTGGGGTGGGCCTGTTTAAATAGCCTGCAATTGGACATAGCAGGGGTAGTTCTCCCCCAGTCCACTCATGAATGATGCTCTCATGACAGCCAAACAGCCTGCTGATTGTCTTTCATGATAGCATATACACCCCCTCTCTCCTAGCATCATGCAGGAGCTGGACACCCTCTTCCTCCCTGGATGATCACTGCACTGCAACTCGGGTTCCCAGTAAGCCAGGAATCATGAAATGAACAGCAGTATAAAACACACAAAAGCAATAAAACAGAAATTCCAAGGACTCAAACACATAAAACAGGGTCCAGTCTTATGCATCAGGAAAAGCCTGGGCCAAAAGATAAGTTTTCACAAGATGTTTGAAGCAACTGGTGGTTGCTTTTTCTTTCTTTTTACCAAAGCATAACTGAAGAGAGATAGTGGTGGTATAAGTTAGTGGCAGCTTTGCAGCTGGATCACAATAGTGTTGTGATTAAATAGATATAATGCTGATCCTTATCACCATGGAAAATCTTGAATTCTGGATAGCCACTGTCATGCATGGCTAGGTAACTTCCAAATCAGACTACTACAGTCATTGTTTGATGAACTGATGGACATACCTGCCTGGAAAGCGTAGAACTTCTTTAGATCTCACTAAACAGGGTCTAGAGTCGGCTGAAGTTTCCAGATTAACACCCAGAATCCAGGGGAGATTACTCCACTCTCAGACTACGCAAGAAATGTGTGTATGAAGTAGGGATGGGATCTGTTGGCTAGTGCTGGTTCGAAAGCATTCTGTCAACCTAACAGGCTGGCATTGATTCAAGTTTTTTCCATATCCACTAGCAACTACTTTTACCAGTCCATGTATGTTTTTTGTTTTTGTTTTTTTTTGCTCAGAAAAAACATTGATATTATGAAGGAAATCTTGATATTTTCAGAGGAAATACATCATCATTTTTATAATCAATGTTTTAGAGGCTTTTTTAAAAAGTCCATTTTCAAAAGTAACCACAGAAATTTGCTACATTAAAATCTGATTCTCAGCAATTGAGAATAAGTGGATTAATGGAAAATTCAGTACCAAGTCAAAATTGGGTGGAATTCTAGCACATCTCTACTATGGAAGCAAGTGGTTCATCTCAAGGTTGAATTGCAAGCACATCTTGCTGGACCATGCATTCATGTGTGACCACAAGGTGTCTGAACTTGCCAGCTCCACTGGAGATTTTGATAAGTTATGGTCCCTAATCCACCTCATATACTTGCTATGGTGAATTTCAGTGGCATCCCTGCTTTCCAGGTATTATATTTTGCAAAATATAATGAGTGTCCTATCTCATATCTATGTCTGGGGGCAAAGAGTTGGATTCTACCGTTCTAAACTTCATGAATCAAAGTTGAATACATACTTAATTGTCTAAGCTATCAGGGACACCTTTAAGAAGGCTGGTTAACTGTATGCAAATTAATAGTTTAATCATATCTATGATGCTCTGAGATGATGAATAGGAAAAGGTGGAACATGAGTGAGTGAGGATACCAAATCATATTTTGTAAATCACGATTCCGGTGATAAATTGCATTGCTAATGTTTAAACTAAGGCAAATATACAAATTTACATTATTATCTGAAATAATAATGTTTTCTTATTTAGCTTTGGTATACTGATAGGCAAGTGTTATATTTCTCCTGCCAAACCCACTCTTCAAGAGGAATAAATGATTTTTTCTTCAGATCTTCTTATCCCACACCCTACCAGAATACTCATTTCCATACTCTGTCTGGTGCAAGTATAGATCCTTATTCCACACAAGGAGTTAAGCAAAGCTGTTGTTAGGCCCCTTGTTTTCTTCCCCACCCCCTAGCTTTTGCTTACAGTCAGCCTTGGCAACAGAAAGCCTCAACTCCTCTGGATACCTTATAGCCTATACAGATCCCAGCTATGTGTTGTTCTTCAGCTACCAGTAATTGCTTCTCTCTGCTGAGAATTTCACTGCCACCACTAATAACTGTTTTTGCCCTTTTTGGCCTTATGTTAGTCTGCTGAGTAGCTTTGTTACTAGTCACAGATAAACTTGTTCTGTTTGGTAACTAGGCAAAGAATCAGGTGTGTGTTAAAAATGAATGGATTTTATTTATTTAACAAATGTAAGACATATAAACAAATTTACTCCACATTCAGGTCCCAGAAGCGGGTGATTACAAGATAATGATTATTGGTTTCATTTCTGTTACTGTTTGCAAAATCTCCTTAGAGAATAAAATATAAGCCTGCCGATCTTACCCATCTAACCACTTCTCCCTCATCCAACCTCCTACCCAGACATATCCAACATTCCCCATTCACTGTGCCAATCAGCACACAGCATTCCTCAATGTTCTAACTCACCTTTCCCCTCTCTCTATACCACATTTATTTATTTATTTATTTTATTATACTTTTAGACTGTCCTTTAGCGACAAGCTCTCAGGGCGGTGCACAACAGAGTAAAACCACATTAAATACAAGTGAATGTGGGTACAATACAACTATAAAAACATTTTAAAAACAAGGTTAAGACAAAAATTAAAATAAAATTACAATTAAAATTAAAATTAAAATGCCTGGGCAAAGAGGTAGGTCTTTACCTGGTGCCAAAAAGATAACAAAGAAGGCGCCAGGCGTATCTCGTCAGGGAGGGCGTTCCATAATTCGGGGGCCACCACTGAGAAGGCCCTAGATCTAGTTATTGCTCTCCAGGCCTCCCTATGAGTTGGGACCCGAAGAAGGGCCTTCGACGTCGACGTCTAATATACACCCCTTCCAAACTTTATCTGTTTTACTAATTAGAAAAAAAGTAAAATATCAAACTCCCCCAGGCTCAAATTAGATTGGCTCAGATTAATCAGGGCTATTCCTGTCCCCCCATCCTGCAAGTTGGAACAGGGTTTGATCCCTATCCCACCAAATCCTGAAAGTCTCCAAGACCTTTCCCTCTTTTTAATCCTCACAAGCCTCCTCTTCTTCCCGCTTACATTTATGAGGTGGCTGCTGCTCCTGCTGCTCCAGAAGCAGGAAGTCAGAGAAAGAAAAGATGGGATGAAGGTCAGTTGCATCAGTAAATCCTCTGTTGTTGTCTGCCCAGGACTGCAAAAACCAGGTGGATTGTAACTTTGCAATTCTTTGGGAGGCTACTATTTGTGACTGGGTGGTGGTGGACGCATATGGTTTGGTGGATCATGGACTGAACAAGTCCACATTTGAACTAGCCTTCACTTTGGAGAATTAGAAGATTGCACTCAATGTTTTCCAATCACATCAGGAAGATTTAAAAGCATGTGGGCTTCCCCTCCTTTTTTTTTTGCAGTTCCTTTTTAAAATGTATTTATTGACGATGAAATTGAACCCTAAATAAATATAAACGAGAAGTGAATCAAAACGTTTCTGTCTGCGGACTGGTTCACACGGAAATTTAATGTGGGATACGTGCCACCTGCACCCCCGTTTAATTCACATAGTTTAAATGATGTTGCAGACGAAGGAAAGGTGTGTGACTGCTTTTCCTTTAAATTTGAATTGAAGCAACCCACTGAAAATGCGATAAGTGAAGGAAGAACCAAATCAGATTCACTGCGCTCCTCCCATGTATGCTCTTTCCTTTGATTTTTTTTGCTGAGGGGTGGATCGGCACTTTCAGATGCTCCCCTTTCTCCGCCCACTAAAGTCTCCATGAATCCGATGTTACTTCTGATGGCTCAAGAAGCAACTTCCGACTGGCTGCTCCCAAACTGCTGCAGCCCTCCTTTCTTTTGCCCCTTACTCTCCCGGTAAACTGCCTTCCTTCACTCCTGTTCTTTCCAACTCTTTCCACTCAAACTCCCTCGGACTTTGCAAAAGCAAAGCTGAACTACCCCAGCGACTTTCCCACACAGTGGGGGCAGTGTCGGCTTCTACTTTTCATTGCAGCATCATTTTCGTCTCTCTCTCTCACACACACAACCTGTCTCCAACTACCTAATTTAAAAAAGAAATAGGAAGAAAGGGTTTTACTAGGAATAGGAGGGGGGCTAGTCAGTGTCATGTCAATTTCACACTGAGGCGATCTCCTGGCTTCAGCCTTTAAGCCCAAATGGTCATAAAGATTACACCCCCTCTCCATGCTGAGTTCCATACGCCCAATTAACGATGTGACAGAAGGTGTGCATGTTCACACACACACGCACTTCCACTAAAAATTACATTTCATAAGCACTTAATAAAAAATGGGTTTTGCTATAAATATGTCAGGAGGAAATGAAACTGACAGAATGAAGTTTTTTTGTGTAAATTGCACCCCCACACTCTCCTGGTTTCAGCAAACCCCTTCCCCTTCTTCATTAGCAATACTCTGGAGGGAGCAAACATGTAAATTTGGGGGCGAGGCCACAAGGAAACAGCAATACTAAATGTGAATGGAAAACAGTGGATTGGAAGGTAGTGAAAAACAGCAGATTGGAAGAGTGTGTGAATGCTGAAAATCTATGACGATGGGTAAAGCTTCATCTTTAACATGAAGTTTGGCTCCCGTGTGAATCAGCCTTGGGTTTTTAAAAAATCTCATTATGAAAACTGTAAATGTTTGTAAACATTCCTGCATATATTTCCACACCAAAATAATGTTAAATTACTATCAACAAGGAAAATATTGGCTGTATTATTAATGAATAACTGACAAACTAATTTATGCCAGGCACATCTCTGCCCCCCTTCCCTATCAAATAGAAACATATTTTTTAAACAAATGTTGGACTAAAAATGATTCAAATTGCAGCAGTCAGATAAAAGGCATGATACTAGAAAGCTTTAAAGATCTTAACCAATGTACTGTAACAAGAGATATAAATAAAGGATTTGAAAATAACAGCCAGAGTTCTAAACATAATTGCTAATAGTATAGCTCACTGATAATGATTCGACAAGCAGTTTAATTCAGGAGCTAGACTCAGGCTCACACATGCATGCCCATTACTTGTACAATGAGTTTTGTAATCAAGCGTATATGTGCACACATCCTTCAAGTCAGCACCATCCACAAGATCCACCCACTGTTGTTATGATGGACTGATTGTGTGGGCAGGATATTATGCACATAGAGATGTGTGCATGTATATGCTTAAGCCCACATCATTTTCTGCTCATGAAGGGTACATGCATGAGCAAACCCGCAACTTGCTCTCACTTCCTATAGGAGAGAGAGCATGCAAGATTGGTCTGTGAGTATATACTGGATTTGAAAGAAAATGGAGAAATGCAGTTTATTCTTATTTATTGTTTTATTTTAAGCGTTACCAGGCTGCTTTTAGATAAAAAAGTACCCTCCCAAGGCAGCTTGTATATCTCTTGGCTAGTAAAATATTAATAAACCTCTGAATGTATCTTAGACTCCCAAAATGGTATTTATTTATTAATTGTTTGATTAATTTATCCAGATAGGCAGTTTATGATGCAATAAAACAATGAAAATACTAGATATAAAACTGTTAGCCACTAAACTGCTTAAACCTTAAAATAACTCATTAGAAAGAACCAGTTTGTGATGGTAGTGCTGATATCCAAGCGGATTATCTGGAGAATGTTATGACAACTGTTTCAGTCACTGGATGTCATTCTTCAATGGAGGGTGGATTTATCTTTTCCCATTTATACCTGATTGCCAACCAGGCAGCCATTAATAAGTGTGTAATCATTTCCCTGTCATTATGTCTTTCATGTATCCTAGCAAAATTATTAGAGGACCCATAGATATCTCATGGCCAGTCATAAATTCATTTATTATCAGATTCTTCCCCTCCCACCAAAAAAAAAAAAGATCTTGGGACAAGCCAAAAATATGGTAAATAAGTGAAGTCCTTTTAAAAAATCAGTGAAGTTTTTTTTTAAGGTAACAGGAAGGACTTCCCTTAATAAGAAAATAAGTGATAGTACAGATCTGAGATGCTTAGTAATGAGCTTTCCATGCTTCAAGTAAAGCCCAGGGGAGGATGTGATGAAGTAACTCCTCCCTTTGGGCTTTTTCACATGAAGAAGCACAGCCAGCCAGCCAGGGATGCTGCACAGTGCTGGAGTAATGTCAAATGGAGAAAGAAAGCTGCCTTGGCCATTTTGCAACAATAAGGTAAACTCAATTCTGCATCCACTAAAGTTCTAAGAAAATTCTAAAGCATCCTGCAATTGAGGCAGAAAAAAAGGTTTCTGCTTTCATGAGGGAAAACAACTTTTGAGAAATCAGAGGATAAATGTTGGCACAGCACTAGAACTAGCAAGTGAAGAGATTGTGTGGTATCCCGTGATTTTTTGACTGCGGTGATACTCACCAGTATGGAGTACCATAATCTCTTTTTTTTTGCTGCCCATGGCAACCATTTTATACTGATACCCTCAGCACTCTTAACAGTATATGAGTATTGGCACCTCATTGCTTTTACCAAAAAGAGAGTACTGATTGTATATAGCATGCCTCCATGATCTTGTTTTGAAATGAGAGTGTAGCTGTTTTGTAGCAAAACAAGTAGCGGGCCCGTTGCTGCAGAGGACACGTGCAATCTGTATGATATACTTTAAGGAGCCACCAAGTGAGAGGAGGTAGTGGTTTGGATCCAGAGATTCTCATGGGCAGAGTTTTGCTCACAGAATCTCCCATTTATGGAATGGGGGGAGTTTTTTGTTGATTGTACACACACACCCATCTGTCCTGGAGAGATAAAGGACCCTCCAGAATAGCACAGGAGGCTGCACGAAGAATGGACGTTGGCAGGGCCAGTGCCAGGCATGACTGGGCCCTTGGGCACCAGCCTGCCCCAGGCCCATGGCACCCACCCACACCTACCTCCTGCTGTAAATGCTGGCGGAGTTGCATGCACATGCCTGCCATCAACCAAGATGGCGTCCAAGGCTTCCCTACAGGGCTGATGCCTCCACTGCCATCTTGGCTGATGCATGCATGTGCACTAATCATGTGTGCATACCCGTCATCAACCAAGATGGCAGGAGGGGCATCAGGCCCTTAGGGAACCCTCAGATGCCATCTTGGCTGTGTGCAGCAGACATGTGTGCAGCACAGCCAGCATTCACCACAATGGGAAAGGTAGGTGGGCTGTGCAGACGGGCGTCGTGGGCCTGCACAGTTGTAGGAGGGGTGCCTGGGAGCTCCCTCTCTGTGATCCATGGCAGGGTGGGGAGCTGAAGCTGATATAGATCATGAAATGGGAGTACTACCCACCCACCCTGAGGGGCCCTTGGCCAGGGCCTGATCTGGCCGCCCTCTTGCACCAGCCCTGGATGTTGGTAAAAATTACCTCCCATCTCTCTTCCCTGAGCAACAGGTTCTGCTGGATTGACAGTCCTTCTGCTGACCAAAGGAGTTCTTCTGTTCATGGGAGAACTGCTCTGGATCTAAGCTAATGTACTTCTGCAAAGAGATGTAACAAACTTGCCACTCATACATCCCAAGAATCTAGATGCCAGAACTGATGAGTAGAGATGTGAAGGCCTGGAAAAAACCTGGAAAAATTCAGGAAAAAAAGCGTTTTTTTCCCTTTCCCCCCCCCGAAGCCTTTTTTCCCTGCTGTGGTGTAGTGGTTAAGGTGCTGGACTACGACCTGGGAGACCAGGGTTCGAATCCCCACACAGCCATAAAGCTCACTGGGTGACCTTGGGCCAGTCACTGCCTCTCAGCCTCAGAGGAAGTCAATGGTAAACCACCTCTGAATAGTGCTTACCATGAAAACCCTATTCATAGGGTCACCATAAGTCGGAATAGACTTGAAGGCAGTCCATTTCCATTTTTTTTCCTGAAAAATTGAAAAAATGAAGAAAATGGATTATGGAATGTTTTATTTTAGCATGATGAATAAAATGTTTCATTTGAATTGAATCTTGGTCCCTCCCCTTTTTCCCCCCCCCTCAGTTCTTTTTATGGGAATGGATGTTTCATGTCTGCTTGACACTGTGGAGGACTATCAGAGACATAAATAATGTTCTTTGTTATTAATGTTGATGGTTTCTTCTGGGTTTTTTAATTGTTTTTTGCCTGCTCCTCATAAACTGGCAAAATGAAAGAGGTTCCTTACAGTTCAGATGTTCCTTACAGTTCAGGATCTTGTAGATCCATTTGTTACAAAAAAAGTAAAAATTTATAAAAGTAAATTCAATTTGTAATAATTGTTTGAATAAAATGTACTTAATATACTAAATGTGATAATTTTATGCCAAACCAATTTGTACATAATTACATTTGATGTTCCTGAAGTAACAAAGTGACTTTCAATCTGTAAAAAATGCTATTACATTTTTTCAATTTTTCTTAAAAATTCTGTCTTTTTCTGAAAACCCCGCTGAAAAAAAACAGTTTTTTCCCATGGCTTCAAAATTTCCAGAAATTTTACATGTCTACTGATAGGTTCTATAAATTCCTGAAATACTTAAGCCAAAATACATTCTTCTCATTTCACATAGGATTCTGGCATCTTAGTCTTTTTGCCTTTGTGTTCCCATAGGGTCGATTGATTTACTTTACTCACTTTTTTTATTTGTTAAAGTAATGTTCCTCCATTCTTGGGGGATTGTTTCTTTTCTTTTATTACTGTTTACAGAAGAGATCTTCCCTCTAGTATTGTTTCAAATTCATGCCCTGTGGTTTACTACTAGTGCAAACTGGGGTTCATGATGCCTAGAGACTCCATCTCACAAACCATTACTTGTACAAACAGCCCCACTGATTTCTATCAGATGCAGGCCACAGACAGATATCACTTAGGAACTGGAAATCAGACTTGTATTAAGCATTTCTGTGTTTGCAGAAGAAATACAACAACTGATGAAAGTTAATTAACTGAGCATCTAGATCTCACTTTTCATAGAACATACTTTGTTTTTGTCTTGTTTAAAATTAGAAGATTATTCTGTATAAAATAAATCCATCCATCTGTATGTCCACCTTTCTCCCTGAGAACTGCTTCCACAGTACAGACAGGCAAAAGCACCATCAGAAAGTTGAGGGAGATTGGAGGAATCGGCTGTCTTTGGAGAAAGTTTGACCTTTCACATGGTGAAGCAGTAATACAGTAGAGGCAGAATGCAGGCCCAGGACTTTTTTCAGAGCAGGAGTGGTGAACTGGAAAAGGAAATGCATTTCTTTAAACAGGAATACCAGCATTTTGTAAAATTGCACACTCGTTTTGCCCACAAAATAAAATAAAAGAATGCCTTTTCCCCATAGGTAGAAATGTAGGTTTTGATTCATAAATATTTTGAGACTTGTTCAAAACCTGCTTGGTTATGTTTACCCTAATCCAGCCTTCCCCAACCTTGTGTCCTCCAGAGATTGTTGGATTGCAACTCCCATCATGCCTTCCCATTGGCCATGCTGGCTGTGGCTGAGGGAGTTACAGTCCAAAACATCTGGAGGGCACAAGCTTGGGGAAGGCAGCTCTAATCTGCAAGAAGATTTCAAGGACGAGGTGCGCCTGGAGCCATCACTGTTATCTTTTTGGTGCCAGGTCAAGACTTTCCTCTTCTCCCAGGCATTTTAGCATGTGTTTTTTAAATTGTTTTAAATTTTTAAAATTGTGTTTTAAATTGTCTTTAAAATATGTGTTTTAAATTTGTATGTTTGTTTTTGATGTTTTTAGTTGCTGTAAACCGCCCAGAGAGCTTCGGCTATGGGGCGGTATACAAATACAATCAATCAATCAATCAATAAGGAGATAATTTTATTTATTTATTTAATTACATTTTTAAACCGCCCTATAGCAACAAGCTCCCAGGGCGGTGTACAAAAGATAAAAACAGGTTAAAACACAAATAAACATAAAAACAATACAATATAAAAAGATATAAACAAGATGAGACAAAAACAAATTAAAATAAAGTTTAAAATTTAAAATTTAAAAATGCCTGGGCAAAGAGGTAGGTCTTTACCTGGCGCCGAAAAGATGACAAGGAAGGCGCCAGGCGTATCTCATCAGGGAGGGCGTTCCATAACTCGGGGGCCACCACCGAGAAGGCCCTAGTTATTACTCTCCGGGCCTCCATATGCGTTGGAACCCAGAGAAGGGCCTTCGACGTCAGGCGCAGTGAACGGGCTGGTACATAGCGGGAGAGGCGTTCCACCAGGTATTGTGGTCCAATGCCGTTAAGGGCTTTATAGGTAAGAACCAACACTTTGAATCTGGCCCGGAAACATATTGGTAGCCAGTGCAGCTGGGCCAGGACAGGAGTTATATGATTGTATTTTTTAGTCCCGGTAAGAACTCTGGCCGCAGCATTCTGCACTAGCTGAAGTTTCCGAACCGTCTTCAGAGGTAACCCTACGTAGAGTGCATTACAGTAGTCCAATCTAGAGGTTACCAGAGCATGGATAACTGTGGCAAGGTTCTCCCTGTCCAGATAGTGTCGTAGTTGGGCTACCAGCCGAAGCTGGTAGAACGCATTCTGTGCCACCGATAGGGTGACTCTACTATAGATCATTGTCACCCTCCTGGCTATGCACTTGTGTTCAAAACCTGATCATGCTGTCTTTTTCTAGAAGAAGCTGCTTTTTCCTATCGTCCTATGTTTCTATGGAACATGTTCTTATGGAAGGTCATCTAACAATAAAATGTAAATACTAGAATAAGGCTCTAAGGATTCTTTGTGCTTTTACTTAATGTCTCTATTAATTTCTACAACACTGTGTTTCTTGAAAGAAATCCTTTGATTTAAAATTGCTCTGAAAAATTTAAAATGAATTGGACTCTATTGTTAAGCAATATCCATAATAGCATTGTATTGCAGCTATGTAGACTGTTTCATGGGGCGTTCATTAGTAATGTGTGCCAAAATGTATCCTGTGCTTTTTTTTTTAACCATTCTACATCAAAGAAGAATAAAAGAAATTGCATAAAATCAAAGGGGAAAGGAAATTTTAACAGAACTGTAAAATCAAAGGGGGAAGGAAATTATTATGGGTGGGGTGCAGAATTTTTGTTGCACTTTTGTTACTTTTGAGGTGGATGAGAGGTGTTTGTGAGTGTCCTTGCTTCCATTCTATAAACCATCTCTTCAGTGGGCTGCACTGTGCAGCCTTCACAGCTGCCCATGCTAATTAAAGCCAAGGAAAAGACACCATGAAGCAGTGACAGACAATTTGGTGCCCTCCAGATGCTTTGGACTACAGCTCCAATTACCACCAGCCAGCAGGGCTGGAGGGCACCACCTCAGCCACCCATGCCATGAGGTCCTACCATGGGGCTTATTCAGATCAGGAAGAATGGGCAGCCAGGGAGGCTGCAGTGTGCTGGAAAAATGTTAAATGGGGAAAGACACACACACATAACACACCAATTTGGTAAGCTCAAAACCCTGCAGCTACCAATATTTTTCAAAAAATTCTAAAGTGTCCTGAGAATGAGGCAGAAAAATGGAGTCCTCTTTTGCAGAGACAGAAAACGTTTGAAAAACTGTAGGACAGATTTTGGCACAGCTATACTCATTAGAGTGGCATGGGCATGCACTGCTGCTGTGACATTAGTGACAACTAATGTACATTTGGGATGTTTAGAATCCTTTGATAGACATTGGATTAATTGCAGGCAAAGCTTTTAAATTTATTTTATGAAAATGAACTTATTACCAGAGACCTGAATTGAGTTGCTTATATTTAGACACATGAATTTCACTATTACATGTATGAACTTTCTGAGAATGCTTTGAAATGACTCCCTCCTTCCAATAACCTACTGTAATGTAGCTGAAGCACGTGGAACTAAAATAATTGCATGTTATTTCCTTGTTTACCCCCTACCTCCATTCCCTCCCCTTACTCTCTGGTTTCTTAGTTTTAGATTGTAAGGCCCTTCAGGCAGGGATCTGCCAGATCTGTTCTTTGTAAGGCACCATGTGTCATGGCCCCGTCAGAGGACTCATCAGACAAGGATGACTCAGGAGTAACAGCAGCAGACCCAGAAGCAGTAGACCCAGAAAGAGAAATGGAGGAAACTCCTGAGAACCCAGCTCCTTCTCCCCCTCAGCTGCAGAACACCCCAGACACAGCTGAAGCCCTTCAGCCATACGCAGACAGCGAACAGGATACTCCCCCCTCACCTGCAGAATGTAGACAGCAGAAGGTCAGGCAGAAGAGGGGCAGTCCTGTCCACTTAAGGGCAAAACGCTGATGGTTCACACCTGCTGACAAACCTGCTCCTTAAAAGACAAACCTTGGCTTCAGCTTGTTGCTGACTACAAAGTCAGGCGTGGCTTTGTGGGTTTTTAGTTTACCTGAACCTTATCTTGGACTGTCCCCTTGGCAATTGAACCCGGACCTCTACTGACCTTGCTCCTGGACTTCTGGCTTGGCACGTAAGCTTGGAAAGGGCTTTGGCCTTATCATGCTTCATCCTTGTTAGCCTGGCAGATTTACAACCAGGCTGCCAGCTAAGGTCTTTCCCGCCCTGGTAAATACCCAGGAATTTCCAGCCCCCGCCTGCACTGCTGTCTTAGTGCAGAGCTGACACCATGTATGTAGGTGACTTTATATAAAGAAATATTAGTATAGGGCACTTATAAAATGCCTAACATTTTCCAAGCATTGTACAGAGATTGAAAAATAAGATACTTCCTGCCCACAGACTCACAGTCTAATAGACACACTGCCAAAGGGGAAAATGGAATGGTTACAGAAGAAAAAAGCAAGCAAATTCAGGTATTAATTCATGAATCTAAACACTATCATCTGATTGGGACAGGTGGGCCTCCCCGCATAAACAGGGTGGCTGTTTTGTCTTGGTGTCATACCACATCTCACACTACAGGGTAACTAAGCCTGGGCTGGGGATCTTATTGGATACTGACAGGGCAATTAAAGACATAAAAACTAGGCTTTAATATAGTTAAAGTTGAAGATAAGGACACTGATAGGAACAGCAGATTGTCACAGCCTTTCATTTCTGTTAGGTCATCTATAAAAAAGGTGCTGGTCTCCATGGGTCAGTATGGAAGCCCTCCTGAGGCCTCTTAGATTCTGCCTGATGTCAAACTTGCACTGCCATGGGCAAACATTTTATAGTATTAGCCTCTATGACTCATCTCTCTCATCTCTAGTCTTGTGTCTTATACATGCTCCCTAATTGTTTACCACACAATCTCATGCTCTCACACTGCCACAGTCATAACATACTGATAAGACACCTCCTATTGGGCACAGCTTCTCACGCTGAACGGTGAGCTTGCAGATCACAGCATAGCACTGTGAAGAGCTGCAAGAAAGCTAATTTAGCTCCTTAAGGGAAGCATTTTATCTGCTAGCTCTTGTTAATAATATAAGCCTCATATAATGACTTCTAATAAGCATGGATTCAAGCCCCTAAATACACCAAACTAGGCATGTTATAGGGAACATTGCATATGTTTTAATGTATTTTAAGATCTGTTTTTATGATATTTTAAAGTGTTTTTAGCGCTTCGTTTGCTGCCCTGGGCTCCTGCTGGGAGGAAGGGCAGGATACAAATTAATTAAATAAATAATTATGTCACTTAACCCATGTGTGTAACCCATTTATATGACAATACACTTGGATGTGGGTGGATGTTTTATGTTATCAGGAGTTTTTTTGGAGAGATTAGTAAGTAAAAAAATATTTTGGGTCACAGACCAATACCCACATGTCATGAACAAAAAAATTAAAACCATATAAAATACATGAAATCAGCACTGTATAAGACAGGATGAACACTTCAGTATATTTGCATCTGTATTGCCTGCATTTTAATTAAATTTGTTTTGTCTTGTCTTGTAAATCACCTCAGGATTTCTTCTGGGTATGTGAAGCAATATATAAAGTTAATAAACTAAACTAAACTAGTGGTCTTGTCTCCCCCCCCCCCCCCCCGGCCAGCTTCAAACTAGCCTGTTGCTTCAGTAGCTGTGGAGGATGCTATCCCATCACCAGTTTTGAAGAAAGATTAAATTGACAATCTACCTGGCTTCTGTTTGTGGAATGGGGAGGAATGTCATCTTGTCCTTTGCTCCAGGTAATAAAATGTCTTGGGCCAGCCCTGGTGCTCTGCCAGTAGCTATTTTATGAGCAGCAGTAGTGGCAGCCTTACCTGTCTCTCATACTTTCAGATTAGAGCTAGGTGACGTGGAGATTTGTTTATTTATTATTTGATTTATAACCTGCCCTTCCTCCCAGCAGGAGCCCAGAGTGGCAAACAAAAGCACTAAAACAGTTTGAAAAATGGAAATGGACTGCCTTCAAGTCGATTGCTACTTATGGCTACCCTATGAATTGGGTTTTCATGGTAAGCGGTATTCAGAGGGGGTTTACCATTGCCTCCCCAGTTCTCCCCAGCTGGCTAGGGCCTACTCAGCTTGCCACAGCTGCACAAGCCAGCCCCTTCCTTGTCTGCAACTGCCAGCTGGGGGGCAACTGGGCTCCTTGGGACTCTGCAGCTTGCCCACGGCTGCACAGGTGGCAGGGCATGTAACCCCTGAGCCACTCACTGTGGAGGTGATATTTAGCTGGCCCTTGACACCCAGGAGACACAAGTGGGGATTTGCACTCACAGACTCTGGACTCCCAGCTAGGCTCTCCTCCCCACTGTGCTATACCAGCTGTTAAAACATCATAAAAATAGACTTTAAAATACATCAAAACAAAACATCTTTAAAAGCATTTTTAAAAGCTTTCAAGACATGTTTTTTTTAAAAAAGGTTAATTTTTTTAAAAAAATGTTTAAAAACATATTAAAAAGCAATTCCAAGACAGACACATGCTGCTTTCACACTGCACTTTATTCCGTTATTCTGACAGTGTTTTACCTGGTAATTTGTGCATTATATTTGATCTTTCACACAACACACAAGCTAGCTTCAGAATTCTAGTGGAATATAGCAGAAGTTTAGCACTAATTTCCATGATAAATGATACCAGAAATAATATGTTATCAAGGCTGGGAACCCAGAAAATTGCAGGAGTTTTTTGCTAGCTGCAGCCACTCACGTGACAGGCATCCCAGCATGCAGTGTGTTCCTGCCCTTTAGACATGCAGGGGGAGGGTTTGCCTGATGAACATTGTACTGGTATTCTGGCATCAGTGCAGATAGCAGCAGTATTTCCCACACACACACCTGTCTTGATACAACTAAAATAATGTAAAAAGTCAGATCCTAAAGTGAGAGGGCTTGTATGGCAACAGGACAAGCTCTTAGACCTCCTACACAGTGGGGAACAGTGTGCATGGGTGAAGGACAAAAACAAGCTGTGTGAAAGACAGTTGCATGAAATCCTGGTATATTGGCTAAAAAAGCTGCTGTTCCTTAATGCAACAGGTACTGCAGTGTGAAAGGGATTTTAGAAATCGGGACAAAAGTGCTACCTTTTTAATCCATTAAACTAACACAATCAGCCCCACGTGTGAAAGCAGCCACAGACTGGGACAAGGTCTCAACTTAAAAGGCTTGTTGAAAGAAGAAGGTCTTCAATAGGGGCCAAAAGATAACAGATAACAGATAAAAGAGATGCCAGACCTTCTAGCCTTAGTGTGAAAATCTAATATAGAGAGTCAGGTGGGAGTAATCAGAGCTTGGAAAAGTTACCTTTTTGAACTACAACTCCCATCAGCCCCAGCCAGCATGGAAAAAAGTAACTTTTCCAAGCTCTGGGTGGGATTGCCCTCTGAAAGCCAATGCATCTCATCACACACTCCACAGCTGTTCTTCCCCATATGCAGAGAGTGGGCAAGGATGACTGCAAATGCATGATGGGGAGCTCAGGCAGGTGCTAGCACATACGGTAGCTTTCACCAACCTGGTGCCCTCCAGTTGTCTGGAACTATGCTGGCCTGGGGCTGATGGGAGTTGTAGTCCAAAACATCTGGAGGGCACCAGGTTGGTGAAGGCTGACACAGGCTAGACTACCAGGGTGCCTCTCTGCGCAAGCAGCACCTCCTCCCAGCAACTTGTTCTCCTAGTCTTCCAGAAAAGTAGCTGAACTCCTCTGGTTATTTGAAAGGACGGCAGTTGTCACATTCTAATGATAACTGAACCATGAACTGGAAATTAAAATAAGGCTGTAACCCCAAGGATGCTTGCTTGAAAGCTAATACCATCAAAACAAACAGACAAATAAAAAGCCAATATAACTTATTTCAGAGAAAATATATTAAGGATGGGAGTGTCAAAGTGAAAGATGTCATTTTGTCTTTCAGGAATCTTAACATGTGGAACAAAGCTTCTGCTCCAGGTAACCGCTTGTGCCCTATTCTGGTCCTTCCACCCCTCTTCCCAGCCAGGTGCTGCCAATGGGAACAGGAGTATTAGGAGAAATGAGGAGAGAAGAGGTGGGAGACGGGTTGGAGTAGAGCAATGGATGTGTGATTATCCCCAGAAATCCTATTTGCAATGCTGGGGCAGCAGACATTCATTCTGTATCCTGTCCCTAGTGCCTCATCAAAGAGATTTTCTACAAAAAATCTTTTTAAGTCTTTCCCCCTTTTCTCCTGCAGCTTGATGATTTATTGTGTTATTTGTTCATTTCTTTTGTTTTTTCCTTCCTGGGGATGGCCTTTAAAAACCTGTGGGAAATGTTGCAGAACAACTGGAGAATAAAAAAAAAAAGATTTTCTCCCGTTACATCTGTGTTGTGTGGCAGTTGATAAAAAGACGGTTAAGTTTCGTTTCTTATTTGTCTACTCAGAACATCTAGCAACAAAACAAACATATTAAAACTCAGCCGAGTCTACCGCTAGTTAGTATATCTGTATGTTTGTTGGAAGTGGGGCAAGAACAACTCCTGTTTTGTTCTTTTGTTTATGTTCCAGAAGGGAGATAGAGTTAGGGTCCTCCAGATGGATAGGCTTGATTACCTGTACCTGTGATGCTCTGACTGACTTCCTTCCGTTGTTAGACTGATATGTCTTAAGGGAAGCTTATCTGCCCCTCCTCCTTCTGCCCTTTCCTCTCTTCTCCGACTGTCCAAGAGAGAGGAGATACCTTTTCTCTCTGCTGTCTCTCTCCTGAGCCATGAGGGCAACTCCCAAGCCTGGGTGTTGCACCTCCAACTTATTTAGTGAGAGCTAGGTATGCCTTTCTATCTACTATGTATTTCTATAAATAAACTAGTTTTTCTTATTTTACTAAGTCTTAAGTCTCGGTGATCTCAACGCAGGGTAAAAGCTGCTACTTAGGTAAATGCACACGCTGGCACACATGCATTTCAGACCATTGCCGTGCTAACATTTATACAAATTTACACAACAATGTTGAGGGTAGGGCTGTCTTTCTATATTAATGTACTCTTTCACAGCTGAGGTATCTAGGTAAAGGTAATTTATGGGGGCTCTTAACACACCAGTAGAAGGACAATGATGCAGCTGTCCCATTCGATCTCAGCAGTTTAATAGGAAAGCATCTGTTCTTAATACAATATTGTGTGTGTGTTATGGGCCTTCAAGTTGATTATGACCCTATGAATCAGTGATCTCCTGTAGCATCTGTTGTAAACCACCTTGTTCAGATCTTGTAATTTTAGGTCTGTGGCTTCCTTTATGGAATCAATCCATCTCTTGTTTGGTCTTCCTCTTTTTCTACTCCCTTCTGTTTTTCCCAGCATTGTCATCATTTCTAGTATCTGGCATTTTTTCCACATTGTTGGCAAAATACAGATAAGCCTATTGGGTATAGATGACTGTTGTGTGCATTAGATCACTTGTAGGTAATTTGTTTCAAATTTTACATCCTTCAAGAGACATCACTTCAGCTCCTTCCTTTCTTAATCTCATCTACTTTTGCGCTTGTCACCTGCAGGATGCTTGAATTCCTTGAGGGCATCCATTCCAAACACTGTCCTTATTGGCACTTCTGATATCAGACTGAACTGGCTTCCAACCCTGTTCCCTGATGCAAAGCATATGGAGCTTTCACCCCAGAGATGCCAAAGCCGATAGCAATGTCACATTGGATCTACAGAAAGTGATGGCCAATGACAGCTTTCCATTTATATCTAAAATTTAGCCAGTGCATTACTTTAAACCAGGGGTGGGGAATCTAAGGCCAGTGGTTGAATGTGGCCTTTCAGGTCTCTCTAACTGGCCTTCAGAACTCCCCCAGGCCATGCCCGTCACTGGCCCTTCTTACCATCCCAAGTGTTTCTGTCTGACATGGAATGTGTTGTTGAGATCTGATTATACCTCTTCCCTGTCTGGATGGAAAATGGAGAGGTGTGTTTGTAGAAACTACCATACTGTGCAAAGGTAACATTGTTTTTCTGCCCCGTTTGGCCCTGCCCACCACTGGCATGTGGTCTCTGGGAGGTTGCCCAGAAGGAAATGTGATCTTCTGGCTGACCCTCCTTTAATTTTTTCTTAGATATTGCATCACTTCCCCAATCTCCTGGATCACTTTGTTCCCTTGTTTTTCTCTACATCTGAAGGAGCTGTTGGGGTCTTTAGAATAGCAAAAGGAATATTAAGTTGCATTGCCAATAAGCATTGCTATTTGCCTCCCAATTGAAAGGATAAGGAACAGGATGTGATTTGGTCAGAAATGAAAATTCTGGAGACAGACGAAAAGTGAGATTCTTCCACAACCTGTTCTGGGGTTATTGGACAAATTCTTGGAGGATAAGGCTGTTAATGGCTGCTAGCCACAATGGCTGTTCTGCCTCCATTGCTGGAGGCAATATGCCTCTGAATGCCAGGTGCTGACTGAATAAAAGATTACAATCAGTACGTATTTCCTATATAAAATCATTTAGCATTGTTTTCTAACATGCAATGGCAGCAACACAGAAACTAGCCACTCTTGCTGTAACCTGTGGACTTATGTCTGCCAATAAATGTGTTAGATAAAACTCATTGGATTTATCCAGAATGCATTGCAAAATTGGAGTGATAAAAGAATAACAAAGATCCCTATAAAAGGAGCAGTACAGTAAAACATGACCCATGGTTTCCACTTCCTGCATTCCACATGGGCAGACCCGTTCATGGTGGGGTATCCTTCTATACTTTCCCTCCAGGGGGGCAGATGGCAGAACATTGAATCTAGTTGCTGTGAAAGCTCTTCTGTATTTAAGGATATTCAGACTTGTCAAGTAATGCATGGGCACCAGTGCTCTCCCATTGTCCCTGAACTCAGGGTAGCTGACTGCAAGACTCAAATGCTTTTGTAAATCTATATCCCAGATTCATTGTTGGATAGTAGTTTTTGCTTTTACATATCCAAGAGCAAGAAGAGCACAGGGAGTAAATCCCAGATTTTGTAGTTTCTCAAACAGGGATTTTTTCCATCTTGACTGGTATGTGTCAATTAATGTCAGTGGGGCCAGACCCACAGAGAAAAATAATCAGCTTCAACCAATAGTGAAGCCTGAGAATTCATGCAAGGGCTTCAACAGAAACTAGCCCCACAACACGTTGGGCACACAGCTTGGAACTGCAAACACAGCTCTCAGAAACAGCCTCTGAGACTTCAAAAGGGGCAAAATCATCATATGCACATAACTGGATGCCATATAGCATCTTTGATATAGCCTTCGCTATGAATACCTGGAAGGCTGAAGGAGCATGTTAGCCCCGCTTCGTGTAAAAAAACTGAAGCAGAGGCATTATGCTCCTCTGACCATTCCCAGTAGCATTTTTTAATTGTGCTCTCCAGGAGCTTGATGCATAGAAGGTTATGCCCAGATAAGTGTAAGATGTAACCTGTTCAATAACATGGTTGTTAATCTGCCATTTATGTTTTGCCCTCTTCCTGGTGAAAACTAATACCTTGGACTTACCATAATTAATCACCAGACATTCCTTATTGCAATAGGAGTCCAGAGTTTTTAGAAAGCGTCTTAGACCTATACTTGTCAGGGAGAGAATCACTGCGTGATCAGCATGCAGGAGGATTGACAAGGATCTATTTGCCAGTCTTGGTGGATGGGAGTTAACTTCTGCTAAACTTTTGACTAAGGAGTTAATGTAAAAATTATATAAGGTGGGGGCAAGTATACACTCTTGTTTAACTCCATTCAAAGTTGGAATAAAATCAGATAACTGGCCAGCATGATTGCAACTAATCTGCAGACAAGTGTTTTCATATAGTTTGCAAATAAGTGTTAACAAGCATCTATCAATGTTGGTATCCTCAAATTTTCCCATAGTCTATCTCTCTGAATTAAATCGAAAGCTGATTTGAAATCAATGAAAACTGCATAGAGAGCTCCCTCTCTGGGTGATGCATATTTTCCAACAATATGTTGGAGGACAAGACCCTGATCTATAATAGATCACCCTGACCTGAAACCAGCCTGTTCATCTTTCTTGTTCCAGCCAGTTTAATAACTTCTCATATAAATGGCTAGCATATAGTTTACTGATAATACCTGCAAGGTGTGGCTGGGGTAAAGGGTAAGCAGATGGGCTTGCTCTTGCCTCAGCAGGGGATGGTCGCCCGAGAGCTGTGTGGCAAGCTACTTGCTTACAAACAGTTCCCGCATCTAGGTTTCCCTCTACAGGTCACTTTAAATTGGGTTTTTGTTTGCTATAATTTAAATAAAGTGGCCCTTGTTCAACCCAAGCTGACGTCTCTGTGTTTTATTTCACCCCTCAACTGCAACCAGCTTGTGACAAACCAAGACGAGATTCCAGTTTACATGCTTCGTCTGACAAGATTCTAATCCAGGTGTTGTCCTAGTCTGTAAATCCTGATTATCTGGATCCTAAACCTGACCCATGGGATGTGATGATGGGAGGGATGCAGAGCCATCTATACTTTCAAAATCATTATCTGTACATTTCATTTCTTTAGTTATTAGTGTCTTTTTGAGCTTCTGACCAGATTTCTGATCAGTTTTTGGTTTAGGATCTTCATCTAGTAATTCAAGAAACTTCTCAAACTCCATTTTCTTAAATGGTCCGCATTTTTAGTTTTTCACATTCTTGCTCTTCTTTAAACTATTAATACTTTTTTCCTTGCCACACATTTAAGAACCTTATTGTTCTTCACAATTAGCTTATTTAGTTCATTTGTTTGTAATTTACATTTATTTGGTTCCTTATCTGCACCATCACCTCCAAACCCTGAGCTGTTCTTTTTAAATGCTTTCACAAGTGTGGTTAGAAGTTCATTGCACTCAGATAAGAAGGATTTAATGTGTCCAATGTCCTTCTTTAAATGCTTGTATTTAAATCCTAGAGCTTAATATAACATAACACAGCATAGCAGTCTATATTTGTCTTTACCGCTTGGGTTGCATGTTGTATCAGAGCCATTTATCTTATCTTATCAGCACTCTGACTGACCTCTCTGTTTTTCAAAGCCTCCTTCACTCCTTCTGTCCTTCAACAAGTTTTGTTTCATCTTCCATCCAGTGCAGGCTGTTAAATAATGGAGAGAGAAATAAAAGTCAAAATGTTACAGAGCTCCAAACACATTCCTGTTAATGCAGCTCCCTCTTGGATGCTCCTCCAGTTGCTGGGAATCACAAGTGGGGGCAGTGCTGTTGCACTCAGGTCCTGCTTGTGGGCTTTCCATAGGCATCAGATTGGCCTTTGTGAGAACATGATGCTGGACTATGATGGGCCATTGGCCTCATCCAACAAGGCTCTTCTTCTGTTCTTATGACTTTATTATGTACCATAGGGATGGGTGAATCTGTCAATTTCTACCCTGTGCCCCTTTTGCATGTTTTGCCTATATTTCTTTTCTATTCCATTTCTGCATTAGTCTTCAGTTTTAATTAAAAAAGTAAAGTTTATTTTCTCTCCAAATTCCTTGTTTTTAAAAAATGATAGTTTGAAACCACTGAGAACTGTATCACAAAATTTGGTGAAGTGCAAAATCCAGTGGCCAGCCAAGTTCCGGTCCCCACTTTAGGCTGAGAGGTGTAGATCAGGTCATTTTATATAGGAATTTGCAAAGTCTGGATTCCTTGAGCACACCTGATCTGGCAGCAATGGTGGTAGTACCAGCAGTTGTTATACTCGTGCCTCTCCCTCTCAGTTCACCTCACAGGCAGGTGAGCTAATTCACTTCAGACATTAGATTGTAGGGTACCATGAAAGGGCAATAAATGATAGGTTACTGAGTCTATTATTATTATTATTTTAACTGCCATGTAAGCTGCCATTTTGGTTTTCCCCTCTGGAACCAAATGGCATTCTCTTTTCCAGGCCCTTACTAGGCTGTCTAGTTGCTAACATTGGCTATAGAAGTGTTGGAGGGGTGTGCAGTGAAAATGATTCTGTAGAGGCCTTATAGAGTTGTACACTGCAGTGTTGTGGATGGTCCTTTGGATGTGGACTGGCAAGACCTGGACTTACGTTTTTGCTCAGCCATGACACTCCTGATGTAACCTCAGGCAATTCCTAACCCACCTCACAGGATAGATAACACTTCAACAGGCTTTTAATATGTAATATCGAGTTTTATTGCTGTCAGTTATGTGCAACATCTTTCAGCTTTGCTGCTGTTAGGCTGTTAGACTGAAGGTTTTAAATGTTTGTTGTTACTGCTTTTAGAAATTGTTAGGTGTATTTTTATGATTGCATTGTATCATTTTATGGTTATTCCGTATGCTTCTCTGGGGTTCATCTAGTAGAAGACTGGGATATATTTATTGCTGTTTGTTGTTGTTATGTGTGCTATTATGTGAGTTCTATGGAGAGAAAAACAGAACACAAATGCAATAAATAATTATGAGCTCATCTTAAAATAAAGGCAGGTAGGCAGGTACATATTTAAGCATGGATATTTTAATGAAATATATCCATTGCTGAATACAACTATCAGATACAGCACTCATTTAATCAGACTAAAATAGTTATCATGCTCCAATCTTTGAGAGGTTGAGCCAAATCTAATAATTTGTGGGGGTGGTGGCGTGATGGCTGGGAGGAAGGGCAGGATACAAAATAAATAAATAAATAAATAAATAAATTTAATAATAATAATATAGAAGTGCTGGCAGTGAGTATCCCCCTCCCCAAGAAAACATTGCCACCACTTCAAGCAGTGGTAGAGCACCCCAGTGGACATACTCCTAATTTGCAAGAGACTGGCCCAATGAGGATAATGCAACATCACGATAGCTTCATGCTGTAGCTTGGTGGTAGAGCATCTGCTTTGCATGCAGGATATCCCAGCTGGAGTCCCTCACATCTCTAGATAGGATTGTGGATGTCTCTTGTACAAAACCCTGAAGAACCATAGCCAGTCAATGTGAACTATACTGAGCTAGATGGACCAACAATCGGACTCACTATAAGGCAGCTTCCTATGTTCCCAGAAGCTATCTCTAAGATTAAAAGCTGCCATAAACGGTGCAGTTTGGGAATAAATTCTCACCGTCAAATTAGAATTCTGAAGGAGTGGAATGAAGGGTAGCAATGCCAGCTTAAGGTATTTTGTTGCCCAAGATGAAGTAGCAAATGGTCTCCCTCCCCCCATCAAGGTACCCTAGGCCAGTCAAGGTATTGTGGCACCTGAGGCAGAAAATACCACAAGTGGGAGTAAAAATAAAATTAAAATAAATGACTACCAATTTGCCTGCCATTCCATGACACCATAAGTCAGCTGCCAGAGGTGGCTGCCTAACTCTGAGTAATGGCAGACCCACCCCTGTGGCCAGAGTGAAGAAGAGGGGCAATAAAGGAACAGACTTTCATTTGAAGCAAAACTACCAGCGGCTTCCAGTCCTTATAGGAAGTTTATTAAGGGATCACAGAATTCTGTCCTTTAAAGCCGCCCACTAAGAATTTCCTAGCTCTCCTTCTGTTGGTTTTGTGTCTCCAGTTCATGGGATTCTGCATTTCCTGCTGGCAACAGCATTTGCTGTTGCACAGAAGGATCCTTTTTGTGATGCATTTAATTGCCAGAGGCGCTACAGACTCCTGCTGTGTGTGATGTTCTCAAATGGAATGGTTAAGCTTTTCGTGTTTCTTTTTCAAATCAATTTTAAAGACAGTCCCTCTTCTTAAACTTCACTTTTAAATCCTGATTTGTAGTTTGGCATCAGAGATGCCAATAGAACCATATTGTTGCTGGAAAAAATGACACAAAATTTTAATAAGAAGTGTGTGTGTGTTGGGGGTCTCTTGTATTTTATCCCACATCTAATGTGGTTATGAACATATAGCTTTACTAGGCAGAGGAAAGAAAATAGCCTGGCATTTTTTTATCCTTAATCACACTATTTGCAGATAGCAATATGCAAGAAAAATGTCTTGTCAGATAAGCCTAAAAGTTATTTAAAAGATTGCCATCTTTACTGCGGTAGTGTATGTTAAATGCCAAGCATGGTTGTGTGGTTGTTATGAGCAAAACCTAATACTAAGCTAATGTGATAAGATAAAATAAACAAACATTTTTTTTTACTTTGCATTCAAAGAAATACATGGAATTGGCATCCATATGTATGTGCAGTCTAGGGTGGGACAATTGGGGCATGTGCCTTGGATGCAACCTGGACAGGGTTGTAAAGCTGATAGCCCAGCCACACACACACATATGTTGGTAATCTCAAAATTGAATTACTGTAATGCACTCTGTGTGAGGCTGCCCTTAAGGCTAATTCAGATGCTGAAATTAGGGCAGATTGTAGCAGATAGGCTGCTATACGGTACAGCCTACAGGGAACACACAACATCAGTTCTGGAAAGTTTGCATTGACTGCCAAATTGCTATGAGCCAAATTTTAGGAGCTTGTGTTAACTTGTAATGCCCTATACAACTTGAGGCCTGATATTTGAAGGATCACCTTCTTCCCTACAGACCTACCTACATGTTAAGATCTGGGAATGAGGGCCTCTTGTTGGTGCCTGTCAGGGACTCTGGGGGAGAGAGTCCTCCTCCTGATGCCTCCATAGCACCACTAAATATGTGGAGAACCAGCTGCTGTTTACTATTGCTGATTCACCAAGTATGTGAAGGGGTTCCTGTTTTACTTTCACACTCATCCTTGCACTTATATTCCAAATTCTTCTGTCGGTTAGCATCATATATTTGTACCAGGGGTTCCCAAAACATGGTCCATGAGTTTCATTCACCTGGTCCACAGTGTGTCTGTGGATTTGTGGTTGAAGACAGGAAACAACACATCCATCACATTAAATATTCATATTGATTTTTAATTGTATTTTTATTGTGCCTTATATTTTATTAATATGAATTATACAGTAGGGCCCCGCTTTACGGTGTTCCGTTTTCTGGTGTTCCGCTGATGCGGCGGCTTTCAATTAGGGGGAATTCCCTGTTTTAAAGCCGATTTTGCACTTTTGTGGCATTTTGCGGCATTTTCGCGGCATATTCGCACAACATGACCCATTATAGTCAATGGGTTCCACTTTACGGCGGGGGCCTGGTCCCTAACGCGCCGTATAAGCGGAGCCCTACTGTATGGAATTGAAACTGCAATACAATATAAAAGCCATAAAATATAATTCCTAATCATACGATGTCTAGCACACATTACAATTCCTACAGTAAAAACATTATGAAGCAGTCTGCCAAGACCTTCAGCCATTTTCAAGTGGTCTGTGGGAAGAAAAGTTTGTGAACTACTGATCTATAATATACTGCTTACTGAAGCGTTAATCGATAACCCAGTAACTGAGATGCTTTAGATGTGGTACAAAAACAGCCACACGTTAAAAGTAAATAAAAGTAACAAGTTGTTCTATATTTATTGTTAGAAAGAAAAAATACTATACTTAAATTGGTTGCTGTTCCTTTAAGACGTGTTCTAATAAGGATACTGTGATTTAAATGGCAGTTGCTTGAAAATACAGAAGCTTATGCAGGAGTGTCTTGTAAAGCTTTGCTCCTCCCCCTATCAAACTTATCTGCCAGTTACCTCTATTTCTAGTTCATTTCCCCCAGTCACTCAATCTCACCATTACAAGCAGGCACACAGAACTTCTGCAGATTTTCTATTAGCCAGACCGAGAGGTAGTTCTCCCTCTAGTCAGTTCCAAAAGCTCCTTGCTGAACCCTCATCACTACTCACAGCCTTCATGGCGTCCCTGGGATCCTTTGGAGGAAGCCGCAGGATATAAATGTTTTTTAAAAAATCTTTAGCTTAAGAATGTTTTGGCTCTTTTGGGGGCAGACTACACCTCCAGGTGTTCCCTAGACTCTTGCCTTTCTAGCCTTAAACCATTTCTAGCACTCAGCAGTCTCCCTCTTTACAGTGGCAGAACTAGTCTATTTATTTTCCTACCATTCAACCAACCAGATTTGAAATGCATTGAATTCCCTTCCCTTGTCAGGCCACTCTTTCTGTCCAATGAGTGACCAAGAGTTGCTATCCAGCTAGCCAATCAGAAGTGAAATTTCATAATCCTCTGTAAAAAGGACCTAGCTTCCCAAGTCAGTAACTGCCAGCCCACATACACAATAAACTCTTATAGGTTGTACATAAAACAAAACCTGTCTCAGTAAACACATTTTAAAAGGTATCTGAAACACATTATGTGGAAACCAAAGGAAGGGCTTCTGGTGCAGAAACAGGATTAACTGAATTTAAGACACGGGGATGATGAAATGATTCATGATCTGCTGCTCTCACAAAACATCTGACATCTGGCCTTTCATAAACCATCTTCAAAACATGTCCAATTATTCCATTTTGAAATATGCTAGTATTATTGATGAATTTTTATGCTTATTCAGTAGTGGATGGCATGGTAAGGCGGCACCTGACCTCCCTGCAGCTGAGTCTCTGCTGCTCATCAGGAGAGAGGAGCAGAGTGGTAGGGAGGTCAGCATGGTGCAAACACACGAGCAGGTCAGGTAAGCACCATCACCCCACTATGCTGTCTGTTACTGTGCACATTTTTGTTTTATTTGTGTATTTAAAGTGTTTGTTATCTCTTCATCGTTTTGAGAGGAGGGTACATGAACAACTGTAAAATAAAACTCATAGGATAAAACATATAAAATGTTATTCATAGCCTCAACAGCCAGTAAAACAATAATTGACAACAGGTTCCAGCAACAACACCCAGCAAATATCTGAGCAAACATGTCTGTCTTCAGCTGGCACTGAAAACTCAGCAGGGTTAACACCAACCATATCCCTGCTATGAATAAACTCAACATTGAAATTTTTGGAAAATTCTGTCCCTACTGCTGCTCCCTTTACGCTGCCCACAACCTTTTCCCCGCCCACAACCTTTTCCCCCTTTACTGAAGATCCTGGTAAGTGCCTGCTGTGCTTTTCTGGACTTTTACCTGCTCTAGTGAGAGGTCTGGCAGGCAGCTATTCTGCCCACACTGGTCTTGGCACCCCTGGTTTTGATGCCTTCTTGCACCCCTTTACCCTGAAATCCTACTAGGCAATGTTGTGCCTTTGTGACCCTAAATTCTGGGATTCTTAACACAAGGCAAAAGTGCGATGTTATAAGTGTAAAAACCCATTGAATGACAAAACCCAAATCCAAAAGCTTAAAGAAGCAGCATTACAGTAAAATTAGCCTTCAGAATTCCAAAGTCTTCTGTGTCTGAAAAAGGAATCAGCCAGGCAAGCCTTCCGGTGGCAGGAATTCCAAAGTTGTTCCTAGCTGCAGCCAAAGCTGTTCAAAGAATGTTTTCTTATTGGGTCACCTTATTTCTATGTGCTGCCCTTTGTTTAGGTCAGGTGAGCTCTGCGAGTGCCGTATTCTCCTGAATGAAGTGTAGAGTGTTCGAGGAGCTGGATATTTGCAGGGAGACCAAAATGCTTATTTACAAAGCCATTATACTACCGACCTTCCCGTACGCCTGTGAAACATGAACCATTTATAAACGCCACTCCCAGCTTCTTGAAGGATTCCACCAACGCTGCCTCCAGAAAATTCTGCAAATTATTTAAGAAGATGTTCTTAAAGCGAATCTAAAAAAATGTAACATGAGCATCGAGAACTGGGAAGCTTTGGCCCATGAACATACCAATTGGAGGTCGGCTATTATCAAAAGTGGTATGGACTCTGAAGAAGAATGAGTACAGGACGAAAGGGACAAATGAGCTAAACGGAAGGCATGTCAAGCAAATCCTCATCGCAACTGTCTTCCATCTGGAAACATATATCCTCACTGTGGGAGGCTGTGTGGATCTAGAATTGGCCTCCACAGTCACTTACAGACCCACCATTAAAGACCTTATCTTGGAAGACAATCTTACTCAGCCACAAGTGATCACCAATGAAACAGACCCTATGGTGCCCTTCCTCTGGCTTATGTTGAATATATCTGTGTTCACTGACATCTGATCATTTGAAACAACTGATAACTGAGCAGAAATTTAAAAACGAACCAAAGAAACCATTTTCTCAGTGGTTTGTTCCACCATTGCCACAATTTTTGTCGGGATAACTTAACAATCTAAAATATGCAAATACTTTCTAAATGCCTTAATCCTCCCCTTGAAAATAATATCTGTTTATATATTGTAATGTTGTAAACATAGCTGCTGGCATGTCTTATTCTAAGTGCATGGTTACATGGACTAGAGCTTAGATGTGTTTATATGTGTGAAGAATCTTTTAGATCAGTGAGATGTGTTTGGATGTAACTTTGCTCAGGATCATTGCCAAGAATAACATGCTGAGATAGCCTTTGACCATATTCACCTTTCTTCTGATGATGAGTGATGTGCTCCTGGTGACTGATGATCCTTGTCTGCCCTATTCCTTGGCACAGAAACCCTATTAAGACCACAATAAGTGAATGGTATTCTGCTCATCTGTATCTTCTAATCTGGAGGAGTTGGTTTATAGAAGATGAAATGCTGTCCCTTAGTTAGCAAGGTTCTTCACACTTGATTAGCATCTGTTTCAACAAGGAAAAATTGAATCACCAACTTGCTAAAGAAGTTAATTAACTACAAGCAGCAAGCAGATAATGGTGAGCACCTTTTGTCAGGAATGCCTATCATTATATTTCAAATTGTCTGCCATTTGGGGAGAGGCGACATGGTGTACTGGTTAGAGCAGCCTTTCCCAACCAGTGTGCCTCCAGATGTTGTCGGACCACAACTCCCATCAGCCTCAGCCAGCATTGCCAATGGTCAGGAAGATGGGAGTTGTGGTCCAACAACATCTGGAGGCACACTGGTTGGGAAAGGCTGGGTTAGAGTATCAAAACTAGGACCATAAGGACCTGAACTGAAATCACCATTCAGTGATGAAGCTGGACCAGATAGGATGGACTAATCAGTCTAGTTGTGCCATTTCCACATGTGTTCATTTATAAGTCTATTCTGTCCCATTTCCAATTTTTTTAAAAAAAATTTTTAAAAATAAATGTAAAATTATTTTTTATAAGTAAGTGTATTTTTAAAAAATAAAAATTAGTATGAACGTTTGCTTTGTATTTGATTGCCTATTTCAGAACATATTTTCTCTCAAAATATGCATATCTAAATGCATTTTTCTCTCAGAATACACATTTTTAAAACTTTTTGAGCTGAGAACTATGCCACAAAATTTGGAAAAGTGGAAAATCTGAAGGTTGACTATGTTCTTATCCACACATTAATCTGGGAGAACCCAGTCCTTTCATGTTGGAATTTGCAAAAAACAAATTCCGTAAGTATTCCTAGCCAGTTAGCTTAATGTACAGAGCTGTAGCTAGGATTAAATGTGCAAGAGAATGACATATACTGCTTTGAGCTCCTTGGAGGAGAGTTGGGATTAAAATGTAATAAGTAAAACTATCCATTACTTTCTCCTCAGTCAGGGCTAGTTCAGAATATCCATAATCTATTCCAGTCTTAGGTGCCCAGAACCTCCCTAATAAATATTACTAATCTTACCAAAATTATTTTGCCTCCCTAGACATTCCTACACAGTTTTCAGAGATACTTCACCCATTGCACTTTTTGTGTGTGCACAAGGCAAGGCCCTCTTATTAGGTAGAGTGAGATAGCTGCCACAAGGGGCAGATGTCATTCCTCTCAACTCCCCACCTGTTGGAAGACAGATCTTTGTTTTCCTTAAACTAGCATGCTGCCCTCAGGTGTGGTATAGGACACCAGTCTTGAAGTACGATTGAACTGCCAGTCTGGTTACCTTCCATATATGGAGATGGGCAGCAATTTGTCTGTTGTCTTAGGCAGCAACATGTCTTGGGCTGGCTGCATGTATATACCGGAGATGTTTTACATGCACACCTAAAATGGAAAATATGGATGTGATACACACTTATTTGCAAACATGGGTATCACATCATAAGTCCTTGATTGTGTCTTTCTGTGAAATGAACATGTGATGGCAAACCCAGAGTTCCTTCTGTACGATCTGTGAAATGAAGTTCAGTAAATGCAAGTAGCATAAGCAAAGGAGCAATGCCCTACACACTGTTGACTCCTCATCACTTGGGAATATCCCAGCCCCCAATAAATTCACAATAACTTTTTACCCTAAATGCCCACTGTGATGTTCCTATATATTAGTGTATATATGGTAAGTGCTGGTTGTTTAGAGTATACATGGTAAGTAGTGAAAGAGGAGGGGGAGTGAATGGGCAATAGAATGCTTGATGATTGGCTGAATGTTTAAAATGGCTGACAGTATAAATGAAAAGATGACAGGTAAATCTGGGTGAATGTGAGGTGGTGAATTGTGGAATCTGGAGGGAGAAGAGAAAGAGTGGATTGCTTGGTGGGGTTTAGAGAGTTGTTTACCAGGAGGGAGGTGGAGTTCGGATTAGTATTGAGTAAAACTTATGTGCCTTAAGAAGAAATCTTGTTAATCTTGTTAGCTTTGTTATCTGTAATAAAGACTTAATTTGGTTTACCAAAGGCCTGATCCTTGGCTGGGGTTTCACAGACCAGAAGGGAGGGTAAGGTAATGACCAAGGCTGAAGGGGAACTGTAACAAATGGTGGCAGCGGTGAAGAGAATAACAATACCAGTATTCAGAGTCTCTGGGAATACTAGTATTGGGACGTTACTGGTGGTTGCCTAGCAGGGGGATCTGTTGAGATCTGTGCTAGAGCGGGGAGAGAAATCAAGAGAGAGAGCGGTCCGGACTGGTGGAGTCCCTGGTGGTGCCTAGAGACAGGCAGTAACCACGAGCAGGTAGGAACCTGACAGGGAGAGCCAGGGAAGGACGCCTCACATGTGGTGGTAGCGGTGGGATACGAACAACAGAGAATCCAGATACGAACCAAAGAGAGTCCCAAAGACACGTGGTGACAAAGGAGACTACGTCACAGGTGTTGGCTGTAGCAGTGAGATACGAATACTAGACAATCCCTAATAGTTGTGTGGCAAACAGAAATAACAAAACAAGATTTCTTGTGAGAGTGACTGGCAAAGAGTGTGTGGCAAAGAGTGAGTGAACTCAAACACCATGGCTGAATACATAAAAATGAAAAGAGAGGAGCTGGTGGAGAAGTGCATAACATTCAATTTACCTCATGAGGGTAAAGGGGTAGATGAATTGAGGGTAGCACTTATAGGATTTGCAACTGCCCAGCAAAAACAACCTGTCAGAGAAGAGACCCCAGAAGGATATTTAAGCAATCCCGCTTATATAGAGTACTTGAGAGAGAAGTTGAGGATGGAAGGTGCAGAGAAGGAAAAACAGAGAGAGTTGGAAGCTGAGAGATTGAGGATGGAGGCTGAGGAAAAAGACAAGCAGAGAGAGTTGGAAGCTGAGAGATTGAGGATGGAGGCTGAGGAAAAAGATAAACAGCGGGAGTTGGAAGCTGAGAGATTGAGGATGGAAGGTGCAGAGAAGGAAAAACAGAGGGAGTTGGAAATTGAGAGAATGAGATTGGGGTTTGAGGAGAGGGAGAAGCAACGAGCATTGGATGCTGAATTACAAGTAGAAAAGTTAAAATTTGATAGAGAGAAATTTCACTCTGAGGAGACAAGGAAAGACAGAGATGGAGCAAAAATAAAAATTACTCCAAAGGACTTTGCTGTCTATGAACCTGGTCAAGATCCTCAAATTTACCTCAGCACCTTTGAAAAAGCAGCTCAGTTGTGGGGGCTACCTGAAGATAAATACATGCAGTATTTATCAAACCTGATTAAAGGGGAATTGGCTGAGGTATACCAATATTTCCCCTCAGACAGTCCCGTCACCTATGCTGAATTCAAAGAAGCAGTGTTTAAAAGATTCAGACTGGGGCCTGATCATTTTAGAAAGCTTTTCAGAAACTGCCAGATACAGACAGGGAGGTCTTTTGTGGAACTGGGAGCAAAGTTGATGGATATATTTGGAAAGTGGATGAGTAGAGCCAAAGCTCAGTCAGTGGAAAAGGTGAAAAGCCTCATGATACTGGATCAATTATACCATCAGTTACCACCAGAAATAAGGCTCCTGGTCAAAGACCGTTCCCCTACATCTGTGCAGGAGGCCGCAGAGATGGCGGATCACTTTGCCTCCAATAGAACTGGCTGGGTGGGGAAAACATCAAGAGAGTTTAAACCCAGACCATATAATGCTGGCAGAAGGGATGTGGTACCACAGCGAGTGAGTCCTCCATTAAAATCTGAAGGGCACAGGACACCCCAGAGTGGATCTGTGTACCCTAAAAGTGAGGAGAAATTATGCTACAAATGTGGTAGACCGGGGCACCTACGTTTTCAATGTGAGTTTGCCAACCCCATTAGTAATCCTGCTCAGACAAGGGCAGTGAAAACAGAGCCCAAGGCTTTAGAAGCAGCGAAAAAGGTTCAGTTTTGCCAGATAAACTGGACAGAAGTAACAGACCTTGATTCAAGTCTGAGAGAGGAAGTGAGTGTACAAGGGGCAACTTATTGGGCATTGCTTGACACTGGTGCCGCTCAGACGTTACTGAGGCCAGATTTAATAAAATCTGAAGAAATATTACCTCAGGAAACAGTGACTATCCAAGGAGTGAGGGGTCAACCAGAGAGTTTGCCTGTGGCCCTAGTGAAAATGGAATGGAGAGGCTGAAAGGGCCAATATAAAGTTGGTATTAATGCCCAGCAACAAGAACCAGTAATACTGGGAAGAGATGTTATGGGGGCACAGGGGAAAATATATGTAGTGACCAGACAGCAAATTGGCAGAGAAAAAGAAGCCATATTAAGGGGGGCTGAAACAAACAGGGTGGAATCTGTTAACCAGCCTCAGGTCACCATAGCAACCACTAGCAGGCCTGCTGAAGAAGACAAACTGTATCAAGTGGTCTCTGGGGAAGAAGCAGATCAATTCAGGGAAGAGCTGCATAAAGATATAAGTCTGAAGCAGGTAAAGGAACAAGCCTTGACCCAACAGATTCCTTTCACTGACAAACTGAGGAATCAAGTTGTGTGTGAGAATGGGATTTTATATAGACTGTGGATGCCTGCTGAAAGGATGAATGTGAACCAGTGAAACAAATGATGGAGGTGGTGAAAAAGAATCTCAGTCAAGCACAGCAGAAGCAAAGTTACTGGTATGACAGAACAGCCAGGGAACGTGTGTATGTGGGAGATATGGTTATGGCATTCATACCCAGGAAACATGACAAATTACAGGCTAACTGGGAAGGACCATATACCATCAGAGAAAGGCTTGACACAGTGACGTATGTAATCACCACAGACCAATTAAACAAAAGCAAAGTGGTTCATGTAAATATGTTGAAGCCTTACCATACCAGGGATGCACAGGTGTTGCAAGTTACCTTATTCCCTGAGGGAAGTGGGCCTGAACTTCCAGATTTGGTACAGGAAAGCAAAGACAAAGGAGGGGTAGATCAAGTGGAATGGTCAGAGGAGGTGAAGGAGGAAGTAAAAGAAGAGATTCTGAGAGTTTTGAAAACCTATAGGAATCTCTTTAGCAACAAACCTGGCCGAACCAGTATAGTTATACATTCCATTGATACTGGAGGTCATGCCCCAATCAGATCTGTTCCATACCGTGTGAATGGGAAAGTTTTGAATGAGATCAAAAAGGAGGTGGAAGATATGCTGGAATTAGGAGTGATCAGGGAATCCATCAGTCCCTGGGCCTCAAGTATTGTCCTGGTTCCGAAAAAAGATGGAACGACAAGGTTTTGCATTGATTATCGGCTAATCAATAAAATTACTGTCCCAGATGCGTATCCTATGCCTAGGGTAGACGCTATGTTAGAGTTATTGGGGGCAGCAACCATTATCTCTACACTAGATCTCTGTAAAGGATTTTGGCAAATGGAACTAGACGAGCAATCCAGAGCCAAAACTGCCTTCAGTACACCAGATGGGTTATATGAGTTTGTGACCTTACCCATGGGACTAAGGAACTCACCAAGTTCATTTCAGAGGCTAATCAATACTGTGTTGCGAGGCATGTCAGATTTTGCAGTGGCCTATATCGATGACGTGGCCATTTTTAGCAAGTCGGTGCCTGAGCATGTCCAACACCTGACAACAGTATTGGAGGCCTTAAGAAAAGCAGGCCTCACAATAAAAGCTAAGAAATGCCAGTTTGGACTAAAGGAAGTAATTTATTTAGGACATAAGGTGGGGAGTGGGAAAATCACCCCCTTATGGAGCAAGGTGGAGGCAATACAAGCGTGGCCGATCCCCTTAACCAAAAAACAAGTAAGGGCATTTCTGGGTGTGGCTGGTTTTTATAGGAAGTTTGTGAGAAATCTTGGGGAAATAGCAACCCCCTTGCATGAATTGACCAAGAAAAAGTGTTCTGAGCGTGTGGTATGGACGGATGAATGTCAGAAGGCTTTTGATCTGCTGAAGCAAGCCTTGTGCCAAGGACCCATATTAATAGCACCAGACTATGAGCAACCATTCATCGTGGCTACAGATGCGTCAGACCTCGCGCTGGGAGTCGTCTTGCTGCAGGAGAGAGAAGGCACCAGACATCCAGTGGCGTATCTGAGTCGCAAGCTGACGCCGAGGGAGAAAAACTATTCGTCGGTCCAGAAGGAGTGCCTAGCGGTCGTGTGGGGACTGAACAAGTTGCGCCCATACGTGTGGGGACGAAGATTCACAGTGACTACGGATCATCGGGCCTTGTTATGGTTGCAGACTATGAAAAACCATAACACTATGCTGCAGAGGTGGTCCTGGGCCCTACAGGACTATCAAGTGGACTTCCAGTTCATCAAAGGCAAGGACAATGTACTGGCCGATGGACTTTCCAGGCAAGTGGCTGGGACTGCAGTGACGTGACCAGACAGAGGAACAAAGAAAGACATTTTCCCCATAGAGACTTTTATTTGTTAACGCGACGTATAAATCCTGGAACAGGAATAATACTCTGCTGTTGTTTAAGGGGGGGGAAATGTGATGTTCCTATATATTAGTGTATATATGGTAAGTGCTGGTTGTTTAGAGTATACATGGTAAGTAGTGAAAGAGGAGGGGGAGTGAATGGGCAATAGAATGCTTGATGATTGGCTGAATGTTTAAAATGGCTGACAGTATAAATGAAAGGATGACAGGTAAATCTGGGTGAATGTGAGGTGGTGAATTGTGGAATCTGGAGGGAGAAGAGAAAGAGTGGATTGCTTGGTGGGGTTTAGAGAGTTGTTTACCAGGAGGGAGGTGGAGTTCGGATTAGTATTGAGTAAAACCATATGCTTATGTGCCTTAAGAAGAAATCTTGTTAATCTTGTTAGCTTTGTTATCTGTAATAAAGACTTAATTTGGTTTACCAAAGGCCTGATCCTTGGCTGGGGTTTCACAGACCAGAAGGGAGGGTAAGGTAATGACCAAGGCTGAAGGGGAACTGTAACAAATGGTGGCAGCGGTGAAGAGAATAACAATACCAGTATTCAGAGTCTCTGGGAATACTAGTATTGGGACGTTACTGGTGGTTGCCTAGCAGGGGGATCTGTTGAGATCTGTGCTAGAGCGGGGAGAGAAATCAAGAGAGAGAGCGGTCCGGACTGGTGGAGTCCCTGGTGGTGCCTAGAGACAGGCAGTAACCACGAGCAGGTAGGAACCTGACAGGGAGAGCCAGGGAAGGACGCCTCACACCCACTTCCCTATTTCAGGAAGGCTGTAGCTTGGAGCTGCAGTGAAGCTCCTGCCTGGCTTGTCATCTCCTCTGCTCCTCTGGCCCTGGAATAAATGACAGAGTGGCTTTGAGAGCCAGCCATGAAGGCAGCTGGTGTGGAGACTCCAGTCTTGGGGCAGGGATAGCTAGTTCCGCTGGCTCTTCTGGGTCAGTTTTACTTATATAATATATTGTTTTAGTATTTCTACATCCAGGGAAGGGGAGACACCTTTGTTGGATTTTTTTGCCTCAGGTGCCAAAATAATTTGATCAGCCTTGGGTACTATACATCATGGCATGGGGAGTGGGATGCCATTAGGGACACAGGAAACTGCTTTTGCTAAGTCAGACCCTTGGTCCAACTAGCCCAGTATTAAAGCTTATATAGCTTAGAACCAGAATACCTGAAAGATCATCTCACCCCTTGAATACTCCATCAACCACTGTGCTCTGCAGATGAGGTAGGTCTGCCTGCGGATACCATCTTATCAGGAATCAGGCCTTTAATGTTATGGCACCTCCCATTTGGAATTCCCTTCTCTTAAATATTAGACAGGCACCATCTCTGTTGTCTTTTTTATTTATTTATTTTATTTTATTACATTTTTAAACCGCCCTATAGCAACAAGCTCTCAGGGCAGTGTACAAAAAGGTAAAAACAGATTAAAATACAAGTAAACATGAGAACAATACGCTATAAAGAATATATAGACAAAATTAAGACAAAAACAAATTAAAATTAAATTTAAATTTAAAATTTAAAATGCCTGGGCAAAGGGGTAGGTCTTTACCTGGCGCCAAAAAGATAACAAAGAAGGCGCCAGGCGTATCTCATCAGGGAGGGCGTTCCATAACTCGGGGGCCACCACTGAGAAGGCCCTAGCTCTAGTTATTACTCTCCGGGCCTCCGTATGCATTGGAACCCGGAGAAGGGCCTTCGACGTCAAGCGCAGTGAACGGGCAGGTACATAGCGGGAGAGGAGTTCCACCAGGTATTGCGGTCCAATACCTACTGAAGACCTTCCTCTTTTGACAAGCCTTTAAGCAGAGATCTTTCCCAGTCTTGGAATTGTTTTAAAGATGCTTTCATTGTTTTACTACTTGTTATTTGCTGCCTTGGGCTCCTTTGAGAGGAATGCTGGGACATACATTTAATTAGTAAATAAAATAATAAATAAGTTTTGTCTACTCTGATGAACTGTGGCTCTCCAGGGATTGAACCTGGGGCCATCTGCATGCAAAGCAGATGTTCTGCCACTAAGCTATAGCCATTTGCTCTTCTACATCTGGAAGCAGAATGTCTTGGGCCATCCCCAGTTGTGGAAATAGGTGAATAAATGTGGTACTGTAAGCTCATCAGCCACTCAGCTCTTTCATCCTTGAACATCAGCAATAAACATAGATGTAAGAAGGCATCATTTTATGTTGCACCCTGTATTCCGCACATGAAGCACTATTCCACTGATGTTTGTCTTCTGCCAAAAACCACATTATTCACCTCACTGTCTGCTGTGGTGAAATGATATTATCATTAAGTTATTCCAACCCATTAATTTCAATGCAAAGGAAATGCAATGCAATGCAAATGGAAGAGGGGGGAGGGAACCTGTAGGGTTGTATTCAGCTAAGTCCTACTCAGAACAGACCCAGTGAAATTAATGAACCTGTTAGTCATGTCTCTTAACTTCAATAGGTCTACCCTGAATAGGACTAACATTGAATACCACCCATAATCAAATATATATATATCATCTGTGGACTGAAAGCAACAACAACAAATACTTATCATATTCCCTGGATTGATTTCTGTTCTGGACATGGGCCAAGTAACCAAACATTGGCAATTTACAATCTTGTTTCTGTTTTCATCGGACTTTTCTGATATTCCTTGCCACTGTTTTGTGTGTGGAGTCTTTCCCTTGGTTGTCTTGGCCCACCCTCCCTCTTGGATTCCATCATTATGGAGCCATTCCACAGTAGAGGGAGGCCCTTTCCATTGGCATCCTTTGCCCCATTTGTATTTTAAATTACATATGACATTATTAATATAGAAAAGCCCTGCTGAAGACCAACTAGGATGTTTTCTCTCCCCTATAACGTTCTATGTACCAGGATTTTCTTATGTGTGTGGGTCATTCCAAACTTCAGTCCCTCACCTTCAGTCCATCAGATATTAGTTATAGTACTAGTGGTTTCATTTTTAGAATGAAACAAAAATTCATATACTGAGTCTCCCAAAGAGAAAACTTTCATTGTTTCTCATATTTGGTACTTGGTAACAAAAAAAAGGGGGTGGGGAGAACTACATATAAAGAAATGTCTTCTATATAATTAAACAGTAGTCACCACTGGATTGAAGTGTATTATCTATAGCTGTAGTGGGCTAAAAATATATCATAGGCTTACTCACTTGTAGGGCATTATTATGCCTTTGAATATATGTACCTGCAACTATAAATTATGTGGCATAATGATACACCTACAGACTGTGTTAATAAATAGATATCCACTAAGGAAAATGGCACAAGTTCATTGCTTAAATAGTTGGGGGCTTATGAGTCAAATTGACAGAATCAAAAATATAATTCTAGCAGCATTTCTGTTCATCTTTCAAAGTGCGAATTCGGTTGCCAGACAACTGATAATGTACACAACTGAAAAGAGGACCAGTATTTGGATCTGAAAGTTCCAATAAATCCTGGATTCTTCCAGGTTCTGTCTATGGCCTTTCCATACTTACATTTATAGTAGTATAGTTGCTGCTTGTCCCTCTAGATTTTTTGGCATCTGCCACACAAAGTTGTCATTATTCAGCTGATATTGCAGAGTAATATATTCATAAAATGGCTTTTTCTTCAACTGCCAAAAAATTCTACTTTTGTGTAAGATCTGGAATGGATCCTTAATATTTTCATTTGTGTAGAATGTGTTCAAGCATTGTCCCACTCTCTATGTGAAGGGGTTAAGGGGTGTTGGTGGGCATTGCACTATGGTTTGTAATAATATTTTCTGTCAGGCTCAATATTAGACTGAGAAACCACTGTCTCCTTCCCAGTAATGCATACAGATACTGATATTGTGTCAAATATATTGCCTATGACAGCAATCATTAGCTGCAGATGAAATTTAATCATGATAACCAGGTTCTCCATAGTTCAGACAGACACAAGTATCTCCTTCCTTCTGTTCTTTTTAATCTGTCACAGGGTTAGAATTCTGGACTACCAAGTGTTACATACAAAAACAAAACAGGCAAGGGCTCTTGTAACCTTGTACACATGGTCATAATTCTGGCATTTAGTGGTTAGCAGAAGAAAAATAATGGGATGATACATAAGGGGCATGCCTACAGCATGCCTACAGCATGCCTACAGCACTGAAGTCTTCTTAGACACAATCAGCCATTGGTATTATTGGGGAAAAAACATTCACTCTCCCATGTACAACTACAGTTGACCAAAAGTGCAGATGGAAAGCTCAACATTTGCTCAAAAAATATACAGTAGGGCCCCACTCATACAGCAGGTTACATTCTGGACTCTCGCTGTAAAGCGAAAACCGCTGTAAAGCGGAACCCATTGACTAACATTGACCGAATTGGCACCTGATGGCAAAAACATGCAGTAGAAGCAGAACAAGCGCTGTAAGAGCAGGGCCTTTCTGCAATTGACAACTGCTGCATTAGCGGAACGCTGTAAAGCAAAGCGCTGTAAAGTGGGGCCCTACTGTAATTGGATCAAACAGCAAGTGTTCCACTATAAGTTCAGTGTAGAAAGGCTCTGTGACTTGGATTCTCCCAAGCTTTCCTCTTAGCCTCCCAGCTCCTTCCTGATTCCAACCCATGTGGCCAGATTGTTTTTATTAGATCTGTTTTGAAATGTTTATCCTGCCAACATGACTCACTAGAGTTTCAGGGGTAATATATCAAATATGTGTTGGATAAATTAAACTTAAGTCTCATTGATTTCAGTGAGTCTGCTCTAAACATATCTGGATTCAACCCCAAAGTCTTGCTGGAATTGTAAGGAGATATGCACATTGGGGGGGTATTCTTTGGTTCATATTAATGGATCAAGGCATGGGAGCCTAGCTGTGGCGAACAATGAGATACAGCCCTCATGATGACCCCAACTGCAGGAAGACCAGAACTGATTTCTTGACCTTAGGAACACACACATTGACTTGTTTGTGAATAGTAAGGAAGATTCTAAATTAAGGATTTACCTAAGGAATAATCCCTTAACTGAACAACGACTCCCAACCTGGTGTATGGTTCAGATTAATGCAACCCATACATGATAAGCAAGTTCATCCTAGAAACAGGAATTTACACTCATACATGGCACTGGAGACAGCAGGTACATTCTTTAACCTCACTTAGGTAAGGCAAATATTCCAAAGGAAATCCTTGCATGTCACTAGATCACTCACCTGTACCCCCTCCCAGTTTACATGCAATCCTATGCAATCCAAAAATACATTTAAGTTAAGTGTTTTGCCAGGGGTAAATCAGCACTATCTGGCTCCAGCGGTTTTCTGGACACTTCACATCACTCTCTAGGAACATCACTTACTGAGCTGGACCTCAGACCAAGAAGGGTGAGATCTTTTGTGTCTGGTTGCTGGTTATTTCAAAAGGGAGAGCTTAACACTTGCCAGGCATGAGTTATTCCTGACTTTGTAAAATCTTAAAAAAGGTATCGAAGACTTCATTTGAAGCACAGCACAAAAACCACTTGTACAAAGCACTGTAATACTGAGCACAGCAACTCAATCTTTTCAGCTGATGGAGAGGTTTTCAGGCTCCAAATGTGTTAGTATAATTTGATTATGGCATTGAATACAGACTGTTGTGCCTTTTCATGGGTACTTTGAACCTTTCATACCACATTTTCTGGTTCCTGAGTGCTTCTAAAAGGAGTATTATCAACAACGTTCAATTCAACCTTAGTGACCTTGTCATATTTCTATTAATATAATAAATTGTGGATTGCATTTCCATAGCAGTCAGCAGAACAGGGTGGGGCTATGATGCTCACCTAGTTTTCCAATATTGGGGTCACTGCCAGTTACTGAGAGGCATGTCAGAATGGAGGTTGGCATGGTGTAGACACAGTGGTGGAGCTACTATTTGTTGCAGTGACAGGGCAGCACACTGACTGGCAGAGATGAAATAAAAGGAGGATGGAAGCAATACACTAAAGAACTCTATAAAAAGAGATGCAAGAACAACAGATTCATTCATGGAGGAGCTGTATGATGAAAAACCAGAAATTTTAGAATATGAGGTGAAATCTGCTCTTAAAATACTTGGAAGAAACAAATCACCAGGAACAGATGCATACCAATAGAGTTGCTACAAGCTACTGAGACTGAATCTGTCCAAATTTTGACAAAAAATTGTCAAGAAATATGGAAAACTAAACAATGGCCCACATACTGGAAGTGTTCCATATACATCCCAAAGGGGATCCCAGGGAATGCAGTAATTATCGAACTATTGCCTTAATATCCTATGCAAGTAAAGTAATGCTCAAGATTCTACAACAAAGGCTCTTATCATATATGGAGCGAGAAATGCCAGATGTCCAAGGTGGATTTAGAAAAGGAAGAGGTACCAGAGGTCACATTGTAAACATATGTTGGATAATGGAACAGACCAAGGAATTTCAGAAGAACATCACCCTGTACTTTATAGATTACAGCAAAGCCTTTGACTGTGTAGATCATGAAAACTATGGAATGCTTTAAAAGAAATGCGGGTGCCACAGCATCTGATTGTCCTGGTGCACAACCTATACTCTGGACAAGAGGCTACTGCAAGTACAGAATATGGAGAAACCGATTGATTCCCAATTGGAAAGGATGTGAGACAGGGGTGTATTTTATCACCCTGTTTGTTTAATCTATATGCAGAACATATCATATGGAAAACAGGATTAGACCAAGATGGAGTTGTGAAAATTGGAGGGAGAAATATCAATAATTTAAGATATGCAGACAATACCATACTACTACCAGAAACCTGTAATGATTTGAAATGAATGCTGTTGAAAGTTAAAGAGGAAAGCACAAAAGTAGGACTACAGCTGAACATCAAAAAGACTAAAGTAATGACAACAGAAGATTTATGTAACTTTACAGTTGACAATGAGGACATTGAACTTGTCAAGGATTTATTCATTTATTTATTATATTTATATACTGCCCCATAGCCAAAGCTCTCTGGGTGGTTTACAGCAATTAAAAACAATAAAAACAAATATACAAATTTTAAAACACTCACACACACAAAAAAACAATTTAAAAACACAATATATAAAAAAAATAAAAACAATTAAAAAACACATGCTAAAGTGCCTGGGAGAAGAGGAAAGTCTTCACCTGGCACCAAAGAGATAACAGTTTTGGTGCCAGGCACACCTCATCAGAAAGATCATTCCATAATTTGGGGGCCACCACTGAGAAGGCCCTCTCCCTTGTTGCCTGACTCCCAGCTTCCCTCGCAGTCACCTGGAGGAGGGCCTTAGATGTTGAGCGTAGTGTATGGGTGGATTCATGTTGGGAGAGGCGGTCCATCAGGTATTGTGGTCCTAAGCTGTGTAAGGCTTTATAGGTTAAAACCAGCAACCTTGAATCAAGCTCGGAAACATACAGGCAGCCAATGCAAGCGGGCCAGAATCGGTTTTATATGTTTGAACCGTTTGATCCCTGTTACCAATCTGGCCACTGCATTTGGCACAAGCTGCACCTTCTGAATCATCTTCAAAGGCAGCCCCATGTAGAGCGCATTGCAGTAATCTAACTTGGAGGTTGCCAGAACATGGACAACTGAAGCCAAGCTATCCCTGTCCAGATAGAGGCATAGCTGGGCCACCAACCAAAGTTGGTAGAAGGCACTCTGTGCCACCGAGGCTACCTGAGCCCCAAGTGACAGAGATGGTTCTAGGAGAACCCCTAAGCTACGAACCTGCTCCTTCAGGGGGAGTGCAACCCTATCCAGGACAGGTTGGACATCCACCATCCAGTCAGAAGAACTACCCACTAGCAGCATCTCAGTCTTGTCTGGATTGAGCCTCTGTTTATCAGCCCTCATCCAGTCCATTGTCGCAGCCAGGCACCGGTTCAGCATATTGACAGCCTCACCTGAAGAAGATAAAAAGGAAAAATAGAGCTGTGTGTCATCAGCATACTGATGGCAATGCACTCCAAAGCTCCAGGTGACTGCACCCAATGGTTTCATGTAGATGCTGGACAGCATGGGGGACAGAACTGACCCCTGTGGAACCCCATACTGGAGGGATTATCAATACCTCGGCACAGTCATTAACCAAAATGGAGACAATAGTCAAGAAATCAGAAGAAGGCTAGGACTGGGGAAGGCAGCTATGAGAGAACTAGAAAAGGTCCTCAAATGCAAAGATGTATCACTTAACACCAAAGTCAGGATCATTCAGACCATGGTATTCCCGATCTCTATGTATGGATGTGAAAGTTGGACAGTGAAAAAAGCAGATAAGAGAAATATCAACTCATTTGAGATGTGATGTTGGAGGAGAGTTTTCCACATACCATAGACTGCAAAAAAGACAAATAATTGGGAGTTAGAACAAATTAAATCAGAACTACCATTAAAAGCTAAAATGATGAAACTGAGGCTATCATACTTTGGACATATAATGAGAAGACCTCATTCACTTGAAAAGACAATAATGGAGGGAAAAACAGAAGGGAGTAGAAAAAGAGGAAGGCCAAACAAGAGATGGATTGATTCCATAAAAGAAGCCACAGACCTAAACTTACAAGATCTGGTTTATAACAGATGCTGTTGGAGGTCGCTGATTCATAGGGTTGCCCTAAGTCATAATCAACTTGAAGGCTCACAACAGCAACACAATAAGTTTACAAGGGACAGCCATGTGCTCTACAGTTGTCTGAATCCATCTACTACCGAGAGGAAAGAGTCTAATGGTGACTTTTAACAATCATTGAAAGATTGCATGAATTGGCCCGATGCTGCAAAATTTTAAAATGCTGTTAAATAGGGAGCAAATAAAAAAGAAATACCTCTGCAACTTGGTTAATATTAAGATGTACAACAATTTCCCCTCTCAAATATCCCCCTTTTAATTAGCTAAACTGAAGCTAATTGAGAGAATTATCCTTTAGAGACACAGCAGATCTGTTGGCATCTACTATTCTAACTTCACTTTCTTATAATCAGTGGCAGACTAACGATCTGTGGTAATGAGTGAGTTTTCTAAATGGTCAGTAAAAGAAGTGGGGGTTAGATGGGGGAGAGGTGGATGGTGGCACTGTACTAGTAAAGACAATTTATTTTTAAAAGGTCCCTCACCATACATGGTGTAAGGTCTATGCACAGAATATCTGGAAAGCTGAGGAGAATCTGTATGCCCAGTCTCTATAAGAGACCACAGGGGAACCCTATATATGCCATTCTGAGTTTATTCGATGAAGGGTGAGAAACAAATGTCATAAAGGTCTCTCTCTCTCTCTCTCTCTCTCTCTCTGTGTGTGTATAATATAATATAATATAAAACAGAGGTTTTTATTGTAATACCAAAACGTTTTGGCTTCCGCCTTCATCAGCTGCTAACATACAAACGTTGTTACCAAGTTGGCAGTTATAGAGCTTTGAGGATGGAATGCTCAGAGGCTTCATTGCAGAAGCTAAGTAGTGGTGGTACTGTCCTCCAGGTTCAGGCCATGTGGTGCCAATGTGTCCAGAGAGTATATCCAAAGCCACCTATCATCAATCCTGGGTCTCATCCTTGTCACTCGAAACACTGTATCTCCTGTGTGTACCTCAGGGAGACAGCTACTTTTACAAGCACTAGGACAGGCAGGACATATTACATCAAAGAGAACATCACCTTCAGGTCCTGCAATATAATTTATGTCATTGAATGCAAAAGACCAGGATGTCATATCCAATACGTGAGAAAAACCACAACTGACCTACGCATATGCTTCAGAAACCACAAATCGGCAATCTTAACAAAAAAAGTGGAGCAACCAGTTGCAAAACATTTCAACATTGAGGGTCACATCCTGTTGGACTTTTCTATAACAGCTATAGAGATGCCAACAGATCCAGCAGCATTGACTAAAAGGGAGAACGTTTGGATATACACTCTGTACCCATTGGCACCATGTGACCTGGCCCTGGAAGAAAGGAGCATATGATGAGTGGTGGCAACACCTGCAATCAGCCCAAAGAATAGAAAGAAGACATGTGCTGTGCTGATCTTGTTTTAGCAAGGAGGAAGCAACATTAAGATAGTTGATATAGTTCAGATAGTCACTTTAAATATGTCTGATTTCTTTTACAATTTTAGTGGAGTTTCCTACAGGAAATCATTTTCTTTTGTTTCTATTTCTGTGAATATGTGAAGTACAGCAACACTTTGCAAAATTTACACTAAAAAAACTCCAAACATAATTGTGGAATAATGGCACTGACCTCTGCAGAATAGTCTCCAGTGGACCTCAGGAGTGTCTCAGTTTGCACAAGATAAAACAGTGGGAGGTGAAATATATTCTAGCAAAATGCTAGGTGTGCTGTATGTTTTTAATTGATCATGCCCACCTTGCCTTAACTAAAGTTAAGCATTGTGCCAAAGCCCTGTGTTAGTAGCACCAGATTTTGAGCAGCCTTTTATCGCGGCCACGGATGCATCAGACTTACCTCTTGGAGTGATTTTAATGCAGGAGAGAGAAGGCACCAGACATCCCATAGCATATTTAAGTCGCAAGCTGACATCAAGTGAGAAAAATTATTCATCGGTGCAGAAAGAATGTCTAGCAGTCATGTGGGGCCTGAGCAAGCTGCGATCGTACATGTGGGGACGAAGATGCATAGTCGTGACTGATCATCGAGCGTTGCTGTGGCTGGATACCATGCGGAACAATAACACCATGCTGCAGAGGTGGTCCTGGGCGTTGCAGGAATACCAGGTGGACTTCGTTTTCATAAAAGGAAAGGACAATGGGTTGGCGGATGGACTTTCGAGGCAAGTGGCCGGGACTGCAGTCACATTACCCAGAGATGGGATTGAAAAGGACACTCTTCCCCTAACTCACCTATGTAATTAACACATCGTATTAGTCCTGGATCAGGAGTAATACTGTGCTTTTATTTTAAGGTGGGGGATATGTGTTGTTCCTGTATGTGAATGTAATGTATATATGGTAAGTGCAGGTTTATTATAGGAAATATGGTAAGTGGAGTGAGTAAGAAGGGGGAGTACATGGGCTGTAGAATGTTGGATGATGATTGGCTGTGTGTTTGAATGGCTGAAGGTATAAATGAGAGGATGACAGTTGAGTCTGGGTGTTTGAGGTGGTGGTGTTTGTTGGACAGGGTGGAGGTTGGTTAGTTAGTTGGTGGTGGGTGTTGAAGGTTGTTGTAGAGAGACTGGATTAGGAGTTCTGAGGCAAATATTAAGAAGTAAGAACATAAGAGAATCATATATGAAACCATATGCTTGTCAACTATATATATATAAGTAATCTTGTTATTCCTAGTGTGAACAATAAACATTTTCTTGGTTTACTTAAAGCCTGATTCCTTAGCTGGAGTGTACAGACCAGGGGGGAAGGCAGGGTAACCAAGGCTGGAGAAGAAATTGTATCTAATGGTGGCAGCGGTAAAGGAGGAGATATTGTATCAGCATTCAGTACCACAGAACAACCCAGAGCTGTAAGCTTCATAGGCAAGAGGCTTCAGGGGGGTTGGGAATTACCGATACACACAGACACAAGGTATCATATAGCCAGGAAGAGACTAAGGCACAGTCTAGAGGCTATATTGAGTACACAGAGTGTTGGGTAGTGTGGCCTAGCAGAGGGATCTTTTGAGATCTGTGCTAGAGCGGAGAGAGGTAAAAATAAACATGATGATCCTGACTGCTGGTAGCCACGAGTGAGAGCGTTACAGGTGGTGCCAGGGGAAGGACGTCACAGGAGCCTCCTTAAGGCTAGCACCAATCAAGCATCAAGTGAGGAGTACACCCAGCCTTTGCAGCATTATCAAGGAGGCTGGGTTGCTCAACATGTTCCTGCTTCTCATGTTCTAACCAGTGGTGTAGTAGTCCAGGGACATGGGGGTTTATAGAACTCTTACTGTTTTGGGAGCAGGGACCCTATGTATCCAGCATCCTATGGACCAATCAGCATGAAAGGGGAGTATGTCAGCCACTCAGAAGAGTCTTTTGGAAGCTGTCATTGTTTTCTTGCCTCAAAAAGATATATCCTCATGGTCATCTCTCAACAGAACTCCAAACACATGAAGAAGGCTAGTGTTTGCTTAGGACTGAGCACTCTACTCTTTTTTTAAAAAAAGAAAAAGTAGCCATGTAGTCCCCCAGTCCAAATTGGGACCACAATGTATGGCGAGAGGGTCAGGTCACCCCCCACAATTTTCCTGCCAAAAACTCTTCCCTGGATACTATTTGTCTCCACAGGTGCTAAAGCAAATAGCACCTTTAAGATAGGGATGCTTGAGAAATCCATTTTTAATGGATTTTGAGATAGATTTGTGGATTCCAGTGCACTCAAGTGTTGTCTCATGTTGGATTACCTCTCACATCAAGCACATACTTCTACCTGAGTGGCTTGTTTAGCAGTTTTTTAATTTTAAAAAATCCAGGAATTATACTCAAAAAGGCATGTGAAACACACAGAGAGACACAGGGTATACACACATTGTTATATAATGTACACACAGATGTCCTTGGGAAAATGTATGGGATTCTGCTGCTTATGTGACCATTTTTTTTTTTAAAAAGCTAAACATATAGTGTGTAAGTGATACAAACATGGTTGAAAACATGATGATACAGGTCCACTAACTTAGAGAGACAAGATTAGCTCTCACTGTTGAATGTACATTTGGCAGCAAATCCAGGTTTGCTGTTATGTAATGTGTAGACTGGCCCTTACCACAGAAGCTAAATGTGGCTTCCTTATAGGGGTGATCTAAGACATTTTGCTGCTTGAGGCAGAACAGCAAATGGCACCCCTCACTTTCCAAGTTGTGATGCATAGTACCCAGGGCTAGCCAAGTTATTATTGCAACTGAAACAGCAAATCCCACAAATGCCTCTTGGACAAACAATACAAGACTGTTAAATTGAGTAACTAACCATTTGTTACTCTTGCATGATATCCAAAATCAGCTCCTTGAGTCAGCCTCCTTCCTCAGCCTAATGTTAGGACTAACCTTACATCATTACCTGGAGCTTAGATACTTGATGATACTGTTGCAAAGTTATCTCCATTTTGGGGTGGATTAAGTTGATTTGAGTGTTTATAGATGCAATTGTATTTCCTATGGGGGGGAGAATTAAATAATAATAATAATAACTCCGCCTTTAATTTTGTGAGGAAAATGCACACAGGTTTGATAAGGTTTATTCTGGGAGAGTAAGGAAAAAACTGAATCAAACTGCATTAAAATAAGATGAATTATACTCTGGATACGCACTAAGATGTATTCCTCTCTCTTTGTTATCTCTCTTATCTTCTATAATGTACACCACATTGCTGTATTGTCCCACTGTTGAGTTTTCAATTTGCATGATAACTGCTTTGATATCAAATAAAGACACACTAGCAATCTAAAGGAAAGTGTATTAAGTTTAAATTATTTCCAGGAGGACCAGACAGTGCAGATGGTTCATTATAGCCTTAACCCAGAATTTGATAGCAGCTAAAAAAGCAAAAAACAAAAAACCCACACTCACACAGAGACTCACCCACATACATAAATGCCTCCAGAACTGTCACAGCAGCCAGAGATTTAGTTAAAAAAAAATCCTGTGGGTCTTCCAGTAGCCTGCTGGTTTCACCATGTGCCTAATCATGACGTGTGGGAGAGAGATGGTGTGAGTTAATGAGGTAAAAGGGCATGCCTTCTATGTATTTACAGAACCTATTTTATGAACAAATAGAAGAAAATTAGACAGATCAAAGTATTAGCCAGTTCATAATAATAAATAATAAAATTTTATTTATCAGACGCCCATCTGTCCGACCGAACGGACACTCTGGGCGACGTACAATATAAAATACAATCTCAACATATACATAATCATCATAATATTAATATCATAACATCTCATCTAACAGACCATCCTATGCTAATACAGTATAAAATCTAGCCCACCCCAGAGATCCCATAGGCCTGCCTAAAGAGCCAGGTCTTCAAGGCTCGGCGAAAAGTCAACAGGGAGGGGGCATGCCGAAGGTCAAAGGGAAGTAAGTTCCAGAGGGTGGGGGCCACAATCGAAAAAGCCCTCTCCCTGGTCCGCACCAACCTAGCTGTCTTCGTCGGTGGGACCGAGAGAAGGTCCTGTGAGGCTGATCTTGTTTGGCGGCATATTTTGTGATACTGGAGGCGTTCCTTCAGATAAACTGGGCCGGAACCGTATAGGGTTTTAAAGGTTAAAACCAACACCTTGAATTGGGCCCGGTATACAACTGGCAACCAGTGTAATTCAATCAACACTGGGGTGATATGATCGCGGCGGCGGGTCTGCTTTATTAATTTATTATTTATTAATTTATTATTTATTAGTTCATTCATATTAATATATGAAATTTAAGCTCGTCCTTCCCATATTTTGTTTTGCTCTTATCGTTCCCTTAGGGCGCTAGGTTATAATCCTGCCAAGGCAGTAGAAGTCACAACTAAAATAATTCCCCAAGCAATCCTACCCCCTTGACTTTCTGGCCCACAGTCACAAGCCCACTAAAGCTCGTGGTTCCTACTCTTAACTCTCATTTTTTCACTGCCTATGGAAAGTCCTCTGCTTCCCTGTTCTTTAGTTTCTCTATGTCGTGGGACCCATTTCTAGTCATCAATCACCCTGTGTGAAGGTTTCACCCCAGTCAAATTGATGGCTCTTCTTTTCCTCACAGAACTAGATTGCAGAAGCTTGGAATGTGCAACCCAGAACAGAGTGCTCAACAACAATGAATCTGGGACTATAGCAATGAAGGTTGGTCCATTTGGGTGAATAGGGCACTGTTTCATCCACTGTAGTCTGCTGTCAGCCAGCCTCTACCTGCCTGACCTTTTTTTTACAACCAGTACAGGAGGTGGCATTGGCTTCAGCTTCCTCCTCCTTAGTCTCAGTATTGCCTTTGTAAAACTCAGCAGGGAGGAGGAAGGAGACAAAAGTAGAATTAGTTCTCTCCCCCTGTCACCTACTGTTGGCCTCCCTGCATTCTACCCTACCAGTCCCAATGGGTACTAGCTACCACCGGGCCAGAGAAACATAGGCAGGCATGAGTGTTTCTGTGCACCCCTGTTTCCAGCATTCTGTTTTCTTCAGCAGATCTAAAGACACCTTCATCTACCACACATATTTTCCAGACATCCAATAACTTCAAATGATACTCTGATGAAGACTCAATTGGTGGTGTATGCTTGCTGCAGCAGTAGCTCCATTCTTTCAAGTGGTAATTACACGGCAGCTAAATTACATTGAAGGTTTTGTTTCTTACCAGAAAGTGACACAATAATTATTGATCAAGCCATTGTCTTTGTGGCACAAATTGCTGTTAAAAATACCTATCATAGAAATGCAAGGGAGGAAATGTAATTTACCTTCCCTAGACTCAGCAACAGGCAGACATTGTCTGCTGTTGCCAATTATTAGATGGCTATAAAATATGTTGATTTTGTTCTATTGTGTCAAAGGAAATGGATTGTGTCTTTTTGTTTGCTTTTTGAAGGTACTGAAGACAAAATAGTTAGAGGAGCACTTTGTATTCAGGTCTTTGGGAGTATGCTAGGAATTCACCACAGAAACTTCACAAGGGTTTCCCATTACCTATTAACTGACTCAGAAATTCAGAAAGTTCCCATTGTAAAGGGTTTATCATTCCCCACAAGTAATATGGGAAAATATTTTTGTTGGTAAATTCCTGTTTTGCACTCTATTGATTCTCTGAAGCTAGTATACACCAACATCTCAGGTGAGATTTATCTAGGAGATATCATGCCAGCCAGGAACAGAGAGGAAAGCTGTTCAAATGCAAAAGCCTCCGCTTCTATAATTCTAATGGGCCTACTTGAAAATGGTCATGTAGGTAATGAAGGTGACCCTGGCAGTTTTTAGGACAAAATCTACTGGAAACAAGGAAAAATTAAGGGTTGACTAATCTAGTTACAGTCCATGTCAGTTTTGCTGGTGTTCATAAATCCATTCTGTTTCCTCATTAATCTACATTACAAAACAACAACTCCATAAACAAATTCATATTTTAAAAATGCATAACTTATCCCAATATATATATTTTATCGCAAAATACATGTTTAAATACATTTTGGTACTTTTCAGCTGAGAACTTTCTCATAATATTTGGGGAAATGTGAAATCTGACAGACAATTACATTCCAATCCATGTAGTCTGGGAGGTGCAAATTAGGTCAGATGACTTAAAAAATGGAGATCAAAGGAAATTATTCTTCATCCTTCAGAAAAGTACCAAGTTTTCAGGGTGAAATAGGTGGAGTAACAGGCAGATAACAGTAACAGCTGGATACCCATTAAATAGCACAGAGCTATGCTTTGCAGCACACACAAATCCACTTGCTAGTAAAGGTCTTTTGTAGTGGTGAGTAGGGATGTAGTTCGCAGTTTGGTGCTGGTTTGGTTGTCATTTCAATGAACTGGCAGCTGTTACAGTCCATTGTAGTTAGTGCTTTGTTATCTTATGCTTTTTCCGGTTTCAACCTTTTCCATTGCCGAAAAATAACATCATTGTTTTTGTCTTTTCCAGCAATGGCCTGCAATTTTTTTTATTGTTGTTGTTGTGTGCCTAAATTGCACTTACAATTACATGGCCCAAAAACTAGTAATTACCGTTACAATTGCAATTGCTCTGAAAGTAATTGATTATTTTACTTTTTCTCAAAAGTAATCACCACAATTGCATTTCTGTTACTTTTTTAAAAAAAGCATACAAGGTGCTGACCTTGGCTCCTGCACATCTAAGCAGCCTAAAACAACATTAAAAATAAACACACACATACAGAAGTAGTAGAATAATTCCTTTTATCCATAAGTTAGCAATGGTGGTCTCTCTGCTGGTAAGGGAGTTGGGAAGGGAAGCAGAGGCCACTTCTCAGATCTTTGCATGTCAAACCAAGTGCAATCCCCCCCGCCACTCAGCCAGCAAGCATAATCTCTCTCACTTAACCACCTCCCAGACCCTGCCCTGCCACCAACTAAGGGACACTCACCCAAGCAAAAATTTTCCCCTGAGATGCAAAAAAGTTAAAATACTGCAAATGCAGCACAATAGCCAGAGAGGGTGGTGGAGGCCACTTTGTGTGCCAAGTGCAAACACAGTATTCACACACACACACATACTGCCATCTTTCACCTCTACAGTTCTTTATCTCCATTCTCCTGCTGCCTCCTCCTCCTTTATCCATGTTCTTGCCCTCCAGCTTCTTTCCCCCTCCACTCCATTCTTCACCACCAACCCGTCGCACTCTCCACCTCTTCCCTCATCGCCTTCTACCTACCCACAGAACATGAGGAAGAGGGACGCTGCACAGAAGCCCAGTTAGAGGCACATGATTTTCATCCACAAATCAGAGGAGCAGAAGATTTCCCCTGCTTCTCCCCCCCCCAAGTAATGCCCCAAAGTAATGCTGGAAACATTAAAATTACTCCACAAAAGTAATAAAATGACTCTTAGTTCTATTACAATCAAAATGTACAGGAATTACCCACTCGTTCCTCAAAAAAGTAATGAATTACAAGTAATTTGTTGTAACAAATTACTTCCAAGCTCTGAGCATACCAGCATACATTGAATATATTGAATATATATTGAATATTATCCACGAGAGTCATCTGGGTGTTGAATTATGTAAAAAGTGGGCACGGGAAGCTGTATATTGGCCAGGTATGTGTGCCCAAATTGAAGAATTGGTACTGTCATGTACCACATGTCACACCTTCAGAAATAAAAACCAAAAAGAACCAATGTTACCTCGTGAAATTCCAAGAAGACCTTGGCAGAAGCTAGGAATGGACTTGTTTGAATTTCAAAGAAAGGACTATCTACTTTTGGTTGATGATTATTCAAAATATGTGGAAATATGTTTGCTTGAAGACACTACAAGTTGATCAGTAATTTCACAGTACAAATCTATATTTGCAAGACATGGTATACCTGAAGAGGTTGTCAGTGATAATGGCCCTCTAGAGACTTTAAAATGTTTGCCAAAGATTGAGACTTTGTTCACACAACATCCAGTCCACTATTTCCTCAATCAAATGGAATGGCAGAAAGAGCGATCCAAACAGTAAAGAGGATTCTTAAGAAATCTAGTCTGAATAACACAGATCCTTATCTTAGTTTATTGGATTACAGAAATATGCCTACAGTAGATACAGCCTCACCTGCACAACTTTTAATGGGGAGACGTTTAAGAACCAGGTTGCCTACCTCAGCACCGTTGTTACTACCTCAGCAGGTAAAAGGTGACATACAGACACATCTGAAGAGAGGACAAGAAAAACAGAAGCTTTACTTTGACAAAGGTTCAAAGCCTTTACAACCTTTGCAGGTTGGGGATTCTGTTAATGTTCGGCAAAATGGAGTGTGGAAACCAGTGAGAGTGACTGAACAAAACATGACTCCAAGATCATATTCGGTTCAGACTGATGATTTAGCTGTCTACCGAAGGAACAGAAGAGATCTAGATTATTTCTCTCGTAATACTGAATGTTTGCTAAATTGTTTTTGTCCTTTTTGAATGCATTGGTTGCTTTGTAAACTGACTTCTTTCCCCTGCCTCAATGTTTTGTATTTTGACATTTTGAATGTTTGTTGTAAGCTGCTTTGGGCACAGCTCAGTGTGGAAAGGTGGCATATAAATACACTCAAATAAATAAATAAATAAATCTTCAAAGCACTCCAAGTTGTGAACCAAAAATGGATGAGACTACTGAGACTGCAACTGCACCTCCATCAGAGGTAGACCTATCAGAGTCTCAAGACAACAAAAGTGGAACAGTTGTAGCACCAGTGCCAGTGATATACCAGAGAAGATTTTGGACTCTAAGTTTCCTGTTACTACATCAAGAGGCAGAGTGATCAGAAAACGAATTCGATATAGACAGTAGTTTCTATCTTTTTCTTAAAAATAAAAAAGGGAGATGTAATGTGAGTAGGAACTCCAGTGAATTAGAAGTAATTGTATGGGGGAATCAGTTGGGGGTGGGACCAGTATGAAAACGAAAGTAGAGTTTTTGGTTATGCAGCAACACACTGTGAAATAAAGTTTGTTCCTTCTAACCAGCATTTGTGGTTCATTTCAAATTTTGCAAATATTACACTACATGTGGTTCTGAGTGCCTGTCCTTTGGCATTCTCACCAGCACATGGGGGATGATCCTGGATGTATAAATGAGAGCTATCAGGGAAAGTGCCAGCCATGTGCTATTTTTAGTGAGTGCCCTTGTTTGTGATGAAAGAGATTGATATGGTGGTTCATCCAGAGTTTCATCCAATCTTCATTTTCTGTTTCCATTTCCCAATTAGATTTGACTGTGATTTCTGATTTTATTTTTAACTTTCAAAGGGAGCATACCATTATAACAATTTTGTAACAATATATGTGCTGTCACCTAGTTATCATCCATAGATACAGATATATTGGAAATTTGGTATGTTCCAACAGCCAATGTTTTAAATTGGTAAATCTTTTGGCTTTTATTTATGTATGTGAAAATTATAACTGATAATAATAACCTTGCATTTGATTAACCAGCAGCATGACAAATTCTTCTTCTTCTTCTTCTACTACTACTACTACTACTACTACTACATTTATTATTATTGTTGTTATTTAATAATAATAATAATAGGATTTATTAGTCGCTTGTTATCTGAAGTTCTCCAGGTGACTTACAACATTGTTAAAAAAAGTAAATATGCCATACCATAAAAACAAAATAATAACACAACCACCACCCCCATATAGCCACAGAAAGCTTTGGAAGCATACTAATATGAACAACATCATAACAGTCTATCAAATGGCTGGGAAAAAAGATAACCCTTTGCCTAGGGCCAAAAGAAGTCAATGAAGGATAGAAGCCTAAACCTAACTGATTTTTCACAAGACATGAATTGCCAGGAGTGCATTTTGGTGTAAAGGAATGTATATTTAATATACATGTCGTAGAAGACCTGAGAAGGATGACCTGAAATCTCATCCCTCGTACATTCAGGCTGCCATCTCTGAATGCTTTTTCATTTGTAGAGCTCTGATTAAAATGGATTGCACAGTTATAATTTTATTTGTGATGAATTAATTTACTGGTTAATATCATTGATATATATAGCGTTCAGTCTGGATGAAAATGAATAGCAGTGTCATGGAATGCAAAAGAACTTTCAAACCTTGAATATCTGCCACAACTAAGCTTGCAGGGAGGTGAGAGGTTGCTGGGGACAAAGAGGGGAGGTACCAAGTTGCAACAGACAGGCTTCAAGATTATATTGCCCAATGCCTCATGGAGATCACAGTGATGGTCTCAGGTCTCATAGGGACAGGATTGGACAGATCCCCTTGGTTCCATTCTGGTTCTCTTCCATAGATGGTGTCCTTTTTTCCATGAAAAGAATTTCTCTGATAAGTTTCATGCAGGCACATATGGTGGTTCACATCCATTTTACATGTTACAAAAAAAGGAAATCTATCATCTCAGCATAACAAGTACTGAATGAATCCCCCCTCCCCTCAGAGGAAGAGCTGTTGCTGGGGGGTTGCTGCTAGAAAAGCAACAGGTTATCTGATCCAGCCAGATAGTTCTTCTGGGCCTTTTGTTACCTAACATTTTCTAAATGTTGATTGTTACCTCATTGGAGCAGAGCCTTGTCTTGTTTTCTGATGTTACTCTGTAGACTGCCAGGTAAATGGATGGTTCTCGATAGATAGATAGATAGATAGATAGATAGATAGATAGATAGATAGATAGATAGATAGATAGATAGATAGATGGCATCTGTCTTAATATCTGTATGGTAATACTCACTGTTTGTGACCCAAAAGAATTATTTGAGGCATCACAATCAGGAAGCTGATTGTTGCTTTGTGAATTCAGTGGGGTTCACCAATGAATGCCAGGTAGTTGTCCAGCATACAAATGACATCTGTCAGCTTGACGAGGTTTTGGCAGTTCTTTTGGTTCAATCATTTCAACATTCCCAACATGTCAAAACAATGCCTACAAGATTTATGCCTCCATTCTAACTTGTCTCTCAATGAATGGAATGCAAATCAATGATTTAGAGAATTGGAAAGTGAATGCATTGAAAACAATTATGTTTGCCTGCACTGTTCTCCTGACCAACCAATTACTGTGTTATGACGAAAAACTGAACCTGTGCTTGTTAGCTTAATTGAAAAAATGTAGAAAATGTAGCTGAAATAGTCTACTACATAAATCTGTTGCATGCTCTGCTATCACTTGAGGAAAGAACAATCTTTTTTTTCTTTCAAATTTGCCTCCTTAATACTAATCAGCAACTTTACTGTTTAAAGAGATGGATCTGCTTGTTAGATGCCACCTGTAGAAATTAAGCACTTTAACTCCAAATCTACCTCAAATTTAATTGCATGGAGCAATCAGTGCTAATGGATGGTGGTAACAATGAAAATAGCTCACCATCTAGACCTTGTGGAGAAAATAAACCGGTAAACCATTTGTGAATGCAGATTTTGGAGTGAGAATAGGAACTGGGTTAGGCACAACAGCAGTGATTTAACCAGAATCTGTTTCGGTAGGGGTCCATTCCCCCCCCCATTTTAAAATAAAATTGCAGAGGGAGCTGATGATATGATTTTATATATTTATTTAGCAAACAAAATAGTCTAGTATTCAAACTACTTCTGTTTAGGTCTTAGGAGGAAGTCACAAATGTGGTGCCATTTATTACATTCACACTTAGGCCGGATGTGTACATTGTACATGCAGTGTGGGAGTTAGTCAGCTTTAGGCATTCTGCCCAAGGAATAGGGAAACCTTTTCAGCCTGAGAGCCACATTCCCTTCTGGGCAACCTTCTGAAGGGGGGGGGGTGACACATGCCAATGGTGGACAGAGCCAGAGGCAAAAGTAGGCAGAGCAAGGAATGTGCATTTTACCTTTCTGCAACAGGCTTGTTTCTACAGATTCATGCACCCCTCTCTATTCTCCATCCATGCAAGCAACGCCATGATCAGAGTTCTAAGACACATTGCAGACAGACAAAAACACTGAAGGAGGGTGTGAAGCAAGGCTAGTGTGGCCTGAGGAGAAAGGGTGAGGCTGGGGAGTGGGTATGGCCTGGGGAGACTCTCAAATGCCAGATAGAGACACTCAGAGGGCCACATTTGGCCCCCAGTCCTGAGGCTTCCTACCTCTGCTTTTTACCACAGTGTGCTAAACTTTAAGGCTGCATGCAGACATAGGGTTGATTGTGTTAGTTTTACTATAGTTTGCTATAATGGTAGTGCTTCTGTCCCAATTTCTAACATTCCATTCACATTGCAGTAACTGTTGCCTTATGGCACTGTGGCTTTTTGACTGATATACCACCATGTCACACTAAATCCATTCACACCAGTAGGGGTGGTGTGGCACAGCAATGAATGTCATTCAACATGTTGCTACTCCCTTTCCGCACACGCACATTTCTGTTCCCCCATGAAAACAGCAGAAAAGAACTGTATGCAAGTATATACCACCCCAAATTTCATCAATTTACTCCAATAATTTTCTAATGGATTTTTTTCTGGAAGCAATTAATATGAAAATGATTGCTAACTTCCACTAGAGCTTCCACTAGATTTCCTGAAATGGCTTTTACATCATGTAAAAGATCAAATAAAATGTAGAAATTATCAGGTAAGGAATTGTTGGGAAAAAGGAATAAAATGCTGTCTGAATGCAGCCTAAATGTGACCAAGGCCTGCATGCCATAAACAAATACACACATAGGCCTCAATTTTACAACAAAAGTTCTAAATTTAGTGATGGGAAAAACCCATAAGCCTCAGGTTAACTTCTGTACCCTTTTCATCTGGGAAGGAGGCCTCCATGTTATCAGAAGAGAGGCATTCATATATATAAGCAGTTTGTGAAGGCAATGTCAACAGTTCTCTGATTTGCTCGTTTGTGAATTTAGATCCAGGGTGTGCATTTATTTTATTTATTTATTATTTAATTTGTATCCCACCCTTCCTCCCAGCAGGACCCCAGGGCGGCAAACAAAGTGCTAAAAACATTTTAAAACATCATAAAAAGATATCTTAAAATACATTAAAGCAAAACAGCATTAAAAACATTTAAAAACCAACAACTTTTAAAAAAGGGTTAAAACATTATTAAAAAAAACATATTAAGCACATCTTACACACTTGCCTCTTCAACAACAATTCCTATATGGAGGAATAAGAGCTTGAGACACCACACACACACTCAGCACCCACATCACAAAAGCAGTGGAAGGGCCCTTCACTGGTTGCCAGGTGGGGGGTGGTTTGCAAAGCCAAAAGAGGCATGACCAACTGAAGGGCAGCATGCATTGCTGGAAAGATGTTTGCACAGGGGGCATGGGGGGGCAGACTTGAATATTTAAGACAGCCCTACCTGATGTTTCCAGGGTAGTTTAGCATTTGGCCTAGGCCAGTGGTTCCCAAACTTTCCCCCCCACAGACCACTTAAAAAATACTGGAGGTCTCTGCAGATCACTTAATGATTTTTCTGCCTCTTGCAGCAATTGTAATGTGCTATGATAGATGCAATATGATTTTTAATTTTATTGCTTCTTTCATTCCTTATGTATTGTGTTTTATTGTATTCTATAGAATTCAAGATGTAACACAATAGAGAAATAAGAGAAGCAATAAAAATCAATATGTAAATTTAAATTTAATGTGATGCGTCTTCAAGCATAAGTCTACAGATATGCTGCAGACCATCTGAATGAAGCTCACAGACCACTGGTGATCCATGGAGCACACTATGCGAGTCTCTGATCCAGGAAGGTTGCACACCCACCCATTCATCCTGTGGTACTGTATCTTCATTCCTGAATTGGGGTCACCATGTGGGTCCAGGAAGGAATATTTTGGCATGTCCTCAGGTTAGCCATAAGGACGCACCTTTTTAGCCTTCCCTAAGGCTTTTGGCTAGGATGCTTTATGTCCAATGTTTTAATTATTTTCTCCTCTAGTCAGAACTTTGGCTGGTGGGCTTGTAGTAGAGGAGCAGCTAAGTGAAAGCTCAAATAGAATAAGTGATATCATCTGGTCTCAGGTGTGTGTGGGAGTTATGACAGCTGCTTGGACTACTAATAGGTAAACGTGTGGAGGGCAGTTGGCTTAGGGTTGCCAGCTCTTCAGTTTTCACCCAGAGACTCTGGATTTTTGGGGTCCCCTCTGGATCTCCAGGTGAGTCACCTTAATCTCCAGACTCTGAGCTTTTATTTTAAAATAATTAAGCTTCTTGGTGGTCTGGTTCAAGAAATACACACCAAAACATCAGCCACTCCGCCCTGCAACTTCTGAGCTCTTAGCTGGCTGCTCTAACCCTGCCCTTTCAGGTTTGCAGCCAATAAGTGAAGTCAGGGTTGTGATTGACAAGGTAGTACCTAGACCCCATTGCAAGTCCAGAAAACTGTTTTTTCCTGCTTACCTGAAAATCTCATAAATTGAGTAAGTATATAGCTTTCGGTCTTTTTCTCTCTTGTATGCAGGAGTCAAACAAGTTTAAATTTTTCTGGGCTGTTGAAGAGGGCAGTGTTTTGAAAACTTTCTCAATATGAGGCTTTAATCCCATAACTTCTCTCTGCTACGCACTAATTAATAGCTTATCTCTGTTTTTGTTGCAAAAAGCTGTCCTGGATTTGCATTCTAAAGATATACACAGAAGAGGGATTTCTATTCCAGATTTTTATTTTGAAAAATATTATACTGTTTTGAGACTACTCTCTTTTTGGTCTATTTTATTTTGACGAATCTGTTTCTTGACGATTGCCATTAATTGTTTCGATCCTGGGAACTGCATTTTGTTTACTTAACTATTGGAGAGATAAGGCTGTCTGCTCTGTTTATACTGTGATGTCACCAAGTTTGGAGTATTAACCCAATTGTTGCTGAAATAAGAAGTGGTTTTCCTATATTTTTCTTTTAAAATGGCAATTAAGAAAGTGGCTGAAAATCTGGAAATAACTATGTTTCAGAAAATAATGGATGAGATTGAGATAATGAAAATTGAATTGAGTAAAATGAAGCAGGAGATTAAAGATATAAGGGTCCCTGTGAGAGAGGTGACCCTGGAAGGGGTCCCTGTGAGAGAGGAGACCCCGGAGATTGGAACAGGGGTCCCTGTGAGAGAGGTGACCCTGGAGACTGGAATAGGGGTCCCTGTGAGAGAGGAGATCCCGGAGATTGGAACCAACGTGGAACAGGAACAAGATTTGGAGTCTATGGACTTTAGAAATAAAATCTATTGTTTGGAACTCAATGTTATCTCTGAAGAAATGAATGAAGATTCTAGAGATAAAGTTATCAATGGCATGGATAATCTTCTGGACTGGAATGATGTGATGGAGCCTAATATAGAGAAAATCTATGGAATTAACTGCAGCCATGTGACAATGGAAAAACTTTTAAGAGATGACCCAGTGTATTTTGAAAAAAAGAACAGAGATATGATTTTACAGCAGTATTTCAGCAACCTATTCAGAATGGATGGCAAGAAAATATTTGGGATAGAGGTAATCCCCATCAGACTCTTACTATATGACTATGGCTTTGACAGCAAGATTATTATGGAATACTGATAATGGAAGATTGGATATTGAAATTACTGGACTTAACAAGACTACTGAAGATGGAAGATGGAAAATGGAACTAATAGAGATAATAGAACAATGGCTACTGAAATTATTGAACCTAACAGATTCTGATGTGATGGATTAATTGAAATGTTTATTTTGACTATGGTTATGACAATAAGATTATCATAATTAGTAATGAGATGGATTAATCGATATGCTTATCTGGAAAAAAAAATTGATAGATATATTTCTTAAAGAATTGAAACCTCTCTTTGACTTTTTGTGGAAAGAATAAAGTAATGTTTATGAGATTTGATGATTAAGTAAGATAACTACTGGAGGAAAGTGATTTTATAATATGACTTAAGAGACAGGATTGTTATATATTATAGACTTATAACTGATTTGATCTTTGACAAATGGGAAGTCAATATTTTACTCTTTATTTTTTATTTTTGTTTTTTTTTCTTTTTTTCTTTTTGTTTAACTATTTTTGATTTTGTTTTTTGTCTTTGAATGTTTTATGATTTTGTCTTGTATGTTTTATGAAAATCTGAATAAAAATTATTGAAAAAAAAAAAATATGAGGCTTTAATCCTATACTCACTTTTCTGTGTGTAAAGCTGCAATGCTAATCCCACATACCCTGAGAAAATCCCATTGAATTCAATAGGATTTACTTTTGAGTAGACATGGTTAGGATTGTGGTGTAAATTAATGACACTTTTGAATGAATGTAGTAAAGAATTGTGTTTGTGTTGTAAATCTTTCTCTCCCCCTCCAGTCCTATATTTTGAAGCAATTAGGCAAGGCTTACTTAGGTATCACTGCTTTTATTATGTAGAAAACTAATACTGATTTAATTTTATTTTTTTAAAAAGTTCTGCGATGACAAACTGGATTTGACAATAAATTATTATATGGGGTGTATGTATTTTTACATCTCCAACAACCCTGTGAGGTAGAGTTGCTGAGTGGAAACCAAGGCAGCTCATGATAAGGAAAAAATACCCCTTTAAATCCAATAACCATAAAAACAAGTGTAAACAATTGCAAAACAGCTTAAAGTGCCATGATTCTGAATTTTGGGTTGAGTGAGTAAAGTTCCTTATCACGTCAGATTGAAGTCCTGTGCACACTTACCTGTCTGAGTAAGCCCCATTGAATACATTGGGACTTGCTTCTGAGTAAACAAACATAGGATTGCATTATAAATATCTTTACACTTTGTGTAAATAATAAATGTATTTGACAGTCATACTTATATAAATATTTCTTCATACTGTGTCCTGGTAAGTGTCTGATTTCACACTATGGTTGCACATGATTATTTCCTCTACATTTTAAGTGTGCCCTTCTTCCTTGGGCTGGTCATGGTTTCCCTCTGTTGTTTACATCCTGAGGGGCAGATTAGGCTGAGAGATGGTGAGTAGCCCATGGTCACCCAGTAAATGTTATAGCTTATTTCTATTTTTAAAAAATTAATTAAAATAATTTACATGCAAGCAAAGTTTATTAAGTAGATCCATACAATACGTTTAAAGCACACCCAACTCGCATTTAAAGTGCATGACTTCCCTAAAGAATCCTGGGAAGTATAGTTTCCCTCTCACAGTTATAGTTCCTACCACCCTTAACAAACTACAGTCCCCATGATTCTGTGGTGGGATTCATGTGTTTCAAATGGGCATTGAATGTGCTTTAAATGAATGGAGTGGATCTGCCCTAGGTATGATGTGCATTCCTAAGTGAATTGAAAAGAACAATTTTAAGTGATACTTTTTTTAACAGGGGAAGGGTTGTAGCTCAGTGGTAGGGCATATGCTTTGCATTCAAAGACACAAAATTCAATTTCTGGAAAAGACTATTGCCTGGAATCCTGGAGAGCCAATGCTAGTCTATGTCATCAGTATTGAGCTAGATGGCACCAAATGGCCTGAGTTGACATAAGGCGGATTCCTGTGTTCCTAAAAATGGAAGGAGATCCAAGTGCCACAGTGACTCTAAAATTTATTTATGTATTTTATTTACATTTATATACTGCTTTGTTATTTAAAAAAATCTCAAAGTGGTTTACAGAAGGAATTAAAACAATAAAATTATTGGCAACAACAGTAAAAGACAGGTGTTTAAAAACATTCAAAATAATAAAACCAACAATGAGTTAAAAACAGATAAAAAACACAATAGCTTCTACATCCCTGGGTAGGCTCGCCTAAACAAAAATGATTTTAGCATGTCCCAAAAAGTGTACAATGAAGGCATCTGCCTAATGTCAATAGGCAGGGAGTTCCAAAGGGTAGGTGCTGCCACACTAAAGGACTGATTTCTTACTAGATCAGAACAAGTACTATGTGGTACCCATAACATGGAAAGCATACCTTGAACTTGGCCTGGTAGCAAATTGGCAACCAATGCAGATTTCAGAGCATAGGTATTATATACTGATAGGGTCTCACTCATGTCAGCAATTGTGTCACAGCATTCTGTACTAACTGCAGTCCCGGGGTCAGGTTGTGTTGCATGGGGATCTCTGTGACCTTGGTTGACTGGCTGCCAGGATTTTTTTTAGTTTTGATTAGGAACCCTGACTGGTTGTGGGATGCTGAGTTTTCTCTCTTACTCATAGGAATCTTGTTGTGGTTGATATGGTATTGCATTTAGGAAATCACTGCCTTTTTTCTATTTGCATTTCATTTACCTCTATTCTTACTCCCTTACATCCATAGAAACAACACCAGTGGTTCTATGTGGCCAGCTCAACCCCCTTATATCCACTGATAATGCACCTTGTTATTTGCATGACAGTTTGTTTCTTGCCCAATAGTGGTAAAAGAGAATTCACAAACTGGGAAGTGTGGCTTCAATTGTTCTTGTTCCCAATCTACTACCTGTGAAGGTAGACCAAACCATGTGTGTTTTCTCTCTGTCAATTATTACTTCATTTCCTTGAGGCCAAGGTGGCTGACCTGGAAAAGCTGAGAGAGGCAGAGAGGTGTGTGGATGAGGCCTTCAGGGACATTATAACTGTGTCCCACTCCAAGGATGATAGCTCTTCTGCTATCATGGAGAACGATGGTCTCGGGGAAGGAGAGCATCCAGCCGAGGAAGAGGGAAATGATCCCTTAGAAGGGACCCATTACTTGGGGATGAGCAGCTATCCTCTCGTGCCGAGGATATATCTCCAGGGGGTGGAGGGATCCTTGTGGTGGGTAATTCGATCATTAGGAACATAGACAGCGGGGTGTGTGATGGGCGTGCAGACCACAAGGTGTTTTGCCTGCCTGCTGCAAAGGTTGCGGATATCGCCCATCGTTTAGATAGTTTGGTAGACAGTGCTGGGAGGAGTCAGTGGTCGTGGTGCATGTTGGCACCAACGACATGGGGAAATGCAGCCGTGAGGTCCTGGAAGCAAAATTTAGGTTGCTAGGTAGGATGCTGAAAGCCAGGACCCCCAAGGTGGCTTTCTCTGAAATGCTACCAGTTCCATGTGCAGGACCAGCCAGACAGGCCCAGCTTTGCAGTCTCAATGCGTGGATGAGACGGTGGTGTCGGGTGGAAGGGTTTGGATTTGTTAGGCACTGGGGAACATTTTGGGACAAGCCAGGCCTGTACAAAAGGGACGGGCTCCACTTGAACCAGAATGGAACCAGACTGCTGGCACTTAAAATTAAAAAGGTGGCAGAGCAGCTTTTAAACTGACTGAGGGGGGAAACCCGACAGGAGCTGAGGAAGGTCCAGTTCGGAATAAACCTCCCCCCTGGGATAAAGACCAAAGAAATGATGAAATTTTAAAAGGAGTAGGCCTAGAAGTAGGCATTGTGAGAGCAGGGGCACAGGATATAAATTCAGAAGGGCAAAATTACCACAGGCCAAACCACAAGTGCCAAAGACACTTGAAGAGAGACACTGCTTACAAGTGCCTGTACGCTAATGCTAGGAGCCTGCAAACCAAGATGGGAGAACTGGAGTGCTTGGTCTTCGAGGAGAGCATTGATATAGTGAGCATAACGGAGACCTGGTGGAATGGAGAAAACCAGTGGGATATGGTTATCCCTGGATATAAACTATATCGGAAGGACAGGAAAGGACGTACTGGTGGCGGAGTCGCTCTATACATGAAAGAAGGCACTGAATCCAGCAAGCTTGAAACCCCAAAAGAGGTGGACTCCTCCACAGAATTGTTGTGGGTGGTGATACCATGCCCCAGGAGGGATTTAATACTGGGAACGATCTATCATCCCCCTGATCAAAATGCTCAGGGAGACCTTGAGATGAGATATGAAATTGAGGAAGCATCCAAACTAGGAAATGTAGTAGTAATGGGTGACTTCAACTACCCAGACATAGACTGGCCGCATATGTGTTCCAGTCACGACAAAGAAGCCAAGTTTCTAGATATTCTAAATGACTATTCCCTAGACCAGTTGGTCATGGAACTGACCAGAGGGACGGCAACCCTGGACTTAATCCTCAGTGGGGACCGGGACCTGGTGCAAGATGTAAGTGTTGTTGAACCAATTGGGAGCAGTGTCCATAGTGCTGTTAAATTAAACATGTAAATGGCCCATTGCCAAGAAAATCCAACATGGTCACATTTGATTTCAAAAGAGGAAACTTCACAAAAATGAGGGGATTGGTAAAAAGAAAGCTGAAAAACAAAGTCCAGAGGGTCACATCACTCGAAAATGCTTGGAAGTTGTTTAAAAACACTATATTAGAAGCGCAACTGGAGTGCATACCGCATATCAGAAAAGGTACCACCAGGGCCAAGAAGATGCCAGCATGGTTAACGAGCAAAGTCAAGGAAGCTCTTAGAGGCAAAAAGTCTTTCTTCAGAAAATGGAAGTCTTGTCCGAATGAAGAAAATAAAAAAGAACACAAACTCTGGCAAAAGAAATGCAAGAAGACAATAAGGGATGCTAAAAAAGAATTTGAGGAGCACATTGCTAAGAACATAAAAACCAACAACAAAAAATTCTATAAATACATTCAAAGCAGGAGACCATCTAGGGAGGCGATTGGACCCTTGGATGATAAGGAAGTCAAAGGTGTACTAAAGAACAATAAGAAGATTGCAGAGAAGCTAAATGAATTCTTTGCATCTGTCTTCACAGTGGAAGATATAGGGCAGATCCCTGAACCTGAACTAACATTTGCAAGAAGGGATTCTGAGGAACTGAGACAAATAGTGGTAACGAGAGAGGAAGTTCTAGGCTTAATGGACAATATAAAAACTGACAAATCACCAGGCCCGGTTGGCATCCACCCGAGAGTTCTCAAAGAACTCAAATGTGAAATTGCTGATCTGCTAACTAAAATATGTAACTTGTCCCTTGGGTCCTCCTCCGTGTCTGAGGACTGGAAAGTGGCAAATGTAACACCAATTTTCAAAAAGGGATCCAGAGGGGATCCCGGAAATTACAGGCCAGTTAGCTTAACTTCTGTCCCTGGAAAACTGGTAGAAAGTATGATTAAAGCTAGATTAACTAAGCACATAGAAGAACAAGCCTTGCTGAAGCAGAGCCAGCATGGCTTCTGCAAGGGAAAGTCCTGTCTCAATAACCTATTAGAATTCTTTGAGAGTGTCAACAAGCATATAGATAGAGGTGATCCAGTGGACATAGTGTACTTAGACTTTCAAAAAGCATTTGACAAGGTACCTCACCAAAGACTTCTGAGGAAGCTTAGCAGTCATGGAATAAGAGGAGAGGTCCTCTTGTGGATAAGGAATTGGTTAAGAAGCAGAAAGCAGAGAGTAGGAATAAACGGACAGTTCTCCCAATGGAGGGCTGTAGAAAGTGGAGTCCCTCAAGGATCGGTATTGGGACCTGTACTTTTCAACTTGTTCATTAATGACCTAGAATTAGGAGTGAGCAGTGAAGTGGCCAAGTTTGCTGACAACACTAAATTATCGAGGGTTGTTAAAACAAAAAGGGATTACGAAGAGCTCCAAAAAGACCTCTCCAAACTGAGTGAATGGGCGGAAAAATGGCAAATGCAATTCAATATAAACAAGTGTAAAATTATGCATATTGGAGCAAAAAATCTGAATTTCACATATATGCTCATGGGGTCGGAACTGGCGGTGACCGACCAGGAGAGAGACCTTGGGGTTGTAGTGGACAGCACGATGAAAATGTTGACCCAGTGTGCGGCAGCTGTGAAAAAGGCAAATTCCATGCTAAGGATAATTAGGAAAGGTATTGAAAATAAAACAGCCGATATCATAATGCCGTTGTATAAATCTATGGTGTAGCCACATTTGGAATACTGTGTACAGTTCTGGTCGCCTCATCTCAAAAAGGATATTCTAGAGTTGGAAAAGGTTCAGAAGAGGGCAACCAGAATGATCAAGGGGATGGAGCGACTCCCTTATGAGGAAAGGTTGCAGCATTTGGGGCTTTTTAGTTTAGAGAAAAGGCGGGTCAGAGGAGACATGATAGAAGTGTATAAAATTATGCATGGCATTGAGAAAGTGGATAGAGAAAAGTTCTTCTCCCTCTCTGCTAATACTAGAACTTGCGAACATTCAAAGAAGCTGAATGTTGGAAGATTCAGGACAGACAAAGGGAGGTACTTCTTTACTCAGCATATAGTTAAACTATGGAATTTGCTCCCACAAGATGCAGTAATGGCCACCAGCTTGGATGGCTTTAAAAGAAGATTAGACCAATTCATGGAGGACAGGGCTATCAATGGCTACTAGCCATGATGGCTGTGCTCTGCCACCCTAGTCAGAGGCAGCATGCTTCTGAAAACCAGTTGATGGAAGCCTCAGGAGGGGAGAGTGTTCTTGCACTCGGGTCCTGCTTGCGGGCTTCCCCCAGTCACCTGGTTGGCCACTGTGAGAACAGGATGCTGGACTAGATGGGCCACTGGCCTGATCCAGCAAGCTCTTATGTTCTTATGTTCTTACTCACTGGAATTGGGTTGGCTGTCAAAGCGAGTTTATAGCAGCCCACAGAGTAGGCAGAAAAGAGTAGAGAATCTTCTTAACTCTTACTCATTTCTCAAACCTCTGTCTGCAGTGAAGGGTCAAGTCTGTAAAGAAGTTTGGAGCAGCCATGTTAAAAGGCACGCAGGGCATTCCAGGCAGGGGGTTGCCAACCCTGCTTTGATATGGATACTGTTGCAGAGGATTACCAACAACACAATCCTAACCATATCTACGAAGAAGTATGTTCTGTTGAGTTATATTAGTTCCTTAGTAAGCGTGTTTAGAATTGCAGCCTTCAGGGGCATCCATCTTTTCTCCTGAGTGTTCCCATCTAACATCTCCACAAGACAAGGCTCCTTTTTTCCCCCTACAATGGTCTTCTAGTGACTGGCCTGGCCTGAGGGTACTGAAACCCTTCTTGCCCAAAGCAAGTAGATAGATTAAGTGTTTCCTACCCAGGCTCCATCTTTTAGCTTAGATTTCTGTCTTAATTTCCAATCAGAGAAATGTGTTTGTTTGAATTATATGCACCAAGCAACTGTGGCTGATGCTTAATATGTCATGCTTAATGACATCACTCAGACCCATCCGTGACATCACTAGGGCCCGCCCCTGTAATATCAGGGTTTAGGATGCTTCTGACAACCCTAAATTGGCTTGATTGCTTGGTCCAGGTGGTGACTATCAGACTGGTGTTTCCCTCCACAAGATGGCAGCTTGCCATAAAGACCTCTGGCAATTCAGTACTGGGATGGTCCCTGGGGACCATTCAGCAGGACAGCCAAGGGAGGTAGGAATGCTAGGGTGCTCTCCACCACTGCTAGTCTTTAATTATATGTTTGTTATGATAGATCTGCAGAAATTTGTTGTTTTACAATAAAAACATGCCTTATTTTATGTTAACAGGCATGTCAATTGGGAACCTGAGTGTGTGAACCTGTCACCCACGTATCTCATTAAACACACCTCCTTGAGAGGAGGGGGATCTTTTGCTAGGGATAAATCAGATGCTTTGCCCTGAAATGTGGCTAAATAGTGTGTGTGTAACCCAAGAAATCCAGGGCCAAACCAGGCTAAGGCAAAGCTTGTTGGTAGTTATGATGTGCAACAGAAGTTTCCCCAAAGACATGTATAGGGTTAAAACACACAGAGGAGCTCAAGGCCATGCAGGAGCCGAAAGCTGCAGCTGGCAAAGAACTGCCAAGGCTATAAAGTCCTTGAGAGAACTTCTCTGGGTGTGGGGGGTGTATATCGAAAGTGAAGGCGTTTGGAGTTAGAGTGTTTTGTGACTACTGCTTAGCTTCTATTGAATCAGTAAAGAATTCATCTTACAAGATTCCTGGTGGTGCATCTCTATTTATTCGAACTGGAACTACTGGGTGTACTGGTACATGCACAGCTTTAACAGGCTTAGCTCAACAAGGGTTATGGGCCCAGACTACCCAGTATAATCCCAGTTGAAACCAGTAAGGAGAGCATCGGGTACCAGCGGAAGCAAGCCGGACTTCGTGGCTGGTGTGTGGAGTCGTAGGAGACAGCAGACAGATAATGTTTCCAGTAAGACACAGTGAAAGAGTGTCCGTCAGCATGGCAGTATCATTTTCGACAGGAATGCCACTGGAACGACTTAATAAGACTAATTACTTAAGTTGGCGGTTAAGGATACAGGCTTTTCTCACTAAAGAGGATTTATGGCAGGTCGTAATGCAGGATCCCCCATCCGATCCGCCTCCTGCACAGTGGCTGAGACTGGATGAAAGAGCTCGGTTGTACATCATTCTGGCTGTCAGTGATTCACAACTATTGCTAATTCAAGATAAACAAACAGCGAAACTGACTTGGACTGCTTTGCATGAAACACACATTCGGAAAACGGCAAGTAGCAAAATAAATTTGGCTAGAAAACTATATCAACTGAGGCTAACGGACAATGTGACCATGTCTGAACATTTGATGACTATTTCCAAGATTTTTGCTGAGTTGCAGGAAAGAGACGTTGTACACACTCCGTTACAGAAAGTATATATTATCCTATCAACTTTGAATGCATCATGGGACAATGTAATAAGCTCCTTGGAGGCGATGCCTGATGTAGGATTGACAGAACAATATGTATCAGGAAGATTGATACAGGAATGGGAAAGACGTCAGGAATCGATCGAACAGGAGAAAAGAAATAAGCCAGAGAGGAGAATCGAAAGGACTGAGTGGAGCGCTAAGTCTTATGGAATGAAAGCGTGCTATAGCTGTGGGTCTTTTACACATCTTCAAAGAGACTGTGATTTACGACGAACAAGGCAAAGGAGAAGGCAATCGCAGATACAGTTGGTGAGTGCCGACACAAAAGAAAGGAAAGAAAGAAAAGACAGAAACTGTGTAAATATTGACTCTAGTGAATAGGTGATTGATTTGGGATCAACACATAGTTTATTAAAGGACAGAACATTATTTAATACTTTGGTTCCAACAACAGAGGACGTGGTGTTGGCGGATGGAACACGCAGAAAGGTATTGGGCAGAGGCACAGTGAAATTATGTATTTTGAACACTGTAATGACAGATGTGTTATATGCACCAGAAATAGAATGTAATATTATGTCAGTATCTAAACTTAATGCTATGGGATATACAGTGACATTTCGAAACATGACATGTGAGATAAGTAGAGGAAGCAAAATAATCATAGAAGGGATGCTCAGGCAATCTCTCTTTCGAGTTAAGTTGAGCATAGCTAAGTGTACTCAGAGAATGGAAGCACAAAGGATTAAAAATGGGAACATTGCACTTTCACAGAGACCGTCTGTGATGGCTGTGCATATGGCTTTCCCACGTTGCGCTAGGGATACAATAGAAAAAGACCCAGTAAACATAAACAAGTTCAGTCAGATGTCTGAAGCTGAACAAGCCAAATGGCAGGAGGCTATGGAAGAGGAATTAGATGCCATGGCATGTAACAACACCCGGACATGGGAAAAGCTGCCTGCTGGGAGGACAGCAATAGGCTGTAAATGGGTCTTCAAACAAAAAAGGGCAAACACAGGGGAAGTGTTAAGATACAGGGCGCGTTTAGTTGCTAAGGGTTTTCTGCAAAGACACAGTACAGACTATGATGCAATATTCACCCCAGTGATTAGACACGAGTCGATTAGACTGCTACTGAAGGTTGCAGCCATAAAGGGGATGCGAGTACATCATTATGATATCAAAACAGCGTTCCTACATGGGTCATTGCAGGAAGAGATTTACATGGAACCCCCTCCAGGATGCATAACACAACCAGGGGTGGTTTGTAGGTTACATAAGTCAATATATGGGCTCAAACAAAGTGCGAGATGCTGGAATATAAAACTAGATGAGGTATTAAAGGCCATGGGGTTCAAACGATGTATCGCTGATTCCTGTGTGTACGTTAAACAACACGAAACAAAGACCTCATACTGCCTTGTTTACGTGGATGATATTTTGTATATACACACAGATGAGGGAGAGGAAGTGCTTTTCTCTGATAACTTGCAACAACATGTGGACACAAAACGTTTAGGCCCAGTACAGAATTACTTAGGAACAAATGTAATTCGTGGTGATGATGGCAGTTTTATGATACATCAGGAGGGTAAAATATTGCAGTTGTTAGCCTGTTGTGGTATGACTGACTGCAATCCAGTCAAGACACCCATGACAGTGTCTTTTCAGCACGAAACGGAAGAGAAAGTATGTAAAGAGCCAGAACAGTATAGACACGTTGTGGGCAAGCTACAGTATTTAGCGAAGGCAACGCGCCCTGACATATCGCATGCTGTCAGCATATTAAGTAGAAAAGTAGAAAAGCCCACAGAACACGACTGGAATGGGATTAAACGGGTGCTGAGGTATCTAAAAGGCTCGACAAATAAAGGGCTAGCTCTGTCTGTAATTCAAGAAGGCAACTTGGAATGTTATGTAGATGCAGACCATGCTGGCGACCAGTCCAGCCGTAGGTCAACATCTGGCATGCTCATAACATTTCACGGGTCATTAATAGACTGGTATAGCAGGAAACAATCAGTCGTGGCTATCTCTAGCTCGGAGGCTCAGTACATAAGCCTTGCAATGACATGTAACGAGTTGCGGTGGTTTGAACTATTAATGGGAGAAACACACATAGAAATACAGACACCGATACATGTATATGAAGATAATCAAACGTGTATACACCTAGCAGTGTCAGAAGCCAATAATAAACGTACCAAACATGTAAGCGTGCGATATCACATAAGGGAATGTGTACAGCAACAGTTTGTAAAACTGATCTATAGAAACACGAAAGACATGCTAGCCGATGTGTTGACTAAGCCTCTGAATGAGGAAACATTCAACAACTTGATTACCAAAATGGGTATGTGTGATATTAAAATGAAGCAAACTATGTAAAGTATATAACATTGTATAAGCACATGAAACACATGTATAAATGCTTGTAATGTATGTCTTTGTGGAAAGGTGGGGAACTGTTGGTAGTTATGATGTGCAACAGAAGTTTCCCCAAAGACATGTATAGGGTTAAAACACACAGAGGAGCTCAAGGCCATGCAGGAGCCGAAAGCTGCAGCTGGCAAAGAACTGCCAAGGCTATAAAGTCCTTGAGAGAACTTCTCTGGGTGTGGGGGGTGTATATCGAAAGTGAAGGCGTTTGGAGTTAGAGTGTTTTGTGACTACTGCTTAGCTTCTATTGAATCAGTAAAGGATTCATCTTACAAGATTCCTGGTGGTGCGTCTCTATTTATTCGAACTGGAACTACTGGGTGTACTGGTACACGCACAGCTTTAACAGGCTTAGCTCAACAAAGCTTTCTTTTATTGAGAGACAAGAGAAGAATAGCAATACAAAATTATTGGGAGTGTGGCAGCATTAACCATTAATGCACTAACCCATTCATGACTCTGAACAAAAAAGACAGAAGGTCCCTACCTCTGTAAGGAATAACAAGTTGCAGATATTACCTATTCTATGCCCAGGGAGTGAGCAGTGGAATTCAGCTGAAGTGATGTGAAGGAGCTCTGCCTCAAAAGCAGGAAGGAATCTCTTTGCCTCAAGGTTTGTGCTGAGACACAGACTCCCTTCCTGACCTGTGGCCCGAAGTTATGCACTGCATTCCTTGAGTGTAGTTACAAATGTGGAGCTCAGATCACCATCTTGGGTCTCAAACCATGCTCTTAAATACACATTCTTTCCCTCTTACACAGCAGTGTGAAATGAGGGGTTTCAGGTATGAGGTGATCTCATGTTGTGTGTGTGTTTCTTGCTGACACTTTGTGAAAAACTTGGTTTTGCTTTCTAATGCTATCTCTGAACAATGGGATTGTTCTGCTGGGCAACAGAGAAATCAGCCAAGAAATGAAATAACATTTAATTGAGGGTCTACAAGTTCCTCCGAAAGTGCCAGAAAATGGTATTTGCTCTTTGTCCTCATTTCACAGTATTCAGGAAGGCACAGGTCAGAATTTAGGGGATGTGGGGTGGGAAATGTAGTCCAGAATACTCCAGGGCTTTTACCCCTTCAACTCAGAATGAACCAATGTGGGGGTCAGCCAGAGCACTCCTAACATTTATTCCAAGCCCTTGAGCCCATCTCTTCTTTATCCTCCCAGAGGATGCTCCTGAAGGAGATGCATACATGCAGAGACCTTATTGTAAACTTTCCTTCCCACTCTCCCTCTTTCATTAAGGGGAAGAACTAAATGAAGTGGTTCCCTACATGAAGTGGACATAAAAGCATGCAGGCCTTGTTGTGGAGCATTGACATCTTATGTTATGTGCACAACGGTGGAGGAAAGGGCTCCAGCTGCATCAGTGGAAAAAGTTAGACAACCAACTCCCTGTCCTATGAAAATGAGTAATCCAGGGTCAGTTCTTATATGCCTATCTCTATGTCCTTCTAGGTGATTTTTCTTAATCTGAGGATAATCTTATTTGGGGAATAAAATTCTCAGAGTGAGATGAGCTTCTTCAGAACAAAGTTGGAATCTGAGAATAATTTCTAATTAACTTTCTAGAGAAATTTGTGGTGTTGGTTGATATATTATGCACACTACATATTTCCCAATTTGCACACTGACAGATGTAATTTATATTAGTTTAGTTATTGGTCCTTTTCCCCACCCCTCAAAGCATCCTCTTCCCTGCATTGTGTCTTCATGTATTCAGCACATGGATTTGAATATTATAAATAAATAAGGCTGCAGTTCATTATTTGTATCTGTCTGCTTTGTGTGTGCAGGTTTTAAGGGGGGAGAGAGATTCTATAGTCAGTAGGTGTCATTCATTCATAGTGACTTTAACTAAATGGAAAAATAAATAAAGTAGAACAACAAATAATCTAGCACTCCTGCTTATTAAAGGATGCCTAGTAGAACACCTTCCATCCCTTTCTCATTTTAAGGCCAACTCCATGGTCTGCCTTGCTGAAGTTATAATAAGAATTAGCTGTGTTTGTGCAACTTATCTATGGATGTGGACAGGTAGGTGGGACATGAACTGGGCTATTGTTGTAAGATTGTCTTGAACTTTACCTTGGAGGAACTCCTATGACAAATCTTACTACAGTGGAGGCTTGTTATAATGCAGCTCACTGTACCATGGAATTGGATATACAGCAGGTATGACCATATCCTCTGAGTAAAGTATATAGTACAGCAGTTCACACACCTTTTAACTCACAAGATTGGTTCCCGTCCTTCTGAACAACTTTCCTCACTTTAGTGCCTGCTCCCCGTGGAGTTTCTAAGGCACTGGCAGCTTGGCTTTTCTCTAGGAACCAGTACAGTACACACTGGCTTTAACCCTTAAGAGTGAGTCTGGGTTGAAATGCAATTGGGGGAGTTCTACAAGTGTGGTGTGTTCTTTTCTTTTGCAGGAAGGGGTGGGTGGGATGGTTGTAATATGCAGAAAACGGAATGTGCAGAAATGACATCTACTGGGCCTACTAAGGGTTATTCCTGTCAAACTGCCAGTGGAGAATAGTAATGGTATTCACAGTAATGGCAAGCAATAGAAAAAAATTACACAGTGCAGGAAAAGCTAAACATTATCAAAACAGTAAAAAATTATGAATCACAAGCCAGTTTATTTCAGAAATTTCAGTGTGGAATTCCAGAAGGGACAATAAGGGGCTGGATCTGGATGAAAGAGGAAGAGAAGTTATGTGCATTCATAGACAGCACTGATAACAAAGTAGGGCCACAGAGAAAGAAAACCGGACTTTCTCAGAAGAGTGACGTGAACAACTGCTTGTACAAATGATTCCTACAGAAGCGTTCTGAAGGAGTGCTGGTAAATGGAGTGATCCTGAAAGTGCAAGCAGTAAAATTCAATCAGCTACTTGGTGGAGATGACACCTTCAAGGCTTCTGATGGCTTGTTTTGGCGGTGGAAGTTTTGTCATGGGATCTGTCAAGTACACCTTGAAGGTGAAGCTGCATCCGATGATGCTAATGCAGTAGCAGAACTTCCTAAATTCCTCACCAAAGTGATTGAAGACAGCAACTACAGTGATGAACAGCTGTACAACTGCACTGAGACAGGACTGTTTTTCAAACTGCTCCGAGACAAAAAGTTGGACGTTATCAAGGCACCAGACAAGGCACGCATGAAGACCCAGAAGGACAGAATGCCTCTGTTGCTGTGAGCCAACAAGAGTGACAATCACAAGCTGAAGTTTTGTGCATTGACAAAAGTTGGGAGTCCTTGATGTTTCAAACACACCCACCTGAAATCATTACCTGTGCTCTACCACAGCAGTCCCAATGCCTGGATGATGTATGATATTTTCACCTCATGTTTTGACGAGGATTTCATACCCTCGATGAGACACCACTTGCATTCAAGGAAACTAGAACAAAAAGCTCTCCTGCTGTTGGATCACTGTCCAGCCCATCCTTCAGCCAACCCCCTGCAGTCCAGAGACAGGAAAATCAAATCCCTTTTTCTCCCAAAGAATACAATTGCACTGATCCAGGGATTATTCGGGCATGTAAACCCTACTATCATGGTGACTTGCTGGCTAGCATTGCAAACTTGCAAATGCAAATTCCAACTTTTTTGAAGGTATTAATACTGAAAGATGTGGCATACAGCATTGGTTTGGCATGGTGAAAAGTCATTTCCATAACTGTTCAAACTGCTGGAAAAAGTGTGTTCCAAGCGAGGAGATTGCAGACGATGATGTGGAGTTGCACACACAAGCATGTGCTGTACAGGAAGTGGAGGCTGCTTGCATTGCACTGGGGAGGGGAGGGGATTTTGCAACAAATGGTCTGGCTGCCTGGATTGAAGTGGATGTGGAAGTTCCAGTGGTGCATCTCTGGAGTGAGGGTGAAATTGTGGCTTCTGTGATGAGCAGCAAGATGAACAAGCAGCATGAATCCAGCGACATGGGGAGTGAGTCAGATGACAATGGTGAGACTTCCTCTGAAGCAGCTCCCAAAATAAACAGGGTGCTTGAAAACATCAATGAGATGATAAGGTGGTTGGGAGCAGCACAATGATAATGAGCACCTTCATCTACTCCATCTGAGCAGCATATACAACTATGTGCTGTGTAAACACTCTGCTCAGTTTTGCCAAACCGAAGTGTCTGACTAATTCCAAAGGGAAAAGGAAGCCTAAAATGTAAGTACTGCACCTTTAAAACCTTTAGCAAGTACCTTCCTGTAGTTCACACATCATTCTAAGTGCCTTTCAGTGTAGTTGTCCTTATAACGCAAAAGCCCTGTAACACGGTTGCATCCTTTGTCCCACGATCCTTGCATTATAACGACATTTCACTGTATTACGGAACTAGATTTCTCCGATGATTTTGCCCTGTAGGAACTTTTTGTTTCACCTCAAATTACATTTTTCTTTAGGGTTAGGTGAAATACAGTGACAATCCATAGACTCCCACACTGAGAATTTTTACTTCTCTCAGTATGGAACTCTCTCAGTTCCCTCTGAATTCCTCAGATGTTTTGCCTGAGCAGAAACCTTCACATTCACTTCAAGTTCTGATACAGAATTCAAGTAGCAAGTGGTCCTAGAGTGGCAAGTCCACTTATCAGAGCTGTTAAGAAAATTGTATGGGCTTTTAAAGCAATCATGCCATTAATATTTATAAAATTTCAAAATGAGCTTCAGCACAGAAAATGGCATATTTTACACTACATAGTGTCAAAGTGTTCACACATCAAATCCTCACCAAGATATTTTATTTCTAGAATCCTGAGGAAGTTTGTTGTTGTAACCTAAAACCTGATTGCTTCTGCTGAAATGTCTTCAGAAGGATAAACATTTTTTCCATTATGTTCCTCTATTGTTTCATGGCTTTACTCTGTCCTGCATTTCACTCCTCCCGAACTGTGGTTTAACTTGGAGGATTTCTAAAATTAATTGCCAAACTGGAAGCATGTGCAGTTTGACACAGCTTTCAGTTCCTTCATTTCATTTTCTCCCCTCCCTTACTGGTGTGCATGGATGTGCATAGATGAAGAACTGCAAAACAGCAATCTTGTGATTGTATGTATAACTGCATTCTGTCTTTCTGTGTATGGAGCTTTACTGATGTGGGCAAGAACATAATAACATAAGAAGAGCCTGCTGGATCAGGCCAGTGGTCCATCTAGTCCAGCATCCTGTTCTCACAGTGGCCAACCAGGTGCCTGGGGGAAGCCCGCAAGCAGGACCCGAGTGCAAGAACACTCTCCCCTCCTGAGGCTTCCAGCAACTGGTTTTCAGAAGCATGCTGCCTCTGACTAGGGTGGCAGAGCACAGCCATCATGGCTAGTAGCCATTGATAGCCCTGTCCTCCATGAATTTGTCTAATCTTCTTTTAAAGCCATCCAAGCTAGTGGCCATTACTGCATCTTGTGGGAGCAAATTCCATAGTTTAACTATGCGCTGAGTAAAGAAGTACTTCCTTTTGTCTGTCCTGAATCTTCCAACATTCAGCTTCTTTGAATGTCCACGAGTTCTAGTATTATGAGAGGGAGAAGAACTTTTCTCTATCCACTTTCTCAATGCCATGCATAATTTTATACACTTCTATCATGTCTCCTCTGACCCGCCTTTTCTCTAAACTAAAAAGCCCCAAATGCTGCAACCTTTCCTCATAAGGCAGTCGCTCCATCCCCTTGATCATTCTGGTTGCCCTCTTCTGAATCTTTTCCAACTCTGTAATATCCTTTTTGAGATGAGGCGACCAGAACTGTACACAGTATTCCAAATGCGGCCACACCATAGATTTATACTAGTAAAACACTGCACAAAAAGAACTTGATAGATGATTACTTGGTGGTGGGCAGCTATGCACATGGACATTGATATTTTTAGGGGAAGGAGAGACATGGAGGAACTGACAGCTGCACCAAAATGCTCAAACACAGCCTCTTGTACAAACCTGGAAATTAAAAACAAAACCCTAGAACAATGGAGAATTCCTAATGCAATGGTTCCACTTCAGAACCATGACAAGGTAAATTGGAACTGCAAAATCCAGGGAGAAATCCAGATGAGAATTTCATAAGCATCCCTCACCTGGCTTAACAGTAACCTTCTGCTCTGCTGATCTGTTGAAGGGGTATTCTTTGGAGATTGATGATACAGACACTTTCTTTTGTGGTTGTTTGGCTGAAGAGTTTGTTGTATAAATTTCTGAAAATATAAGTAATGGGAAACTGAAATGGGAAAATCAAACAAGGGGATCAGTTTGGTCAGGCTGGTTCCAAAACAGCCCGGTGGCAATAGTACCATGCTCTTTTTATTTTTTATTTTTTATTTGGATTTTATTCCACTTTTCCTCCAAGAAACTAGCTAGGGCAGTCTTTCCCAACCAGTGTTCCTCCAGATGTTGTTGGACCACAATTCCCAACTTTCCTGACCATTGGCAATGCTGGCTGAGGCTGATGGGAGTTGTGGTCCAACAACATCTGGAGGCACACTGGTTGGGAAAGACTGAGCTAGGGTGTCGTATATGGAGATTATCCCATTTATAGTCCTCATGCCAACATTGTGAGATAGATTAAGGAGAGAGAATGAGAGAGTGATCCAGTTTAAGGAAGAAAGATTGGTCCAAACTCACTCAGTATGCTTCATGGTTAAGTGGGGAATTCAATTCCCATCTCTCTGGTTCAAGTTGAACTACACCACAGCGTTTGTGTGTTTGTTTTGCACCCTGTTATCCCACTTTGCCCCTCAAGAGTTTCCGGAGTGGCTCACTGGTCAAAACAGCCATAAAGCCATCAACAACCTTGTGGCAAGGGAAGGGTATTTTTCCTTTCCTTATTTTACAAACAAAGCCCAACTCTCACTCCAACTATTTTCCTAAACCTGTAACACCACCATTTAATATCACTTATGTCCTTTGAAACTTTAACTTACCAATAACCCTAAACTGTGAGATACAGGTGTGGTACAAAGCCAGTCAGATGCAGATATTATATTTAGCTAAAGTGTTTGTGTTTATTTATTACAAGATTATGTAGCGCATAAGCTTATGTGGTTACTTTAAAATAGTACTGTCTGTTTAAATGTGTATACACTTTGTTAACTTGTTACTATCTCTTTAAATTCCAACAGCTTAATTTATACTATTACTAGACCAAGACAGCTTTGAGGAAGCAGTTAGTTACCACATTAAAACTCTTTTGCCAGACTGCCCATGTATTTACTCCATTCCAGTTATGCCTCACCATCACCAAAGACTTAGGCCAACGCCTCTGTTTCAGCCCCTACTGAAGTGCAGGTCTGTGTTTGCTGTCATGTTCTGGAATCTTCCTCTGGCTCTCCTATAGGACACCAGAGCCTAGCTTGCCAAACTGCCTCTCACTTCTTCTTCCTCAGCGCTGTAGACAGGCTCTCTTATCTCTTCAGGCTAAGCAAAGTGGTTCAGCTACCCCAGCAAGTTGTTTTGAACAGAATTTCTTCACAATCCTAAATAACCTTAAATCAGTGGAAAAATAACATTGAATTAGAAAGCCAGATTTAAGCCATTTGTTGAAACAGCATTTAAAAAGCCACAATGACAAGCCTTCACAAGGACCTGAAAAAATAACAGTGTACCAGACAAGACTTCCTGGGAAGGGCATTCCAGAGATGAGGTGCCAACACTGAAAAGATCCTAGCTTTGAGTCACCACCTGCCTCACCACTGTCAGCAGGGGAACAGACAGAAGGGGCTCTGAGAATATCTCTATGTCAAGGCAGGTTTATGAAGGAGCAATGGACTGTATTTCTCTTTGTCATCTCCTTTTTCCTTACATTGCAAGGAAAGAGGAGGAATTCAGTTTTGCTTGCATTCTAATAAGAAACTGCCTAGTTCATACTTCCTGAATGAATACGCAATCACAGCTATCCTTCAAAATTCACATACTTTTGTGATGCAGTTCTCTAACCAAACAATATGTATAAATATGAAAATATTAGGGAAAATGTGCATAAAATTAATATATTAATGAAAATAATAGACACAACACTGGAACAACAGCAGCAAAGAGAAGTGGAGGTGGAAGAGCAACAGCATGTGGTAGCAGTAGAGGAGACTGCTTTGGAGAGGAACAATGAAGTGGAGGAAACTCTGTGGGAAAGGGTGACAGTTAGGAGCTGAAGAGCTAGAAGACACCCTTCACCAGTGGAACTATGGAACCGCTTTCAGCCACTCGAGGATGAGACTGGAGGACAGCCTGTGGTGGAAGAATTACAGGAGACCCTATGTGAAAATGAGCAAGAGGCTGAAGCTCAATCAAGCAGGGGCAATGAAACCATGGCCCACAACAAGAAGAGTACTCATAATGGGAGACTCTCTGCTGCATGGGATAAAAACCCAAGTATGCTGAGAAGATCCGTGGACTCGCCAGGTATGTTGTCTACCAGGAGGATGGATTAGAGATGTGATGGAAGGGGCACCATCACTCATCAAGCCCACCGACAGGTATCCCTTTCTCCTCATCCATGTGGGAACAAATGATACAGAGGGAGGAACCGGAGAGAGCCGAAGAGAGGCACTCTGTCTTGGATGAGATTATAAAACGCCACTGAGCGGCCTTGAAGATAAGATTGCAGCCGGGGAGTGGCGTACTATCTGTTGGTCGTCTACAGCAGCTTAGAGCAGCTCAGAGACGGGGTTGCTATTGAGAGCAACCGAAAACAACTCAGAAAGGAACATCATAGGAGTTAACCCACACTATAACTAAATCACTGTGGAATTAAGAAGAAAAAGACAAAAAGATATTTTAAGTTTATCATCTACTTTGACTGTTGAGCTGGTTCCACCCTGTTGGGTGAATACTGCTGATGAATGTTTGTGAGAGGCCTCTGTAGGCCATGCTTTGTTATCTATGATTCAGCAGTCTTGAGTGGAGGAGGATGCTGATTGAATATAGCCCAATAGGAGAGCTGATATTGAATAACGTTGTGGTGTTGTGGCGGCTAGTGTTTAGCTGAGTTGCATCTGTGACACTCTGTGGGGTATCTGCACTTTCCTGCTTCGGCGGATGCTCATTGACTGTTGCAGATCTGGGCCCTGGGAGTGACGGACACCTATAGATTACAAGAACATCTATGAGGAGAGAGACCATCTACAGGCGCCTGTTACATCTTAAACTAAATCTGGCAGAAGCTGGAAGAAGTAGAAGACCATCCGGCAGTTTTAGAAGCCTACAAGAACATCTATGAGGAGAGATACCATCTACAGGCTGCTATTGTTTGAGTGTGAACTGTGTTTATGTGAATGAGCTCGAGTGAACGTGCTTGGAGGATTCCATCTGAGGTCAAGGCGCGCCAAAGAGGAGAGAGAGCTGGCTGCTTTTGGTTGTGTATGGAGTGTGTGGTATGAATGTGTTGAGTGATTGTGTATGTCTATGCAGTCTCAGGACTGGAAGGACTGGTTAGCTCCAGTGACGCTCTGTATTGTGTTGCTGGACCTGATTGACCCATCCCTTAATATCTCTAATAACATCTTTCGACTTTTAATATCTAGGCTTGTTGATTGGCCGACGGGATAGGGGCATGTGTAAACCAGGGGGGAGGAAGGGGGGAGGGTTGGGGGCCAAAACATAACGAGATTGGGCGGCAGGCGCTGGAATGGTGCTGGGGGCAGACCACGTCCATCTAGAGGAACAAGGAATAGATACATAATATCCATCCCTTGTTCCAGGTCTGTCCAGAACCAGAAGGAAGCTGGGGGACGCAGGATTCCTGCCGACCTCCGGCTGCTGATGTGTTATGCCAGGTCTGTAGTACAAAAAACATCTACCATCCGTGATGTGATCTTGGATGAATGTGCAGACCTGGCATGTATTATGGAGACCTGGTTGGATGAAGCCTCAGCTCCTATTCTTGAGGCCATGTGTCCACCAGGTTTCCGCTATGCACAGCAGCCGAGGGTGGGAAGGCGGGGAGGGGGAGTGGCAGTTATTTATCGAGAGTCGTTGATCTTTGCCAGACCTCCCCTTTGTGGGACTAACTTTGTTGATTGTATGTACTGGAGGTTGGGCTCGAAGGGCAGTTTAGGGATCCTGCTCGTGCACCGCCCACCCCGCTGCACGGCAGACTCCCTGGCCGAGGTGCTGGAGGTGATCTCGGATGTGCGAATGTTGTCCCCGGAGCTGTTAGTTCTGGGTGACTTTAACATACACGCCGAGACCACTCTCATCGGAGCCCCTCAGGATTTCCTGGAAACCATGGCTTCCTGGGAACTGCGCCTTAGTAATATTGAGCCCACCCATGTAGCCGGTCATACTCTTGACCTTATATTTGTCCCGGGGGGGAGGGTAGTGTGCTGAAATTAGGGGTTATTTCTTCTACGCCTGGGTCATGGTCAGACCACTATCTGGTAACAATTGATCTCTTGATGCCACACGCCCTCCGCAGGGGTAAAGGTCCTATTAGAATGGTCCGCCCCAGGAGCCTGATAGATCCAGATGGTTTCCTGACGGCGCTTGGGGAATTGGAACCTGCTGAAGGTTGCCCGGTCGAAGCCCTGGTGATGGAGTGGAATGAGAGGATCGCCGGGGCGTTAGACCGAGTGGCTCCGAAACGTCCTCTCCCCCTGAACAGAACTCAAGTACCACCATGGTACACACCACGTTTGCGTACTTTGAGACAGGAGGTGAGATGACTAGAGCGCCGGTGGCAGAAGTCGTGCTCCGAAGATGCTCGGACACAGGTTAGAGCAGCAATAGCTGCCTACCAGGTGGCGGTAAGGGCAGCAAAGAGGGAATTCTTTGCTGCGTCTATTGCATCAGCAGAGTGCTGTCCCAGGAGGTTGTTCCAGGTGGTCCGAAGCCTGATCGGTCCAGTTGCTCAGAAACCCTTGGAACAGTCCAAGGCCTCCTGTGACAATTTGGCAAAGCACTTTGCTGATAAAATCGAGCACCTGAGGAGCTCGATTCCGTGCGCCGTGGATACAGTGAGTGAGCTAGAGTTGGCCAGTTGCAAACCGGTCAAATGGGATCGATTTCGGCCTCTTCCTTCTGAGGATGTGGACAAGGTGCTCTCATCTGTAAGGCCTACCACTTGTCTACTTGATCCTTGCCCGTCGTGGCTCCTCATGAGCTGCAAAGAGAGATTGGGCGAGGGGATCAAGGCAATGGTCAATGCATCCTTGCAAGAGGGTGTTATGCCATTAGCCCTCAAGGAGGCTATTATAAAGCCCATCTTAAAGAAGTCCTCCTTGGATCCCCAAATATTAAACAACTTTTGCCCAATTTCGAATCTACCATTCTTGGGCAAGGTCATTGAGCGAGTGGTGGCTAATCAGCTGCAGACACACTTGGATGAAACGGATTATCTAGATCCATACCAATCAGGTTTCAGGACTGGACATGGAACTGAAACAGCCTTGGTCGCTCTGGTAGATGATATGAGGAGGGCATTGGATAGGGGAGAATTCACCTTCCTTGGCCTCCTAGATCTCTCAGCGGCTTTTGATACCGTCGACCACGGTATCCCTTTAGATCGCCTGGAGAGTTTGGGATTGGGAGGCACAGTTTTACGGTGGTTCCATTCCTTTCTCTCTGATAGGCGTCAACAGGTAGCATTGGGTGATGAGGTTTCAGACCCTTGGCCTCTTAATTGTGGTGTGCCACAGGGTTCTATCCTCTCTCCCATGCTATTTAACATCTATGTAAAGCTGCTGGGAGCGATCATCAGGAGGTTTGGGCTGCAGTGCCACCAATATGTGGATGACACTCAGCTCTATCTCTCATTCAAATCTTCACCGGAGAGGGCTGTGGAGACCGTATCCAAGTGCCTGGAATCCGTGAGTGGATGGATGGGCAGGAACAGGCTGAAGCTGAACCCTGACAAGACCGAGATACTACTTGTGGGAGACAAGGGAAGGTTGGGCGATGTTGACCTGGTGTTTGGCGGGATGAGGCTGCCCCTACAGGACCAGGTCCGTAGCCTTGGGGTCATTCTTGACTCCAAGCTGTCCATGGAGGCTCAGATTTCGGCCGTGAGCCAGGCAGCTTGGTATCAGTTACACCTTATACGTAGGCTACAACCCTACCTTCCTGTTCAACAGCTCCCACTCGTAATACATGCCCTGGTCACCTCTCAATTGGACTACTGTAATGTGCTCTATGTGGGGTTACCCTTGAAAATGACCCGGAAATTGCAACTTATACAGAATGCAGCGGCGCGCTTACTTACCAACAGCCGCCGCCGTGATCACATTACGCTGGTGTTATTTGATCTACACTGGCTGCCGGTTGTTTTCCGGGCCCAATTCAAGGTCCCAGATTCCTGGTCTTAGCCTTTAAAACCCTGTATGGTTTCGGCCCAGTTTACCTGAAAGAGCGCCTCCACCGCCACCAATTATGCCACCCGACCAGATCAGCCACGCAAGGCCTTCTCTCAATCCCACCAACCAAAACAGCTAGGTTGGTGGGTACTAGGGAGAGGGCTTTTTCTGTGGTGGCCCCCACTCTCTGGAACTCCCTCCCGTTTGATCTCCGACATGCCCCTTCCCTGGATGTATTCCGCAAGGCCCTGAAGACGTGGCTATCTCAACAGGCCTTTGAGATCTTTGGGATGGGTTAATCTCCATGATTTTGTCATCTATTATATGCTGTATATGTAAATGTTTTTATAAATGTACTGATGACTGTCCAGTATTTTATTTATTGAGATTAATGTGACTGCATTTGATACTATTGTATTTTATCCCATTTTAATGTACGTCGCCTAGAGTAGCTATCTGCCAGATAGGCGACACACAAATTAAATATTATTATTATTATTACTGCCAAACGGAGCTATGAAGAAATCACATCAGACTATGAAGCTCTGGGAAGGAAACTCAAGTACTTTGGGGCCCAGATAGTTTTTTCATCCATCCTTCTAGTACTTAGAAGAGGAGTAGAAAGGGAAAGAAAAATACTCTGTGTGAATGAATGGCTACGAAGGTGGTGCCGACGTGAGAGATTTGGATTCTGGGACCACGGATTATGTTTCCTGGAAGATGGATTGCTGGCAAGTGATGGGTTGCATTTCACAAGGACTGGGAAGAATGTGTTTGGCCACAGCATGGAGAAGTTCATCAGGAGGGCTTTAAACTGAATCCTCAGGGGGAGGTAGACATAAACTTGGTGGTAACGACTGATGAAGGCTTGTGCACACTAACAGGAACAGAGAGATCTGCTCTAATAGGACCCAGTAACAGTCCTCAGAAAAATGTAAGGAAGCCAAGCCATAAATCACATGGTCTTTGATGTCTCTATACTAATGCGCAGAGCATGGGAAACAAGCAGGACAAACTTGAACTCTTAATACAGGAGGGTAATTACGATTTGATAGGTATAACTGAAATTTGGTGGGATGACTCCCATGACTGGAGTACAGTAGGGCCCTGCTTTACAGCGATTCGCTTTACAGCGATTCGCTAATACAGTGGTCTCAATTAGTTGCAATTAGACTAAAGCCCCAGTCATGTGGTGCTTGTTCTGCTTCTACAGCTGTTTTTGGGCATCGCGCGCCATTCTATTCAATGGGTTCCACTTTAAAGTGGTTTTCACTTTACAGCAGGGGTCCAGAACGTAACCCGTCGTATGAGTGGGGCCCTACTGTACAGCAATTGAAGGATATAACTTGTTCAAAAAGAACAGAAGGAATAAAAAGGGAGGTGGAGATGCACTATATGTTAAACATATATATCCCTGCACAGAAATACAGGAAGATGAGCTTGGTAGTTCCACCGAGAGTATCTGGATAAAAACTAATGGGGCAAGTAACAAAAGGAGTGTGGTGCTTGGAGTCTACTACTGACCATCCAATCAAGGAGAAGACGAGAATGTAACTTTTGAAAAGCAAATTGCCAATGTTTCAAGGAGGCATGATATAGTAATAATGGGGGACTTCAATTATCCCGATATCTGCTGGGAGACAAATTCTGCCAAACACAGCCCCTCCAAGAAATTTCTGACTTTTGTTGGAGATAATTTTCTCCTACAAAAAGTGGAGGAAGCAACCAGAGGATCAGCTATCCTGGACTTGATTCTAACCAGTAGAGATGATTTGGTGGATGAAGCGGCAGTTACGGGAACTCTGGGGGAGAGTGAATACACATACTTGAATTCTTGATTTTAACAGAAGCAAAAGCTGAGAGTAGTCATAAGCGCATCCTGGACTTCAGGAAAGCTGATTTTAATAAACTCAGAATAATTGTAAGTAAAGGTTCCATGGCAAGTGACCCTAATGAGAAAAGGAGTCCAAGATGGGTGGGAGTTTCTAAAAAAGGAAATTCTAAAAGCAATTCCGACAAGGAAAAAAGGGGGAAATTGCAAAAGAAGCCAATGTGGCTTCACAAAAAGCTTAGAGATGAGCTGAAAACAAAAAAGGACACATACAGAAAGTGTAAAGAAGGGCAGGCCACAACAGAAAAGTACAGGCAGGTATCATGGAATTGCAGGGATGGTGTCAGGAAGGCTAAAGCTGAGAATGAGCTGAAGTTAGCAAGGGATGTTAAAAGCAACAAAAAAGCTTTCTTCAGATATGTGCATAGTAAAAGACAGAGAAAAGAAATGGTGGCACAGCTACTCGAGGATGGTAAAATCATGACAAAGAAAAGGCAGAAGTGCTCAATTCCTACTTTGGCTCAGTCTTCTATTATTGTTATTATTATTATCATTATCATTATCATTATTATTATTATCTTTATTTATACCCCGCCCTTTTTCCAAACTGGAACTCAAGGCGGCTTCCAGATAAAAATAAGTACATATCATTAAGAACCTATAAAAATATAAAACATATAAAAATATAAAATCAGCATTAAAACAGGATTAAACTATTAAGATGTTAAAACCAATTACTCTTAAAATACTACAACCCAGTTTAGGAGCATACAAGTAAAACAATAACATACAGCATCCTCTTCAGTCACTACCCTTAAAACCTTCAGTTCAAAAGGCCTGCTGGAAGAAAAAAGTCTTTAGCTGTCGGTGGAAAACTGCACAGAGGAGGCCATTCTTGCCTCCCTAGGGAGGGAGTTCCAGAGCCTAGGGGCAGCCACCGAAAAGGCCCTATCTCATGTCCCCACCAGTTGCACTTGTGAATGTGTTGGGATTGTGAGAAGGGTCTCTCCTGAAGATCTCAGGGCCCGGGCAGGTTCATATAGGGAGATACGGTCTGACAAATAGCCTGGACCTAAGCCATATAGGGCTTTATAGGTCATAACCAGCACTTTGAATTGAATCTTCTCCCCAAAAAGGGTCTATGGCCCTCCCAGGAAGCATGAAGTAGAAGAGGCATGACTGGAGCTTGAGACTGATGGACAAACGACCAAGGAATACCTAATCACTTTGAACGAGTTCAATGTTTGGTATTTAAAAAAAATGTGAAATAGGAACAGTTTTGTGGTCCTGTTTCCTAGTAGAGATATAAACGCAAGCAGCAGGATGAGAATCAAACCAGCCCACCTTTCCCCCTCAGAAACAAATAACAGACACAAGCTTCTTAGGTAAAACATCAAGAGTGTTTATTCACGACCTTTCATATGTTCAGGAAACATAGGCTCTAGCTTAGACGAAAGAAAAGGAGTCCATTAGTCTTTGGTAATGGTCATCTTGGAAGAGAAGTATGTGCATGCTTCTCTCTCCTCAAGCTTAATGGAGAATATGCAAAAATCCCAGACAAAGGAGGAGGAAGAGAAAGCCAGGTAACCCCACCCTTTAGGAAGTTACATCACTGGTAAACAGGTACATGGGATATTTCCCCAAATATCCCTAAAAGGGAGCATGCAGGTTTGCTTATTCTAACATTCAAATTGGCAGGGCCTAATAAACTGCATCCTAGTGTATTGAAGGAACTGGCTGAAGAACTCTCAGAACCGCTGTCTATTATATTTGTAAAATCTTGGAGGACAGTTGAAGTGACAGATGACTGGAGGAGAGCTAATGTTGTCCCTATCTTCAAAAAGGGCAAAAAGGAGGAACTGGGGAACTACAGACCAGTCAACCTAACATCAATCCCTGGAAAAACTCTGGAGCAGATTAGAAAGCAGTCTATCTGTAAGCACCTTGAAAACAATGCAGTGATTACTAGGAGCCAACATGGATTTATGGAGAACAAATCCTACCAAACTAATCTTATCTCATTTTTTTATTGGGTAACCTCCCTTGTAGACTGTGGGAATGCTGTGGAGATAATATATCTCGACTTCAGCAAAGCTTTTGACAAAGTGCCCCATGATATTCTGATTAGCAAGCTAGCTAAATGTGGGCTGGATGGAACTATCAGGTGGATCCACAGTTGGCTCCAGAATCGTACTCAAAGAGTGCTTATCAATGATTCCTTCTCAAAGTAATGAGTGGGGTACCACAGGGCTCAGTCCTGGGCCCAGTGCTCTTCAACATTTTTATTAATGACTTGGATGAGGAGGTACAGAGCATGCTTATAGAATTTGCAGATGATACAAAATTGGGGAGCACAGCCAATACCTTGGAAGACAGAAACAAAATTCAAAGGGACCTTGGTAGGCTGGAGCATTGGGCTGAAGACAACAGAATGAAATTCAACAGGGATAAATGCAAAGTTCTACACTTAGGAAAAAGAAGCCAAATGCACAGTTATAAGATGGAGGATACTTGGCTCAGCAATACAACATGTGAGAAGGATCTTGGAATTGTCATTGATCACGAGCTGAATATGAACCAACAGTGTGATGTGGCTGAAAAAAAGGTGAATGGTATATTAGGCTGCATCAACAGAAGTGTGTGAAGTATTAGTTCCCCTCAGCACTGGTTAGGCCTCATCTTGAATACTGTGTCTAGTTCTGTTCTCCGCACTTCAAGAAGGATGCAGACAAACTAGAACAGGTTCAGAGGAGGGCAACAAGGATGATCAGGGGACTTGAAACCAAGCCCTATGAGGAGAGACTGAAAGAACTGGGCATGTTTAGCCTGGAGAAGAGAAGACTGAGGGGAGATATGATAGCACTCTTCAAGTACATGAAAGGTTGTCACACAGAGGAGGGTCGGGATATCTTCTCAATCATCCCAGAGTGCAGGACACAAAATAATGGGCTCAAGTTGCAGGAAGCCAGATTTCAACTGGACATCAGGAAAAAATTCCTAGCTGTTAGAGCCATACGACAATGGAACAAATTACCTAGAGAGATAGTGGGCTCTCCAACACTGGAGGCCTTTAAGAGGCAGCTGGACAGCCATCTGTCAGGAATGCTTTGATTTGGATTCCTGAATTGAGCAGGGGGTTGGAGTTGATGGCCTTATAGGTCCCTTTCCACTCTACTATTCTATGATTCTATATAACAATGCATTATAGCAGGGAAAATGCTTGCAAAAATGTATAGTAGAAACAACATACAAAAACAGGTTGATTAGGAGTAATCTGCACTACAATGCTATTAAATTTTCCATGATTGTTTTTTTTAAAAATCACTAACTGCTGCTAAAATGTCAAGAATGTAATTTTGGATTGGAAAAATGAGAAACAGAGCACCAAAATTGACAGATTCCTCCATCTATATACAGAAGTCCTTTAGATTGTGGTATCTTCTTTTTATTTCATAATATTTTGCATTTTATAGCTCCCATCAATACTACTGAACATTCTGCCTCCCCTTTTCTGAATTTTCAGGGATTTAATATGCATCATTATGCAGGGTCCAATGCCTTTCAGACTAAGCAGTCTCATGAATTAGTATTATGACCCATAACAAATACATTGTTTCAGCATTAGACTCTTTTGGGTCTTCTGGGAAGGTGACCATGAGAAAATGTTGTCATCCTCTATCATTCACACTCCTATGGGATTACAAAGAGGAAATAAAAAGGATGTACAGTTGTTGAAAAATAGCATATTCACACATTTTATTATATTGGGATAATTTGTAAGGGAATTAAATTATCTTCAAAATCCTCTCCTGCTGTCATAAGTTGGCAGGGTGCAAAATGAAGATCGGAATACTGTTGATGCACTTTTTTCCTTGGGGAAGAAACAACTCTGTATGGGAACTGTTCTGATGTTATAATATACATGAAAGCAGAGCTTGGAAAAGTTACTTTTTTAAACTACAGCTCCATCAGCCCCACCCAGCATGGCCACTGGATTGGGCTGATGGGAGTTGTAGTTCAAAAAAGTAACTTTTCCAAGCTCTGCGTAAAAGAGAAATAATTTCTATAGGGAAAGGGTATTTTTTTGGAAAGTGACAGGAAGCAAGGAATATTAAATACACAGAGTATCAGGAAATCGAGTTTTGTATGTATATTTAAAAATAATTTGGTGGATAATGTGATGTGTTTAAGGGTACCACCCCAACAAAAGGGGACTCCATGGTTGGGCAGGGATACTGTTGCTGCAGATGGATTCTGCAGGCTCAACCTGTAAACGTGAAGGATGACTCCAGATGGCATTTCCAGCTTCTTGAATGGGTTCAGAGATATTTAAAGGTGCCCTGGTTGTTGCTAGCCCTGTAGTATCTAATTACAGATCAACGACTCTACCAAGAACATAAGAAGAGCTCTGCTCAAGCAGACAAAATGCCCATCTAGTCCTGGACCCTGTTCTCACAGTGACCAACCAGATACCTGCTAAAGCATGCCTGCACACGCAGGGCCTCAATCTCATCCTAGCAAGTGGTTGGTGTGTGTTTGTGTGCATGCAACCTGGAAATAATCTAGATATGTTGGATTGTTGCCTGATTGCCATCAAAATAATTCTATACGGTTGGATTATTCCTGAATGGGAATTGACAAGACGTTCCCTAGCTATACTTCAAACCTCTGTGGAAGCTCAGCTCTACATGCAGATTCACTAAAAGCCCCTTTCACAATTCCCTCCATGGTTCCACTCAACATGTGGAAGAGGAAGGGAACCTGTACCCATCAGCCCGTCTCCCAGCAGCAACATGCCTGCCAGCATCACATCCTTAGCTCTAATTCTTTTGACAGAAGATCAGCATGGAGAGTCTTTGCATGTACACAAGTAGGCTCCCCATTCACACATTCTGTTGAATATTTAGAGGTCAGGGGCTGGTGCCAGTGGGATGCTGACATTGTGGATGGGACAAGTGAATATGGTCTCCCTCCTCCCATTCAATGCACACATGAAGAGCACTTGTGAAATGTGCTTTAGTGCTGGGGTGAAAAAATGTTTGAGTGATGTGCATTTTAACCCTGAGTTGGGCTGGAAGGATTTTGTTCACCTATTCCTGAAGAAGGTTTAGGGCTTAACCTTCTTGGATAATTAAGTGCTCCTTACCACTTAAGGAAGTATGTGAAGTACAGCATTATTGCAGAATCAGGTGTATTTTCTGCTCATGTCTGTCTTCACCTTTAAATAGGCCTCTTTTAAAGCCACAAAATGTAAGCTCCAGGGAGGCATTCTAGATTTGTCTTCTATAGTGTAAATCGATAAACTGATACTAGAACAGCAGATTCAGACTTAATCCTATCACATGAGGGACTCTGGCTAATTTGACACTGGTATAAAGCAGGGTAGGGTCTTGGTTGCCTTCAAGAGGTCTTCTGTATCTTTAAAAGTTGTGCGGGGGGAGGGAGAATTTCACCTTGTGGTTTTTCCCATTACAGTGTTGCAAGAAAACCTGCACTTGGCTGAATTTTCTCTTCTCTTAAAGATACAGAATCACTCTCAGGCCCTGAGCCTGGCAACCCTAAAGCAGGGCCTTTTGCTATATCACAAAGAAACATACCCAAAGGGTATGGATAGCTTGATTAACACTTTGGGCTATAAGTTCCCCCCTTAGCTTGACCCCAAAATAATAAATGCTATGAATATATACACATACATAAGAGTAAATCATATAACATCAGGCTGGCAGATTGCAGTTCTTGGTGGGTTTAAATTCAAATTTAGGCTGGCAGATTGCAGATCTTGGGGGGTTTAAATGTTTAAGCTTTTAATTTTTAATCTCTAATTTTTAGGATTTTGATTATGTCTATACGGAATGTACTTGTGTTTGGTTGTAAGTCGCCCAGAGTGGCAGATTAACCTCTGCCACATGGGCATCTAATAAATCTCATAAATAAATAAATTCAGGCTATGGTCTGAAGGCATATAAAGCTACCCCCTTGCTGAAGCTAAGCAGGTCTGGGTCTGGTCAGTGCCTGGATGGGAGACTGTCTGGGAACCACATGAATGTTTCCATGGTGAAAGAAAGGCAGTGTATAAATGTGACAAATAAATACATAATAACATAGGCCTGTATAGCACTGTTTGTGACATATATAAATTATTCTTATTCTACACTGTGGCTGTAATCCCACCGCATGGCAGTAAATCCCATTGAATTCAATGGGCCTTATATGTATTGGGTTGCACTGTCCCTCACAAATTGTACCAAACCACCTTGCAAACAACGTCTTACTGGCTATGGATGAGGAAAGAAGCTACTTCCACAATATTACCTTTAAAAGACTTTCAAGAAGGGAACGGATTGTGCTACCTGTTTTGTTCATATCAGTAGGGTTAAAAAAATTTTAAAAAGAAATTGCAATATAATTTAATTTTCTGATTAACATTTGAGGACATTCATTCTATTTAACTCATAAAAGAATATTCTGTCCATTTTTCTCTTGCTGTTTTCGTGCTTTCTTTAAATATAAAAGAAGCCACTTTTAGATCTTTCCTTATATAGAAGCATTTTCCTACTTAATTATTTCAACAAGCTATATCATATGAAATTGGAATGGCATTTTACCAATGGGGCTTGTGACCTAATTCAACAAACCAGGAGGTATTAAGTTCGAAGTTAGTGTTGGTCCATTGGTTTTGCTGAGAAAAGCTTTTAAAGTGAAATTACAGGGAATTGGTCTGAACATTTTGTTCAGCATGTTTCTGTCTAGTCCAGTCAGCTTGCGTTATGGGTTTGTACCAGTAAAAATCAAGGCAGTGTTTATTTTATCCTAAATAAAAGTTAAGCCTCTTTATGGTCACATACAAGTCTATTTATTTATTTATTTGATTTATATCCCGCTCTTTCTCCCAGTAGGAACCCAGAGCTGCAAACAAAAGCACTAAAAAAAAACTTTAAAACTTCATAAAAACAGACCTCAAAACAGTTTAAAACACAACAACCATTCAAAAACATTAAAACATTTTTAAAAACATGTTTAAAAAAGCTTTAAAAACATGTTTAAAAAAGAATGTTTAAAAATATAAAAATGCTATTCCAACACAGATGCAGACTGGGATAAGGTCTCTACTTAAAAGGCTTGTTGAAAGAGGAAGGTCTGCAGTAGGCACTAAATATTTAATATAATATTTAAGGGAAGGGAATTCCAAAGGGTAGCCACCACTACACTAAAGGTTGGTTTCCTATGTTGCACAAAACGGACCTCCTAATAAGACGGTATCTGCAGGAGGCCCTCACCTGCAGAGTGCAGTGATCAACTGGATATATAAAGGGATAAGACAGTCATTCAGGTATCCCGGTCCCAAGCTGCATAGGGCTTTATAGACCAAAACTAGAACCTTGAACATAGCCCAGTAGCTAATAGACAGCCAGTGCAATTCTTTCAGTAGTGGACTGACATGTTGGTGATAACCTGCTCCAATGAGCAGTCTTACTGCCGCATTTTGCACCATCTGCAGCTTCTGGACCAACCTCAAGGGAAGCCCCACATAGAGTGCATTGCAGTAATCCACCCTGAAGGTTACCAGTGCATGGACAACAGTGGTCAGGCTATTCCTGTCCAGAAATGGTTGCAGCTGTCTTACCATCGAAAACTGGTGAAGGGCACTCCTAGCCACTGAGCTCACCTGGGCCTCTAGTGACAAAGATGGATCCAGGAGAACTCCCAGACTACAGACCTGCTCTTTCAGAGGGAGTATGGCCCCATCCAAAGCAGGCAACTGAACAATTATCCAAACTCGGGAACCACCAACCCACAACATCTCCATCTTGCTAGGATTGAGAGTCAGTTTATTGGCCCTCAACCAGCTCAACACAGAGTCCAGGCAGTGGTCCAGGGCTAGCACAGCCTCTCCTGATTCAGATGTTACACAGAAATAGAGCTGGGTATCATCAGCATACTGTTGACACCTTGCCCCAAATCTCCTGATGACCGTTCCCAAGGGCTTCATATAGATGTTAAACAGAATGTGAGACAAGATGGAACCCTGCGGCACCACTGCCAGGGTGCCAAAACACAATCACCCAATGCTATTCTCTGAAAACAACCCTGGAGATAAGATCAGAAGCCCTGTAAAACAGTGTCTCTGATACCCATCTCACCAAGTTGGCCCAGAAGGATATCGTGGTCAATGGTATCAAAAGCTGCTGAGAGATCACGTAAGAATAACAGGGTCACACTCCCCCTGTCCTTCTCCCAAAAAAGGTCATTCATCAGGGTGATCAAGGCCGATTCAGTCCCATAATCAGGCCTGAACCCAGACTGGAATTGGTCAGGATGATCTGTTTCATCCAAGAGTTTGCTGTGCCACAACCCTCTCAATCACCTTCCCTGAGAAGGGGGTAAACCAATGGGTCCAGAGTGGGCTTCTTCAGGAGCGGTCAAATCACCACCTCTTTCAGGGTGGCTGGAACCACTCCCTCCCACAACGATGTGTTGACCACACCCTGGATCCACTCAGTCAATCCCCCTCAGCAAGCTTTAGTAAGCCAAGAAGGGCAAGGGTTGAGAGGACATGTTGCCGGCTGTATTGTTGCAATGTCATTAGGCTGCATCAACTGAAACTGTTCCCAAGAAGTTGCACCAGACGTTGCACACCTCATTGAGGACTACAGTAGATGTGGATGAGGCATCAATATTGCTATGGAGATGAGCAACTTTACTCTTAAAGTGCCTTGCAAATGATTCACAGTGGGCCTCCAAAGGGGCTAAAACTCAATTTCTTGGAGTTGGTGTCAACAGACCCCTGACAATACAGAAAAGCTCCACTGGACAGCTACTTGAGGATGCGATGGTGGCAGAGAAGTGGACCTTCTTTGCTACCCACACCACTGCACAGTAGGCACTGTTATGTTTTACTTCTGCCCAATCAGTGTCACAGCATATCTTTCGCCACTTGCACTCTAGCCGTTGTCCAGCCTGTTTCATTGTCCTCAGCCCACTGGTGTACCAGGGTGCAAACAGGGCTCAACAATGCTGAAGAGGGTGCTCAGGGCAACTGTGTCAAGAGCCTGATGTGCCTTATTGTTCCACATCGTGACAAGGGCTTCAACATGGTCACCTACTCTATCTACTGGGAACTCCCCCAGGGCATTCCAGAATTCAGTGGATTCCATTAGTCTCCAGGGGCAGACCAAATTAATCTGTCCATCATTCCTGCAGGGAAGAATTGGAGCCGTAAGTCTAAACTGCACCAGGAAGTTGTCCGACCATGACAATGGGGTGACTTCCACTCTCCATCTCCAGACCCACCCCTTCCTCCATTTGGAGCCAGAACCAAGTCAAGGGTGTGCCCTGCCCTATGCATCTGGCTGGTGACAACTTGAGACAGCCCCATGGTTATCATGGAGGCCATGAAGTCCCGAGCTGCCACACTAGAGGCAGCCTCAGCATGGACATTGAAATCACCCAGGACTATTGTTCCTATGAGATGAAAGATCAAGGATGTTGATAAAGAAAAAACACCATATAACTACTGTGACATCAAGTGATAATATAAATGTTAGTCTAGGTTGTAAACAGACATTTGTCCGATGGGGAGGCATAATTGGTGGCAACTGTTTACAGAATTATTGCCCACACAGTCCCATCCCTGAGCCCTGACTCACTGGTCACAAAATGTGAGGTGGATTCTGGAAGGCAGTATTACCTGAGCTATCCTGCAATTGCAAGTAGAATGGCTATCTTGTTTTTAGATTGAGAAAAGGTGTGTATATATTTTTGATCATAGGAAAATAGGAAGCTGCCTTATACTTGCTCCATCTACCTCAGTATGTCTACACTGACTGGCAGCAGCTCTCCTAGGAATCTCTCCCAGCCCTACCTAGAGATACCAGCGACTGAACCCGGGACCTTCTCCATGGAATGAGTGTAATGTATATGTGCCTCCTATTTCATTCCAGGGATAAGGCTTGTGCCTCAGGTATCAAAAGTTTTGGGGAATCTGATAAAGAACTGTGGGAGGTATTCAACTAAAAAATAGTGCTTGTGCAATGGGAATTTTTATCTCTTTCCTCCACCCATGCATGCCCCGCTCTGTCCCCAAATTTGATCTGGAGTGTTGGGGGAAAGCCGGAACAGATTTAGGGGGTGGATGGTGGAGGAGAGGGAGGAAGTCCCATTGCACTGGTGCAATTATTTTGGTGAATATTACCCTATGTTATGAACTCTGTGATGGCAACATAACCAACAAATTACCAAAGTAGGGTCAATCAGATATTCACAAAATCAGTAAAGGCGTTTCTGACAGCTTAAAGACTTACACATTTATGGTGGCATCAGCTTTCATAGCCCAGTTAATCAGATGTGTCTGACAGTGAGCTCTGGCCTATGAAAGCTTGTGTCACAATAATTTTGCCAAATCTATAAGGTGTCCCAACTTTCTGTTGTTTTTGTTGGAACAGCTTAAGAATGTGAATCCTCTGGAACTCAGGCAGAGCCAAAAATAAGAACTGGGGACTCAAATTTGAGGTGTATACAAAATGGGTACAATCACATGTCTGTGATTTTTCAGAAAGTTTCCAAAGACTTACCTGTAATATCCTCCGATTTACCTTTTAAACAATGGCAAAAAGATATTTCTAAATTTGTTTGGCAGGGAAAAAACCAAGAGTTAAATTTAAATTATTACAAGATGCCAAAGAAAGAGGAGGACTGGGATTACCAAATTTGAGACTTTATTATGCTGCCTGTTGTTTAGTCTGGATAAAGGAATGGTTTTTATTGAGGAATAAAAGACTATTGGATTTGGAGGGCCATAATCTGAAGTGGGGATGGCATGGATATCTATGGTATGATAAAGTAAAAGTTAATGTGGATTTTAATAATCATTTTATAAGACGTCCTCTGTTGAAAATATGGAATAGATATAAACCAAGGTTTTACTCGAAAATACCATTATGTGTCTCAAGTCAAGAAGCATTTTATAGAAGAGAAATGTCTGGAAAAGAGAAATGGTTAACTTATCAAGAACTTTTAGAAAATGTACATGGAGAATATATAATGAAAGAGAGAGAACAACTGATAAAGGAAGGATATAGTTCTCAATGGTTTGCCTATTTACAATTGTTAGAGAGATATAAAATGGATAAGAAAATGTATGGGTTTGAAATAAGTGAATCTGATTTTGAAATAGGTTTGTGTACAAATGATGAAAATATAATTGCGAAAATGTATAAACTCTTGCTGAAAATGGATATGGAAGAAGAACAAGTAAAAGAGTGTATGGTAAAGTGGGCAAAAAACTTTGGTTATAATATACAAATGGATCAATGGGAAAATATGTGGAAAAAAGGCTTGAGATTTACATTATGCTATAATCTTAAAGAAAATTTCTATAAAATGATGTATCGTTGGTACATGACTCCAGAAAAGTTGTCAAAAATGTATAGTAATGTTTCTAATGTTTGTTGGAAATGTAAACAACAGGGACTTCCGGAAAGGGTGACTTCGCTTGTGCCTGCTTTTGAGACGGGCTCCCGCCTCAAAAGAAGCTTATTCAGATATAAATCAGTCAGAACATTTTTTTTTTGACTGATGAAATTTCTCCCGGGCAGGGAGAAACGTAGAGATCAACCTCAAAAGCCTGTTTTTGTTGGGAGGACTGGATTTCATTAATTTATGAGAAAAGGTCCAGCCAGCAATGCCGGACGGACTTCTGAACAAGCTCTATCTGATTAATGCGATACGTTTATCCTTTCTTCAAAGAGAAAACGGACTAACAGGCAAGCACCCTTCTTTCTATTATTTTTTTTACTTGGTTTAAATTGTTGCAGCAAAAAGAGATTTGTCAAATGAATCAGCTTTAAAGAACTTCTGGGTGAGCTATAACTCTTCTCTGTTATTCACGAAATTAACAGCTTATCTCTGTTTCTATTGCAAAAAGCTATCCTGGAAGTGCATTCTAAAGATATAAACAGAAGAGGGATTTCTATTCCGAGGAACATTATATTGTCTGGGACTATTCTCTTTTTGGTCTATTTTATTTTGACGAATCTGCTTCTTCACGACGCCACTAACTGTTTTGATGCTGGGAACTAAATTTGTTTTGTATTCTTGAACATAGAGAGATAAGGCAGGCTGCTCTGTTTATACTGTGATGTCATCAAGCCTGGAATATTAACCCAATTGTTGCTGAAATAAGAAGTGGTTCTTCTTTATTTTTGTTTTGTTTTCGTGGTTTTAAAAATGGCAATCAAGAAAGTGGCTGAGAATCTGGAAGTAATTATGTTTCAGAAAATAATGGATGAGATTGAGATAACGAAACAAACCCTGCGACAGGGCAGTAAGGAGCTGAAAATTGAACTGAGCAAAATGACGCAGGAGCTTAAAGAAATAGGGGATCCTGTGAGAGAGGAGAATGAGATCAGAGATGAGAAAAGAAAAAATAAAGGGAAGATACAAGTCCTGGAGATTGGAACAAATGTGGAATTGGAAAAAGATCTGGAGTTTATGGATATTAGAAATAAAATCTACTGTTTGGAATTTAACGTTATCTCTGAAGAAATTAATGAAGATATTAGAGATAAAGTTATCAATGGCTTGGATAATCTTCTGGACTGGAATGACGTGATGGAGCTTGATATAGAGAAAATCTATGGAATTAACTGCAGCCATGTGACAATGGAAAAACTCTCAAGAGATGAGCCAGTGCATTTTGTAAAAAAGAAGAACAGAGATATGACTTTACAACAATATTTCAGCAACTTATTCAGAATTGATGGCAAGAAAATATTTGGGATAGAGGAAATTCCCATCAGACTCTTATTATATGACTATGGTTATGACAGCAAGATTATTATGGAATACTGATAATGGAAGATTGGACACTGAAATTACTGGACTTAACAGGACTATTGAAGATGGAAGATGGAATTAATATGGATAATGGAATAATGGCTATTGAAATTATTGGACCTAACAGATTTTGATGAGATGGATTAATCGATATGTTTATTTGGACTATGGTTATGACAATAAGATTATTATTATTATTAACGAGATGGATTAATCGACATGTTTATTAGGAGAAAAATTGATAGATATATTTCTTAAAGAACTGAAACCTCTCTTTGACTTTTTGTGGAAAGAATAAAGTAATGTTTATGAGATTTGATGATTAATTAAGATAACTACTGGAGGAAAGTGATTTTATAATATAATTTAAGATACAGGATTGTTATATATTGTAGACCTATAACTGATTTGATCTGCGACAAATGGGAAGTCAACATTTTATTTTTTTGTTTAATCATTTTTGTTTTGTTTTGTTTTTTGTCTTTGAATGTTTTATGATTTTGTTTTATATGTTTTATTAAAATTTGAATAAAAATTATTGTAAAAAAAAAGAAATGTAAACAACAGGAAGGATCTTTTTATCATATGTGGTGGTTGTGTAAACAGGCAAAATTATTTTGGGCACAGATAGGTAGGATGATGCAAAAAATTCTAAAGATAAATATTCAGTCAAAACCAGAATTTTTTTTATTGGGTTTTATGGATAAACAAATAGAAAAGAAATATGGAAGAATAATATTATATATGATCACGGCAGCAAGATTATTATATGCACAAAAGTGGAAAATGGAATCAACACCAACAACGGAAGAATGGCTATTGAAATTAATGGACTTAGTAGAGATGGATAAATTGACATGTCTACTTAGAGAAAAATCGACAGATACATTTCTTAAGGAATGGAAGCCTCTCTTAGACATTTTGTTGAAAGATAAAAATGAAATGATGATAATGGGATTTGACGATTAATTAAGATAGACTATGGAGAAAAGTGATTTTGTATGTATTAAGGGACACGTTTGATATATATTATATATTTATAGCTGATCTGTGACAAGTCGGAAGTCAAAAAATTTTATTTTTATTTTTATTTGTATTGTGTTATGTTTTTGATTTTGTTTTGTTTGTTTTATGAAAATTTGAATTAAAAAAATTATTAAAAAAAACAAAGACTTACCATTTGCTAAGGCAGCTATAATTTATTTTTTTATTGTTTTACTGCAGTCTGTGGTGGAGTACTCTCAGCGGTTAACTGCTGGAACCTGACATTCCTTTTCCTTCAAATGTCCAGATGTACCAGGGTGGAAATGGTGGCCTGTCTACTGCTTGAAATGTTGGCTGCCAGCTAGGGGTCACCAGGTCGCAGGGAGGAGCCTCTACAAAGATGCTAAAATAGCGTTAATTACTAGAAAGAAGAAGAAAGAAAGAAAGAAAGAAAGAAAGAAAGAAAGAAAGAAAGACTATTGCTAGAGAAAATAAGCCTCTTAAACGTTATCAATAATTTTGGGCCCAGTAAAAAAAATCACCAAATGCTTCCACTTGACATCCATTGCCTGTGACCATACACAGGTTGTGACCATACACAGACTATTTGTGACTATGGACAAGTTTACAAAGTTTGGAACAGACAGAAAGACAACAGCAGTAGTGGGAGAAAATATAATTCTTTTCTTATTTTAAAATCTTCCCCACTGATGCTGTTAGGTCCATGATACAGAAATGCATAGTAGGGACGTGTCCAGCTTAAACAGGCTTTTATTATGCGAGCCACTGGAATGTAGGTAAGGGTCAGGTCACCAGGAAATAAACCGACGTTTTATATCAAAAGTCAAATAAAGGCCACTTTGGTTCTATTTCCCATAAAGCCCAAGCTGGTTTAGATAGGACAAGTGAACTATAGTTTTACAAGCACTGGGGATTTCAATTTAACCCCAACAATGCTAATGAACTTCTTGGAAAATGAGCATGAAATTGCGTACCATGTAGACACACTTATCTTCTCAATATTATTTTCTGCTATTATATCTAAATCCCAGTCAATGAAATCTATCTGAAAATAATTGCTTTTTTTAAAAAAAAAAAAAACTTTTTTTTGCCACAAGCGTGCCCTTATCAGAGCTCTCAATTATTGCTATAATTTGAATAAAAGAAGGGGGAAAAAAACATTGAATGCAACAATGAAACCCTTTTTGTATGTAATTATTAGCATATTTTCTTACTGAATAGGAGAAATTATGTAAAAACTAGAGTTCCCTAAGGGTCTGTGAGAGGTGGAAGAAGATACTGTGACTAGAAGGGGAATTTCAATGACATATTCAGTTTGCTAACTTCTGAAGGGTTGTTCTTTTTTAACAATATTTTGAATATAAATTATAGGCTTGTTACTGTTGAAATGAAACTTGTTATACAGAATAATTTCAGAAGTCAGTGCTTCAGATGAACTAGTATCTTGTCTGTGAAACCTCAGGTTACGAAAAGTGTTTAGTGCAATGTTTAGTGTGTGGGCCCAGGCAGGTGCATAGATTTATAGATCAAGAGTTTCCCCTCAGATCCATTCTAAGGCCTAGGGTTGCCAGGACTGAGCATACCAAACCCTGAGATTTCAGGGGCGGATCCTAGTGATCTCATAGGGGGCTGGCCCTGGCGATGTCATAGGGGTGTGTGCCCTAGTGATGTCATTAAGCATGATACATTAAATATCAACCACACTTGCTTGGAGCATGCGACTCAAAAAACTCTCTGATTTGGAAATTAAGATAGAAATCTTAGTTAAATAAGGGTGTTTTCAGGTCCAGGTGAAGTGATGGGATCATTCCTTCTTACCTGCTTAGAGATTCTGGGTAAGGAACATTTAATCTAGGCTACTCGCTTCTGGCAAGAAGGGATTAAGTGCTCTCAGGTCAGGCCAGTCACCATAAGGCCACTGTAGGAAGAAGAGAGCCTAGTGTTGTGGAGATGTTAGATGTGAGCACTCAGGAGAAAAGGTGGATGCCCCTGAAGGCTGCAATTCTAAACACACTTGCTAAGGAACTAAGCCCCATAGAACTCAACAGGACATACTTCTTGGTAGATATGGTTAGGATTGTGTTGTTGGTAAGGCTTGACTAGGAATCCTCTGCAACGCTATCCATATCAAAGCAGGGTTGGCAACCCCCGGCCTGGAATGTCCTGCCTGCCTTTTAACATGGCTGATCCAAACTTCTTCACAGATTTGACCTTTCACTGCAGACAGAGGTTTGAGAAATGAGCAAGAATTAAGAAGATTCTCTACTCTTTCCTGCCTACTCTGTGGGCTGCTATAAACTCATTTTGACAGCCAACCCAATTCCAGTGAGTAATAATTGACAGAGAGAAAACACACATGGTTTGGTCTACCTTCACAGGTAGTAGATTGGGAACAACAACAATTGAAGCCACACTTCCTAGCATGTGAATTCTCTTTTACCACTATTGGGCAAGAAACAAACCATAATGCAAATAACAAGGTGCATCATGAGTGGATATAAGGGAGTTGAGCTGGCCACATAGAACCACTGGTTGTGTTTCTATGGATGTAAGGGAGTAAGGTTAGAGGTAAAGGAAATGCAAATAGAAAAAAACAAAAGAAAGTAATGATTTCCTAAATGCAATACCATACCAACCACAACAGGATTCCTATGAGTAAGAGAGAAAACTCAGCATCCCACAACCAGTCAGGGTTCCTAATCAAAACTAAAAAAAATTCTGGCAGCCAGTCAACCAAGGTCACAGAAATCCCCATGCAACACAACCTGCAGAGGCTTCAGTTAGTACAGAATGCTATGGCACAATTGCTGACAGGAATGAGACCCTATCAGCACATAATGCTTCTGCACATGTTGCCAATTTGCTACCAGGCCAAGTTCAAGGTGTGCTTTCCATGTTACATGTTTCACATAGTACTGGTTCTGCTCTTGTAAGAAATTTATCCTTTACTGTGGCAGTACCTATGCTCAGAGCTTGGAAAAGTTACTTTTTTGAACTACAACTTCCATCAACCAAATCCAGTGGCCATGCTGGCTGGGGCTGATGGGAGTTGTAGTTCAAAAAAGTAACTTTTCCAAGCTCTGCCTATGCTTTGGAACTCCCTGCCTATTTCCATTAGGCAGGCACCTTGATTGTACTAATTTTGGCACCTGCTAAAAACATTTTTGTTTAGGCAAGCCTATCCAGGCATGTAGAAGCTATTAGGTTTTTTTTCTGTTTTTAACTCATTGTTGGCTTTAATATTGTGAATGTTTTTAAATACCTGTCTTTAACTGTTTTTGCCAATAATTTTATTGTTTTAATTCCTTCTATAAACCACTTTGAGGATTTTTTTTTTACAATAAACAGTATATAAATGTTGTAAATAAAATATATAAATAAATTTCTGGGTCACTGTCTTCAGTCTCTTTCCTCTTTTATACTGAGTCAGGCCATTTGGTACCTTCCAGCTCAGTACTGCAAACACAGGCTAGCATTGGCTCTCCAGGGTCTCCAGGATTCTAGGCTATAGTCTCTTCCAGAGATTGAATTTTGGACCTTTGCATGTAAAGCATGTGCCCTACTACTGAGCTACAGCTAGATTTTATAATTGTTCTTTTCATTTCACTAATGAATGTACAGCATACTAAGGCAGATCCACAATACATTTAAAGCACATGAATCCCACCACAGAATCCTGGGGATTGTAGTTTGCAGCACACAGCCGGGAAATGAAGAGGCAAGGCAAGATGAGGTGTGGGTAAATCAAGGGCCACGTTTATTGGAATAAAGCCAATTACATGTTTGATTGCATAATAAAATGATCTGCAGAGACAAGTGTGGAACCTAACTCATACCCAATCAGGTGAGGACACCCTGCTATGAGAAAGGGAGTGGTCCAAGCCAATCCCTTTCTCCGGGCCTCATCCCTGCAGGGTGGTTAGGGAGGCCTTCCTGCTCCACTCCCCAAGGGCCTCACAACTCTGAGTGGGTGTTACAGGTTAGCCCCAAAGGTGAGACTTATCCTGCCAACAGGCTGCACAACCTGGAAGGCAGGCCTCAGAACCCACCAATCATCTTAAAGGGTGCCTAAGGGTGCTCAACAAACCCTTCCTTGTGAAATTCCGCACATATCCACCAAACGGGACCAAATAACCTATTTACATATTAAACTACAAGGCCAGGAAATCAGCCAAATGAAATTAAACCAAATATAATAGAGCAAAACAGCCAAATTAGAAGAACAGTACAGGGTATGCAAAAAATTTACCAGCAAAGGAATGCTGATGAGCTAAAAATTCCTACCCAACCCAGAGGCGACCAGTTAAACTTGTACTGCCCTAAAGGGAGAGTGGCTGGGTGTTGTGTAAGGCCAGAAAAAGGCTGAGGGGAGACGGAGCAGGGCTTAAAGAGCCACCCTGCTCCGCCCCCTATGCGACAGGTGCGTGTGTTAATTATAAGGGGGAAACTACATTTCCCAGAATTCTTTGGGGGAAGTCATGTGCTTTATATGTGGATTAGATGTGCTTTCAATGTATTATGAGGATCTGCATGCATATTGTTGTTGTTGTGTGCCTTCAAGTCGACCATGACTTATGGTGACCCTATGAATCAGTGACCTCCAAGAGCATCTGTCATGAACCACCCTGTTCAGATCTTGTAAGTTCAGGTCTGTGGATTCCTCTATGGAATCAATCCATCTCTTTTTTGGCCTTCCTCTTTTTCTACTCCCTTCTGTTTTTCCCAGCATTATTATCTTTTCTAGTGAATCATGTCTTTTCATGATGTGTCCAAAGTATGATAACCTCAGTTTCATCATTTTAGCTTCTAGGGATTGTTCTGGTTTAATTTGTTCTAACACCCAATTATTCGTCTTTTTCGCAGTACATGGTATGCGCAAATCTCTCCTCCAACACCACATTTCAAATGAGCTGATTTTTCTCTTATCAGCTTTTTTCACTGTCTAACTTTCACATCCATACATAGAGATCGGGAATACCATGGTCTGAATGATCCTGACTTTGGTGTTCAGTGATACATCTTTGCACTTGAGGACCTTTTCTAGTTCTCTCACAGCTGTCCTCCCCAGTCCTAGCCTTCTTCTGATTTCTTGACTATGGTCTCCATTTTGGTTAATGACTGTGCCAGGTATTGATAACCCTGGACAAGTTCAATGTCCTCATTGTCAACTTTAAAGTTACATAAATCTTCTGTTGTCATTACTTCAGTCTTTTTCACGTTCAGCTGTAGTCCTCCTTTTGTGCTTTCCTCTTTAACTTTCATCAGCATTTGTTTCAAATCATTACTGGTTTCTGCTAGTAGTATGGTATTGACTGCATATCTTAAATTATTTATATTTCTCCCTCCAGTTTTCACACCTCCTTCATCTTGGTCCAATCCCTCATTCTGTATGATATGTTCTGCCCACAGATTAAACAGATAGGGTGATAAGATACACCCCTGTCTCACACCCTTTCCGATGGGGAACAAGTGGTTTCTCCATATTCTGTCCTTACAGTAACCTCTTGTCCAGAGTATAGGTTGTGCATCAGGACAATCAGATGCTGTGGCACCCCCATTTCTTTTAAAGCATTCCATAGTTTTTCATGATCTACACAGTCAAAGGCTTTGCTGTAATCTATAAAGCACAAGGTGATTTCCTTCTGAAATTCCTTGGTCCATTCCATTATCCAACAAATGTTCGCGATATGATCTCGGGTGTCTCTTCCCTTTCTAAATCCAGCTTGGATGTTTGGCATTTCTCGCTCCACATATGGTAAGAGCCTTTGTTATAGAATCTGGAGCATTACTTTACTTGCATGGGATATTAAGGCAATAGTTCGATAATTACTGCATTCCCTGGGATCCCCTTTCTTTGGAATTGGGATATATATTGAACGCTTCCAGTCTGTGGGCCATTGTTTAGTTTTCCATATTTCTTGTCAATTTTTTGTCAGAATTTGGACAGATTCAGTCTCAGTATTTTGTAGCAGCTCTATTGGTATGCCGTATGTTCCTGGTGATTTGTTTCTTCCAAGAATTTTAAGAGCAGCTTTCACCTCACATTCTAAAATTTCTGGTTCTTCATCATACGGGTCCTCCGTGAATGAATCTGTCATCCTTGCATCTCTTTTATAGAGTTCTTCAGTGTATTGCTTCCATCTTCCTTTTATTTCATCTTGGTCAGTCAGTGTGTTCCCCTGTTGATTATTCAACATCCCTACTCATGGTTTAAATTTCCCTTTCATTTCTCTAATCTTTTGGAATAGGGCTCTTGTTCTTCCCTTTTTGTTGTCTTGTTCAATTTCTATACAATAATTATTGTAATAGTTCTCTTTGTCCCTATATACTAGTCACTGTATTGTTGCATTTAGGGTTCTGACAGTGTTTCTATATCCTTTTGCTTTTCTTCTCTCTTTAACCATTTTAAGAGTTTCTTCAGTCATCCATTTAGGTCTTTCTTTTTAACGAGAGGTATTGTCTTTTTGCATTCTTCCCTGATAATGTCTCTGACTTCATTCCATACTTCTTCTGGTTCTCTGTCATCTAAGTTTAAAGCCTCAAATCTGTTCCTTATTTGATCTTTATATTCTTCTGGGATGTTATTTAAATTGTATGTTGGCATTATGTTTGCTTTCTTGTTCTTCTTTAGCTTTACTCTGATTTTCGATACGACCAGTTCATGATCTGCACCATAGTCTGCTCCTGGTCTTGTTTTCACAGAAAGTTTGGAACTTCTCCATTTTCTGCTTCCAATTATATACTCAATTTGATTCCTATATTGACCATCTGGTGATGTCCACATGTACAGTCGTCTTTTTGGTTGCTCAAAAAATGGTTTTCCAAGAAACAAATTATTGCCTTCACACAATGGCATGCATAACTGAGATCTGGGTGGGTGAGCAGGGAGGAGTTGGTCTCTCTCAGCTGTGCCCACCAGGATACTCAGTACAGCATCACGGTGGATCTGAGGGCCGGGGAGGGGGGGTTGCTGTGGTCTATAGGAGTTCTATCCCCCTCTTCAAGCACCATGTCCATGTAACTACTGGCCTTGAGTGTTTGAACTTTGAGCTGGGCCAGAGGGACAGATTGGGGATCCTGTTAGTGTACCGCCCACCCCACTGCCTAACAGACTCCCTGACTGAGCTGACAGAGGTGGTCTTGGAGGTTTTGTTGAGATCTCCTAGACTATTGGTACTGGGCAATGTCAACATTCATGCCGAGGCCATCTTATCTGGGGCGGCTCAGGACTTCATGGTCTCCATGACGACCATGGGGCTGTCCCAATACACCACCGGCCCAACTCATGTGGCAGGTCACACTCTGGACCTGATTTTTGCTACGGGACATGATGATAGTGATCTGTATATAGGGAGCCTTACATCAGCTCCTTTGTCATGGACAGATCACTGCTTGTTGAGGTTTAGACTCGCGATGACTTTCCCCCTCTGCAAGGGTGGGGGACCTATTAAGATGGTCCGCCCCCGGAGACTGCTGGATCCTGATGGTTTTCAAAAAGCTCTGGGGAGTTTTCCGGCTGATAAGGCTGGTGCTCATGTCGACACCCTGGTCGATCTGTGGAATGCGGAAATGACCCGGGCAGCTGACATGATCGTTCCTGTGCGCCCTCTCCTTTGTAGAGCTCATACAGCTCCATGGTATACTCCGGAGCTGAGGGCAATGAAACAGTATAGGAGACGGCTTGAGTGCAGATGGAGACGGACTCCTGACGAATGCAACTTTGCACTGGTGAGTGCTTATAATAAGACGTATTTTGGGGCAGTGTGGGCAGCAAAGAAACAACATATCACTGCCTCTATTCAATCTTCTATTTCCCATCCAGCAGAGCTTTTTCAAACTGTCAAAGGGCTCTTACATTCTGGCCCTAAGGACGTGATTGAATCTTCTAAAGCTCGCTGTGACGAATTTGCCAACCACTTCCAGAATAAAATCTCTTGCATCCGTCAGGACTTAGACTCCAATGTTATAGCAGTGGAATCAAATGAGGTCTCCGGAGCACAGTCTGGTCATATTTTATTGGATGAGTTTCAATTGGTGCAGCTTGAGGACGTTGACAAGGTGCTTGGACAGGTGCATGCAACCACTTCTGTGTTAGATCCTTGCCCCTCTTGGCTAATAAAAGCTAGCAGGGATGGCACTGCCGGCTGGGCCAGGGAAGTGATTAATGCCTCACTATGTGAGGGAGTGGTCCCGAACTGCCTTAAGGCGGCGGTGGTGAGACCACTTTTGAAGAAATCTTCCCTGGACCCAGATAATTTGAATAACTATAGGCCGGTAGCAAATGTGCCATTCCTGGGCAAGGTTCTGGAAAGGGTGGTTGCATCCCAGCTCCAGGCACTCTTGGATGAGACCGATTATCTGGATCCATTTCAATCGGGTTTCAGGCCCGGTTTTGGCACGGAGACGGCCTTGGTCGCCCTGTATGATGACCTTTGTCAGGAGAAAGACAGGGGGAGTGTAACCCTGTTGATTCTCCTTGATCTCTCAGTGGCTTTTGATACCATCGACCATGGCATCCTTCTGGGGAGGCTTGCGGATTTGGGAGTTGGAGGTACTGCTTGGCAGTGGTTCCGCTCCTATCTGGCAGGTCGTCTCCAGAAAGTAGTGCTTGGGGAGCACTACTCGATACCCTGGGCGCTCCAATATGGAGTTCCGCAGGGATCAGTTCTGTCTCCCATGCTCTTTAACATCTATATGAAGCCGCTGGGTGCTATCATCAGGAGTTTTGGAGTGCGTTCTCATCAGTACGCTGATGATATGCAGCTCTACTTCTCCTTTTCATCTTCTTCAGGTGAGGCCGTCAAGGTGCTAAACCGATGCTTGGCCGCGATAATGGACTGGATGAGAGCGAACAAATTGAAGCTCAATCCAGACAAGACTGAGATGCTGTTAGTAAATGGATCCCCTGACCAGATGATGGATGTTCGACCTGTTCTGGATGGGGTTACACTCCCCCTGAAGGAGCAGGTGCGCAGCTTGGGAGTCCTTTTGGACCCGTCCTTGTCACTTGAGGTGCAGGTGGCCTCGGTGGCACGGAGTGCTTTTTACCAACTTAGGCTGGTAGCCCAGCTACGCCCGTATCTGGACAGGGAACATCTTGCTTCAGTTGTTCATGCTCTGATAACCTCAAAATTGGACTACTGCAATGCACTATACGTGGGGCTGCCCTTGAAGGTGGTTCAGAAACTGCAGCTTGTGCAGAATGCAGCGGCCAGATTAATAACTGGGACCAAGCGGTCGGAACATGTGACACCGATTCTGGCCCACTTGCACTGGCTGCCTATATGTTTCCAGGCTCGATTCAAGGTGCTGGTTTTAATCTATAAAGCCTTACACAGCACGGGCCCTCAATACCTGATGGAACATCTCTCCTGATATGAACCTACCCGTACACTGCGCTCAGCATAGAAGGCCCTCCTCCGGGTGCCTACTCAGAAAGATGCCCGGAAGGCGACTACAAGAAAGAGGGCCTTCTCAGTAGCGGCCCCCGAACTATGGAACACCCTTCCTGACGAGGTACGCCTGGCGCCTACATTACTATCCTTTCGGCACCAGGTGAAAACCTTCCTCTTTACCCAGGCGTTCTAGTATTTTTAGTATTCTTAGTATTTTAATATTTTAGTATTTTGTATTTAATGTTGTAAAGATAGTTATATGTTCATCTTTTTCTAATTACTTTTTGACTTGTATTTAATGGGTTTAATTATGTTAATCTTAGTTTTTGCTGTATGTTTAAATTGTTGATTTGATGACCAGGTGGTTTTAAATTGAATGTAAAGTGTTTTTACTTGATGTACACTGCCCAGAGAGCTTTGCTATGGGCGGTATAAAAATTGAATTAAATAAATAAAATAAATAAATAAATTCAATAAGTCTTTCTCCTGCTTCATTTCAATCTCCTGAGCCCCATTTCCCCAAATTTCCTAGTTGTTCTCTGTTCCCTACTTTTGCATTCTAGTCCCCCATGATTATCAGCACATCTTTTGGTGTGTGATCAATTTCTTCCTGGACTTCTGCATAAAATCTCTCCAATTCCTCTTCTGTGTTTGCCATTGAAACTTGGAAGATGGTTATGTTAATAGGTTTCCCATTAAATCTCACTGATCTCACTCGCTCACACCTTGTGTTATAGCTCCTAATTGCTTTTGACACATCACTTCTCACTATTAAAGCAACCCCGTTTATTCTTAATTTATCATTTACTGCATAAAGGAAATCCACTACCACCTCCAGTATGTTTTGCAGGAATTAGAGGAATTTAATTCTGTATTCAAAAGAGTAGCTCTGTGAAGAATGAAGCTTAAGGAGGAAAGTTATAAAACACCACACTGAATCACACAATCAAAAGTAGTAGTGATGAATTTCTGATTAGAGCTTTTCTTGAGATGAAAATCAAGCAAGCTTTTACTGTCTGTTTCCAAAACACAATACTTCATTGAACAAACCGTACTCTTTGCAGATACTGAAAAAAATGGTGCATTACAGCTGAACTGGAATGCAGATAGCTAAGACAACGGCCAAATCACACAGGCATTTTCCATCCCTGTAATGTCTACTTAGGAACCTTTGCAACACATAGCCACTAATCAAAAGAAAATGCACATCACTGTACCCCCTCCTGCTAATCCTGGAGAAGACACCCCCAACCCATTTTTCAAGTCCTACTTTTGGCCTGCACTATTCTGTAATATGAATGTGATGCAGTCTCATCAAGGGGTGGGCAAATCTGTCAATTTGGTATGTCCCAGTTTCTCATTTTTCCAGTCTTAAGTTCCATGCTCCACATTTCCACATCAGCTTGCACATTGGTTTTTTTAAGTGTCCACATGAAAATTCATCAGCATTTTGGTGCAGATTTCTCCTGATGAGCACACATTTTTAATGCAGTTTTGCAAAACAACTCCCACTTCTTGGCTGCATCTTCATCCCAAATTCCCATCTCCTGAAACTACTTTTCTTTTAAAAGAAAACTGTGTCAGAACTATCTTAGGTACATTTGCACAGCTCATGTATTTAACCCTAAGCATACATTCCAATCCTTAGACATCCTGGCCTTATCATGAAAGTCCAGATTAGCCTTCTATAAAGCCTGCTAGCCAGCTAAATCCTCTGAATTCTCGACCAATCTGTGCACTATTTTTTAATAAAAAACTAAGCTGCTCTCTTGACAGCCTCATTACCATATGGTTTTGTGTAAGAAGAATCACTCTGAATATATGCAACAGCTTGAAACTGAAGGTAGATCTTTAAATGGAGCAGAAGTGAGTATCTGGAAATACAGTGTCCCCCCCTCCTTCCTTGTAATCCTATGTTAATCCATTTTGTATTCCTTGTGGCTTTAGATTTGAATGTGGAAGTCACAAAAGGTTCTAAGAGAGAAAAATGTTTAAAAAGAAAAGAAAATGAAAAGGAGCCTGGATTAAAATCCCCAGAGCTGTATCTATAAGGAATGTTTGCAATCTGCAAAAGAAAAGATCAAACCCAGGAGCTAATCTCTTCCTGTCTTGATTTCTCTTATTTTGTCATGACCTTGATTCTCTCCCACGTCTTTCCTCTCTCCTCTCCTCTGTTTCGAACTGGCTGCTTTACTGCATCCCACCCATCTCAGGGCAGGCCTCTCCAGCATTAGCTGGCTTTTTTCATAGACCCCACACTGAGATCACTCAGGCAAAGAAGGGGTTTAGCTTGATATCAGCAACATGTGCCAAGATGACAACTCAATTGATTTTTTCTATGTGTGCGTGTAACTTGCAATGGAACTGTAATGATTTTAGTCATCACATACTGTTACTATAAATGTATGTGGAGCATTCTTTTAAGCTGATAACAGATCAGAACGGGGTACTGATCTGGCTGGCTTGCAGCATCAGTTGACATTGAAGCTTTTGAGAAAAACAATCACACAGAATATTTCAGTGCTTAGCACCTCGAGAAGGATGCTTGTAAGGAATTCCACGGGGGGGAAAGGCTATTTTGTTTTATTTTGCTATATGATTTAAGTCTCATAAAGAGCTGTTTCTCATCTCAAAGAAAAAAGGAAAACACGTTTTTAGACACAGTCAAATCCCTTCCAACTAGTAAAGGTGGTATTAAATCTGAGTGCTATGAATGTACCTCAAAAACCTTGATGTGGTTTCAGTCCATATCATTGCCTTTGAATCTTAGCTGAAATTTTGATCACCATTTCAGCATTTCTCTTTAATAACAAATTTCAGCATTTCTCTTTAATAACTGAAAAATAAAGCTCCAGCAAATTCTGATCCTGCTTACATTTAATGCTAAGTGAATTCTGGACACACACACACACAGATGCACCTCAGTCCTAGTACTGAGGTGTACATATCTCCATTCTAGCAGCACACTGAAGGCATCTCCCATGGAATAAATGCTTTCTCCTTTTCATCCTTCAAAGTAAAATAGCACAGGGTCTCCTTGGTATGAATGTTTGACAAATAAGATATATCTAATGTAAAGGAACTAGACCATAGCCTGGTTTGCAATGAATCCTTGCATGGCTGCTGATCCTCTTCATGTGAAGGGCGAGCAGGTGTGTGAACTTCACTACAGACATAATATCACATATGGCATGGGCACACAATGGCAGAGGTCTGTATGCACTCAAATGGAGGAGGGAAAAATAGCACAAACTGGGCCTCCATGTAGAATGCTTGTGTCAGACACATATTATGTGTATATTGAGGTATGTGTGCCCATGATTTCACAATGAAAAAAGGGTCATCACTGAAATAAAAAAAAACCAAACTGGGCCTTTGGTTGTAATTTATTATTTCCATGTCCTTTCACAGTGAGTGAGCACACAGCCCAAGCTGCTGAGATGAGAGTGTCTGCTTCCATGTATCTTCCATTTGGAGCATCATATTCCTGAGTAAGCTATTCTAATATAATGTTTGTCCCAGTTGAATATTGGTGACTTTGGGGTGGGTGTAGTTGAAAACCATCCCAAAGATTTTGGTGAAGGAGGATGTCTAGGACAGGGGAAAGTTTGGGTGAATGGGGGTATAGATTTTGCATTTGACAAGGTAATCCAAGGGTGACCTCTTTTTTAACTTTCAAAAGCCAGCCTTCCACGAGATTTGAAACAGGATTACTAATGCCCCTGGGACCTTATATGTCGATGTAGCATTATTGCCAGGGACATTGCATGGGGGAAAATGCATCCCACCCTTGGACCACTTCATAAACAACTGAAAGTATAGCACCTTCACCCACCCCAAAATCAAATGCTCCACCCAATGTCTCCAAATTCTCCCCACTTTTCTTGGGACAAAAGGTCAAAGAAGGTGAGGGACTTCACCCAGTCCTGCCCTAAGTTGCCCAAGTGTCCTTTCCAGATGGAATAATCTGTGAAATTTGATTCTTCCACTTTCTTATTCTTCAAATATTAAATTCAGTTCTCCAGGTTTCATAAAAATTCTTCATCATTTTAGTGCACATTTCTCCTAATAAACACAATTTTGTATGCAGTTTTGACTAAAGTGCACATTTTTTTCAAGCAATGTCTCCTAATACAATGCATTGTGCATGTTCTTTTCACTAATGTATTCATTTTTATACACGTTTCCCCAATATATGCATTTTTGTAAACTTTGTTTGTAAACTTTATTTGGAGAACTGCATTGCATTGTTATATTGCCCCCTAGTCTCTGCAATTAGAATTCCTTTAATCTGTTAGCAACTGATCAAGCCTTTGTCTCTATAATCATGAAGGGATGAGTTGTTCCTCTTGCCCACTTCTCACTATCCAGTGGCCACTAGAAGATCTCAAGATGTTGCATCATTCTGATGAGGAAATCCACCAAAAGAGGAGTGCCATATCTACTACTGTTGCTGCTAAAGAGCAGAACTCTCCTCAAATGAAATGCTGCACTGTGCCACATTGCCACTGGATAGTGAGAAGTGGGCAATTCTGTGAATCTTTAGCCTTATTCCATGCTGAAACTGACCCCTGATTTTGTCACAATTTTCACTCCCATCCTTACTTGTGAGCTGAAAGTTCAGAACTGTAAAGCACAATGTTCAAGAGGACTCATGTTGGAAGGCACATGACTCACTTCAGATACTTCAAATATGATCGCCTCCTTGAAAATAGGACAAGGGGTAGTTCTTGCAAACAGGTTGTTGAGATATTGCAAATGGGTAGTTGGCAAAAGTGTTTTTTTTCCCCACTTATCTCATTGCTCCCGGAAAGGGTAAGATTAACTGAGAAAAAAAATACAGAAAAGGGTAATCTTTACCTGAAGCCCCATCCCTTCTTCCTGTTACTCAGCTGTTCAGTGAGAGGGTGTGTTGTGGGAGGGTACATAAGATTAGGCAGTGGGACAGAAGCAGCCAGGGAGGGGAGGGGCACATTGCACACTTCTGAACTAGAGAACAAGGGCATGTTTCTTGGAGACTATGTATGCTGACCAGAGAATGTTCACATTGACCAGAGAATGTGCCAAATTCTATCAAGACATACACATTCATAAAACCCTGTTAAGGATTATGCATAATGGCCAGAGTGTATACAAAATGCAGTCAACCTATGCACATCCCCCAAAGCCTGTTGGACTTTGTGCATATTGCCTTGAGAGTGTACAAAATGCAGTCGAGACATGCATACTCCCCAAGGCCTGTTGGAGATTTTGTACAATGTCCAGAACATGTTCAAAATGCAGCCAAAATGAGATTATGTATATTGTCCAGGAAATGTGCACAATCTCCTCCTCCTCATGGACAGATTATGTGCATAATTTCCATGAGGCCTAGTGAATGTGCACAATTGCTGCTTGCTCTGCACATTAACTGCTCAACTTACATTACTTCTAATATATATATGGAAACAAAGAATGCTCAATAGGTGAGTGAAAGCAAAAATGCCATTTCACTCAGCACACATGTTTTTAAAATGCGGAAGATATAAAGTGAAATCAAAAGGCATTTCTTTTAAAAAGACAATATTTATGTGGTGTTTGTCAAATTACGACACCCTCATTCTGGAAAACACTTTTCACCAACTTGTTTTAACATTATTGAAGGTTTTGTGTTTCTAAAGCGTTTCAGTTTTAGAGCAATGTCCTTTAATTGGGGTGGGCCCTCTGAATAGATGATAACAATCAGCACATCCAGATAAGGGTGGCTTGACTTTGTGTGGCTTTTCTTCTTCATATTCCCCCACAGTGGGTTTATTAAAACAATGACTTCACATAAAGGAGAGACAAACAGGCATTTGAACAGATGGCTTTAATAAAGATTCTATAATATATCTGCCACAAACAGTTATGCATTGGCACTAAAGCGGCACCAGGATATGACTTAGAATAAAGGACTTCCAAATGGCTTGTGCTCTCAGTGGAGAAGTGCTAGATTAAAATATAACAGTTACAATGTAGATCTATATATACTACATAGATCAAAAGAATTCACACCACAGACTTTCCCTACGTTCAAAGGAAGAACCACGGTCCTTTCAGACTAATAAAACTTAAAATACAAACTGTAGCTAGCATAAAACAGTGCAGACTTTTTAAGATTTATATTCTCAGTTACGGTAAGATATCTGTTGCATTTTGTTGCACAATAAAATCTGAAAAGTATATGATCCAGATAAAAGTTTGCAAAAAGAGTTATGGGTAGATTTATTTTTTGTCAGTTTCCAAGCATGACAGCTCTGTCCTCAGTCTCCAGTTCTAAGATGCACTGACCGTGACATCATACAATGGAGTCTATGGATGGCAGAATCAGCCTATTTCTCTCTGTCACTTTTGCATGGGCAAATCCATTATACAAAATTTCCATTTTAGTCTGTGATTTAAAACACACACACACACACACACACACACATCAGTATTTAAACACGCATTCTTAAAGATATTTAAGAACTTCAACCTGCTTATTTCCACCTCCTTCCATTTTCCTTTTGTGCCATACCTTCTTAGTCCTTGCCCTCATGTTTACAATCTATAATTTAAAAACATTTTGGGCACCATGATGGGAGCATTTTTTTTTATTTTGGCTGAAGAGTGGGATTAAACAATAATACTTCCCCCCACATTCAAAATATACCTTTTTCACTGTATGTTGATATATTTTCCGAGTCAAGAAATGCAGCTTAACAATTATGAAGTGTGAAAGCTGGAAGATAACTACATTCTTAGTCTAGAAGATGTGGGCCAGGTGCATTTGTATGGAATTATGCAAAGATCAGATTCCACATGCATCTCTATTGGGACCCAGGTAACAGGAGCCAAGTAATGACTAATTATGGTTAGGAATAGATGGATTAATCTAATTCCAGTTTGCAACAATTTTGATACTTTATAATTTTTGTCCAGTTTCTTGTGGATTTTAAAACGGGAATCCACATGTAATTCAGCCTCCTCCCCACAAAAGTAAATTACTCACTGTTAGAAAGCAGTTTGAAGGCTGCCTTCCAAAGATATTTTTTTTTGTTACAGCAAGCATGGGAAACATTTGTATGCCTTTAAGTGGAAACTTCTAGGGGCCGCATCCATTGGTGGGCAGGACTAGAGACATGTGGGCAGAGCAATAGCTTTATCTCTTAACTCTGTAGAATAGTCTATATTAACCTTTGCAGATAAGGCTATAAGTCCACACCCAAACACCTCCACATCCTGGTGAGCAAGAGGCATTATAACAGATCACGGACACATTTCAGTCAGGCAAAGGCTGGTAAGTGGTGTGCTCCGGAGAACTGGATAGAGAGTTGGGGAGAGCTGAAAATAGTCCCCTGGGATGGTAATTCCCTGCCCTGTTTTATGGGTAAAAAAGTCTTTGAGTGACTAGAGATGGTGGGCTTCGTGGCATATGGCATAAAAAATGGGAGTGACAATTTGGAGGAAGAACTCTTACTACCTTTACAGTCTACAATGAATCTTATTCTGCAAGAGGGAAAGATACCGGATAGTTGGAAAAATGCTAATATAACATTAATACCTAAAGAGGAGCAAGATTTAACTAAAACAAAAAATTATCGACCAATATCTCTATTGAATAATGACTATAAAATTTTTACAATGATCTTGGCAGAAAGATTGAAAATAATATTGCAACAATTTATTCAGGAAGATCAATCAGGGTTTTTACCTAAAAGACAATTACGTGACAACGTCAGGAATGTCTTGAATGTCTTGGAATATTTAGAACAACGAAATGATAAACAAGCAGATTTGATTTTTTTAGATGCTGAAAAAGCATTTGATAATTTGAATTGGAAATTTATGTTTCAGGTTTTGGAGCAAATGGATTTTGGAGACAATTTTATAAAATGGATTAGATCGATTTATACATCTCAGAAGGCTCAGATAATTGTTAACGGAGATTTAACGGATTCATGTGAAATACAAAAGGGTACAAGACAGGGATGTCCTTTATCTCCTCTTTTATTTATTCTGGTCTTAGAAGTGCTGCTTAGAGATATAAGGCAAGATAAAAGAATTTCGGGATTAAAGATAAAAAAAGAAGAATATAAATTGAGAGCATTTGCTGATGATTTGATAATTGTACTAGAAAATCCTTTGGAAGGAATTAATGTATTGATGGACAAATTAAAAGAATTTGGACCGTTAGCAGGATTTAAGATCAACAATCAAAAAACAAAGATGTTGGTGAAAAATTTAACTTTAAGGGAACAGAAAGAGTTAATGGACAAGACAGATTTTACAATAGAGAAAAAGTTGAAATATTTAGGTATCATTATGACAAATAAAAATTCAAAGTTGTTTCATAATAATTATGAAAAATTATGGACAGAGATTAAGAAAGACTTGCTAAGATGGGATAAACTACAACTGTCATTAATGGGTAGAATATCTGTGATAAAAATGAATGTATTACCGAGAATGATGTTTTTGTTTCAAACAATACCTGTAATATCCTCTGATTTACCTTTTAAACAATGACAAAAAGATATCTCTAAATTTGTATGGCAAGGAAAAAAACCAAGAGTCAAATTTAAATTACTACAAGATGCCAAAGAAAGAGGAGGACTGGGATTACCAAATCTGAGACTTTATTTTGCTGCCTGCTGTCTAGTCTGGATAAAGGAATGGATCTTATTGAGGAATAAAAGACTACTGGATTTGGAGGGCCATAATTTGAAGTGGGGATGGCATGGATATCTATGGTATGACAAAGTAAAAGTAAATGTAGACTTTAACAATCATTTTATAAGACGTCCTCTGTTGAAAATATGGAATAGATATAAACCAAGGTTTTACTCGAAAATACCATTATGTGTCTCAAGCCAAGAAGCGTTTTATAGAAGAGAAATGGCTGGAAAAAAGAAATGGTTAACTTATCAAGAACTATTAGAAAATGTACATGGAGAATATACAATGAAAGAGAGAGAACAACTGACAAAGGAAGGATATAGTTTTCAATGGTTTGCCTATTTACAATTGTTAGAAAGATATAAAATGGACAAGAAAATGTATGGGTTTGAAATAAGTAAATCTGATTTTGAAATAGGACTGTGTACAAATGATGAAAATATAATTGCAAAAATGTATAAACTCTTATTGAAAATGGATATGGAGGAAGAACAAGTAAAAGAGTGTATGGTAAAGTGGGCAAAAAATTTTGGTTATAATATACAAATGGATCAATGGGAAAATATGTGGAAAAAAGGTTTGAAATTTACACTATGCTATAATCTTAAAGAAAATTTTTATAAAATGATGTACCGTTGGTACATGACTCCAGAAAAGTTGTCAAAAATGTATAGTAATGTTTCTAATGTTTGTTGGAAATGTAAACAACAAGAAGGATCATTTTATCATATGTGGTGGTTATGTAAAAAGGCAAAATCATTTTGGGCACAGATAGGTAGGAAGATGCAAAAAATTCTAAAGATAAATATTCAGTCAAAACCAGAATTTTTTTTATTGGGTTTTATGGATAAACAAATAGAAAAGAAATATGGAAGAATAATATTATATATGATTACGGCAGCAAGATTATTATATGCACAAAAGTGGAAAATGGAATCAACACCAACAATGGAAGAATGGCTATTGAAATTAATGGACTTAGTAGAAATGGATAAATTGACATGTTTACTTAGAGAAAAATCGACGGATACATTTCTTAAGGAATGGAAGCCTCTATTGGACTTTTTGTTGAAAGATCAAAATAAAATGATGATACTGGGATTTGACGATTAATTAAGACAGCCTATGGAGAAAAGGGATTCTGTATGTATATATTAAGGGACAGGTTTGATGTATATTATATACTTATAGCTGATCTGTGACAAATCGGAAGTCAACTATTTTATTTTCATTTTTTGTTGTTGTATTGTTATGTTTTTTTGACTTTGTTTTGTTTGTTTTTGGAAAAAATTGAATAAAAATTATAAAAAAAAAAATGGGAGTGACAGGACGAGATCACATCTCACTCCTTCCTGCAAAATTGAACAGAAGAAAGATGACTGCCCCATTTACAGCCAAGCTCATCTGGTGGAAAGGAGTGTAGAATCATGTTCTGATCTGCTGCAGAACAGGTGTGCTCTGGAATGTGGACATCCCAAATCCCCCAAGCTTCCCTAATTATGGGGATATTTAGGAAGCAGGGCAGAAACAGCTTGCTTTGACTTGTTTTCCAGGGAAAAACCTACGCTGGTTTTCTGTGGGCCAAACATCTACAGAATGTTGTGCAAGGATTTCCATTCCCTTACCCTCCCTCCTTATCATGGGCAGATGGAGGAGGTGACCTTCTGTGTCACAACTGAGGATGAGAGAGATGCAGAGGCACGTTGCCTGTCTCATGCAGGACAGCCAATAAGTGATGGATGTTGGCTACTGATTTAAGGCTGTCAAACTTGCTTCCCTGAGCAGTTTTCATTGAGAATGGGGAACTAACTACACCAGCACAGGAGCTGGCCTAGTTTATTTCCCTCCCATTGGAATCATTGTAACAAGGAGATAGAGAGAGAGAGAGAGAGAGGATATAAACCCAGCAGAGCATATGAAAAGGTTGTTCATCAGTTTCTAGTTTTTCCTCCCCTCTCCTTTGTTTTTTTTTTGGATTGTTCTGCCCATGTGTCCTTGAATTTGACTTGCAGACTTTTTTTAAACAAAAAATTACATCAGCTAGGTAGGCTGATAATTAATGGAATCAGTGCAGGCACGGAGGGGGAATTTAACCATTTCCTCTTGCAGTTCTGAAGACAAGTCCTCTTTTGAAGCAAGGGTATTTGCTTTGAGAGGGAGCAATCCCTCATTGGTGCCAAACCCTGCACAGATCTTAGCATCATACCTCCCTCAGCTGATGCAATCTACCTTTTGTGTACTTTTGCATTACATGATGTGAAGACACATTTAACCACACTTGAAGTTTGGCTCAAAGATTTGAAGACTGAGCTACCTGTCTGATTATTAATGAGTCATCCTTTTCAGCATGGCAGGAAACAAAACTAGAACTCAGTCACTTTTGTAGCCTCAGAGGAGGGACCCTAAGCCTTCAGCTTTTTTTTTCTTGTGTGTTTTGTGTAATCCCTTAAGTGATTTGTTGTGGAGCCTTGTCTCTGATTTTATCCATACTTTTGTTTCTTGCCTCTAGTCTTTGTGTATGACCCAGCAGCATCAGCCAATGGTGATCAGGGAATTTTGCAATTGGAAAATAAAATCATTAGCCCCTCCAAACTGAAACTGCTAATTTCTTATCCTTGAAATACCAGCTGTTTCACCTTTAGAGTGATGTGTTTGATTATTAAGATAGGAAAGCCCTGTAGCACCAGGGTGAGATACAAATGGGAGGATACCCTGGCAAATGTAAAATGAGAATGCAAGGAATTAATCGGAGCCCACCTGGCTGCTTCCAACTTCCCAGCAGCTTTATTGCAATGTGGTGGGGAACCAATGTGCTCTGTTAAGGGATTGAGGATGTAGCATGTTAAACTTGACAAACGCATATTAGGAATTCAGCAGCTCATCTGGTTGTGCCAGGATTCTGCTCGGAGGCTTAATTTTATTCTGAACCATTGTGCAAGAAGCAATGCAATTAAAGATGCAACTATTTTTGTATTCTTGGTTTCTTTAATACTCCAGGGTGGTGATACAACATGCCACTTAAAGGGAACAGAGAAAAAGTATGATAGCATCCAGACCCAAGAGTGATTGTGTGTAGGGATGGGAGACAAATTCAATGCAGTTCTCATTTAAAAGTGAACTTACCCAATTTGCAGTTTCCAAAACAATATACAAAGTGAATATGTTTTTAATTTCTCCTTTTTAATTTGCATGTCTCTGAATTTTTCAATGCAGTTCTCCAGCTAAGTAGAAAATTCATTAAATTAGGAGAAGTTGCTTTGCAACAATGTGTACATTGGGCAAAACTGCATACTAAAAATGTAAATATTAGGAGAAATTTCCACAAAAATGCTGATGAATTTTCATGAGGCCTTAAAAAACCCCTCAAACTGTTGTGGAAATACAGATAAATGAATTTAAGATTGGAGAAATAAAAAATTGTGAGAAGCTGAAAATGACAGATTTACCCATTCCCAGTAGTGTGCAAGGCTCCAGTCCACACATGGAGCTTTGCATGAGCAAGACCTGTCTCATTCCTTTACAGTAAGAAAGCCAGTGAAGCATCCTCTGTTCCTGGAAAGGTCTGTCTTTGTCAAATCCCCTGCATAGCTTTGGTTCATGGGTTGTGGTCCCAACCCAGTGAGCTCCTTTAAGTGCACAAGGAATTATGCATTCCTGTTAAAAGCAACTCTGTTTCACAGTGGAGCATTTTGAACTTTAGAGTGGTGATGATGGTGGTGGTGGGTGACTCCTTGACATGTGGAGGGAGGTGCAGCTGTTCAGCAAACCAAAATTATGCTATGCACATGGTTGTGGACCAATGCACCATAGCTTAGCGGCAGTGGCTATGCGTTGCATGCAGAACAGGCTCAGAGAACGTGTGAATCACCATGCTGAATGCAGTCCAGCAGCTATATATTGTGGCCTGACTAAGTATCAATAAATCTGCTTTTGATGCCTGCCTGGAATGACAAAGCCATGAGCAGGAGGCATCACATAACCAGCATACCACAATACCTATCCAGCAGGCTGCTTCAGCTTAGTGGGTCATAAACTTGTAAAGACCTGACAGAGATGATCCCAGATTCAAGCCTTCAGATCTCCAAGTAGGGAAACTGACATAACAGGGCTCGGAGGGACCTCTCAACCAAGCCATGACAAATATCCCATTTGCCCAAAATTCACTGCAAAGCAAATGCTGAATATCTGCTTTTGCTGAAAAGCATACTGGATACAGGGGCAGGTTCAAGTATATCAACAGTGTTTTCAATGCAGTGGCAGTGGGATGCACAAGCTCATGCCCAGCAGTGGGAAACTGCAAAGAACATGTCCAGTCCCAGGCCCTTCCAGTCCCACCTTTCAGTTAATAAACAAGCATTCTTCCCTTCCATGTGTCATAGTGAAGCTTGTGCTGCTTAGAGATGTGTTTCCGATGATGAACATAATGTGACTTCAAGCAAAATGCAGATGATAATATACACTCGCATCCTCTACCAGCTGGGCTTATGCTGCTTTGAGCCATGCTTCCCAGTGAGGAACATGATGCAACTTTAAGACTACTTAGGCTCGGATTGGGTAAAATAGCTAAACAGTTCTGAGAGAAACAAAACAGAGCTTTGTTAAGAGCAGCAGCATTTCTCAGGGACGTGTGCATGTGTTTTTTTTATTGACCAAGAGGCATTTCTCCTTCCCTCTCACGTGTTTAATTGCAGAGAAAGTCTGTAGCTTGGCAGTAGAGCATCTGCTTTGTGTTCAGAGGGTTACAGGTTCAATCAGTGGAGGCTGGTCCATTAGGACAAATGGGACACTGCCCCACTAACCTCAGTATGCCCACAGCCAGCCCCCACCTGCCTGCCTTCTTACTTACAACCAGTCCAGGGAGTGGCCCTGGCTGTCAGCTTTCTCTTCCTTAGACTCAGTGCTGTTCCTTGTAGGACTCCTCAGGGAGGAGGATGGGGGGAAAACTAGAGTTAGCTGGCTCTGCCTGTCATTGGCTCAGTTCCACCTACTGTTGGCCTCCCTGTCTTGTGCCCTACCAGTCCCAATGGTCACCAGCCACCACTGGATTCAGTTCCCAGGTTTTCCAGATAGAGCAGGGAAAAACACCTCCCTCCTATAATCCTAGAGAGTCGCTACTAGTCAGTATGGACCATACTGAGCTATATGGACCAATGGTCTGACTCAGGATAAGGCAGCTTCTTGTGTTCCTGTGATAAATCTACTAAAGTCACAGGCTATGGTCTGAAGGCACATGAGGCCAGTAACCTGCTGAAGCTAAGGAGGGTTAGGTCTGGTCAGTGCCTGGATGGGAGACTACCTGGGAACCATATGTAAGCTGCCTTGGGTTTCTATCAGGAAAATAAAGGTGGGGTATAAATGTAATAAATAAATAAAGTTTCTTTAATTGGGCCCCACACATCCTAAATCTGTACGCTACAGGTGGCTGATGGCCTAGTACAGAGACTTTATCTTTTAGTGGTCACTACTGTAATTGTTTGAATAGATTAGGTAGACAGTGTTGTGTCACATCCTCTCAGGTCTTTACAAGAAGTTTTTACTTTGTCTTGTTAGCTTTTAGAAACAAGATACGAATCCTCTTCTTTGGCCTTCAAGACCTTGAGCTTCATTATCTAAAACAAGAAGAGTGCAATGGCATTAAGCTAATGAAGTATTTATTGACCTCGCCATCATTAATCTCTCCTACCTTGTGTGAAAGGACTACCAGACATGCAGCCTAAGTAGGGCATTTAATAAACTATTGATTGCTATGGGGAGCTTACATCGGAGTGCCAGACCCAAAGACATTCATTTTGGAGGCTGTGTGAAAAATCCTTCACTTCATTTAAACACAAACAAATGTTAGAAAATTGACACTCTTTGAAAAGTACAGAGGATTGTTACTCTCTTCTTTTTGGTTGAAAAATGTAAAGAGACATTTTTATTGAATTTATGATCGCTGGGACAGAGTCTGTCTCTGTCTGTAAGGTTTTTGATACCTTGATGTTACAGTGAAATGTGGCCAAGCATCCCACTTTCATCTTTACAAGAAACTTCAGATAAACGTTCAGGTGTTATTTGTATATGTCCTTTTGAGATAGGGGATGTGTACATATAAAAAAAGAGTTAGCAACAGATATTGGTAATTGATGTTGCTTACCGGAGCTTGCAAAGGTTGGTATCTAATACTTACACAAATGTAAGGGAGACAATAAAAGAGAATCAAGATACAGAACTTAGAGATGAAAGGCTTGTTAGAGTTACTTTGAAAGTCACTAAAGCAGCCATTTCAGGAAGGAAAGATGTAAAGTCTGGAGTGAATAAATATGATGGGAGAATGAAGATGACCAATATAATGTGAAATTGAGCTGCCCTATGCTGTCGATCAAGTTATATAATTTTCATCCAGTGGTTAATTACACATCATAGGACTTTAATTTTATTTAATTAATTTCTTTGAGCATTTCCAAACTGCTTAATATTCAACCATCACTAAGCGGTATAGAAAAAAAATACAACACAATCACTTTTCACCCTGTGGTCAGGTCTATTTTACTGGATGGGGGGTCCTAGTAAAGGTGCAGTAAATGCTCGAAGTAGTAAATTGCTCCCCCCACCTTTAAATGTCATATGAAGGGCAGCTTCACAGGGGTGCTTACTTTTTGCTCCCTACCTTGCATGTCATGTGTGGATGAAAGTGCTTGCTGTAAGGGTTGCTGACATTTCACCTAAAGCAAGATTCAAATCAAATTTGAAGGTTCCTTCTTACGAGAACCTTCTGGAGGGAAAATGAAGGAAATTCTAAGAGTTTTAATAAGAATGGTGAAATTTCTCAGGGGCGGAGGGACTGAACAGCCTTAGATTGTCACTGAATTGGGCCTAAAGTGAAATTAGAAAGAAAGATTAGGGCTTTTGAGGTGAGACGTCAGAGCAATTTTGAGAGAAGCCAAACACATTTTGGTAAGACTTTCTCCGGAGGGTTGTGAGTTCTTCAACATTTCCTAGGGTGTAACTACTCTAAGATGTATCCATTTTCTCCAAAGATGATCAATTACAACTTCGGGCTTATTGGGAATTGTTGCCACTTCATCAATACATTTATTAACAATTATTGTAGCACATCTCCATTACATTTTCAGTAGTATCCATAGGATGGATGGATGGATTTATTTATTGATTTGATTTCTTATTCGTCCTTTACCATAAGGTCCCAGAGTGCGTTACAACAACAAAATATACAATTATAAAACAAAACCATTACAACCATTAAACAAAAAAAAACCTTGAAAAAACAATTCCATGTGTAAAACAATTATAAACAATTCCATATATAAAAACAATACAAACAGGTAAAAAGTAATCCAGCCTCAAGGTTACCAATGTGTGGACTACAGAGGTCAGACTATCCCTGTCCAGGAACAGCCGTAACTGACAAACCAGACAAAGCTGGTAAAAGGCCATCCTCCTCTGCATTTGAACAGGCAGGCAAGGGGCACCCACCACCACCACCATCACTATCCTTGTGCTCAGTCTCTCTCTGTTTCTCTTATCCCCAATCCTCCCCTTCACTGGAGCAGGGAATGGAGGAGGAGGACCAGGGGGCGGGCTGTTTTGAGTTGACAAAGGGAAAAATGAGAAGATAATAGCCTGACCTCGAGTTGCAGCAGCTCTTGGGATCAGGCAAGAACTGAGAAAGAGCTGTGGGTTTCTCTTGTAAAGGCTGACATTTCTCTCTTCCCTCTTATCTCTGGAGCATCTTTCATTCCCATGAAGGGTGTGTGTGTTTGTGTGATCACAGCAGCTGTTTTCCTTCCAGCACAGCAGCTGAGCTGCTTTTACACACTCACACACTCATGAAGAGAGGGGGAACAGAGACAGAAAGGGGGAGAGGAGTCAGAGCTTCATTGCCCTGGCCTATGTGGGCAGGCAAAGAAAGGATGCATCCATCAGGGGAGGAGGAGGCGGAACTGACTATCCTGGTTTCTTTGCTAACATAGCTGCAATGTTCAGATTCCATCCCTAGTCCAGAGGCAGCCCCTCCCATTCCTCTCATTCCCTCTCTGCTACTGGGTAAGGAGGACTGACTGATGGATCATAGCTGCTGCAGGCACCTCATATGCATGCAGGAATGGCAAGGGATAGGGTTCTAGGCACATGTGTGAGAGCTACCTCCAGCAGCCTCAATCCAGCAGGCCAGGAGCCACATTCTGACCATGTCAGAGTGTGTGCACCCCCCTCCTGGATGGCTTCATTCTTTAATGATTGGTTAACTGAGGTATTGTTGTATAAAAACAGTGGAAAATAGTTCCAATCCAGATGCAGGCTGGGATAAAGATATCCACTTAAAAGGCTTGTCGAAACTGGAAGGTCTTCAGTAGGCACTGAACAGGCAGGAGGTACAGCACTGGTCTAATATTTAATGGGAGGGAATTCCAAAGGGTAGGTGCCACCCCACTAAAGGGCCAATTGCTATATCATACAGAACAGATCTCCTGATAAATTGGTATATGCTGGAGACTCTGTCCTGCAGACTGCAGTGATTGATTGGGTATATAAGGGGGGGGAAGCTGGTCTCAAGCTGTAGAGGGCTTGTACACCAGCACCTTGAACTTAGGTTGCTAATTGCTACCAGTGCAATTCTTTCAGCAATGGCATAACATGGTGGCTATAGTCCACCCCAGTGAGTAGTAAAGCTGCTGCATTTTGCATTAGCTGCACCACCTGTGCCAACTTCAAGGGCAACCCCACATACAGCACATTATAGTAGTCCAGTCTGGAGGCTACCAGTGCATAGGTGACAGTGGTCAGGCTATCCTGTTCCAGAAAGAGCCACAGTTGTTCTACCAGCCAAAGCTGGCACTCCTAACCACTTATATCACCTGGACATCTAGTGGCAGAGATGGATTCAGGAGCTTCAGAATATGAACCTGCTTCTTCAAGGAAGTATGACCCCATCCAAAGAGGGCAATTGACCAATTATCTGGATGCAGAAACCACACACTCACATGGCCTCCATTTTGCCAGGATTCAGACTTTGGTCACCACAATGACCATAATGTATCAACAAGGAAAATGTTCAATGGTGATAATGTATGAAGTTGGCAGTTTTACGCTCAATGTAATCCTGGGTGGGTGAACCTTTTTTTGGAAGGTGAAACTGTAATTTTGAAGTTTTGCAGGACCTCCAATTTGAATTAATGATGCTTTCTCTCTTATGATTAGTGGGCATTTTCCAAAGTTAAAAGAGTGCACTGAATGAAATTATTTTTCAGTGAAAACACTATCCTTCCCTCATTCCTTCTCTTTAGTTTTCTGGATTACAAACTCTTTCTCTCTGACATCAATCAGATGTCTCATCATCACTCATAAACTCAATGAAGTACTTGAACTACCTCAAATATTCCCTTACTCCCCAAATGGCTTTGCATAAAAATGATTATGAGATAAAGGGAAGTATTCATAAATAGGTAGATTCTAGGACATGAGGTTTTGTTCAGAATAACTTGATTCTCTGCCTGTTGCAATCTGGCAGGGCACATAATAGTTGTAGAAGTAGCTGGAAATAATGGGGTAATAATTGAGCTTCCTCCATTGTGGGCTCTGGGTTCATAGGAAAGAGGTGCCAAAAGATTTTGTGCCTGCCAAAGAACAATAGAGCTTGGAGCTGGACAAAAATCAAGAGCAACAAAGAGACAGGAATGCAGATCTGTAAAGGTAACCAGCCCATCTATTCAAGGCTGAGGCAAGAGATGGCTTCCTGGGCTGCATTCCAGGGCAGAGGGGAATCTAACATCCAAATGGCATTCGCTGAATGAAAGGGTTTTTTGTTTTTTTTAAGAGTTGCATGATCAGTAGATTGGAAGAGTAGTAAAGTACATAGCCAGGAATTTAGGTACTTGACATCTGTTGGGCACAGGCCAATCAAACCAACTGGATGAAGGTGATGATAAGCTATCACAGTCTAGGTGTGTGAGGGTGGGTTAGCCAGTTGGAAAGAACCATCAGACACCAGAAATAGGTTAATAGAAAGACTTTATTGTAATAAAGAATAGCCCCTGATACATAATTTGATGGCTTAAAGGTTAACAGCAATAGATCAATATACATGCTCACTTAAATGGCAGAGAGCGGCATAGGATGTCAGGACCCCTCCTGAAGTGAATATATTTTACACCCCTGGAGGTGGGACCTCTCATCAGTTTCCGAAGAGAAGGCAAGATTTCTGCCCCGTATACCTATATTTTATAGGTACAAACTTAACCTGGGTTCATTTGTCACTTTGTGATCCTAAGCTGTAATTTTTTTCATGGAACAATCCATTTAACATCTTATTCACCTCTCTCCCCTCCCAACTTAGCTCCCTGTTCTTGTGTGGTTTTCACACCCAGGTGAAGCCTTTCCTACTTCCTTGCCCTTGTGTTTGTGTCCATTTCTCTTTTCTTCAGGTCTATATGTTCCCTGTTCTTGGACCCTAACTATTTTGACCCAAAACCACATTCCGAAGGTTTCCCGGGGAATAAGCAGAATTGTTCCCCAATTTTACCTTGTGTTTACAGTTTCAATATTAAAAGGTTCCTCTTTTCCCAGGTCCTAACATGTCAACTCATCTCCATCCGACCATTATGCTAACTATATATAGCAACAGTGCATAGTTAGTTTAGCCCGTGTTCCACTTGCCCATCTTTATCAGTCAACAGGTAGCTGATTCTGGGCCCAGAACATTCATTTCCCCTATTTCTCTATCTGCACTATCTTGGTACAAGCCCTGAAGCAGCACATTGCAGGCCTTTAGCTCTTAACATTTTTCTACCCATAATCCTTTGAACAAGTCAATCAGACATAATTTAATTAGACATAATCCGGTTCAGAGATTCCTACACCTGACACTAAATTTATCTGTTTCTACTATGCTTAGTTTTAGTGATTTACAAGTATTGCTTTTATTCTATTCAATTTATTCATGCCATTTTTAGCTGTTTCATTAAATGCCAGCTGCTTTGCAGAAAAATCACTCATAAATGCCATAAATAATTGCAACCAATTAGCGGACAGTTCAATTCCATTTCAGTTAAGCATGTGAGGAAGAAGCTGCTAGACTGGCTACTCAGCCCAAATGAGGAGCATCTGTCAATTTAAGTTTCTCATTTCTCCAGTCCAGTTCACCACATTTCCACATCAGTCGGCAAAGTTTATTTTTTTAAAGTCCTCATCAAAATGCATCGGCATTTTAGTGCAAATTTCTTCTAATATACACATTTTTGTACACATTTTTGCCTAATATACACTTTTCTGCAAGCAATTTTCTCTATGTTATACTTTTGTATCTCATTTTCATGAATGCATGCATTTTTATGCACACTCTGCCCTAGTATATGTATTTTTTGTACACATTACTGGGCTAGAAAATTCAGAGAAATGTAAATGTTGAAGGATGTCTGTGTTTTGGTCTGTATGTTATTTCAGGAAGTTTGAATGAGGTTTGTTTACTATATCTTCCACTTTTTTAAAAAAATCTACTTGCCTTTTGTTGGTACTGAGACACTTTTTAACCATGCTGGCATCCTCCTAGACATGTACAAACATGGGGGTTTAGCTAGCTTGTTTCCGCTCTGCCCAGAATATGTCAAAGTTCTACTTTGAAGGTGGAGAACCTGTAGCCCTTGTCCTTATTTTATGCAGCCTGGCACCTCTGCACCATTGTTACCTTCTTTCCTGTCCTGCAGTATCATCATCAGATGAATTATCTTGCTTCTATGTTCCTTACACATTAGAGAAGAGAAATGGATGGAGAGTATGTGTGTGTGTAAATGTATGAGTGTGTGAGTGAATGAGAAATAATTGAGATTATCACCACCCATACTCTTTCTTTTTTAACAGAGAAGAAGAGTGTGGGGTCACTCTGACACCACTCATCACCAGCGTGCAGCCCATGAAAGGTTACCCCTGAGTCAACCTACAATTTGTAATTTTGGCTAAATGGAACTTCCACGTTCGTTCATATCACATGCTAGGGATCTAGCAGGAGAGAGTTGTTGCCTTCCTGCCCAGATTCCAAGTTCCATAACGGCCACTGAACTAAATAGACCCACAGTTTGATCCAGCAAGGGCAACAGGAGTCATCTTCCATTCTCATATACATACACAGGTGTTGATCCTTCAGCAGTGTTTATCTTAACAGAAAATCTGTCAAAGAAACTGCAAAAATCTACATGGAAAAGACATCAGGAAGAAGGTATATTCTAATACAAATGAGGAAATAGCACTTTTTTGGCCAAAAATTCAGTGAAATCGAAGATGACTGAATATGGCAAAGGCTCTCAATAACAATAATTCAACTTGACAGTGACCTTGGCAGAATGCTAGGGTAATGTTGAAAGAATAATACAGTGATCTGGAATACAGTGGACACTTGGAGCCGACTCAGACATTACACTTTTTTCTGACATAGGAGTCACTTCCCACCCTGATCTATGACAGTGATCCATGCAGGAAAACAGGCTTTCTGCACACAAATATCCTTCTGGATCAGGGTTCCTCATGAGAGAGAAAAAAGGGGGGAGGGGCCTTTGCCACAAAATATCCAGACTTGCCTTTAGAAAGACAGAAACACCACATGAAGATGAGAAAATAAGAATAGTTTAGCACAGTCTTTCCCAACCAGTGTGCCTCCAGATGATGTTGGACCACAACTCCCATCTTTCCTGACCACTGGCAATGCTGGCTGAGGCTGATGGAAGTTGTGGTCCAACAACATCTGGAGGCACACCGATTGGGAAAGGCTGGTTAGCAGCACTCTTGAAATCTGGCTTTCATCAATGCGTTCTTCCCAGGACCCCAAGTCAGCAGTAATTAATGCCAATGTGTGACTATGATGGGAGAAGATGGTGGACAATTGCTACAGGGTAAGTGTACAAAAATGGACATGATCAGTAACATAGCTATGATAAATTAAGAAGCAGATCTGAGCCTTGAAGAACAGGATGGGACATCGCCAATAAATAAATGAAAAATATATACATGTCCATTTTTCTGACAGGCATGCTACTTTAAAGGTCGTTTGCAGATGACTAGGATCTCTCCAACCTCCCTCTAAATACAGATTTCTGCATCCTTGGAGTCATAAATCTAGAACTTAATGCTCCACTTTTTAATTCTTCACCAGGTTTCCTTGTTTGTTCCTGTTGCAAAAATGTTTTTGATATGTATGAGATCTAGAAGACTATAATGAGTTTTTTAAAAGCTAATTTCAGAGGTTTTGCTGTCATAGGTTTGTTGTAAATTCAATTATAATGCAAGTAATTTGCACAAGTTTGCCTCTGTATAAACATGGGACTGACTTCCATATTTTTTTTAAAAAATGGAAAACCATGAAAAGAACTTTGCTGCTAATATTCATGCATATATTTATGTTTTTATTTTCAAAAATCTTTCTTCATGTGTTGCCAATGCAAAGCCAAAAACTAACACTTGTCCTCATTGAGTATCCTGACAAGTGTTCAACATTGTCTTATGTTAGTAATACCAAAAGATCATTAGTCCCTAACAGAAATGGTTTTCATGTGAAAGCTGAGCCCAACTTTGCTTATGCTGCAAGGTCAAGGCTAGGTTGTGTCTATAGATTATTCTTCCAATTATCCACTTGTTGGGTCCTTGGAGAGATCTATGGTTCCTCAGCTTATTCAAATGATTAAAATCATTGAATCCTGATATAGGAATCAGTGTTTCTTGGCAATACAATATTGATAAGAACTCTTAGGTTAGCAGAACTAAATGTGAAGGCACTATGGATCCATATGAATTTGGATGCATATAACCTTAAATCCAAGATATTCATCATCTAGTAAGCTCAATGAAGTTGGTGTACAAACGTTTCATTTACAAGCATGTCACAATGGATGAGAAGCCTATTTACCCTGCTAGAACACAGAAGAGGACACCCTGGAGGAAAGGCCAACCTCCTAAAGAACTATTATTTAACCAACATCCAAGGCTTCATCTTCTTAAACAACAGAAAATATGAATTTCATAATACAAACAGTTTGAGGCATTTATTTGGTATAGGGTTGCCAGGTCCATGGCCTGAGACTGATCCTGTATCTTTAGAAGAAGAGAAAGTGAGCCAAGTGCAGGTGTTCTTGCAACATTGTAATAAGAAAAACCACAAGGTGGAATTCTCCCTTCCACCTGCACAACTTTTAAAGATACAGAAGACCTTGTGGAGGCTAGGCCTGGCAACCAAGAGGTCTTCTGTATCTTTAAAAGTTGTGGAGGGGGGAGAGAGAATTCCACCTTGTGGTTTTTCCCATTACAGAGTTGCAAGAACACCTGCACTTGGCTGACTTTCTCTTCTCCTAAAGATACAGGATCAGTCTCAGGCCAAGAACCTGGCAACCCTAATTTGGTACATATCCTTGAAATTAATAGATGCTGACTTGAATCTCTGAAATGAGTTCAATGAGGATCAAGAGCACTGCCCATTTAGAATGAAAAGCTAGCAATCCTGCATACAGCGAGGCTGCATAGTCTCTTTGACTTCTGTGAGACTTAAGCTAGAAACCTGACCTTCAGTTTCTCAGGAAATTTCTCTCCCTGAGAAGAGGCTTCTATTTTTCTCCCTTACTATCAAGGCTCTTCAGAATGTCTTCAAACATTTTGTGAGTGCACTATTGGGTTTACTTTATGTTACAAGGTGGTCATGAGCAGCATGTGTCTTTTTCTTTCCACTAAACATTACTCCAACACTCTGCAGCCTCCCTGGTTGCCTGGGCTTCCCGATGTGAAAAAAAACCCTATAGGAGGAGTTGTCTCAAAACATCTTCTGCTGAGCTTTAATTGAAGCATGGGAAACCAGGGAGGCTGGCTATTGAGCACCTGATGTTGGCAAAGTCATTAATTTTGTTTTGCCTTAAAAAAAAGTCATGCTGATTTCTTTAAAAGAAAAGAAAATGACAATGAACGACTCTCAGGTGCACAGTAGGGAGCCTCCTTGCCTTCCTGAGGAAAGCCCAGCTGAGGATGTCACAAGGTGTTCAGGAAAGGCAAGCATCCAGGGATGCAGTACAGTGCAGACCACCGGAGAGGTGAAAGAAGGGGCACTCAGAATGCCCCTCAGTCATCCTGAAGGTAAGATTAAGCACAGAAAAACTTGGCAGCCCACCCATGAGAATGTCACTGAATTTTTCTCTACCCTTTGATAATTCTCAAATACAATTTATTTTCTAATTGATTGGTGGAGAATGGCTAAAAAAATGCAAGGGTTTTTGGGGGGCATAACACTAATTTAAGCAGGCTGTCTGTACTGTTGCAGCCAAAGTCTGTTACAACCACTTAGTACATAACACAGTCACAGAAAAGCTCCACCTACAGTGACACTTCACATGTTACACACGAGATGCCTTCAATGCATGTCTGAAACCACAAGCTTTAAAGTAGGAGTGGGAAACCTTTTTAAGACTGAGGGCCACATTCCTTCATGGGCAGCCTTCTGATGGGCTGCATACCAGTGGATGGGGTCATTGGCAAAAGTAGATGGAGCAACAGAGGTGACTCTTACCTTTCTTTGTACTGGAGACTAACATGCCAGCCATGCAAATGTCAAAGGTTCACACAACCAAATGCAACTTTCTATCTAGGCAAGCAGAAAGGAATCATTATAGTTCAAGGAAATATACCAGTTTGGCAAAAGAACTCAGGGTGGGCACAGAGCAAGGCAGTGAAGGGTGTGGCCTGGAGAATGTCCTCAGGACCAAATGGAAAGGCCTGGAGGTCCATGTTTGGCCCCGGAGCCTCAAGTTATCCACCCCTCCTTTAAAGTGTGAATGTAACAAGCAAGTGTTTAAAAATAGGCTGATCATACAGTGGCTCTTATTTAGTTAAAAAAGTATTTCTTTACCACCTTCTCATAACATATAAGGACAATGTGCAGCAATATAAAACCATAAAAACAATTCAAAAGCAAAACAAAACAATAATTAATGAGTGTCTAGTCAAGAAAATGTTAACCTGCATAGGTCTATCTCCTCAAGAGATGCAGCCCGAAGATCTGGGGCTGGTAACATTAAATGCCCAACTTCTGGTTAGGGATAGGACTGGCTGCAGATTCCCATTAAGTGTATACTAAGTGGCAAAGTGGGTTTTGTTGTTGCCTGATGACTCAGACGTCTTATTATAAAGGACTGAGCCATAAAATAGCTCAGTAGTCAGGTATTTTAGGTGCTTATAGGAGCTACCAAATCATAATCTGACCAAAACTTGTCTCACAGACCTGAATAGTACAAGCAACAACTATCAGTGGGAAAAGAAGTCATACATTCAGCTTTTGCTCATGTGGATAGTTTCTTAGATTAAGAATTCTCTATTTTGTTTTTTGCTGTGCATATGTTGACCTTCCTTTGGAGACTTGACATTTATGAAGGCTAAGAGTCATCCCAAAGCCCTGAATAGTTATCATCACTACCTTTCACTTATAGTGCCAAAATTATAATCATGGTGCCTAAAGACAAGTAAAACAATAGAATTACTCATCTTTCCTGTGCATGCTTACAGATAATAATAATAATAATAAAATTTTATTTAGCAGACGCCCATCTGTCCGACTGAACGGACACTCTGGGCGACGTACAATATAAAATACAATATAAAATACAATCTGCTCATATACATAATCATCACATTATTAATATCATAACATCTCATCTGAAGACCATCTTACATTAATACAGTGTAAAACCTAACCCACCCCAGAGATCCCATAGGCCTGCCTGAAGAGCCAGGTCTTCAAGGCTCGGTGAAAAGTCAACAGGGAGGGGGCATGCCGAAGGTCAAAGGGAAGTAAGTTCCAGAGGGTGGGGGCCACGATCGAAAAAGCCCTCTCCCTGGTCCGCACCAACCTAGCTGTCTTAGTCGGTGGGACCGAGAGAAGGTCCTGTGAGGCTGATCTTGTTTGACGGCATATTTGGTGATACTGGAGGCGCTCCTTCAGATAAACTGGGCCGGAACCGTATGGAGTTTTAAAGGTTAACACCAACACCTTGAATTGGGCCTGGTATACAACTGGCAACCAGTGTAATTCAATCAACACTGGGGTGATATGATCGCAGCGGCGGGTCTGCTTTATTAAGCGTGCCGCCGCATTTTGTACCAGCTGGAGTTTCCGGACCGTCTTCAAGGGTAACCCCACGTAGAGCGCATTACAGTAGTCTAATCGAGAGGAGATCAGGGCATGTATCACTCGTGGGAGCAGATGTATGGGAAGATAGGGTCGCAGCCTCTGTACTAGATTAAGTTGGTACCAAGCTGCCCGGCTCACTGCAGAAACCTGAGCCTCCATAGACAGCTGGGAGTCCAAGATGACCCCGAGACTGCGGACCTGGTCCTTCAGGGGCAAACTCACCCCATTAAGTATCAGGTCAAAATCACCCAACCTTCCCTTGTCCCCCACTAGTAATACCTCAGTCTTATCGGGGTTCAGCTTCAGCCTGTTCTCTCCCATCCATCCACTTACGGACTCCAGACACTTGGACAAGGTATCCACAGCCAACTCTGGTGAAGATTTAAATGAGAGATACAGCTGTGTGTCATCTGCATATTGGTGACACTGCAGCCCAAAACTCCTGATGATGGCTCCCAGCGGTTTCATTCTGTTGCTTCCTAGAGATAATGAGGGCAGAACCAGGGGATGGTCCTTAAACCAAATATATCAAGTATATTCACGCTGAATGATTTTGTGGGTGGATTGTGTTCATACAGCTCCTCTATGTGTTGAACTTCCAGCACTTGGTAAATATTTTTTTTGTTAAATTTCAGCAGTTAAATAAGTGAGTTTTCTGATCTTATGGTTAATTTTAACTGATTTTTGTCATGTATGCTGAATCCCTGTCATGTACCACTTAGAAATTAAGGTATTAAGCGGCATATACATTCTAAAAACAAAGAAACAACCAACCTGACCAAAGCTCTCCACTTAGAGTGGGATAAAAATCCAAATGTGGATTGCTTGTGTGACAGAACTTAATTTAAACAATGGAAGCTAAAAGTATTCAGTATAATTCCACCCACATCAGGAAATAAAGAAGAGAGATGTGTGGTATTGGCCAATTAGGGCTACAGTTTTATTAACTTTACCACAAAGGAGCTCTATGATGGATCAAACTAGGCGGGCATTTGTTAATGAGTGAAGTAATACCTGCTGACTAAATGCCTGACCTGGCCCCAGGTCCAGAGAGAGTGCACTGTCTGGGGCTTTATTTAAATAGATCCTCTTAAGCTCCCCCTCCCCATGTCAGCTGCACAAGGACACAAATATGGACTCCCGCATGTATATGCTCTGCCTCCCTCTGGAACTGGTTGCAAAGCTGCCACCATCCTGGCATCTGCTACAGGGCTTATGGGGAAGGAGTAGGGTTACAGCAGAATATGTAGCTCTGTAGGTTTTAGGCTTTGCAATGAAAATGGTTTGGAGCTGAAAAGCCAAAAGTAAATGGACAACGATAAAAATTGTGAAAATAATATTGTTGGGGCTGTTGAGTAATTTGTGTCTTTCATGCATTAAAAATGCCATGAAGTAATATTTTTTCCTCTCCATCTTCATACTTAGGTTAATATAACCCAAAACACTAAAATAAAACTGCTATGATTTAATTAAACAATAAAATGCAACAGACCGTGCAGTAATACTGATTAAAGTTACCTCAGACACATACAAGCCTGAGGAGAGGCCAATTGCCTTTAAGCACCCAAAGGGTGCATTGATCAGCTCTGCCATGCACTAAGCCTCTTTTGCACTTACAAAATGGCTCTCTTAACAAAGGACAATAGAGTATGTTTATGTTGCAACTTTCTCATGCCAGCAAATGTTGTTTACAGCACAGACAGTGAGGCTGTGGCATCCCTAGATGGAAATATTCTTGTTCTCTTATTTACTTACCTCCTCATTTCAGATTTTATACTCCACTTACATGCTGGTGCGGCAGCGGCAACAGAAAAATAAAACACCATATGGTCATGACTGGAACACGGGAGACATTGGCAGAATTGTGCCCAAAGGCCTCTTGAAGTCTGGTGTCACCCCTGATCAATACCTTCATAATTGTCTGCGTCTGTGTTAGAATTGCTTAATGTTTTTTAATAATGTTTTAGTCCTTTTTTAAAGTTGTTTTTTTTAATGTTTTTAACGCTGTTTTGTTTTAATGTATTTTAAGATCTGTTTTTATGATGTTTTAGTGTTTTTAGTGCTTTGTTGCCACCCTGGGCTCCTGCTGGGAGGAAGGGCGGGATACAAATTAAATAATAAATAAATAATAGATTGTAGGCCACTATAGATTAAATATCACAAATAGAGATGTAACATTATAGTGTGGCATACCTTGTATATCTCATCTAGGGATGGCAGAATCTATCCATTTCAGTTCTCATACTTCCTCTATTTTCCAGTCTTAAATATAGTTTTCCAAATTTCTGCAGCAATTTAATTTTAAAAAAAAATCCTCTTCATAATGGATCTCTCACACTGGCCCTAGCACAGGTCTCTCACAATCCCACTACTAGGTGCCACATTATTCTTCCACATTATAGTGGAAATTCTTCCACATTATAGTACAAATTTCCCCTGTTAAACACATTTCCATATGTTATTTCCACAAATATACTCATTTTTATGCACACTTTCTCCTAATATGTGCATGTTTGTCAACACTGTTTGGTTAGAGAACTGCATTGCAAAATTCAGATGTGTGAATTTCAAAGGATGACTGTGTTTTGATTCTCACAATGTTTTGGAAAATGTGAATTTGATAGATTAGGCTCTAAATGTGAACTGAATCAAATTTCTCCCTCATCACTAATCTTACCATTTTTGAAACAATGCTATTTTCCTTACAAGGAGAAATTATCACAAAACTTTATACTCCATCTCGATGACAATTTGATACTTTTACCAGGGGACAAATTAAACTATTTTGGGAGGCAGATGTGGCCAGTGGGCCCCTAGCTAGCCATTCTGGCTATAGTGGAACCAAGAAGGGAAGATTTGGACATTTTTCTTTTACGTTGCTGTGCTCTTTTGGATGGGACTGTGATGCCCCTGTAAATATTGTACAGTAATTATGGTGTCAGTTTTGTAGGGTAAATGTGGTAAGTAGAGTGAATGAGAGGGGAGAGTACATGGGTTGGAACGTTGAGGAATGCTGAGTTGTGACTGGCTGAGCATCTGGGTGGTTGAAGATATAAATGAGAGAATAATAGTTGGAGAGGAAGTTGTTGGTTGTTGTTGGTTCTGGGTTTTGGAGGGGTGGATTTGTGTTTAGGAGGGTAGTGAGGCAAAGAGAAAACTATTATATGTAACCACACACATGCTGACTGAACTTATAGTAATCTTGTTTATTCCTTGTGTTATTAAATAAATAGTTTTGGTTTAACAACACACCTGATCCTTGGCTGGAATATTACAGACCAGAATGGTGGGCAGAGCAAATACCAAAACTGGAATCAGTATCAATGGTGGCAGCGGTAAAGGGATAGCGTAACATCAGCAGGTATCTAAAAGTAACCCAGGGCTGTAATCTTTAAAGACAGAAAGATACAAGGTGGTTGTGGCCTGTAAGTGCACCCAGACACTCCGTAGCAATCTGAGGAGGAGACTAAGGCACAGTCTCAGGGCAGTATTGCATTACAGAGTGTCAGGGGGTGGCACCTAGTAGTGGAATTGTGAGAGACTTGTGTTGGGGCCAGTGTGAGAGATCCATTACGAGACTAGACTGCATGAGGGGGTCAGACAGTTGGTGCCAGTTGCGGTGGGATACAAACAAGAGGGAGTCCCCAGAAAGCAGTGTGGTTGTGTGGGAAATAATAAACAAAGATAACTTCTAAGTGTGTATGGTAAAGTTTGTGAGTTCTTAGCAACGTGGCTGAGTACCTGAAAATGAAGAGGGAAGAGCTGATGGGGAAATGTATAGCCTTTCATTTACCTCATGATGGTAGAGGGGTAGATGAATTGTGTGTAACACTAATCAGTTATACATTGGTCCAAAACCAAGAGCCTGTGAGAGAAGAGACACCTAAAGGGTGCTCAAGTAATTCTGCCTATGTGGAGTATTTAAGAGAGAAGTTAAGATGGGAACGTGAGGAAAAGGATAAGGATAGAGAGATTGAGATGGTGAAATTGAGAATGGAGGCTGAGGAAAAGGAGAAGCAGCAGGTCATAGAGGCTGAAAGATTGAGAATGGAGGCTGAGATGGAAGTGGAAAGGTTAAAATTAGAAAGGGAGAAGTTTCATTCTGAGGAGATAAGAAAAGAGAGAGATGAAGCAATAAAAGTGACTCCAAAAGATTTCTCCATGTATGAGCCTGGGCAGGATCCTCAAATTTACCTCACAACTTTTGAAAAGGCAGCATAGATGTGGGGGTTACCAGAAGATAAATATATGCAGTATTTATCAAACTTAATTAAAGGAGAATTGGCTGGGGTGTATCAATGTTTCCCCTCAGACAAGCCAGTGACATATGCTGATTTCAAGGAAGCAGTGTTTAAAAGATTTAAATTAGGGCCTGATTATTTCAGAAAACTTTTCAGAAATTGCCAGTTACAGACAGGGAGGTCTTTTGTGGAGTTGGGGGTGAAATTGATGGATATATTTGAAAAGTGGATGATGAATGAGAAAGCTCAATCTGTGGGGGAGGTAAAAAGCCTGATGGTGTTAGACCAGTTATTCCATCAGCTGCCACCAGAGATTAGGTTACTGGTTAAATATCATTTTCCCAAGACTGTGCAGGAGACTGCAGAACTGGTAGATCATTTCACATCAAACTGAACAGGTTGGTTGGGAAGGACACAAAAAGATTTTAAAATAAAACCCAATACAAATGGCAGAAGGGATGTGATATCACAGAGAGTAAACCCTCTAACAAAATCTGAAGGTCACAGAACACCTCAAAATGGGTCTGTGTATCCTAAAATAGAGGGAAAGATCTGTTTTGGATGTGGTAAACCAGGACATCTATTATTCCAGTGTGAAGCTAGCAACCCCACCAGTAATCCTGTTCATGTAAGTAGAGTGAAGAATGAACAGAGAGAGGGGGAAGCTAAGAAAATTCAATTCTGTCAAATAAGCTGGTCAAATGTGCAGGATTTTGACATGAGCTTAAGGGAAGAAGTGTGTGTGCAAGGGGTGAAATATTGGGCTTTACTGGACACTGGTGCTGCCCAGACCATGTTGAGGCCAGATCTGGTGAAAGCTGAGGAAATTTTACCTCACGAAAAAGTGGTTATACAAGGTGTGAGAGGTGTGCCAGAGAGAATTCCAATGGCCTTGATACAATTGAACTGGAGAGGAAAAGATGAGGCTTGTATCAATGCCCAACAGCACGAGCCTGTAATTTTGGGCAGAGATGTAATGGGATCACAAGGCCAGATTTATGTGGTGACAAGACAACAGCTTGGCAAAGCTGCAGAAGCCATTTTGCCTGATGCTGAACAGAACAAGATGGAGCCTGTAACTGAGCCTGAGGTCGCCATAGCAAACCCTAGTGTGCCTGAAGAGAATGAGACATTGTTGCCAGTACTGAACTTGCTAGATGCTGGAGAGGCACAGGAGTTCAGAAATGAATTGAAACAAGATTCCAGTTTGAAAGCCATAAAGGAGCAAGCCCTACCACAAGGAGTCCCTTTTACAGAGAGCCTGAGGCATCAACCAGTGTGGGAAAATGGGGTACTGTATAGAATGTGATTGCCAAAAGAGAGATATATAAACTGTGAACCAGTCAAACAGTTAATAGTGCCCACCGAATACAGATCTAGGTTGCTAGTAATGGCACATGATATACCTTGCTCGGGACACCTAGGTATGAAAAAGACAAAAAAGAGACTAACTGCATGTTATTATTGGCCGAATATTGCCAAAGATGTCAACCAGTACTGTTTATCATGCCCAGCATACCAAAGAGCGGGTAAAAATGGAGTGAAAACAAAGGCTCCATTGAAACCTCTTCCTATAATAGGGCAACCTTTTTACAGAATGGGGATTGACATAGTGGGTCCTTTCTCTAAGCCCTCAAGGCATGACCGGAGATATATCTTATTGGTGGTAGACTATGCCACAAGGTACCCAGATGTTGAAGCACTGAGATCAGTAGAAGCTCCTGCAGTGGCAGAAGCCTAACTGATGATTTTTAATGAGGCTTTTGTTACCTTTTGTTTTATGCACCCAACACTTAAAACACTCACACAAATGGCACAATAATATGTTTTAATGAATGTAAAATGCAGCCTTTTCCACTATGGTTAATGTTTTAGACAGTGGCACTAGAGAATGGGAGTCTATTGAAATATTATGATTTTTGAAGATGTAGCTTAGATATTTGCATTTAGATTTGCTGTGGTGGTAATATAGCTGGGTCTGTTCCATGGCACTGATATCATCTCATCCATTGATGAAGATCCACCCCACAAACTCTTCCAGGACAATTTAATCCTTCACACAGATCCCAGAATTTAACTCCAGTCCATGCAATGGTGAGTCAGCTACTATTGATGCTAACACACCAATATTCTTTTCCATCCTTGGCAGAGCTTAGCCATGTAAAAGAGGATCATCTCCCATTTGTAGAGCTGCCGCACATTTTGCATAAAGTGGAATTCAAAGTAATACTGCAAGTTCCTCTTCAAGTAAACTTTTGGACGAATTTCAAGGGAAGCTAAGAATGGCAAATTTGTCAGGCTTCTTTTGTGTATACCTGATGAAGCATATATTTGGGGTTGCCACAAGGGGGAGGACACTTTCCCCTTTAAGTCTGTACTGTTAACTCAGTGTCTGGTAGGAAAAAGTGAAGAGAAAGTGAGTGATGTATTATTGGGTGGTAATTGGACTTGGTGGAAAAGAAGCAGGTAGACACCACCCTTCTGCACCATGTACCCAATGCATCATGTGGTATGAGTGAACCATGTGGAGGATAAATACGCATGAGCCAAATTTGTTAAGTAGCAGGAAGCAGAAAGTAGGAACAGACAGTTCTCCCAATGGAGGGCTTTAGAAAGTGGACTCCCTCAAGGATCAGTATTGGGACCTATGCTTTTTAGCTTGTTCATAAACAATCTAGAGTTAGGGGTGAGCAATGAGGTGGCCAAGTTTGCTGATGATACCAAATTGATCAGGGTTGTTAAAACAAAAAGGAATTTTAAAGCGCTCCAAAAGGACCTCTCCAAACTGAGTGAAGCGGTGGCAAAATGGCAAATGCAATTCAAGTGTAATTCAAGTGCAACATTATGCATATTGGAACAAAAAGATCTTAATTTCACATATACTCTCATGGGATCTGAACTGGAGGTGACTGACCAAGAACAAGACCTTGAGGTCATAGTTAATAGCTCGATGAAGATGTTGACCCAGTGTGTGGCAGTTGTGAAAAAGGCAAATTGCATGGTAGGTATCATTAGGAATGGTATTGAAAATAAAACTGCTGATATCATAATGCTGCTGTATAAATCTATGGTGCAGCTGCATTTGAAATACTGCATCTGTTCTGGTCGCCTCACCTCAAAAACGATATTGTAGAGTTGGAAAAAGTTCAGAAAAGGGCAACCAGAATGATCAAGGGGATGGAGTGTCTCCCCTCTGAGGAATGGTTGCAGCATTTGGTGTTTTTTTTTTAGTTTAGAGCAAAAGAGTAAGAGGCAACATGACAGAAAGGTACAAAATTATGCATGGCATGGAAAAATTGGATAGAGAAAAGTTTTTCTCCCTCTTTCATAATGCTAGCAGTCGTGGACATTCAATGAAGTTTAATGTTAGAATATTCAGGACAGACAAAAGAAAGTACTTCTTCAAGCAGCACGTAGTTAAACTATGGAATTTGCTCTCATAAGAGGCAGCAATGACCATCAACTTGGATGGCTTTAAAAGAAGATTAGGCAAATACATGGAGGATAAGGCTATCAATGGCTTCTTGCCATGATGGCTGTGCTCTGCCACCATAGTCAGATGCAGTATACTTCCAGAAAACCAGTTGCTGGGAGCCGCAGGAGGGGAGAGTGCTCTTGCATTCAGGTCCTGCTTGTGGGCTTCCCATGGGCATCTGGCTGACCACTGTGAGAACAGGATGCTGGACTAAATGGGCCACTGGCCTGATCCAGCAGGCTCTTCTTATGTTGTTAAATGTACACTTTCTTCCCCAGCCCTTTTTGCAGTGAGAGAATTCCACAAATCTAGACTCTATAGCCCATTACAGATGTCTGGGCTCTCCTCCACATATTCAGTAAAAATGTGTATGGAGGAGGGATGGTAAAATGGAAGCAGGCTCCATCCCTGCATTCTGCGTTCTTTTTATTTAATAGCAATGAACTGAACTCCAGTGTACTAGTTTCAAAAAGCAATAATAATTGAATGACTCTGTCCTCCCTTCCCTTTGGGTTTGTGGTGCTCAATGAGAGATTTGTCAAAATGGACACTTAGAAATTGTTCCTCTAAAAGTTTGAATACTGATGCTTGTGAAACTCTTAATTATTAAACTGAATGTTGAAAAATGGAAGTAATTGAATCCCACAAATATATCTACAACAAGGCTGCAGTCGGTATTCAATTTATTATAATTGTTTTTTCCTAACAGAGATAATTTATCAGAGCAAAAAGAAAATATTTATGCTCTGTTATGTAAATACCTTTAGCCATTTATGGCTTTTCCTATTGGAAAAGGGCACAGCCAAATGCAAAATCAAGTATTGTATTTTAATTAAAGGATATATGTCTATTGTGGAGCAGATTGGTGGTCTACCAGTTGCATTGAATGTAATATTTGTTCCAGCTTCTGCCAATCTCTCTTTTTTCCCCCCAAGTTGATTCCTGCTGTTTTAGCCTGGTCTTGGCTGTTGTCAATTCCGGAATAAATCTGGACACACTTGTAACAAGGATTCTCTGGAGAATTGGTTGGTGTTCTTAGGGTACTTTGGTTCACTTTGTATAAGGTTCTTACATTTCAGGCAGCCTGAAATGTAAGACATAGACAAAGCAGTAATGCATGCATCTATATTAATTATAAATTAGTGACTATAGATACTGTTCCTGATCCACAGGTCCTAGTGTCACTTCTTCTATGCCCTTGGAGATCAGAGGGCTACTCACCCATGCTCTGGGACCTGTGGACAACATTGGCTCCCACTAACCCTGAGACTTCAGTGCCCTTGAAAATGTTGGGGCTTGCCCCTCCCACCTGCTGTCAGTTGGATGCCATACACTGTTGGTTCTTCCTCCTGGCTGTGCTAATAAAATACCAATAGGAGCCAAGGACCTCTGGAAATTGCAGTTCTTGAGAAAGCATGTCACATAGGGAGACACTTCTCTCTGTCTCTCAGAAACTACAGATTCTAGATCTCTCTTTTAATCTCAGTCTGTGCCAAAGGCTTATTGCTCAAACTGTTGCTTGTTTGATTCTAACACTACTTGTTTGATTCTAACACTACTTCTGATTGACTCCATCTAATGTTAAAAAATCTGGACACCCCATGTAGATACAGGGAAGTAAGCCAGCATTTACATCCTCAGGCAGGTATCGCAATTCGGTATTATTATAATTCACAGCAGGCTAGAGAACCCAAATGTGGCTCCAGGCAAGCCTTACAAAGATGAGGATACCTAACTAAAAAGAACCTTTTCCTCCAGTATCTATCTATCTGGACCACTTCCTACAAAACATCTTGAAGTGATTTAACAATAAAAAAAAATCAACAATAAAAACAATTACATAAATAAAAATTAAAACAATGTCATGTATAAAAACAATTTCTAGTCGAGTTCAGATGCAGACTCTTCTGGCCCTTTACATATGGTGACAACATGTCACCCCCACCTGTTCTCTTATCTATGCAATTATAGTTTTACATGGACATAGAAACTGGGAGTTCTAAAAATAAAATAACCCATACAAATACAGATTGTGAACAAAAGCCTGCTGTGTGGCATACACACCTTTGCTGTCCACTGTGTTACCAAGAAGGTTGTCAAGATAGCTGTCAAATTCCTTTTGGAAAACCTTTTTGACTGCTCTCTCTGAACTTACATCTAAGTAATGGATTGCTCAGTGGTTCTGATTGATTAAGATACAAAGGAAGATTTTAAAGCCTCCCCTAGGAGCCTTCAAATTAAAATTGATTATCATATTAAAATAGGTTCCTCACCTTGAGAAGGTGCTCTTACAGTCAGTCATTAGCAGTGACCATTTTCCCCTGAGTTGTCCTTGCAGGTTAATAGTTAAGAGAAGGCAATGTTCTTGGTTTGGTATTTTGACATTACACTGTTTTGCAGGAACCAAAAGAGCATAATAATAATAATAAGAGGTACTCATGCATGGAATGTGAATTTAACTGCTAGCAGAATTAGTTTCTTTGGATGCAACTCATAAAACTTTGCTTTATTTGTTTGGCTCTGTGTTAATGTGGTAGGATCACTGGATCCTTAGAAAGGTCAGTCATTTTATCAGGCTTAGTCCCTGTCAATCAACCTCAGTTGATAGGAAATAAGTCTTTCACTCCATAAGTCTTTCACTGGTACTTTGGAGCTGATTTGAGCCACCTGGGGATGAGGAAGTTCAAACCAGACAGCTCAAGGACAAGGCACTGGGGAAGGTTAGCCTGGAAAAAGATACTTTTTGAGGAATGAACTGAGCAGTGCTGGTTAGCAGGACATGGTGATCCTTTCCTGACAGGAACTGTTGAGGCTTTATTCCTCACATATAGAACACATTATGCATCCATACCTAGGGGAATAGATTGAGGCCCCACACAAACACACCTACCCTTTCTTCTACTCTCAAATTCTAAATCTGAAGTCTGGCCAACATGCAGGCATATTTTCAACAATCGCTGATAAAATAAAATAGAATGGATCTACAGTGCCAAGGCACACATGGTTGCATGTTTTATTAAAATAAGAGAAGAAAGGTTGCTGAAATTATGAAGGGTGTAGACATAGGGATTCTCCCCAAAGTGCTAGAACTTTGAGGCTACCCAGTGAAATTGACTGACAGTGAATGAGGTTAAAGTAAATATTTCTTCAATTTATGGAATTAATTACTACAAGATGTAGTGATGGCCACTGGGCCAGGTGGCTTTAAAAGGGATTAGATACATTCATGGAGGATAGTTCTATCAGTGGGCACTAGCTATAACAGTGGAATGAAACCTCCAAATTCAGAGAGAGTATAGCTCTGCATACCAGATTCTGGGAGTAAAGAACAGGAGAAAGCTATTGCCTTCATCTGCCTGACTACTGTTGCAACTAAGTTGGCAAGGGATAGGAAACCTGGTGCTCTGCAAGACAGTATTGGGAGTCCAACTCCTCATTAGCCCCAGCCAGCATGGCCAACAGTCAGGGATTATGAAAGGCATAGTCCAAGAACATCCAGAGAACCACAGGTTCCTCATCCGTGAAACAGTCCATTTGGTAAAGGCAGAGAATAACAGAGAATTTAAAAAAGGGGTGGCCAGACTGTTGCAGATCATATGGTACTTGGTTTGAAATCAGTTTTGGAAGGTTACTTGCCTTGTTCTTTCACATTTGCCTTGTTATTTCACATTTCCCTCCCAGAATCCCCACACTTCCCCTCCTTCTGTCCCTCCCTCCCATATTAAAAACCCCTGTGCAGAACTACAATCCCCGTTTGACTCTTAACCTTCCTTCTGAGGGTTGCCATCTCTTTTTACCAGCTCTGTTTCTTTGCCTTAGACAACCACTTGAAATTCAAACAAATTGACCAGATGAAATTTGTATTAGCGCATGGACATGAAGGCATGGGAAGATCTTCAGCTGCTTAATTTCTATATGTCAACCTCTTAAAGGCACAGCAACCATGGACAGTGAGAAAGGAAAAGAAAAGAAATGGTGGCAAGCTAGGGTTCCAAAGGGAGTTCTATGGACAGTAGTGTATCCCTTTGAATTTGTATTTTAACCGAAAAATAAGCTCTTGGAACTTCAAGCTTGAGCAGGAACAGGGTGCTTAACAAATGTTACTTAACACTAATTTTGTAGGGTGGGGATTTTTGTTATTGATTTTATCTGCACGAACATACAAAGAACATAACTTAAAACATAAACTTCTTTCTCTTTGTGTGTACTGCTTTTGCTCAAAATTGCTCCTGCTTCCAATGTAAAGAGATAAACAGCCTCTAACCCCAATCTCCATATTCCTCCCCTTAAACTTGCAGCCTCCCAAAGCTATTTCTGATTTTAAAAATGTATGATATACAGCAGGAGTGGGCAAAGGTTAAGTCTGGATCTTCTGATAGATCTCTGGATGATTTGCAGGAGATCGACAAGGATTTCTGATTCCCAAGAGCAGCAATAAAAATGATTCTCCTTCCCTAAATTATACTGCTCGAAATGCTGGAGTAAACAATGGATTTTTATGAGGAAGGACTGTGAGCTCTGCTCAGCTCTGGGACTCAGAACAAATTCCTGCAATCGGAATTCTTCAATTCTAAGTGTATGTCTTCTGCATCACACTCTGGTTGGTGGATCTTGGGGACTTAGTAAAAAAAATTCCACAAAGTAGATCCTGTAAGTCTGAAGTCTGCTCACCCCATTACACAGAACCGATTGTCACATCTTGTCAGGCCAATGTCAGTGTATAGAATCCTCAGGCTGCTGCTAGGCCCCAGTGCCCAGGCGGAGCCCATCAGAATTGATACCTGCCCTCCCATTTGAGGCATCTGAGTCTGCAAGCCAACATTTTAAATTTCCCATAATGCTCCCAACATGGCCAGTGTGGGCTGCCATTTAAATTTCCCACAGTGTCCCAGAGTGACTTTACAATGTGGAAAACGTTAAATGGTGGCTCGAAATTGCTCATCATTGCTGCTAAGAAAGGTTTTGGCCAGGGACCCACTGACACAGGAAGGAATAAAGCAAGGGCACTGTGCTGAGGGCCCCCTCAAAGCTAAAGTCAATCCTACATCTAGTTTGGGTTCGCATGTGTTTGCGACTGAGGTGAGATTTGAACTGGGAATTTCTAATCTCGCCCTCTTAGCCTTGATGCTTGACCAGTTTGAATTACTCTGACACATTGTTTGGGGACTTCTTACTGCTTCTTTTAAAATTTGGCACCACCACTGTTTCCACCTCCTGACACTTCTGGTGGACTTTATGTAATGTCATGCAGTTGTTTTTAGATCTGTTTTTCAAGAATTATCTTTTCAGCATATTTCATCCTGTTTCTGAAAGCTGCTTTCACTTTCTGAATAATTGAAAGCTTTGTACCTCTATTTTTAAAAAGGTTCAGAACTATCTGATTTAGGGTGATTCTCTATCCTGGAATATAAAATGTGCGCATGGCATACAAAAATGGATTAAGTGATCAAAACCTGAGAACTGGTAATGTCAGGCATTTTTGTAGCATCATTCAGAAGCCTGGCCGGAAAATATGTTGTTGTTGTGAGGTGCCTTCAAGTTGATTACAACTTGTGGAGACTCTATGAATCAGTGACGTCCAAGAGCATCTGTCATGAACCACCCTGTTCAGATCTTGTAAGTTCAGGTCTGTGGCTTCCTTTATAGAATCAATCCATCTCTTGTTTGGCCTTCCTCTTTTTCTACTCCCTTCTGTTTTTTCCCAGCATTATGGTCTTTTCTAGTGAATCATGTCTTCTCATTATGTATCCAAAGTATGATAACCTCCGTTTCATCATTTTAGCTTCTAGTGATAGTTCTGGTTTAATTTGTTCGAACGCAATTATTTGTGTTTTTCACAGGCCATGGTATGCTCAAAGCATTCCTCCAACACTACATTTCAAATGAGTTGATTTTTCTCTTATCCGCTTTTTTCACTGTCCAACTTTCACATCCATACATAGAGATCAGGAATACCATGGTCTGAATGATCGTGACTGTAGTGTTCAGTGATACATCTTTGCATTTGAGGACCTTTTCTAGTTCTCTCATAACTGCCCTCCCCAGTCCTAGCCTTCTTCTGATTTCTTGACTATGGTTTCCATTTTGGTTAATGACTGTGCCAAGGTATTGATAATCCTGGACAAATTCAATGTCCTCATTGTCAACTTTAAAATTACATAAATCTTCTGTTGTCATTACTTTAGTCTTCTTGACATTCAGCTGTAGTCCTGCTTTTGTGCTTTCCTCTTTAACTTTCATCAGCATTTGTTTCAAATCATTACTGGTTTCTGCTAGTAGTATGGTATTGACTGCATATCTTAAATTATTTATATTTCTCCCTCCAGTTTTCACACCTCCTTCATCTTGGTCCAATCCCGCATTCTGTATGATATGTTCTGCCCACAGATTAAACAGATAGGGTGATAAGATACACCCCTATAACTACTGGATCTTATGGCCTGCTTTTTTTCAGTGTGCAGTATAATTTTCCAAAGTTATTTTTCAATCATTATATTGGCAATTTCTGCTGATCCTCAAATGATTCACAAAAGAGCAGATGACTTTAGAAAAGCTTCCATTTTTACCTTTTGATGCCTAAGAGATTGGCTTAATGTTATTATGCAACTGGGGATGGGATGGATGCCTTCCCCAGGTACCATTCCTGCCCTAGGATTATATAATTTATAAGCCTGAGGTCTGGAGAGGAAGAGGACTGCTAAAATAGTCAAACTAATTTTTTTTGTTAAGCAAATATTTCCTGTCCTGGTATGTTAAGTTTTTTCGTTGTTATGTAAGCTAGGGACAATATGTTGCCACAGAAACAAAATAGCTGGTTACACTTCAGGAAGGTGGCAACCATCTCTCTCTCTACCCTCTCTTGGCTGGATGTGATGCCATTGAAGTGTGTGTGTAAGAGAAGGAAAGACTTGCAATTTCAAGAGACACAAAATCAGAAAGAGTCTTAGACTCTGGAGGCTAACAGCATTTGGTGGGCAGGCTGTGTCCCCCTATATATATCTAATGGGGAGCAGTACACTTGGAACATCTGTTGGATTTTAGATGTGTCTTCCCTGTGCTCAGCTTGGTAGTATATCTGTGAAATTAAAGCATTTATCATAAAACTCTAGTAAGACTCCTGTGTCCTTATACCCCTGCCTTTCAGACACTTACAAAAAACAATGACATCAACATTAAAAGTAAAGGTGTCCCTGCACTTATAGTGCGAGTCGTTTCCAACTCTTAGGGTGACATCTTGCGACGTTTACTAGGCACATCGTATATATGGGGTGGGATTGCCAGTTCCTTCCCCGGCCTTTCTTTACCCCCCAGCATATGCCAGGTACTCATTTTACTGACCACGGATGGATGGAAGGCTGAGTGGACCTCAACCCCTTTTACTGGAGATTTGACTTCCTCCTTCCGGTGGAATCGAACTCCGGCCGTGAACAGAGCTTCGGCTGTGTTACCGCCGCTTACCACTCTGTGCCACGGAGGATCTTGGCACCACAGAGGATCTTCATTAAAGACATCAACATTAAAGCTACATAAAATACAGTCTGAACATTCAAACTATTTTTAAAAAAAGAAAAGCCCTCACTGATGCAGGATGAAACAAGTAGGTCTTAACTGCTTCCCTGAATGAATAAAACACAAAAGCCAGCCCAGGCAGGTCAGGTCTTATTTGACAGGTTGGTCTATGTGAGAGAACAATCCTCTCTGAGGCCAGATCAAGCCCCCTGTCAGCATCAGGGGAACACAGAGAAGGGAACCATCAGCCAGTCTCAAAGGGTAGGATGTTCCATCAAGGAGAAGACAGTTCCCAAAACTTGTAGAATTTTATAGGGGGAAGAGGGAACTGATATACCTTTCTGGCATTATAGATGACTATCTTACATAGTGGTTACATTAACAACAACAACAACAACAACAATCATAATAATATCCTGCCCTTCCTCCCAGTAGGAGCCCAGGCCAGTAAACATACATTTATATTCTGGTTAGTTACCAGTATCACTTGGCAAATGATTGCTTGCATTCACCCAATACTTTTCTGAGCTCAGACAAAACGATGCTTGTTTGTACTTGATAATTTTTGATAGTGAGAGAGAGAGAGAGAGAGATTCTTTGTCATCTCTTACCATTTTGCTGTTCAATAATGGTTTCAGAAACTCCCACCCCCAGTGTTAATTCTGAGGAGTGGGGGAGTTTAAAATTAAAGTGGGAAGATTTAATGATTAGCAATTTCAGATTGTGGGTGGAAGGGTTGCAGTAAGTACCAAGGTGGTTCAATTACTGCCTGAGATTTATTTTGATTAGACTAAAATACCAAAGGAAAGACAGCTGAAAATGAGATTCTGGTTATTGAAGTGTGCCATATTGAAGAGGGAAGCCAGAGGAGAGCTGAGGAGGGATAATTGGTTTCAAAGTAAGGTAAAATAAATAGCATAATGTTGTTGTTTTTAATTATAGGTTAGCAAGTCAAAGCCGAAATAAAAGATAAATCAGCATAGTGCAAATGAAAGAAATAACAGACATTTCCAAATTCTTGATGAATATCAAGATAGCTTCCATCTAACACAGAGCTACTTTGGGGACATGAAGACCTTTTCCCTCTGTTTTTTTAATCTGGATCAAATGGCTTATGAGTTGCCACATTGTAATAATGCATGAGCCAAAGTAGAATTTATTGATTTATAAGACAAATAAAGTGGCACTCACTATCATAAAATATAAATAAAAGTATATTTGCAAAAGGATAGTAGTAGTAGTAGTAGTAATAGTTTATTGTTTTTAGCCAATGGCCATTACTATGTGAATGTCAATATAAAACATCTGGTAAAACATACATATGAAACGTATATAAGACATTAAGAATCTATCCAATGATACATTGATAAGACCCTGAGTTTTCAAAAACTAATTAAAATGATTATAGAAATGTTGATATTTATTTCATTTATCCATTTGTTTAGGTTAAAATGTGCTCAGGTGAGTCTCCCTTTGTTGGTAGGACTCATGTGTTTTAGGAAGGCCATTCTTATCTTCGCTGCGGCTAGTGCAAACAGGGCTACTCTGTAGGTGACAAATTTGTCTTTGTCTGCCAGTAGCCATCTTACCTTAAGTTCATCTGACTGGCCTTCTAATAAAGACTGAAAGGGGAAAATGAACTTTGTCCTTGGTGAGTCGTATAGAGCGCAGTGTAGTATATAGTGCTCCGTGCCTTCTATTTGTCCTTACCCACATATGCACAATCCATCATCTAGTGGTTTTTTTGAATATCTGCCAACCAGATATCCAGTGGGTATCAGATGGAATCTAAGTTGGGTAAAGGCACTTCTTCTGGGGGAAAATGTTAATTCCCGCAGGTAGGAGGCCCTTTCGTGATCTAGTTTAATTTTACCAAACCAGGTGGCAGATTTACATTTTTTTAGGTATTCAAGGTCTTTTTGGGCATCTTTGTCATAGACAAGGTCCCTGATCATGCTTTCAGATATGTCCTGCATTAGCATGCCAGGGCAGATCGAGTAGCTAAGCATCAAATGTCTGCTACGTTGTACCCAGCCATCCCTATTCTGTAGCTCCAGGAAACATTTTTTTGGCTAGGTGGTGTTCTGGCATCGTTGATAGCTTTTTCCAGTATATTAAGATGGATTTGTGTATGCATGCTTTGAGGGAAGGAAGGCCTGCTTCACTCCTTAGAAGTGCACCAGGTGTGCTGTGTGCTACAGACAGGAGCAGGAGCAGGAGCAGGAAATCGTTTTGGATTATGTCGAGTTGTTCTCTGCACTGCATACCCAAAATTGCTGCTCCATACAAAAGGTGGGACATGATCTTAGCTGCAAAAACTTTTAATGTTGGTTCTATTAGGCCAGCCTTTCCAAACCAGTGTGCCTCCAGATGTTGGACCACAACTCCCATCAGCCTCAGCTAGCATTGCCAATGGTCAGAAAAGATGGGAATTGTGGTCCAACAACATCTGGAGGCACACTGGTTGGGAAAGGCTGTATTAGGTGATAGCCCTCAGTTTCTTTATAGGCCCTGATAAGCAGGCAGCTGAAGATGGGTGCACCACAGGGTATTTTCAGAAAAATGGATGCCCAAATATTTAAATGAGCTGCATTTTTCTATCCTGTGGCCATCCAACATCCAGTTATGCTGCTCGTGCCTCTTGGCAAAGACAACTACTTTGGTCTTTTTATAGTTAATAGATAATCCTTCGTTCTTGCAATACCTTCCAAATTTAGTGAGCAGTCTTCTCAACCCCATGCAAGTTAGGGAAATGAGGGCCATGTCATCCACATAGAGCAATACTGGAATCTTCTGTCTTCCAACAGCGGGGGGGGGGAATCAATGACTTCCTGTGTGATATCATTTATGTAGAGGTTGAATAAGATCGGGGCCAGGATGCAGCTTTGTTTGACACCCCTTGAGGTGGGGATTGAGTCAGAGAGAAAGCCTGCCCTACCAACTCTGATCCTGATATCTGTGTTGGAATAAAGCTGCTGTATGAAAAATAGAAGATGTCTATCAATTGTGCTGGCCTCTAATTTCCCCCATAGTCGCTGTTTGTCTATGGAATCAAAAGCTGATGATAAATCAACAAAAATGACGTATAGTTTTCTTGGTGCATTGTGTACTTCTTTTGGATCAGATAGTTCAGGACAAAGCACTGGTCAATTGTACTGAAGCCCTTAAGAAAGTCAGCCTGCATTGGGGATAAGATGCATTGATCTTCTACCCAGTGCTCTAGTTTAAAGATGATGGGCATATATTTTAGCAGGGACATCGAGTAAGCTTATTGGGTGATAATTTTGGTGCTACCCCCGATCACCTTTCTTGTAAAGCGGAGTGACAATACTAGATGTCCAGCTGGGTGGTAATGTTCCTATTGCATTGATTGTTGTAAATAATTTTGCAAGGATTGGCACCCACCATACTGGGTCTGTGCTGAAAATTTTGGCTGGTAGCATGTCCCAACCCGGGGCCTTGCCCAGGGTGAGGTTTGCTATCAGACCTTTTATTTCTGCTACGCTCATGGGAGGCCAAGCTGGAAGCGTCTCTAAAGCTGGCTTGTCTATTATCCCATGGCTCTCTGCTTGATTTCCTTCAGCACTGCTTTTGTACAAGTTTCCAAAATACAAGGCCCATTGTTCCATAGAGATTTGACCTTCCACTACTGGTTTGTTTTGTTTGAGACCACGTGCTATAAGTTCCCAAAAGTATTTTTCATTCTTGTTGTTTATTGCTTGCCCGAGGTCTTTCCAAAATTTATTGATGTAGTCCTTCTTTTTCCCTCTTAGAAGGTTCCTATAGGCACACCTGAGTCTCAAATACCTCTTAATTTGAATGTCGGAGTTGTTTGACCTCAAGGATCTGGCCACTTTTACCAGGATCTGTTTACTGTTTCTACATTCTACGTCGTACCAAGATGTTATGTAAGGGTTCGGCTTGTAGTCTCCAGATTTTACCAGGAGAGGCCTTAAAGTTTCTATCAGGGTCTGATATGAGCTAATGGCATTATCTCCCTTGTTTATAAGCTCTTCTCTCAGCTTCAACGTAGTCTGCTTCCACAGAATTTGTTTTATTTTGTCTGCCAAGGTTAGAGACCACCTGATTCGTCTTTCCCCAGTTTGCGCGCCCTGTATGGGGTGGTAACTGGCGGGTTGATTGCTGCTGCTAACTTTGCTTTCCCCTACAACTGTGACCAGTGGGTGATGGTCATTCTCTGCTCAGTCCTCTAAATGGAACGAGTGTACCTTAGAGAACATGTTGTGAGACATAAAGATGTAATCGACCACGCTGCCCCCCTTCTGGGTTAAGTGTATTGGGCGTCTGGCCTATCAAGCAGGCCACCATTTAGGCATTTTAGCTGATACCTATATACAATGTTGTGGAGTGTTTGCCCATTCTGTTGATGAAGGTGTCCTGTGAACATCTATCAACTATGCTTACATTGTCCACGATCTCCTCGTCTAAAGTGAGGATTCTGTGAATTTGTTTGATATTTTCACCAATTCGGGCATTGAAATCACCGCACAGCATGGTGTCTGCTCTTGGGAATGCTGCTTCAATGTGTTGTAGCACTTGCTCTAACTCTTGTCAGGCTAGTTTACTGTGTGGATTACTGGATTTGGGGAGTATGTAAACATTCACACATATAATTGGATTGACTCTGGCAACATTCACTAGAATAGTTTGGATATATCCATTGTTTGTTAGTTTCAAATCCTGTATGTCCAAACATGTATCTATGGAAAGGAGTACGGCTAAACCTCCACTTCCACCCCCGTACTTAGTTGTTTTTAAGGCTGGTAGGGCCATAGTTTTAAAGCCTTGAAGGTGCATATCTTTAACATCTAAGAGCCAGGTTTCCTGAAGGCACAACAGGTCAAATGAGTGCATACAGTGGATAAACTCGGCGTCAATGAATTTATTTGACCAGCCTGCCATATTCCATGAGAGGATGCACAGATGTTATCCTGGGTGATTTGCTGTTAGTCTATCTTGGTTAAAAGTTCTGTGGGGTCTAAAAAACACTGCTGTTGTGTTTCTGGGCTAAGCTCGACTGTCTGTGCCCTTCCCCAGCTGGAGTTCATTGGTGGCTTGGGGTGGGGCGCAAAAGGAAAGTAAAGCAATGAAAGCTGTAACAACTGAGCAGATTAAAATGGAGCCAGATAAAACATAACCAGACAGCAGGGTTGAAATTTCATCAAACCAAACTCAAAACAATTTTTAAAGTCTTTGCCATACATTTGAATTAGGTCTCTGAATTCCACAGTCTGGGTTTCACAGACAAAAAGGCCCTGTTTCCTGTGTCCCAACCAGTCAAACCTCTTATGGTGGTGTGATGTGAAGCAAGGCTTAATGATTACTACATTAGGTGGGTGAGCTTATATGGGAGGAGGTGGTTCTTTCAATGTCCTGAACTAATAGGTCTTATATTGCCTATCCCTGTTCTGGAACAATAAAAAATGTGTGGATTTATGCAATTTCAAGTATTGGAGCATACCCATTCCACTAGAATGCAAGGTGTTTCTAGGAAAAATGGATGATGGTGGCAATAGTTAGATGATGCTGAGCACCGGATCTGCTGGTAGCAATGAGCCCTCACTTCCTAAGCACACCTGCTGCTGCTTCAATTTGCTCTACTGCTGCTGCTGTCATGCTTCAGCTGTCCCTCAAATCCTCTGCCAATTTAGCTGGCAAATGCAAGGTGTATTGATGAACTGCCTTGCTGTGAACTGGGGCGAAGGAGACATATGAATCCTGGGATTCTGGAGTAGGCAGAATAAAGAGAGGTGGTAGTATTGATCCCACAAGCAGGAGTGGGAATGCATAGCCTGGCTGCTGCCTAGGATTTCCTTGTTCTAGGCCAGGTCCAGTAGAGGGTGGCAGCCAATGCAATGCCCTCCAGATGTTGCTGGACTACAACTCCCAACATCCCTAATGACTGGACATGCTAGCTGGGGCAGGTGGGAGTTGAAATCAAGCAACATCTGGAGGGCACCACATTGACTACTTCTGGACTAGATCCGCTGCAAAGTCTCTGTTAGAGTGCATTGCGTTTCCCAGGGTCCTTTGTTGGGAGCAATTGCTGGTTAGCATGTTTCTTGATAGATTTCAATTTGTAATGTAGACCTACCCTCAAAGTAATGATTCCAGTCTGATGGCTATTCCTCTATTTCATTTCTGTGACTGTTATGTATTTCTCAGCAGAACAATGTCAGAGTGCTAGCTCCATATTCTCTTTGTCCCAATATTTTATTCCATTAAAATGAGTAGTTTCTCTAGGCTACAAAAGACATGGGGAAAATATTTGCTTATTATAGAAATATTTATCATGGGAATATCTTGAAATGTATTGGCTTTAAAAGAAAATAGGCAAGCGCAATGCTCTTCTTAGTAGCAAACAGAAGTTTAAATTAATGCACCATGTCATGCTGTCAGCCTGGCATCTTCAAAACTATAGAGATGGGTTTTGAGAAGAAGTAAACAAAATACTTTTAGTTAGAGCTGTGAAGCTTTTGCACGGTAAGTCCTCGGGGATCCTCATAGTTTTATCATTCAGCATCACATTGACAGGTACATGTTTAAAAATCTGTTTCTCCCCAGATGAACTCCACCGTCTAGAAAGGAGGTTCTATGGCTGTGTGTGCTAGTTTGTACATGTGTTGTCTATAAAAGAAAGAAAGCTATAGTGAAACCTCAGAAGTAGGGAGGACAAGATGGACAAGTACAGAAGTTTTGAAACATCCCTATTTCTTTTCACGTTGGCTGCTCCTATGGGAACAGAGGAGAGAGAAGCCCTGGTAGATCTACTGCCACAACCTAAAGCCTACAGGGCTCATTCCAGCCAGGGCAGGAAGTGAGAGGCAGGTGTGGCACAAGGAAAAATTAGTACAGCAGCTTCAGGGCTGATGTATTTTTCTTCTCTTTCCAGGGGTGCATTGGGGGAACAGGAGGGCTTGGGATCCTAAGGGGCTGAGGGGGAGAAGAATAGGGCCTCTTAGAGGGAACTACAGGGCATTGGATCTAGTACAGTGATTCTCAAATGGTGCGCCAGGGCACACTGGTGTGCCGCAAGAGGTGGCTAGGTGTGCTGTGAATATTATGAAAGTATATCATTATTAAGTTATTTTTATTCATAGTTTAAAATATATTAATATATTTTTAAGTTTGTACATGAAGTGCGCCAGAAAAATTTTATATATTTTACAGTTCGCCGTGAACCAAAAAAATTTGAGAACCACTGATCTAGTAGATTCAAACTCACCAGCTCTCTGCCCTGAAAGGCTCTACTTTGGGCTTTCCCATGCTCTACTGCCAGTGGAAGAACTATCAGTGGGCATTTACCATCCACCTCGGCAATGCGCAGGGCCTCCATTATGGTGGAAGGCCACCACCAGTGCTGCTCCAAAGACAAACCTATACAACATTCCACCCCAGCCATTGGGGGAGTTAGGACTGTGCTATGAGACATTAAAATGGAAACTGATGTGTACACTCAGAGCAACCTTCTGTGTTTCAAGCATAAAACCCAGCTAGTGTCACACTTCTCTCTGAGGACTCAACAGAGGATGAAGGGGAATGGGAGATCTCAGAACCAGGGGAAGGGATGAGCAGAGAGGCATCTCATGAACCTTCACCATCAGACAAGCAGCAGGACCCTGCTGGAGTCCTCCTGTCAGATTCAGAGAGTAAACAGGAAGCAACTCTGACCCCAGTAGAGAGGAGACGCCAACAGGTGTTGGAACAATGGAGGCAGTCAGCCCATTTAAGAACCACACGTTTTCAAAAGAGGGAAGACTGAATGCAAATACCTGGCCTCAGACACTGAGCTTAAAAGACTGGGAGTGGCATGGGTCCTAGCTGGAAACAATGTTGGACCTCTGTATCAGATCATCACCAGCCCTGTTTGTGATGCCATGCATTCGATCCTGCCCTGCTTGATTGGATCATTGGTTCCCAGACTTTTGGACTTCCCCAAGGACTCTGCTGTTCTGCACTCTCTTGGCTCCTTCAGCCCAGTATTCACACTGGCTGTTTTGCTGGCCCCTCCTCTTCCACTCAAGCCTGACAGATTTACAGCCTGGCCACTGGCCGTTATCTATTAATTACTTTACTACAGCTATAAACCTGGCCGGCAGAGACTGACAGTTTGAGCCTTCTCCCACCCCCACAACCCATTCTCAAGGGCGACAAGAAAATGATAAATTCCTGGAAGATTGAGACACTGTGATGGAAGTTGGTGTATAGATTCTCCATGCCAAATTTTATGCTGACAGGACACATTATCTTGACAGTATGATGAATAAAATGATCAGACTTCATAATGGCAAAAACAAAATGCTCACTTTCTTAACCATAGAGTTACTCCCATGATTCTGTAATCATCTAGGGAGAACAATTAGAACATCTATACCAAGAGAAGATTGTGACACATTGCCAAAAACATTCTGAAGCAACTCTCCACATTCTGATACATCTGAATGTGGCAAAGCATTCTTGAAGATTTCCCTAAGTTCACACAGTTGGTTTAATAATATTTTTTCTCCATACATAGAAGTCATGAGGGGACAAATATTGAATTAATCATTTAGTTTCCCCTTTTATTGTTTGTCACGTGGACCCCCCTTTCATATTCTGATTCTTTCTTTAGAATTTTCCTTTGTTTGCTTCTTTTCAGAAATTTCAAAAGGTCTCCTCCCGTTATGTCTTGACTCATCCTTCACCAAACTGAACAATACTTAAAAGAGCAAATGCTTCTGGGGAAGAGAATACAGGAGATGTTGCTTAGTCAGTGCAGTGGGGGAGAGACAAAATGGAGGAGGAGGATGTTTCTTTCCAATCTGGCAAAGAAAGGATGGGCCTGTAAAAAAAAATTCCTTAAATTGAGAGGTTTCATTCCTTTTATGTGAAGAAAGCAAGTTCAGTATGAACTCCCCCCTTTTCAGTAAAACATTCTTTTAATTGCTTGTCAAATGTTAATTTTATGCCCAAGTGAATTGATTGATTGATTGATTGATTGCACTCTTATACCGCCCCATAGCCAAAGCTCTCTGGGTGGTTTACAGCAATCAAAACCATTAAAACAAATATACAATTTAAAACACATATTTTAAAAACAATTTAAAACACAATTTTAAAATTTAAAACAAAATAAAAACAATTTAAAACACATGCTAAAATGCCTGGGAGAGGAGGAAAGTCTTGACCTGGCGCCAAAAAGATAACAGTATTGGTGCCAGGCACACCTCGTCAGAAAGATCATTCCATAATTTGGGGACCACCACTGAGAAGGCCCTCTCCCTTGTTGCCACCCTCCAACATTCCCTTAGAGTAGGCACCCGGAGGAGGGCCTTTGATCTTGAACGTAGTGTATGGGTGGGTTCGTGTCGGGAGAGGCGTTCCATCAGGTATTGTGGTCCCAAGCCGTGTAAAGCTTTAAGGTCAAAACCAGCACCTTGAATCAAGCCGGAAACATACAGGCAGCCAATGCAAGCGGGCCAGAATCAGTTTTATATGTTCAGACCATCTGGTCCCTGTTACCATTCTGGCCACTGCATTTTGCACAAGCTGCAGTTTCTGAACTGTCTTCAAAGGCAACCCCATGTAGAGTGCATTGCAGTAATCTAATTTGGAGGTTACCAGAGCATGGACAACTGAAGCCAGGTTATCCCTGTCCAAATAGGGACGTAGTTGGGCCACCAACTGAAGTTAGTAGAAGGCACTCTGTGCCACCGAGGCTACCTGAGCCTCAAGTGACAGAGATGGTTCTAGGAGAACCCCCAAGCTACGAACCTGCTCCTTCAGGGGGAGTGCAACCCCATCCAGGACAGGTTGGACATCTACCACCTGGTCAGAAGAACCACCCACTAGCAGCATCTCAGTCTTGTCTGGATTGAGCCTCAGTTTATAAGCCCTCATCCAGTCCATTGTTGCAGCCAGGCACCAGTTCAGCACATTGACAGCCTCACCTGAAGAAGATGAAAAGGAGAAATAGAGCTGTGTGTCATCAGCATACTAATGGCAATGCACTCCAAAGCTCCGTATGACCTCACCCAACAGTTTCATGTAGATGTTGAACAGCATGGGGGACAGAACTGACCCCTGCGGAACCCCATACTGGAGAGTCCAGGGTGCTGAGTAATGTTCCCCAAGCACCACCTTCTGGAGGCGACCTGCCAAGTAGGAGTGGAACCTCCGCCATGCAGTCCCTCCCACTCCCAATTCAGCTAGTCTCCCCAAATATAAATAGAGATATATATCACATGCTTACAGAACAGAAAGTAAAACAAGTTTTTTTTTGTTTAAGTCCAAGGTATTTGTAACTCTGTGGTTCAGTTTCAAATCGTCTTCTCCAAATACTTTCTTATGTCTTTGTACTCAAATAATTGAGGAACCTTAGTCCAGATCCAAACCTTCAGTTCATGTTTTGTGGATTGGTAGCACAGCAGCGTGATTGTAATTAGCTAGTGAATCCTTCCCACCTAAGCTTGTCTGCTGAGGACCCTCTGCATATCTGCAACAGAACCTTTTATGTGCTGTAGAAGATTCTGCAGAGATTCTAGAATATACACTCAGTTCAAGCAAGGTAAAGGGCAGGACTCTGAGACCATATTATTGCCCTGCGTGAACTGAGTGTGTCCTAGAACACACCAAATCTGTTGCATTGCTAGAAAAGATTGGTAGTCTTAGGCAAACTGTCATGTAGGAAAGGTGGTCCACCATTACTGATAATCTCATCAGTAAGCCCTGTATTGAAAGCCCAAAAGCTATCTGGACAGTTATAGACTTTAAAATTTTAAATTCGCCAATCTATTTTGGCTTTTTGGCCCTCTGTCTCCTCATCTGATAATGAAAGTTCCATAGCAAGCATGTACTGAATTTAGCAGTGAGCTGAAAATCCCTCCCAGCTTTTGTCATACCCTTCATGGCTGGGGTTTTTTGGTGGGTAGAAGGATGGGGAGGTGGAGAACAGTTTTTGTGGGGGGAATATCAGGAATGCGGTATTTTTTTCTTGCTTGCTCCTAAACTAATTGCTCTGCTTGCTACAAGTGATGACAGAGCTACAGCCAGCATTCCTGTGGGCTGCCATGTTCCCCCATGATGTTTCTGTTGAATGATGCTAGACCATGAGGCAGCATTTTCCAGAGGCAGTGTATGAGAAGGGTTGGAGATGGTGCCCCCCACTGGCAAAATAGAAGTCACTGATTAACTTCTAGTAAGCAATCCTGCTTCCCCAAATGTTTATATTTTTGTCCCATCCGAGACTGGTCCACAGTTTTCCCCACTTTCTGCTTCCCTCTACTCCACCTCCAAATTCAGGGGGAAATTACTTTGAAGAATCTGGCTCAGCTCTAATTGAATTATTAGAACATTTCTCAGAACATGTCAGCTTTTATATTAGTCAATTGAAATGAAATGAAATAGCTTGGCCTGTGTGAGCAAGACATTTCCACTTCTGTAGGCAATCCTTAAATAACAGAATTGAGAAGATGGAGGCAAATTGCACAGGCAGGAGATGAAGAGAAAAGCCTTGGCTTTGGGGAATGAATTAAATTTGTGAATGGAAGGATGTCACTGGAAGAGCCTTCAGGTGAAGAAGTGTATTGAAAAATTAGAGAAGGCTTTATCACAGTAAATATGATGGAAACATAGTGTGCCTGTGTTTACTTTTGTGGCCCTCACTTCAATTTAAAGAGCTTGTAAATCATTTTTCGAAAGCAATATCTGTTGACGTGAATATTTGTTCTTGTCTTCCATTGCCATGAACTGTTAGAATGATACATATTTGAGAAGATGGAACTTGTGAAATATGTTTACAGAAAGAAGCAATTTATCTGAATGAAATGGTAAAGCTCCATGTCACTCTCAAATATATGGTGAGTGACATTATAGAAATATCTCATAATGGACACTCTCCATCTTCTAAGGCACGACTATTCATGTGATTCCCTCTTCTATAACAAAGGAAAGCAAAGCAAAGGTCCTTCTGCTCTCAGTGGAGTATTTCACTTCATGAGCAGAGGACACCGAAGAATGCTTCAGTGTCTGCTCATATGCTGCTACTGAATATTTTATTGTTGCATGCATCCCTATGTCTGAGCAGTGAGAGATTCCAGGGGTTCCAGCACTTACCCAGTGTTCAGTTCTCTTGGAATGTAGGTCACTGGAGACTGTGGTGTCTTCAGGATATATATGGTTATATTTACACTCACATATATAACTTGAACATAAGACAGAAGGGCTCATACCTCCAACAGATCTTGCTTCTCCATTAGGTTTCTAGGGGAGTCTCCAAAGCCATAGCTTTGGATTCAGCACAGAAAGCAAGTCATGCTTATCTGTCTACCTCCAGACCAGACAACACAAATACTACTTTGTGGCCCTAGGATGAGGTGGCCTTCAGCTGGGAGGGGGATTACCCACCTGGAAGAGCATCACTGGCTAGTTGTTCCTGTGGCAACACATCTGTTCTTGACCAAGTCTTTAGACATATAAATTGGGCACTTGAGAAACCTGGCCAAATCCATTACTTAGACAAAGGAACTGGTTTGACTAGTTCAGCAGACTCTACTTCAAACTCCATCCTTACAGATATAGAATTACAGGCTTGGAGGATACACATAGGCATAATTCATGCCAAACCCCCAATCCTATATATATAAACTTGCTCTGGATCCCTATAAGGATTCCGTTAATCACCTAGTATATATATATGAACATAATTGTGATTAACAAAACAGGTTTTTATTGTATTAACAAAACATTTCAGCTTCCGCCTTCATCAGCTGCTAACGTATAAATACTGTTACCAAGGTGGCAGTTATAGAGCTGTGAGGATGGCATGCTCAGAGGGGCTTCATTTGCAGAAGCTAAGTAGTGGTGGTACTGTCCTCCAGGTTCAGACCTCAGGATCATAGCCTGTTGGATTTTTCCATAACAGTGATAGAGATGCCAGCAGATCCAGCAGCATTGACTAAAAGGGAGAACTTTTGGATATACTCTCTGGACACATTGGCACCACATGGCCTGAACCTGAAGAACAGTACTACCACTGGTTGCCAGGCCTGGCTGTGATGTCCTTCCCTGGCACCACCTGTGTCACTCTCACTCGTGGCTACCAGCAGTCAGGTTCATTGTGTTTATTTTTACCTCTCTCCGCTCTAGCACAGATCTCAAAAGATCCCCCTGCTAGGCCACACTACTCAACACTCTGTGTATCTAATATAACCTCTAGACTGTGACTTAGTCTCTTCCTGGTTATTTTGATACCTTGTGTCTGTGTGTATAGGTAATTCCCAACCCCCCTGAAGCCTCTTGCCTATGAAGCTCACAGCTCTGGGTTGCTCTATGGTATTGGATGTTGATACAATATCTCTTCCTTCACCGCTGCCACCATTCGATACTATTCTTCTTCAGCCTTCGTTACTCTGCCTCCTCCCTGGTCTGTGCACCCCCAGGTGAGGAATCAGGCTTTAAGTAAACCAAGAAAAAAATTATTGATAACACTAAGAATAACAAGATTAGTTATAGATTTCATTGACAAGCATATGGTTTCATATATGTTTCTCTTATGTTCCTAATTCCTATTTGCATCAGAACTCCCAATCCAATTTCTCAACAGCCACCTCTTACTCTCCACATCAACCTCCCTGTCCACAACCACCATGTCCAACACCTCATCCAACACCCACCATGACTCAACTGTCATCCTCTCATTTATACCTTCAGCCATTCAAACACACAGCCAATCATCATCCAGCATTCTACAGCCCATGTACTGCCCCTTCTCACTCACTCCACTTACCATATTTCCTATAATAAACCTGCACTTACCATATTTACATTACATTCACATACAGGAACATCACACCGGCCTCCAAGAGGTCTTCTGTATCTTTAAAAGTTGTGCAGGGGGAAGGGAGAATTCCATCTTGTGGTTTTTCCCATTACAGTGTAGGAAGAACACCTGCACTTGGCTGACTTTCTCTTCTCCTAAAGATACAGGATCAGTCTCAGGTCCTGAACCTGGCAACCCTAGCTTAGTATAATCGAACCATCTGCTCCCAGCAAGGCCTTGAGCAGTCACTTAAATAATTGTACATCAGCATTAAAAAAAATGAATAGCAGTACTAATACATCAAAAAAGTGGAAGAAAAACATTATGTCAATATTATAAGCTTGATCATGACCACCATCATGAAGGAAGCTGGCTTTCCAATACCTTATATATGCCCCTCATTGATCCTTTTTCTGAATTTTGCTTCCTTGGCACTATGTCTTCTTCCAGTAGCTCCTTTTAGCATAATATGGCTCTGATCATGCAGACTGTAATATAGCTTGATGTGCATGTAGAACCCATATATGCATTTTGGACCTTCTACCCAGGTTACCCAGCTTTCTCTGGCCTATTTCAAAAAGTGCTCCATCTAATAAGAGTGCTAAACTGAAACTAAAGGGCTAATTCCAAGGGTTGCTTCCAAGGGTTCCCCCACTCCTTTCTGAGAAACGTTTATGTTCCTCTTTCTTTATTTGGCAGTTATAGACAATTGTGCCTTTTTGGCTTTTCCACCCAGGATTTATAGGTTTTCTTTGATCGCTCCTACAGATTACCTTCTGGAAAAATGTCAGCTTCTTTAAGCAGTTCTTTCACTGAAACTGGTTTAGCTAAAATTAACAAACTTTTTAATATACGTTAGATTGTTTTACTATGATAAGAGTTTAGTTTATAAAACAAGATATTCATGGGAAAGCATACTAGATTACAAGGAGACTTCAGTTATTTATCATCAGTATTCTAATATGCAATTTCTGATAAACTGATGATTCAGCAGGTGCCATCTCTGTTGTCTTTACAGTATCTACCGAAGACCTTCCACCTCTGACAAGCCTTTTAAGTAGAAATCTTTTCCAGTCTGTATCTGTACAGGAATTGTTTTAAATGTTTTAATTGTTTCATTACTTGTGTGTTTGCCACCCTGTGCTCCTTTGGGAGGAAATGTAAATTTAATTAATAAATAAACAATTTGATCCAGCAGAGTCCTTCTATTATTGTAGTATTTTTAAACATAAATGAGACGTTGCTTTGTCCGCTCTTTTCCACTCTCTGAAACCAATTCAGAGAAGCAAATGGCCTCGTTTGCCCCAGTTTACAAGCTTGGCATGCATTTCTGAATAAAGCATGTGTAGTATGTTAATTTTAATGGCTATTTTAATGTGTGCATTTTTATTTTTATTTTTTTGTATGATACACTCACTAGTTCCTGTTGTAAGATTGGGGTTTAGCCAACAGAGTTAATGGAACCAGACATTCTTCTGGAGATTGTTTTCATGTGTGTGTGTGTGTGTGTACTGCCTTCAAGTCAATTCTGACTTATGGCGACCCTATGAATAGGGTTTTCATGGTAAGCGGTATTCAGAGGGGGCTTACCATTGCCTGCCTGTGAGGCTGAGATGCAATGACTGGCACAAGGTCACCCAGTTCGCTTCATGGCTGTGTGGGGATTCAAACCCTGGTCTCCCAGGTCGTAGTCCACTACACCACCCTGGCTTTCTTTTCCTTTAATAGTCAATGGCAAAGTTTCCAGGTACAACTTTTTCTTTAAAAAAAGAGAACTAAAAGTAAGTGGTCCAGGAAGGCTAAGAGACAGTTAGAGAAGATGACTCGTCTTCATTCTCCCTCCAGCACCAAACCCTATAAGTGCTCTGAAACTCTTAGTTTGGAAAAGTTAAGAAGAAGGTAACAATATGTTTTGTCCTGAGAAGAGTCTTTTGACTCAAAATGCCATGGGCTTTAATAAACGGATTTGTTCCTGAGCACCTTTTGGAGTTTCCTTTTGTTATTTCCTGTACCGTTACCTTTCTTCCTGCTCTTTATTTTTGCACACTGCAGTATATGCCCTCTCATACTTGTAAGAAGAGGAGAGGAAGAGATAGATCCACTTGGCCTTACTGTTATGATGTTGATTCTTCTGTAGTCATGTGTAGAGATGTGAAGTCCCATCGCATGGAAAATTTCAGACCCCCCCCCACTTTTTCCCCAAAGCCTTCCTCCCCCCCCCAAATATTAAAATGTTTTGATCTATGACAAGAAAAAGTGTATAGAAGCTTGTTTCAATTGGGGCAAAACTGCAATTTTCAGAAGTCCATGCTAAATATAATGGCAAATATGAAGAAACAGAAACCAATAGTGATAGTTCAGAAAATGAGACTGATTAAATTTCATATAGTATTGACTGCATCCTGGTTCCCCCTACTAATGGAAATGGTCTCAGGCAATGGTTTGAAGGCACATGAGGCCATCACCTTGCTGACCTTAAGCAGGTCTGGATATGGTCAATGCCAGGATGGGAGATAATCTGAGAACCACATATATGCCACCTTGGGTTTATATGATAAAAGAAGAGCAGGGTATTGTTGTTGTTATATGCCTTCAAGTCGATTATGACTTATGGCGACCCTATGAATCAGCGACCTCCAGCGTCTGTTATAAACCACCCTGTTCAGATCTTGCAAGTTCAGGTCTGTGGCTTCTTTATGGAATCAATCAATCTCTTCTTTGGTCTTCCTCTTTTTCTACTCCCTTCTTTTTTCCCAGCATTATTGTCTTTTCTAGTGAATCATGTCTTCTCATTATGTATCCAAAGTATGATAACCTCAATTTCATCATTTTAGCTTCAAGTGATAATTCTGGTTTAATTTATTGATATTTCTCCCTCCAATTTTCACACCTCCTTCATCTTCGTCCAATCCCCCTTTCCGTATGATATATTCTGCGTATAGATTAAACAAATAGGGTAATAAAATACACCCCTGTCTCACACCCTTTCTGAAGGGGAACCAATTGGTTTCTCAATATTATTTCCTTACAATAACCTCTTGTCCAGAGTATAGGTTGTGCATCAGGACAATCAGATGCTGTGGCATCCCCATTTCTTTTAAAGGCTTGGCTGTAATCTATAAAGCACAGGGTGATTTCCTTCTGAAATTCCTCGATCCATTCCATTATCCAATGTATGTTTGTGATATGATCTCTGGTGCCTCTTCCCTTTCTAAATCCAGCTTGGACATCTACCACTTCTCACTCCATATATGGTAAGAGCCTTTGTTGTAGAATCTGGAGCATTACTTCACTTGCATGGGATACTATGGCAATAGTTCAATAATTACTGCACTCCTTGGGATCTCCTTTCTTTGGAATTGAAATATATATTGAATGCTTCCAGTCTGTGGACCATTGGTTTTTTTCCCCATATTTGTTGACAAATTTTTGTCAAAACTTTGACAGATTCAGTCTCAGTAATTTTAATTTAATTTTTAATTTAATTTATTGGATTTCTTAGTCGCCCATCTGGCTGGCCATCCAGCCACTATGGGCAACGTTCAAAATGAACAAAATAACACAAAATGTCACACCAATACAATAACATTAAAATCTAAAAGTGATAATGGTAAAATCTAGCCCATCCCAAAGGCCTGCCTGAAGAGCCAGGTCTTCACGGCCTGGCAGAAACTCATTGTAGAGGGGGCCTGGCGGAGATCAATCGGAAGGGAGTTCCATAATAGCTTGTAGTAACTCTATTGGTATGCCATCTGTTCCCAGTGATTTGTTTCTTCCAAGTATTTTAACAGCAGCTTTCACCTTGCATTCTAAAATTTCTGGTTCTTCATTATACTATTCCTCCATGAATGAATCTGTCATCCTGGCATCTCTTTTATAGAGTTCTTCAGTGCATTGCTTCCATCTTCCTTTTATTTTATCTTGGTCAGTCAGTGTGCTCCTTTGTTGATTATTCAACATCCCTACTCTTGGTTTAAATTTCCCTTTAATTTTTCTAATCTTTTGGAATAAGGATCTTGTTCTACCGTTTTTGTTGTCCTCTTCTATTTCTATACAGTAACTATTGTAATAGTTCTCATTGTCCCTATGTACTAGTCGCTGTATAGTTGCACTTAAGGTTCTAACCGTGTTTCCATCTCCTTTTGCTATTGCTTTCCTTCTCTCTTTAACCATTTTAAGAGTTTCTTCAGTCATCCATTGAGGTCTTTCTCTCTTTTTAACCAGAGGTATTGTCTTTTTGCATTCTTCCCTGATAATGTCTCTGACTTCACTCCATGGTTCTTCTGGTTCCCTGTCAACTAAGTTTAAAGCCTCAAATCCGTTCCTTATTTGATCTTTATATTCTTCTGGGATGTTATTTAGATTGTATTTTGGCATTATGATTGTTTTGTTCTTCTTTAGCTATACTCTGATTTTTTATATGACCAGTTCATGATCTGTACCGGAGTCTGCTCCTGGTCTTGTTTTTGCAGAAAGTATGGAACTTCTCCATCTTCTGTTACCAATTATATAATCAATTTGATTCCTATGTTGAGCATTTGGTGATGTCCACATGTACAGTTATCTTTTCAGTTGCTCAAAAAATGTGTTTGCAAGAAAGAAATTATTGGTTTCACAGAATTCAGTAAGTCTTTCTCCTGCTTCATTTCTATCTCCTAAGCCCCATTTCCCCACAATTCCTAGTTCTTCTCTGTTCCCTACTTTTGCATTCCAGCCCCCCATGATTATCAGCACATCTTGTTTTGGTGTGATCAATTTCTTCCTGTAATTCTGCGTAAAATCTTTCCAATTCCTCTTCTTCCGCATTTGCCGTCGGAGCATAGACTTGGATGATGGTTATGCCAATAGGTTCCCAATTAAATCTCATTGATATCACTCACTCAGACCTTGTGTTATAGCTCCTAATTGCTTTTGCTACATCACTTCTCACTATTAAGCAAACCTGTTTCTTCTTAATTTCTCATTTCCTGCATAAAATATTTTGTAGTTGCCTGACTGAAAATGTTCCATTCCCATCCATTTTAATTCACTTATGCCAAGTATTGTAATGTTTATATGTTCCATTTCTTTCTTGACAATTTCTTACTTTCCCTGGTTCATGCTCCTCACATTCCATGTTCCTATTCTGTACAGCGTACAATTCAAGACTCTCCTTTTGTGCACATCAGTCTCTGGGCTTCATTTCAGCTTTGACCCAGCTGTGTCATTAGTCACAGTGCTACTCGAGCTTGTCCATTGTTCTTCCCCAGTAGCTCAATGAGTGCCATCTGACCTGGGGGTCTCATCTTCCAGCAGTATCTTGTTTTGCATTTTGATGGTCTGTCCATAGGGTTTTCATGGTAAGAGGTATTCAGAGGTGGATTACCATTGCCTTCCTCTGACTTTGGATGCACGTTAGTCTGGTGTCTCAGCTTTCACCATTCCACCATGGGTGCCCCTGCTAGGAGTCTAGCCTCTTGGTCTAGACTCCTGACAGCATTGCTCTCAGCTTCTTCAGCACTGTCATACCCCCTCACCATGTTAAGACATGCATCCCAGAAGGGGAAGGCAGGGTATAAATGTAGTAAATAAATAGTGCTTTATGTCTGGAGGAAACAATACTTTTAAGAATACATAATTTCAAGTTTTTTAGTATAAGGCTGATAGTTTCTCCTTTTTATTTTTTTATTTTTTGCCTAGTCCTCATAAATTAGCAAAATGAAAGAGGTGCTAAGTTCCTTACAGTACAGCAGCTTATAGCTGCATTTGTAACAAAACAAGTAAATTCAATTTGTAGTTATTGTCTGAATAAACTGTCCTTTCAATATACCAAATTATGATAATTTAATGACAAACTGAATTCTACATAATGTATTTAATGTCCCTAAAGTTAAAAAAGTGACTTTCAATCTATAAAGGGCACTAAAAAAAATAAGTATTGCATTCTTTTCATTCCCCCCAATTGTTTCTGGGTTTATTTTGGCCATGGCTTCAAAATTTCCAGAAATTTGACATCTCTACACATGGACCTGAACTTGCAGTAGAAATGATCATGCCTCATGTTTCTAGCTTGTTTAGTTGCAGAGATGTCAAGATGTGTGGAGTTGGAGTGAGGAGAGACAGTGAGAGAGAACACATCTTGGCTGCTCTAAATTATTTCATTTTAAAAAATCACTGTAAATATGTCAGACTACTTGTATTTAGGTTTTGGCCATCCCCTATTGAGTAACTATGGCCATGTCAATCTGTCTTTAGAAAACTCCCAGCCACACAACCTTTCTGTCTAAGACCTTTGCAATACTCTTGATCTATGTACTAGGTGTTACAGAAATGGCTGTTGCACAGCAGGATTGTAATGTTCCATTTCAAATGATGAAATGGGTAGATAAAAGCTTTTCTATTTTTCATCATTTCAATAAAGTTTGGGAACAATGATGTACCATATATGTGATCCTCCTGATAGTCTGGCGTCATTTTTAATTCCCTAATCGTTTTTTTTTCATTTTTTCCAATCATAGTCTACTATTACTGAAGTTTAGTTGGCAATTTGAATTTGAATTCTATATAATAACTTTGTCCACTGTCAGATAATAAGGCAAGTTCGCTTCATCCTCATACATTTTTAAGAATGTCTTAAATCTTTCTAATGATATTCATTTCTTAATTGAAAACAGGATCCTGTATGCAAGAAACAATTCCTGCTCTGCAATGTTTACTTCTCTGATCCTTTGGTAGTGATGGATTTTTGCCTTCACAGCCAGTAGTTTTTACTGATAGTGCAGATGGCAATTTGACTAAGTCAGAGGCATAGCTAATTTCATTTTTTATGGCTGCAGTCCATATCCCACTGAAATCAATGTAGTACCCCCCATTGGTTTTAATGTATTGTGTTTCTGCCCTATCTGACCAGCTTTTTAAAATTAGAAATAGGAAATTTGAAACATTAAATTCATACAATTGCTAATTCAAGAATTTAAAAAGGATTTGGGTAGCTGATAAAATTCATTCACGTGCAAAATAATTAATGGTAAGTGATCACACTATTCTTCATAATTAAACAATTAAGCATTCTTTCATATTCTATTAACCATAACAACTTTGTGTATATCCCCCACCCTCAAATCCTATTACTAGCTGTATTTTTTTTTTAAGATAATGGATTTTAAAAAGTTGTAGGCTGGTTTACAGTTGACAGTGGAAATCTCAACTTCAGAAGATAATCTCTTTCTATAACTCATTGGATATCCTGCAACAGGGCATAAAATGTTCAGGGTCAAGTAGCCTGACTCAGGTGATAATTTTAGAGGTGCCTTTACGAAGCAGGAAATTGGTGTGTGTGTGTGTGCAGAACATCTAGGGCAGAATTGTCTACTCTGACTGGCAATGGGTCTCCAGGACCCAGACTGATGTATTCCCCAGTTCTGCTGCCTGTCATCCTTTAGCTAGAGGTACACTATACTGAACCTGGAAACTTCCATGTGCAAAATCCAAGCTATATTATTGAGATACATTTATTTGATTAGTAACTTTTTTCTATCAGGAGAGGGGATTTTACCAGTTGAATTTTCCTTACCATATCTGACCCCACAGCCTACATATGGTTTACTAACTATGGACAGGAATACCTAATCACTTTGAATGACTTCAAATCTACAGGGCCCGATGAACTGCATCTTAGAGTATTGAACTGGCTGAAGAACTCTCAGAACCGCTGTCTATTATATTTGCAAAATTGTGGAGGATCGGCGAAGTGCTGCATGACTGGAGGAGGATTAACGTTGTCCCCATCTTCAAATAGGGCAAAAAAGAGGAACCTGGGAACTACAGACCAGTCAGAGTGACATTGATCTCTGGGAAAATTCTGGAGCAGATAATAAAGCGGTCTGTCTGTAAGTACCTTGAAAACAATGCAGTGATTATTGTCGCTATTGTCATCATTGTTGCTGAGTGAGGATCGGCGGGTTGGCTGTGTGACATCATCTGCTGTCGTCGACGTCGTGAATGCGGTCATTGCTGCTACTACTGCTACAGCTCTGGATGCTGTCATTATTTTGGCCTTCCACTATTCTGGCCTAATCGGACTGCTGCTGTCCCATCTGTCTGAGTGTTGTATGTTTTAACGCCTGTTGCTATTGTTTAATTGTGGATTGTGATTAGTGTGAATGTTTTTGAATGACCATTTGAATGTGTGAGTTTGAATCTATGTGTTGTTAATTAGTGGATTGTCTTGTGTGCGAATGAACTTGAAGGAGTGTATGAGTATATGAGTGTGAATTTATGTGTATTTTATTATGTGCCTGGGAGAGAGGACCTTGTGCCAAGCGGGGGGACTTCTGGGGGCCCCAATTAATGTAGTGATGGGTAATGGGAGGTATGGTGTTGTGAGGAGAACGTGCCAGATAAGGGGAACTCGTCCTAGACAAGTTGTGCCTGTGCCTTGTTCCGGTTCTCCTCACATCCGCAGGACTGTTGGTTGTCCTATCAGCCAGCTCTCGGATCTCCAAGTGTTGCTCCTAAATGCCAGGTCGGTACATAATAAAATCTCCCTCATCCATGATTTAATTGTTGATGAGGGCGCCAACCTGGCATGTATAACTGAGACCTGGGTGGGTGATCTGGGAGGAGTTACTCTCTCGCTCATCAAGCACCCTGTCCAGGTGACGACTGGCTTGGAGTGCCTCCACCTTGTGCTGCGTCAAGGAGGCAGACTGGGAATTCTGTTGGTGTACCGCCCACCCTGCTGCCCAACAGCTTCCCTAACTGAGCTGACAGAGGTAGTCTCGGAGGTATTGCTGAAGTCCCCCAGACTATTGATACTGGGAGACTTCAACATTCATGCTGAGGCTGCTTTATCTGGGGCAGCTCAGGACTTCATGGCCTCCATGGCAACCATGGGGCTGTCTCAATTTGTTACTGGCCCAACGCATGTGTCGGGGCATACTCTTGACTTGATCTTCACCACTGGACATGGAGATGGTGATCTGGAGGTGGGGAGTTTTTCATCGACTCCATTGTCATGGACAGATCACCGCTTGCTGAAGTTTAGGCTTACAGCGACCCTTTCCCTCCTCAAGGGTGGGGGACCTGTTAAGTTGGTCCGACCTCAGAGACTAATGGATCCTCTAGGTTTTCAAAGGGCTCTGGGGGATTTTCTGGCTGATAAGACTGGCGCTCCTGTTGAAGCCCTGGTCGAACTGTGGAACACGGAAATGACCCGGGCTGTCGACACAATCGCTCCTGCGCGCCCTCTCCCATGTCGAGCTCATGCAGCTCCGTGGTATACCCCAGAGCTGAGAGTGATGAAACAAGAGAGGAGGAGGCTTGAGTGCAGATGGAGGCGTACTCCTGATGGATGCAATCATGCCTTGGTAAGTGCCTCTACAAAACTATATACAGAAGCGGTGAGGGCAGTGAAAAAGTGATATTTCGCTGCCACTATTAAATCATCCCTCAATCACCCTGCGGAGCTCTTTAGAACTATCCGAGGGCTCTTACTTCACAGCCCTCAGGATATCAGAGAATCATCGGTAACCCGCTGTAATGAGTTCGCTGGGCACTTCCAAGATAAAATCTTATGCATCTGCCAGGACTTAGACTCCAATATTATGGCAGTTGAACCTAGTGAGGTATCCGGAGCATGGTCTTGTCCTCATTTGTTGGATGAGTTTCAGTTGGTACAGCTTGAGGAAGTTGACAAGGTACTTGGACTGGTGCGTGCAACCACTTCTGTACTAGATCCTTGCCCCTCTTGGTTAGTGAAAGCTACCAGGGTTGAAACAGCTGGCTGGGCCAGGGAAGTGATAAATGCCTCCTTGAGAGAGGGAGTGGTCCCTAGCCGTTTGAAAGAAGCAGTGTTGAGACCACTCCTGAAGAAACCTTCCTTGGACCCAGATAATTTGAACAACTTCAGACCGGTAGTGAACATTCCATTCTTGGGCAAGGTCTTGGAACGGGTGGTTGTCGGCCAGCTCCAGGTGCTCTTGGATGAAACCGATTATCTAGATCCATTTCAATCCGGTTTTAGGCCCGGTTTCGGCACTGAAACGGCCTTGGTCGCCCTGTATGATGACCTATGTCGGGAGAGAGACAGGGGGAGTGTAATCCTGTTGATTCTCCTTGATCTCTCAGCAGCTTTTGATACCATCGACCATGGTATCCTTCTGGAGAGACTCACGGAGTTGGGAGTTGGAGGTACTGCTTGGCAGTGGCTCCGCTCCTACTTGGTGGGCCACCTCCAGAAGGTAGGGCTTGGGGAGCATTGCTCGATACCCTGGACTCTCCATTGTGGAGTCCCACAGGGATCGGTTCTGTCCCCCATGTTTTTTAACATCTACATGAAGCCGCTGGGCGTGGTCATCAGGAGTTTTGGGGTGCTTTGTCATCAGTATGCTGATGACACGCAACTCTATTTCTCCTTTTCATCTTCCTCAGGTGAGGCTGTTGATGTGCTGAACCGTTGCCTGGCCACGATAATGGACTGGATGGGAGCTAACAAACTGAGGCTCAATCCTGACAAGACTGAGACGCTGTTGGTGAGTGCCTTCTCGGCCCAGATGGTGGATGTTCAACCTGTTCTGGATGGGGTTACATTCCCCTTGAAGGAACAGGTTCGTAGCTTGGGGGTTTTGTTTGATCCATTCCTGTCTCTTGAGGCTCAGGTAGCTTCGGTGGCATGGAATGCGTTCTACCACCTTCGGTTGGTAGCCCAGCTACGTCCCTATCTGGACAGCGACGACTTCGCCTCAGTTGTGCATGCTCTGGTAACCTCTAGATTGGACTACTGCAATGCACTCTACGTGGGGCTGCCTTTGAAAACAGTTCAGAAACTACAGCTAGTGCAAAATGCAGCAGCCAGACTGTTGACGAGGACCAGACAGTCCGCACATATAACACCTGTTCTGGTGCGTTTGCACTGGTTACCTATCGGTTTCCGGGCCAAATTCAAAGTGCTAGTTTTGACTTATAAAGCCTTACACGGTGCGGGACCACAATACCTAGCGGAACGCCTCTCCCGATATGAACCTACCCGTTCACTACGTTCAACATCAAAGACCCTCCTCCGAGTTCCGACTCACAGAGAGGCTCAGAGGGTTGTAACGAGATCTAGGGCCTTTTCAGTGGTGGCCCCCGAACTATGGAATAGTCTGCCCGACGAGGTTCGCCTGGCGCCTACACTTTTATCTTTTCGGCGCCAGGTTAAAACCTTTTTATTTTCCCAGGCTTTTTAAAATTTTTACATTTTATTGTTGTTATACAGACCAGGCTGTTAATTGTTTAAAATATATGCTCAGTGTTACTATTGTCATTTTAATGTATTTTTATTGTATTGTATTTATTGTGCACCGCCCAGAGAGCCTTTGGCTTCAGGCGGTATAAAAACTGAACAAAATAATAATAAATAATAAATAAATTACTAGAAGTCAACATGGATTTATCAAGAACAAGTCCTGCCAGACTTATCTTATCTCATTTTTTGATTGGGTAACCTCCCTGGTAGACTGTGGGAATGCTGTGGACATAATATATCTTGACTTCAGCAAAACTTTTGACAAAGTGCCCCATGATATTCTAATTAGCAAGCTAGAGGAATGTGGGCTGGATGGAACAACTAACAGGTGGATGCACAATTGGCTGTAGAATTGTACTCAAAGAATTCTTATCAATGATTCCTTCTCACACTGGGGGAGGTAATGAATGGGGTATCACAGGGCTTGGTCCTGGGTCCAGTGCTCTTCAACATTTTTACTAGTGACTTGGATGAGAAGGTGCAGGGAATGCGTGCAGGTGATACAAGATTGGGAGGCATATCTAATACCTTGGAAGACAGAAACAAAATTCAAAGGGATCTTGATAGGCTGGAGCATTGGGTTAAAGACAACAGAACGAAATTTAACAGGAATAAGTGCAAAGTTGTACACCTAAGAAAAAGAAGCCAAATGCACAGTTATAAGATGGGGGATACCTGGCTCAGCCACACTACATGAGAAAGATCTTGGGATTGTTGTTGATCACAAGCTGAATATGTACCAACAGTGTGATGTGACTGCAAAAAAGGCAAATGCTATTTTAGGCTGCAATAACAGAAGTATAGTTTCCAAATCATGTGAAGTATTGGTTCCTCTCTATTAGGCACTTGTTAGGCCTCATCTTGAATATTGCATCCAGTTCTGGTCTCCACACTTCAAGAAGGATGCAGACAGACTGGAACAGGTTCAGAGGAGGGTAACAAGGATGATCAGGGGACTTGAAATCAAGCCCTATGAGGAGAGACTGAAAGAACTGGGCATGTTTAGCCTGGAGAAGAGAAGACTGTGGAGAGATATGATAGCACTCTTCAAGTACTTGAAAGGTTGCCACACAAAGGAGGGCCAGGATCTCTTCTTGATCATCCCAGGGTACAGGACACATAATAATAGGCTCATGTTACAGGAAGCCAGATTTTGGCTGAACATTAGGAAATATTTCCTGACTGTTAGAGCAGTAAAACAATAGAACCAATTATCTAGGGAGATGGTGGGCAGCTGGACAGGCACCTGTTAGGTATGTTTTAACTTTGATTCCTGCATTTAGCAGGGGGGTGGATTCGATGGCTTTGTAGGCCCCTTCCAATTCTATGATTCTATGATAATGGGCACTCATTAACAAAGATAAACCTGGGTTTATGTAGGTTAGTGTGACAGGTGAACCATAGTTAAGAAGATATCAAGGTTCAGCCATCAAACTAACCTATTAATGTGATATTAGTGTGAAATGCTTTGTGAAATAAAGCATTACTCCCCACACAGAGAGAGATCCATGAAAGCTCTTCAGAATTTTATTTTGGGTTTTCTTTCTCTGATGAAAGGAGCCTTTGTGACGCCCTTCCCTGGCTCTCCCTGTCAGGTTCCTACCTGCTTGTGGCTACTGCCTTTCACTAGGCACCACCAGGGACTCCACCAGTCCGGACTGTCCTTTTTTATGGTTTCTCTCTCCGCTCTAGCACAGATCTCAATAGATCCCCCTGCTAGGCAGCACCACCAGTCGCGTTCTACAACCAATGTTCCCAGAGACCTTGCCTGAGTCTCTGTATCCGGTTACATTCGTGACTGCGTGCCTATGCTGTTCCCAACCCCCTTGTATCAATGCAGATAACTCATAACTTGGGGTTGCTCTGGATACTTATAATGTTATCTTCTCCTCTTCACCGCTGCCACCATTTGTTACTGTTTCCCTTCAGCCTTGGTTATTACCTTACCCTCCCTTCTGGTCTGTGAAACCCCAGCCAAGGATCAGGCCTTCGGTAAAGCAAAATAGTATTTATTAAATAACATTAATAACAAGATAACTTTGATAATGATCTACAAGCTTGTGGTTTCATCTATTACTGTGATATTTGACTTATTACTAATCCGAACTCCACCTCCCTCTTTCTCCACACTCTCCTGACATACACCAACTCACACCCACCTCCCAACTCCACCAAAACAACCCACTCACGTCCACCCAGATTCAACTGTCATCCTTCCATTTATACTCTCAGCCATTCAAACACTCAGCCAATCATCCAGCATTCTACTGCTCATTTACTCCCCCCTCTTTTTTCATTCCACTTACCATGTATCTTCTATACAAACAGCACTTACCATATATACATTAATAAAGGAACATCACAGCCTTCACCCAAGAAACATTTTTCATCAGAGGAAGGAATATCTTGGATTGAGTTATTTTGTGGAAAACGTATACATACAATTGAGTGTCACATCTAGCTTGGGACTTATTTGGAGCTACGTCTATGCATTTGTCATGAAAATTAGAGCTATTTGTTGCATATATGGCTGGTACTATGGATCACTCCATTGTGGGTGTATTCTGCAACATGTCTGTGATGCTTCCTTAGTGTTTCTGCATTATTGCCATCTGGAGGGGCTATATATAGTGCAACAAAAGCAGGACCAAAAACACACACAAGCAGGCTATGTGGTATGAAAAGTTACAGGATTTGACCATGAAGCAATGGGACATGCACCAATTGGAAATGAAGCAGTATGTCTGCCCTGAAACTTTTCTAGGCACAAACAGTATTGAAAATGGGGTTATGTATAGCGTCCCTGATACCATCATAAGCACAAATCATAAAAAATGTACAGTAAAAAGGACATCTGGAGATGCCCTATGAAGCTCCTTTTAACCACTGGCTGAAGTAAGCAGTGGACTAATTGATGAGTCATCTTGCAGGCCAGATTTGCCTTCCCAGGCCAGTATCTTCTGCACATTAAATTTAAGTGAGCATACCTCTACACAACTAGATACTGGAAGAAATTTGCAAGTACATTTGTTTACCTCAGTTCATTTCCTCTTACTTGTTTTATCTAAGGATGATGCTAAAGAGTGATAGTGGCAAGGCCATGTGATCTTGGGAAGATATTCATATTGGAAATATAATTATCCCACTGGGAAATAAAAATAGATCATGTGAGTTATTATTTTAATCAAAAGCAATGAGCAGCTTGGACATCGAATATCAACTCATAATGAGAAATTGCCAGAATCACAGATTGTAACAAATGAACATACTTATTGAAGGCTGAGAGAATAAAAATAGAGAGGTTCTTTGTCCAGAAAATAGATATTACATAGCTGCTCAAATGTGTTGCTCCTGGAATGCAGTGTTGAAATACGTTACAAGGTATTGTTGCAGTTTTCCTCACAACCAATGGAATTGAGTAGAATGAGAAAAAGTAAGTACATGGTGATGTCACATATTGCATTTTTAAATAGATGTTACAGGGCAGAGGAAGAGAGGACTGTTGCTTTCAGCAGTAACTGCACATACTCAATATTTCTAAAGCAATCATAGAAAGCTGGCAGATGAAAACGTGTTTTTTTTCCTTTCAAATTCAAGCCATCACTTTGGATTTCCTGCTCAGTTAGCAATGCTAGCACTAGCAATATGCACATGCATTAGACATCTGGAGATATAGTCTTAGTGCTTTTCACTATAAAGTTTGTTTGGTCTGATCAGTTACCCATAAACAACTGTTGCTGATTTCTTCCAGTGTAGTTAAAGAGATTGTTCAAGTTACTGTAAGCAGTCAGAAAATTCAAGCCCTTGCAGTTGGCTTTGGTGTAAACAGAAACATTTGTCAGGTTAAGTAGATTTTCCCCTACCCCCTATTTAATAAATGGCATGGAATAACCTAGCCCTATGAGACATCAAACTACTGTTGAAATGAGATGATTGCAGTCCCAACACAATCCCCTAACATTTGTGGAGTAGCGCTGACATCTCAGAGTGACCTGGAATGATCTCCTATTGTAACACTGTAAGCCAGTGTGATGCTAAAGCATTGTCATAATCCTCAGATATTTTCTGTTGATATAGTTGACCTGACAATTTTACAGAAGTAGGATTCAAGGAATTGGCAGGAAGGGCAGCTATGGAGCCAGCTGCTGCTGCAGAACTTACAGCAACCTTGCATTTAATTGCTGCTGTAGAAGGTTGGTAGAACCTTATCAGGGAAGTGGGCCCAATGTGGTGTATACTGAGAGTAAAACATTTGCCATTTGTTAAATTTGTATCCTTTCCCATCAAATGGCAATTGTTAGTTATATGAGGAATATGGAAGCAAGGAGAACAGGGAAAAGGCAAAAAAAAAACCATCCACTTTTATTTAGCCATAGGAAAGAAATTTGCTTCAGTTCACATATAAAGAGGAATATCAAATTCACACTTTCAAAAACATAGCCCTCCTTCAAACTGTGCACTTGCCTGAATTTTGCTGTGCAGTTCTCCAAAAAAATGTTTACAAAAATTCATATATTAGTGGAAAGTGTGCTTAAAAATGAATATATTAGTTAAAATAATCTACAAACTGCACTATACAATACCTCAGTTAACAAATCTTCCAGGAATGAAAGTCCTTTCAACAAAGGCTTTTTTGAGCATGGGGGGGGCATACCCTCTGAAATGATCAGAAAGTGGCTCCTTGGCTGCCAGATTGTGGCAGCTGTTGCAGGCATGTCTCTCACATGCAGCTAGAATCACATTCCTTGCCAGGTGGGGCAGGCACCTCTGCAATAAAGTGTGCTTCTGATGCCGTGAAAGCTCTCTTCACTCCAGATGAACCTGTGTGACCCGGTAAGCTGCACAATTCCAGCCACATGTGACATTAGCCTGCAGCAGCTGCAGTCAATCAGTCCTCCTTGCCTGGTAGTACAGAAAGAGAGGGGGGGAAGAATGGGGTGGGTGTGCTGCAGCCATGGTTAGCAAAGAGACTAGGCTGGTTAATTTATTTTCCTCCTCCTCCTCTGATGGAGGCATCCTTCCTTTTCCTGTCCACTCAACCCAGCACAATGAAGCTTTGACCCCTCTCCCTCTTTCTGTCTCTGTTCCCCTCTTTCCATGAATGCATGAGTGTGTAAAAGCAGCTCAACAATTGTGCTGGAAGAAAAACAGCTGTCTGTGATTGCAGTTTGATTGAGTTTCACACACACACTTACTTCACAGAAGGGAAAGACAGAAGGATAAGGAGGGGGGAGAGAAATGGCTAAGAAAGTCTTTACCAGAATGTACCATTCTTTCTCAGTTCCTGCCTGCGCCCAAGAGCTGCTGCTACTTGAGGTCAGGCTACCACGTTCTCCTTTTCCCTTTTGTCAACTCAAAACAGCTCCACCCTTGTCCTCCTCCTTCTCTGTTCCCTGCTTGAGTGTAGGGGAGGATGGTGAGGAGAGAGAGAGAGAGTACATGGGTGGTGGGGTGGTGGCTGCCTGCTCAAGTGTAGGGCAGGATGGCAGAGAAAGACAGAGAATGGAGGTGGGGTGGCAGCTGCCTGCTTGAGTGTAGGGGAGGATGGCACACATGCACGCACATGCACACACAGAGAGAGAGAGAGAGAGAGAGAGGGAGGGAGGATGATGCACTGGGTAGTGGGGGTGGCAGCTGCCTGCTCAAGTGTAGGGGGGACACCACTAACTGTCTGATTGTTTGAGTGAGATGTCTCATTCTTTAGAGGTTCTATCGGTAAAAGATCCTGACTTTGAGCGAAGCTGTATGGTGGGAACTGTGCTCAAAGGTTTAGATTGCTACAGTGAGATGCTACATGATAAAAGAAAAAAAGGCAAGGCAGGCATCCCTGGATGCATTTTGGAAGAAGCCTTCAAGTGGTCTGTAGAAGTTCAAAATGTTTTGTTTACTTATGAAAGGTTTACTTGACCTGGTTGTTTCATTTCAGACATGCATATTGTTAGTTTTGATTAAAAAGTTTGCTGAAACATGTTGAACAGTATTTCTTTTTTGTGGTGTAGGAACCTATCCCTATTCTATCCATGTTATTTCTACCTCTGGTACCAATGTTTCTGTTAGAGAAGTAATGTCTAGGAATGCATCTGCTTCATTAATGAGGTATTATTGTAGTAGGAAAAATTGCTTGCAGAGCTACTGAGGTGTGTCTGGCATCTTTGTTGTGCAGTTTTCAGTGAATTCTAACGATGCAGTTCTTTACCCTGGCCTTCAGCACTTGAGATGTATGTTTTCAGGATCCTCCCATTCCAGTGAATGTTATGTGTTCGAATTGTTTTTAACAATGTATTTTAAATGTGCACCCTGTGTCCTACTGGTGAAGGGTGGGCAATAAATGTAATAATAAATAAATGTAATAATAAATAAATGTATGCATTAGTCAAAACTGCATACAAAAATATTTATTAGGAGAAATTCACCTTAAAATGCTAAATTTTCTTGAGGATTTTTTTTTAAAAAAAATCACAAATTGCTGCAGAGATGTGCAGAATTTGAATGAAATGGACTGCCTTCAGCTCGATCCTGACTTATGGCTACCCTATGAATGGGGATTTCATGCTAAGCAGTATTCAGAGGGGGTTTACCATTGCCTCCCTCTGAGGATAGTCCTCCCCAGGTGGCTAGAGCCTGCTCAGCTTGCCACAGCTGCACAAGCCAGCCCCTTCCTTGTCCACAACTGCCAGCTGGGGGCAACTGGGCTCCTTGGGACTATGCAGCTTGCCCACGGCTGCACAGGTGGCAGGGCACGTAACCCCTGAGCCAATCACTGTGGGGTGATCTTTAGCTGGCCCTTGACACCCAGGAGACATAAGTGGGGATTTGAACTCACAGACTCTGGACTCCCAGCCAGGTTCTCCTCCCCACTGTGTTATACCAGCTATATGTGGAGAATTTAAGACTGGGAAAATGAAAAATAGAGAGAATGGAAATTTACAGATCCTTCCATCCCTACTTTTAGTAGACACACCTGAATCTTAGGAAATTGGCTTAAAGTTCCTGCTGAGAAATATTTTCTCACTGAACCTTCAACCTTCAAATCAACACAATGTCAGTAAAAATAGGGGAAATTTGAAATCTAAAAAAGATTGTGTCTTTAAAGTGTTGTTTCCTTGAAAAGTGAGTACTTGTCAATAACAGTCACACTTAAGATTAGGCAAGGCTTTGAGATCTAAGATCAGGACTGTATGAGCCCTTTTAAAAAAACAAATTAAAAGGGAAATCCTGGTTGAAAAAAACATGTATTATGAAGGTCTAGAAAAATGTTGGCCATAACTTTATTTATATTTCAACAATATGTAGACAATAAGCCATATAGTGTACATTTTCTTTTTATTCTGTTTTTCTTGTCTTTTTTCTTTTCTCCCTTTTTCCCCTTTTATTTTCCTTATTTATTTTTTCTGTTTTTCTTTTTTCCTGACCCTTAACTGGAATAACAAATAATCAGGTTTGAATAACTGAGGTCTAGAATGTCAAGAATTAAATGTATCTTTATCAATGTAAATTAAATATATCACCCCATGAAACTTTTAAAAAAATCTCCATATTTAAAAAAGACATTATCATAATATTATAAGACAACAGGAGACACATGTTATGCCCAAAAATAACCATTATTTAAATAAGCTTTATAAAGGTCCTCTCTACCTCTCTTAATTTTTTTGTAACAAAACACTTTACATATTATTTGTCAGTTATCAGCCATATTCCAGGATTCATTACATCTTTGCCTCTCCAGGACTGTGTCAGAGGGATGTCGGAGCTGTAATAGACCTAAAAACTATGTATGACCATTCATTAGCAGTGGTGGAATGAGGAAGGTGGAGCCCAGAAAACAAATATAGGATTTGGCAGTTTAGTCCAAGTATAATTAATGAAAGTGAAGTATGGAAACAAATTAGGGTGGCCATTGAGGAGTATTTTAGTATAAATAGGGAGACTCTTAATGATATTATTACATTATGGGATGCCTGTAAAGTAACCTTGAGGGTGTGATATTTAACATTAAGATGGGAAAGAGGAAAATGTATAAGTTTTAGAGGAAAAAGCTTGTAGTAAGGCAGTGGCGTCACTAGGGTTGGTGTCACCCAGTGCAGTAACTCATGGTGTCACCCCCATGGACCTCCTCCCGTACCAGTCTATACAGAATCCTTAGTAATGTTTTTTGTACTAATGTTACTCGTAAATCATAATTCCCGTATATCACTGAATGTAATGGCAATAATAGTGACATAAACAACTAGCAAAATTAAAATTACACCTTTAAATTACAATATCATACGCACAGCCTAAATGTATTTACATTTACATAGTTTCATGTGGTTAAAGTGAAAATTCGGTAAGAAAACAATAGAATTCAAAGTAAAAACGTTTAAGAACTACATCAAAATTATGTTCATTTTAACACAAACACAATTCTTTGTTATGTTTACTCACAAGTCTCCTTAATTTACAGCACAATCCTAACCATGTCTACTCAAAAGTAAGTCCTAATGAATTCAATGAGGTTTACTCCAGGTACATGGGATCAGCATCCTTTACTCCCAGAAAAGCAAGTATTGGATTAAAGCTTTCATATTGGAAAGGTTTTCAAAGCACTGCCCTCTCCAACAGCCCAGGGTCTGACTGTGTGCTACACACAAGAGAGAAAAAACACTTTAACCCATATTCTTATTATGTGGCCCTGGGAAGATCTATTGCCTTGTTAAGCTGAGTTGGGACTCTGAAAAATGCTTTTCAAAGTTGACTTTGAAAACTGGGCAGCACTTGACAGTGAAGAACATGGAGGTGTGTGTCTCTGTGTGATCACTTCTACTCCTTGTTTTTGAAGTATCCTGACAAAAGTGGTGACTTCCTCTTCAGTGCACAATTAAACTATGAAATTTGCCCACAGATGTAGTTATGGCCATCAACTTTGGTGGCTCTAAAAGAGGACTGGACAAATTCATGTAGGATAAGGCTGTCAACAGCTACTAGTCCTGATGACTATTTACTACTTCCAGTATCATAGGCAGCATGCCTCTGAACACCAGTTGCTGGGAATCACAAGTAGGGGGAGAGGGCTACTGCAGCCAGGTCCTGCTTGTGGGCTTCCACTAGGGTTGCCAGGTCCATGGCCTGAGACTGATCCTGTATCTTTAGGACAGCCTTTCCCAACTAGTGGGCCACCAGATGTTGTTGGAGCACAACTCCCATCAGCCTCAGCCAGTATTGCCAATGGTCAGGAAAGATGGGAATTGCGGCCGTACAACCTCTGGTGGCCCACTAGTTGGGAATGGCTGCTTTAGGAGAAGAGAAGGTCAGCCAAGTTCAGGTGTTCTTGCAACTCTGTAATGCGAAAAACCACAAGGTGGTCTCCCTCTCCCCTCCACAACTTTTAAAGATACAGAAGACCTCTTGGTTGCCAGGCCCGGCCTCCAAGAGGTCTTCTGTATCTTTAAAAGTTGTGGGGAGGGAGAATTCCACCTGGTGGTTTTTCCCATTACAGAGTTGCAAGAACACCTGCACTTGGCTAACCTTCTCTTCTCCTAAAGATACAGGATCAGTCTCAGGCCATGGACCTGGCAACCCTAGCTTCCACAGGCATCTGGTTGGCTGCTATGAGAACAAGATGCTGACTTAGATGGGCCTTTGCCCTGATCCAGCAGGGCTCTTCATATGTTCTTTTGTTGTCCAACCAGCAAGCAAGAAGCAATCATCAGTTTTTCTGGGGTCAGAGCACCTGAGACAGCCTCAATCATGAACTTCTTAAGATGTACTGATGTCTGGAGCTAAGCTTGGAGTTCATTTGTTTTTTCATGTTCTTTCCTGCAGTGCTATCCCATAATGGCCCACTGGCAGCTCTCAGAAGTGTAGCCCTGCAAAAAGACTATTAAGTTGCAGAAGCCCAAGGCAGTGCCTAGCAACCATCTGCTGTACCCTGCGCGTACTTTCCTGTTTTTATTGGTCTACCTGCTTGTCAGTCTGTTTTCAGGCAGAATTGTTTCCACCTGCAGCTCTCAGAGGTGTGGCCTAGCAAGAGGATATGTAGCTGAAGAAGCCCAAGGCAGTGGCTAAAGGACAGCGCCTATTTGGTGCCAATGAGGGACCATGCTTATACAAAGCTGGCAGGGTCTACCTCAGCTGGGGTGAGGGGCTTCTGCTGGTGTAGGTATATCCTAGTTCCCTCAGCCTGGCATAAATACAAGTTGGATTGCACCTTAATTTGTCTGAATGTATGTCCATTTAAAACTGACTTGAATATTGAGGATAAAAAGCAAGCAATAACAATGAGGGAGATAAAGATGAAAAAGAGGACAGACCTCCTGTTCCTTTAATTAATATCATTTGTAGACCACTTCCCATCCAGGATCCCAAAGTGGCATACAGAATAAAATCCAACATTAACATGTTAAAAACATACACAATCAAACAAGTACTGAAAGATATACAATATTAAAATATCAACAGCAAAGAACAAACAAATGCCAGGGATATGCACAGTATCTAAAATGGGCTAGTGACCCAGCTGGGGAAAGCCTGAGCAATCCAATGTGTTTTTCACGCTTTTTCAGAAGCACTCTACTGTGGATGCCTCTGTGACGCCCTTCCCTGGCTCTCCCTGTCAGGTTCCTACCTGCGCGTGGCTACTGCCTGTCACTAGGCACCACCAGGGACTCCACCAGTCCGGACTGTCCTTTTTTATGGTTTCTCTCCCCGCTCTAGCACAGATCTCAACAGATCCCCCTGCTAGGCAACCACCAGTCACGTCCTAATACTAGTATTCCCAGAGACTCTGAATACTGGTATTGTTATTCTCTTCACCGCTGCCACCATTTGTTACAGTTTCCCTTCAGCCTTGGTCATTACCTTACCCTCCCTTCTGGTCTATGAAACCCCAGCCAAGGATCAGGCCTTTGGTAAAACAAATTAAGTCTTTATTAAAGATAACAAAGCTAACAAGATTCTTCTTAAGGCACATAAGCATATGGTTTTACTCAATACTAATCCGAACTCCACCTCCCTCCTGGCAAACAACTCTCTAAACCCCACCAAGCAACCCACTCAGTTCTCTTCTCCCCCCCAGATTCCACTCTCACTCTTCCTTTTATACGTTCAGCCATTTTAAACACTCAGCCAATCATCTCGCATTCTACTGCCCATTCACTCCCCCTCTTTCACTCCACTTACCATGTATCTTCTAAACAACAACACTTACCATATATACATTAATATAGGAACATCACATTTCCCCCCCCTTAAACAACAGCAGAGTATTATTCCTGTTCCAGGATTTATACGTCGCGTTAACAAATAAAAGTCTCTATGGGGAAAATGTCTTTCTTTGTTCCTCTGTCTGGTCATGTCACTGCAGTCCCAGCCACTTGCCTGGAAAGTCCATCGGCCAGTACATTGTCCTTGCCTTTTATGAACTGGAAGTCCACCTGATAGTCCTGTAGGGCCCAGGACCACCTCTGCAGCATAGTGCTATGGTTTTTCATAGTCTGCAACCATAACAAGGCCCGATGATCCGTAGTCACTGTGAATCTTCGTCCCCACACGTATGGGCACAACTTGTTCAGTCCCCACACGACCGCTAGGCACTCCTTCTGGACCGACGAATAGTTTTTCTCCCTCGGCGTCAGCTTGCGACTCAGGTACGCCACTGGATGTCTGGTGCCTTCTCTCTCCTGCAGCAAGACGACTCCCAGCGCGAGGTCCGACGCATCTGTAGCCACGATGAATGGTTTCTCATAGTCTGGTGCTATTAATATGGGTCCTTGGCACAAGGCTTGCTTCAGTAGATCAAAAGCCTTCTGACATTCATCTGTCCATACCACACGCTCAGAACACTTCTTTGTTAATTCATGCAAGGGGGTTGCTATTTCCCCAAAATTTCTCACAAACTTCCTATAAAATCCAGCCACACCCAGAAATGCCCTTACTTGTTTTTTGGTTAAGGGGATCGGCCAAGCTTGTATTGCCTCCACCTTGCTCCATAAGGGGGTGATTTTCCCAGTCCCCACCTTATGTCCTAAATAGATTACTTCCTTTAGTCCAAACTGGCATTTCTTAGCTTTTATTGTGAGGCCTGCTTTTCTTAAGGCCTCCAATACTGTTGTCAGGTGTTGGACATGCTCAGGCACCGACTTGCTAAAAATGGTCACGTCATCGATATAGACCACTGCAAAATCTGACATGCCTCGCAACACAGTATTGATTAGCCTCTGAAATGAACTTGGTGAGTTCCTTAGTCCCATGGGTAAGGTCACAAACTCATATAACCCATCTGGTGTACTGAAGGCAGTTTTGGCTCTGGATTGCTCGTCTAGTTCCATTTGCCAAAATCCTTTACAGAGATCTAGTGTAGAGATAATGGTTGCTGCCCCCAATAACTCTAACATTGCATCTACCCTAGGCATAGGATACGCATCTGGGACCGTGATTTTATTGATTAGCCGATAATCAATGCAAAACCTTGTCATTCCATCTTTTTTCGGAACCAGGACAATACTTGAGGCCCAGGGACTGATGGATTCCCTGATCACTCCTAATTCCAGCATATCTTCCACCTCCTTTTTGATCTCATTCAAAACTTTCCCATTCACACGGTACGGAACAGATCTGATTGGGGCATGATCTCCAGTATCAATGGAATGTATAACTATACTGGTTCAGCCAGGTTTGTTGCTAAAGAGATTCCTATAAGTTTTCAAAACTCTCAGAATCTCCTCTTTTACTTCCTCCTTCACCTCCTCTGACCATTCCACTTGATCTACCCCTCCTTTGTCTTTGCTTTCCTGTACCAAATCTGGAAGTTCAGGCCCACTTCCCTCAGGGAATAAGGTAACTTGCAACACCTGTGCATCCCTGGTATGGTAAGGCTTCAACATATTTACATGAACCACTTTGCTTTTGTTTAATTGGTCTGTGGTAATTACATACGTCACTGTGTCAAGCCTTTCTCTGATGGTATATGGTCCTTCCCAGTTAGCCTGTAATTTGTCATGTTTCCTGGGTATGAACGCCATAACCATATCTCCCACATCATACACACGTTCTCTGGCTGTTCTGTTATACCAGTAACGTTGCTTCTCCTGTGCTTGACTCAAATTCTTTTCCACCACCTCCATCATTGATGTTAATTTATTGCGGAATTCCAATACAAAATCTACTACAGATGTTTTGTACTCTCCCAGGGTTCCTTCCCATGAATTTTTTAATAGTTCCAAAGGTCCCCTCACTTTTCTAATGAACATGAGTTCAAAGGGTGAGAAGCCTGTTGACTCCTGCGGGACTTCTCTGTATGCAAATAAGAAGCATCCCAACCGTTCATCCCAGTCTTGTGGGTGATCTTGAACATAGCTTCTGATCATGCCCTTCAAAACACCATTGAATCTCTCAGTTAACCCATTAGTGGTGGGATGGTAGGTAGTGGTCTTTAGATGTTCTAGACCACAACATTTCCACATACATTGCATCACTTCTCCCACGAATACACTGCCTTGATCCGTCAGCACTTCATGAGGGAAACCCAGCCTCATAAAGATTTTTAATAAAGCCTCTGCCACTACAGGGGCTTCCATGGATCTTAGTGCTTCTGCGTCTGGGTACCTGGTGGCAAAATCCACCACCACCAATAGATATTTCTTGCCATGCCTTGTGGGTTTGGAAAAAGGGCCCACCAAATCTATTCCCACTCTATAAAAGGGTTGTCCAATTATAGGAAGGGGCTTTAAGGGTGCCTTGGTCTTTACTCCACTTTTCCCCACCTTTTGGCATATTCCACAAGATAGACAATGTTGTTTTACATCTTTGGAGATGTTTGACCAATAATAGTGTGCCGCCAATCTCCTCTCGGTCTTTTTTATTCCCAGATGTCCTGCACATGGGACATCGTGGGCTACCTCTAGCAATCTGGTTCTGTATTTGCTAGATACTATTAATTGCTTCACTGGTTCACATTCATCCTTTCTCTCAGCAGGCATCCACAGTCTATATAAAATCCCATTCTCACACACAACTTGATTCCTCAGTTTGTCAGTGAAAGGAATCTGTTGGGTCAGAGCATGTTCCTTTATCTGCTTCAAACTTATATCTTTTTGCAGCTCTTCCCTGAATTGATCTGCCTCATCATTATCAGAGACCACTTGATACAGTTTGTCTTCTTCAGCAGGCCTGCTAGTGGTTGCTATGGTGACCTGAGGCTGGTTAACAGATTCCACCCTGTTTGTTTCAGCCCCCCTTAATATGGCTTCTTTTTCTCTGCCAATTTGCTGTCTGGTCACTACATAGATCTTTCCTTGGGCGCCCATTACATCCCTTCCCAGTATTACTGGTTCTTGTTGATGGGCATCAATGCCTACTTTATATCGGCCCTCTTGGCCTCTCCAAGTCATATCCACCAGGGCCACAGGCAAACTTTCTGGTTGACCCCTCACTCCTTGGATAGTCACTGTTTCCTGAGGTAATATTACCTCAGATTTTATTAAATCTGGCCTCAGTAATGTCTGAGCGGCACCAGTATCAAGCAATGCCCAATAATTTGCCCCTTGTACACTCACTTCCTCTCTCAGACGTGAATCAAGGTCTGTTACTTCTGTCCAGTTTATCTGGCAGAACTGAACCTTTTTCGCTGTTTCTAAAGCCTTGGGCTCTGTTTTTACTGTCCTTGTCTGAGCAGGATTACTAATGGGGTTGGCAACCTCACATTGAAAACGTAGGTGCCCCGGTCTACCACATTTGTAGCATAATTTCTCCTCACTTTTAGGGTACACAGATCCACTCTGGGGTGTCCTGTGCCCTTCAGATTTTACTGGAGGACTCACTCGCTGTGGTACCACATCCCTTCTGCCAGCATTATATGGTCTGGGTTTAAAATCTCTTGATGTTTTCCCCATCCAGCCAGTTCTGTTGGAGGCGAAGTGATCCGCCATCTCTGCGGCCTCCTGCACCGATGTAGGGGAACGGTCTTTGACCAGGAGCCTTATTTCTGGTGGTAACTGATGGTATAATTGATCCAATATCATGAGGTTTTTCACCTCCTCCACAGACTGAGCTTTTGCACTTGTCAGGCATTTCCCAAATATGTCCATCAGTTTTGCCCCCAGCTCCACAAAAGACCTCCCTGTCTGTATCTGGCAGTTTCTGAAAAGCTTTCTAAAATAATCAGGCCCCAGTCTGAATCTTTTAAACACTGCTTCTTTGAATTCAGCATAGGTGACGGGCCTGTCTGGGGGGAAATATTGGTATACCTCAGCCAATTCCCCTTTAATCAGGTTTGATAAATACTGCATGTATTTATCTTTAGGTAGCCCCCACAACTGAGCTGCTTTTTCAAAGATGCTGAGGTAAATTTGAGGATCTTGACCAGGCTCATAGACAGCAAAGTCCTTTGGAGTAATTTTTATTTTTGCTCCATCTCTGTCCTTTCTTGTTTCATCAGAATGAAACTTCTCTTTCCAATTTTAATCTTTCCCCTTGTATCTCTGCATCCTCTCTCATTCTCTCAGTTTCCATCCTCAATCTCTCAGTTTCCAACTCCCTCTGTTTGTCTTTTTCCTCAGCCTCCATCCTCAATCTCTCAGCTTCCAACTCTCTCTGTTTGTCTTTTTCCTCAGCCTCCATTCTCAATCTCTCAGCTTCCAACTCTCTCTGTTTTTCCTTCTCTGCACCTTCCATCCTCAATCTCTCAGTTTCCATCTTCAACTTCTCTCTCAAGTACTCTATATAAGCAGGATTGCTTAAATATCCTTCTGGGGTCTCTTCCCTGACCGGTTGTTTTTGCTGGGCAGTAGCAAATCCTATAAGTGCTACCCTCAATTCATCTACCCCTTTACCCTCGTGAGGTAAATTGAATGTTATGCACTTCTCCACCAGCTCCTCTCTTTTCATTTTTATGTATTCAGCCATGGTGTTTGAGTTCACTCACTCTTTGCCACACACTCTTTGCCAGTCACTCTCACAAGTAATCTTGTTTTGTTATTTCTGTTTGCCACACAACTATTAGGGATTGTCTAGTATTCGCATCTCACTGCTACAGCCAACACCTGTGACGTAGTCTCCTTTGTCACCACGTGTCTTTGGGACTCTCTTTGGTTCATATCTGGATTCTCTGTTGTTCGTATCCCACCTCTGCCACCACCTGTGATGCCCTTCCCTGGCTCTCCCTGTCAGGTTCCTACCTGTGCGTGGCTACTGCCTGTCACTAGGCACCACCAGGGACTCCACCAGTCCAGACTGTCCTTTTTTATGGTTTCTCTCCCCGCTCTAGCACAGATCTCAACAGATCCCCCTGCTAGGCAACCACCAGTAACGTCCCAATACTAGTATTCCCAGAGACTCTGAATACTGGTATTGTTATTCTCTTCACCGCTGCCACCATTTGTTACAGTTCCCCTTCAGCCTTGGTCATTACCTTACCCTCCCTTCTGGTCTGTGAAACCCCAGCCAAGGATCAGGCCTTTGGTAAACCAAATTAAGTCTTTATTAAAGATAACAAAGCTAACAAGATTAACAAGATTTCTTCTTAAGGCACATAAGCATATGGTTTTACTCAATACTAATCCGAACTCCACCTCCCTCCTTCTTCACGCTCTCCTGGCAAACAACTCTCTCAAACCCCACCAAGCAATCCACTCTTTCTCTTCTCCCCCCCAGATTCCACTCTCACTCTTCCTTTTATACATTCAGCCATTTTAAACACTCAGCCAATCATCTCACATTCTCCTGCCCATTCACTCCCCTCTTTCACTCCACTTACCATGTATCTTCTAAAACAACAACACTTACCATATATACATTAATATAGGAACATCACAGCCTCCCCTATAGGAGTGGGGGAAAGAGCATTCCAAAGAATGAGTGCCACTACAGAGAAGGCTTGTTTCTATGTCATCAACAAGCAACACATCATACAGTGGGATGACCCTAACAAGGCCTCTTCTGATGACCTTCATGTCCTAGCAGGTCTGTATAAGGTGCTCTTCTAGGTGTCCAAGTCCTGAGTTCTTTAGGGCTTCATACATCAGCAACAAAACTTTTAAAATGGTTCAATAGCTAATAGGCAGCCAGTGCAGTGCTTTTAGCACAGGCGTAACATGTGCACGACTGGATTACAACAAACATCTTGTCCGTGCCCTCAAGCCTCAAAAATTGAAATAGATCCCATAAAACTAGGTAAGACTCCATTGGACATCCATCTGATACTGTATCAATAGTATCAATTCAAGTTGGCATAGGTTTTATCTTCAAAGTGTTTTAAAATTTGTCACAGCATGACTCAAGAGTGCAAACATTCATTTGCTGGGGTATATGAGAATAATCACCGCACCCCTCGGAAAAGCAATGCTGGATGGCTACTCAAGGCTGTGATGGAAGCAGCAAAACAAGCTTCTCTGCAGCCTTCACTGCCATGCAGTAGGTGCAATTATGCGCTCTAGCACATGTCCAGTTGGCTTCACTTTGAATCTTACACCACTTGCACTTTAGTTTTCGTTGTCCTGGTATACTGCAGAAAACCAGGAAGCAATCTGGGGTCTACAGTGCAGGACAGGACAATTGGGAGCAATCATGTTAAGCGCCCACCCCCATCTGCATTCCATAGTGACACAAAGACCTCAACAGGATCACCACCGGCTTTGGTTTTGGATTCCATAAGTCTCCAAGGGCAGACCATCTTAATAGGTCCCCCAATTCTACCGAAGGTGACTAGTACTATAAGTCCAAGCTTTACCAGAGAGTGGTCTGACAGTAACAATGGGGTGAGTTAAGCCCCCCTCAATGTCCAGATTGCCCTGTTCACACACTGAGGCAAAGACCAAAACAAAGGTATGCCCTTCCTTACACTTTGGCCCAGACAGACAGCCCGATGGTTGCAGGTCATGAAATTCCAATGCAGCTTCAGTGTGGATACTGAAGTCCCTCAAAACAAATGTAATGGGGTTCTCAAGCTTGAGACCATCTCTGCCTGCTCAGTTAGGGTAGGCAGTACACCAACAGCATCCCCAGTCTGTCTCATTGCCCCAGTGTCATGTACAAGCCCTCATAGCCAACAGCAAGCTGCCCCCCCACCTGTGTCTCTCTTACAGCCCTGCCTCCAACAATGGCCCAATATAGAGGGCTGCTGGAAACTGCTGATTCACTTGTAGTCCCCTCCAACAGAAGCCCTCTGACCAGTTCAATAAGTCTACTCAAGAGGAAGAAGATGCCACAAAGAGGTAGCAAGCAAATAACAAGCACAGTCTCTCAGTTCAGGCGGCTGGTCTTACTTCTTTCCCTCCTGCTGCTCTGGCTTGAAGCTACACCTGCTGAAATGTCTTCTTTTACACAACTTTTAAAGGTGACATAACCCTGCCCTTTATTTTGGATCTGGCCACTCTAGTGACAAAATGAAATGTAAACATCAAACAGATTTATAACTGGTTTTCAAAGCACTGCCCTCTCCAACAGCCCAGGGTCTGACTGTGTGTTACACACAAGAGAGAAAAAAAAACTTTAACCCATATTCTTACTCAAACTGAAGACCTCAAAACCACCATTTTGATGTTGTAAAGTAGCCTAAGCACTACCTGGGTCAACAAATCACAAGCCTGGCTCCCCTTATTGGCTACAATCCTGAAAGGGCGGGATTAGAGGCCAGAGTCTGGAAAAGTTATTTTTTGAACTATAACTCCCATCAGCCCAATCCAGTGGCCATGCTGGCTGGGGCTGATGGGAGCTGTAGTTTAAAAAAGTAACTTTTCCAAGCTCTGGCTAAAAGCTGCTATACAGATCAGTTAAAAAACAGATTAAACAGTCGCAGGGGGGCTGATGTTTTGGTGTATATCTTGGGATCCAAATGACCTAGAAACTTAGTGTTTTATTTAATTGAAGCTGAGAGTCTGGAGATTAAGGTAGGGGCAGCTCTGGGTATCACCACCATCTTGGTGTCACCCGGGTGTGGTCCGCACCCCCCGCATCTGCTTAGTGATGCCCCTGTAGTGAGGCATGGGGATTAGAGAAGACACATAAGCAGAACCCCTCTCATGATATATATGAGTGCCTGTTAAATCCAGGAATAGGATTGAGTTCCATAACACGATTCTAACTGAAAAAGCCCTGGCTTATACAAAGCAAAAATATTTTGAAAAGGGAGCAAAACAGTATAAACTCCTGACCTGGCAATTAGCTAAACATCAAAAACAAAATATAATCCCTATGGCGCAGAAAGACTAAAGATAACTGATAAGAAAGGGACAAATTTTTATAAATATTGTATGGATTTGTACAAGACCCAAAATCCAATAAGGCAGTCATTATCTTTTTGGAAACTCCAAATTCCCACTTTTACAGACATGGACAATCGGAATCTCAGTAAGCCTGTCACAGTGAAAGAAATAGTTGGTTATTTACAGAAAATGAACAACAAGGCCCCTGGTCTTGATGGCCTGGGATGGAATTGTATCCAGTATATAAGACCTGAGTGAAGTCTTGATGGAGTTGTTCAACTATTGTTTGGATACTGGAACTTTGCAAAGAAGCTGGTTTGATGGCAAGATAGTTTTTATATTAAGGGATAGTAAAGACCCTTCAAAGGCTGCTTCAAATAGGCCAGTATCCCTTTTATATGTAGATCAAAATATCTTGATGGGGATATTGCCTAGGAGATTAAATGAGGTTATACCTAGATACATCAACTGAGACCAGGGTGGGTTTGTAAAGGGCAGGCAACTCAATAATAACCTCAGAAAAAACATCAGTATTGTAGGTAAGGCCCAATGTAGCAAGATTCCAATGCTATTGTTGTTCCTGGATGCCACTAAGGTATTTGATAGGGTGGAGTGGTGTTACCTATTGGAAGTAATGAAAGCATTTAACATCTCCCCTAAATTTATCAACTACATTAAAGTGATATATTTGAGTTCAGTTGCTAAGATCTTCGTTAATAAAATCTTCACAAAGAACTGAAGCTACAGATGGCAAGACAGGGCTGCCTCCTTTCCCCACTACTTTTTGCTCTAGCAATAAAGCCCTTCGCTTGTACAATTAGGGCAAACTCGGGAATTAGAGGGATTAATGTGGGTCAGAACCAACTCAAAATTACTTTGTATGCAGATGATGTGATTATGTCTCTAGTGATCCACATACCTCTCTGGCCCTTATACTTAGTATTATTGAATGGTTTGGTAAGATCTCTGGCTATGAAGTCAATAAACAAAAGATAGAACTCCTAGCTATTAATCTGGATGCACAGGAGAAACAGTATATCATGGATCATTTTAGATTTAACATTATGGATAGACCAGTAAAATATTTAGGAGTTAAACTTGTAGATGACATGAAAAAATCCCCAAGTTAAATTATGATAAAGTCACTTAGGCTGTGATAGAGCTTAATAGATTCAAGAAACTTCACTTGTCTATGTTAGCAAGGATAAATGCAATTAGAATGGCTATTCTCCCTAGATTTCTGTTTTTGTTTGTGGTGTTACCACTTTGTATTGATTTCAGGGAGTTGAAAGGATGGCAAAAAGATATTGAGAGCTTTATTTGGCAAGGCAAGTGACCCAGAATTGACACAAATACACTTCAAGATATAAAGCAATGTGAGGCCTTGAGAGTCCCTAATCTTGAAGTGTATTATGAGTGAAAACAATGATGATGATGATGATGATGATGATGGCGATGATGGCCCATCTTTCAGCTAAAGGTCCCAGGTGGGTCACAACTGTTTTAAAATAAGTAATTAAAAACAACCTAAAATCACAACATCACAAAAAATAGAGAGGGTCCTAAAAATATGCATCTCAGGTTATATGAGACGGAACAACAATTTGTGATTATATCTTTGTCTTCCTCTCTGTGGTGTGCAGAAAGGGAAAGAGGCATCTCTATTTTTCACTCTCTTATCCCACTACAGTTGCTGAAGATGTGGAACAAATAATAGAGCCAGGTTCAGCCCAGGAATATGAAGTTGGATGTCTATTATTAGACATCCTAAGTTTATCAGGAATGTCCAGTTAGCTCAATTCTTGCTTTGGGAAGCAAAAGGCATCTTAAAAACTGGAGAATTGATCCAGCAGGGGGATAAGCTAACAAGACAATAAAGTTCCAGATCAGAAATTTTCTGGTTGAACTATTGGAGCCAAAGTTTTATTTGAGGGAGAAAGCAATGGAAAGAGGTAAGAGGTTGTTATCTAATTATAAAATATGAATGGATCTTAAGGTTGTGTCAGTTTTCAGATGCTAACCTTGTGCATATGTGATCAGATTGCCCAGTAGCTACATTGTATTGCTGTCAAACCTTGCAAGTTATAGCAAATATAACTGGCTATCCTTTAAGACCCAATGTCATGTTGATAATATTTCAAATTATCCCTAATAGGATACCAGAAGTTGTAAAATCATTATCATGACAGTGGCAGCTAAGATTGTTGGGCTCAAAGGTGGAAATCACCTCAACCACCCATAGAAAGTGAATGTCTAGGATTTAACTACCTCTAGTGGGGAAAGATCCCTCCAGTCTCCTGGACATATAATTCAGCCTCTGGTTGTGGCTCCCTAGCCAAAGATGGGGAAGCAAATCCTCCCTCCTTGCTTGGCAAGCCTTGGATGAGCAACCAACATCCACATCTGGGCCCCGCTGTATTGGCATTCACTCAAATGCACAAGTCAGGTCATAAGGGCACCCCCCATGTCACCCCAGGCCAGAGCTTGGAAAAGTTACTTTTTTGAACTACAACTCCCATCAGCCCAATCCATTGGCCATGCTGACTGGGGCTGATGGGAGTTGTAGTTCAAAAAAGTAACTTTTCCAAGCTCTGCCCCAGGCATAAAACACTGGCAACTCCCCAAAGCATATCTGTAACCAAAGAATGCCTCAGTATACATCTTGTTTACTCCCATCTTCTTCAGGCAGTATGAAGTATGCAAAACAGGAAGGATCTGCAAAAGAAGAATCCAACCAAAAAAATCCTACTCGGCCCCTAAACAGCGACTAGTAAAGCCCATACCACATTCTACATAGGGAGGGTGGGCAGAGAATCAGTGAAGATGAAGAGCTGGGGTGGAGCTAGCTTATAAGATATGTTCTTCCTCTTCCTGATTGGGCCTCAAGCTCACATGGGAACCCATTACCCCCTCTCTTGAGGAAGCAAACCTCCCATGTCCTACTTCCTAAAGGGGGAAGGGATGGAGGCAAATGCATCCCCGCCGAAGGCGGAACAATATTCTAAAGGAGAGCATTCATTTTGGAATGAATTAAAAGTTGAACTGAATGGGGCTCATCTGGTTCAATTTTCATTTGTACCATGGGGGGGATTGCCTCAGTGGAAGTGGAGCTATTCTTGGCTGTTTTCTAGAGGCCAAAATTGAATTTACCTACAATCCAATGGACATTTTGTTATCTAGCTGCATTAAGGGTAAACAAAATGGTCGTGGTCCTTCAGTTGCAGTTCTGCCCCCCCCTCCGGTGATCCTAAACATCTGGGCCATTATCAGCAAATTTAAAAAAATCTTGCACACTTCTAGTTCTTTCTTAAAATGATTGCAATGATAATCAGAGAAAATGCCTGAGCTGAGAGAGAGGCAGGAGCCTCTGCTTTAAGGAATCTGCTCATGGAATAGCAATTGCTGTCAATAGTATTAACAAAACCATACCAGTGCTTTCTCCTTCATTGTCCCATGTCTTGTTATGGCGAGGGTCAATTTTCCATACTACCACTAAGAAAATCACAGAAGGGAGAAGAGAATAAAGGCAGAAGATGTGTAGCAATTATGTTATACCATTTGGTTTTTATTAAAGCTCTGTTGTTAGCTTGGAGAGTCAACAGCATTTACAGATATACTTTGTACTCCATGTTAGGTTATGTTGATTGATGGTTCCAGTGTTGTTCTTTGTATATTGAGAAAATTAAAGACAATTGTATAAAAAAAATAGTGTTAAATCAATCTAGTAAGAAGTCCAGCTGCCACAGCTCCTGCCTCTACCCTTCCCCAATGGGTATGGTGGCAAACAGAGATACGAGGCTACAAATATTCTTCAGAGTGTTCTCCCAGTCCTCTACATGTTCTTGCTCCAGCTGATGCTCTAGGCAGATGGTATCAATGGCTTCTAGCTCTCAAAGTGGTGGCTGTTGAAGGTGCTGAGGGGACAGTGATGTATCAAGGCCTCTTCCTAGTGTTGCTGCCTCATCTGGTCCTCCGCAGTGGCCAGATGGAAATCTGTTTTTATTGTTGTTTTTGTATTTTCCTTTGCATTTTACTGTTGTTAGCCACCTTGAGCACCATTTGATGGAAAGGTGGGATACAAATTTAACAAACATACAAGTAGCCTCCAATATCTTGGGGTGGGGTGGGGGAGATGTTGTTCAGAATCCTCTCCCCAGAGCTCTAGGCATTCCTTTTGTTGCCACTGCTGCTGCTCCTTCTCCATGTCATTGTAGTGGTGACTTTCCTCACAAAAGCTGATATCCTTCTGTTGATAATACCCCCCCCCGGTCCCTGTCTATCAGTATTCCTGGTGAAATGATTGAATTCCTCATGGTGAAACATGTGAAGCACTGCCTTTTCAGAGGAAACAGTATATATTGCCCAATGTATTCTTGGATTAGTGTGCTGATGTAGGATTGCCAACTAGAAAGTATTCATTTGCCTAACCAGTAAACAAAGTTCTCTCAAGTAGTCAGAAATTGGAGCTGAAAATCAAGTCAATTTTGAATTGTGCCAGGCTCCACCTAAGACTAAGCCATCTCTGATCTGTCTCTCCTCAACGTGGCCCAGGCAGTTAATGGCTGTGCCTTGTTCCTGTCCTCCCCACACCCGCAGATTTCTTGGTTGCCCTGTCAGCCAGCTCTCAGGCCTCAGGATGCTGCTGCTAAATGCCAGATTGGTGCACAATAAGATCTCCCTCATTCACGATTTAATTGTGGATGAGGCAGCCGATCTGGCATCTATAACCGAGACCTGGGTGGGTGAGCAGGGGGGAGTCAGTCTCTCCCAGCTATGCCCACCAGAGTACCTGGTTCAGCATCAGGGTAGGCCTGAGGGTCAGGGAGGGGGGTTGCTGTGGTCTATAGGAGCTCGATCTTCCTCTGCAAGTACCCTGTCCATGTGACTACTGGTCTGGAGTGTTTGCACCTTATGTTGGGTCAGTGGGACAGACTGGGGAATCTGTTGGTGTACCGCCCACCCCACTGCCCAACAGACTCCCTAGCTGAGCTGATGGAGTGGTCTCGGGTGTACTGTTGAGATCCCCCAGACAGTTGGTTCTGGGGGATGTCAACATCCATGCCGAGGCCACCTTATCCAGGGCAGCTCAGGATTTCATGGTCTCCATGACAACCATGGGACTGTCCCAATATGCCATTGGCCCAACACATGTAGCAGGGCATACTCCAGATTTGGTTTTTGCATCTGGACATGGAGCTGGTGAGCTGAATGTGGGGGACCTTACATCAGTACCTGTCATGGACAGATCACTACTTGCTAAAGTTTAGACTTACAGCGGCTTTTCCCCTCTACAAGGGTGGGGGACCTATTAAGTTGGTCCACCCCCAGAGACTAATGGATCCAGATGGTTTCCAAAGGGCTCTGGGGAGTTTTCCGGCTGATAGGGCTTATTTATTTATTTATTTATTTATTTATTAAATTTATTAAATTTATATACCGCCCCGTAGCCGAAGCTCCCTGGGTGGTTCACAACAGACAATATCAAAATACAATAAAACACATATTTAAAACAATTCAAACAACATTAAAAATGGGCTTCCTTAAAAATTTTTAAATTTAAAACATTTATAACACATATTAAACACATATTAAAACACGTATTAAAATGCCTGGGAGAAGAGGAAAGTTTTAACCTGGCGCCGAAAAGATAGTAATGTTGGCACCAGGCGTACCTCATCAGGAAGACTATTCCACAATTCAGGGGCCACCACTGAAACCCTGGTTGAACTGTGGAATACAGAAATGACCCGGGCGGTTGACATGATTGCTCCTGAGCGCCCTCTCCTGTGTAGAGCTCATACGGCTCCATGGTATACTCCAGAGCTGAGAGCTATGAAACAGAATAGGAAATGGCTTGAGTGTAGATGGAGGCGAACTCCTAGTGGATGCAATTATACACTGCTAAGTGCCTATGGTAAGCTGTATTTAGGGGCAGTGAGGGCAGCAAAAAAAAACAATATTTTGCTGCCACTATCAAATCATCACTCTGCCGCCCAGTGAAGCTCTTCAGAATTGTCCGGGGGCTATTACACTCTGGCCCCAGAGACATGGTAGAACCATCTGAGACCTGCTGCAATGAATTTGCGAGGCACTTCCAGGAAAAAATCTTCAGCATCCGCCAGGACTTAGACTCCAGTGTTATAGCAGGTGAATCAAGTGAGGTATCCAGAGCACAACCTTGTCCCGATTTCTTGGATGAGTTTCAGTTGGTGCAGCTTGAGGACGTTGACAAGGTGCTTGGACAGGTTCATGCAACCACTTCTGTGCTAGATCCTTGCCCTTCTTGGCTAATAAAAGCTAGCAGGGATGGAACAGCCAGTTGGGCCAGGGAAGTAATTAATGCCTCTCTGCGAGAGGGGGTGGTCCCTGGCTGCCTGAAAGAGGCAGTAGTGAGACCACTCCTGAAGAAGCCTTCCCTGGACCCAGAAAATCTTAATAACTATAGGCCGGTAGCAAATGTTCCATTCCTGGGCAAGGTCCTGGAACCAGTGGTTGCAGGTCAGCTCCAGACACTCTTGGATGAGACCGATTATCTTGATCCATTTCAGTCGGGTTTCAGGCCTGGTTCTGGCACGGAAACAGCCTTGGTCGCCCTGTATGATGACCTTTGTCGGGAGAGAGACAGGGGGAGTGTGACTCTGTTGATTCTCCTATATCTCTCAGTGGCTTTAGATACCATCGACCATGGTATCCTTCTGGGGAGACCAGCTGAGTTGGGAATGGGAGGTACTGCATTGCAGTGGTTCCACTCCTACTTGGCAGGTCGCCTCTAGAAGGTGGTGCTTGGGGAACATTGCTCGGCACCCTGGACTCTCCAGTATGGGGTTCCGCAGGGGTCAGTTCTGTCCCCCATGCTGTTCAACATCTACATGAAACTGTTGGGTTCAGTCATCCGGAGCTTTGGAGTGCATTGCCATCAGTATGCTGATGACACACAGCTCTATTTCTCCTTTTCATCTTCTTCAGGTGAGGCTGTCAATGTGTTGAACCGGTGCCTGGCTGCGACAATGGACTGGATGAGGGCTAATAAACTGAGGCTCAATCCAGACAAGACTGAGATGCTGCTAGTGGTTCTTCTGACCAGATGGTGGATGTCCAACCTGTCCTGGATGGGGTTACACTCCCCCTGAAGGAGCAGGTTCGTAGCTTGGGGGTTCTCCTAGAACCATCTCTGCCACTTGAGGCTCAAGTAGCCTCGGTGGCACAGAGTGCCTTCTACTAACTTCAGTTGGTGGCCCAACTACGTCCCTATCTGGACAGGGATAACCTGGCTTCAGTTGCTGCTTCAGGGAAGTGAGGTTTGCTTGGGTTTTTGAAGCAATGAGGTGCATTCACGGATCAGTAAAAAATAAAATGGACTCAACATACCAGAAACAATATTTTTTTAAGCTAGGGGGAGAGTCCCTTTGGATATAAGAGCAACTGGACTAGATGAAGCCAGAGGTCCATCTAGTCCAGCATCCTGCTTCCCACAATGGCAATCAGATTCATCAGGAAGCCCATAAGCAGGGTTTGAGAGCAATAACCCTGTTTGGTTGTTTGCCTTTCCTCCCTCAGAATATTGAGGGGTAGACTGCCTCTGAACTTGGAGAAGGAAAGGTGTCTATCAGTGGATATTTAGCCAAGATTGCTATATGGAACCCCCGTTCAGTGATGAAGAAGTGGCACTCAGCATTTCAGAAGTTCAATATAGTGTATTTTTCTTTGACAATAGGGTTTTGCCATATCAGTCAAGATGTGCTTTCCTTTAAAGGGATGGGGCCAAGAAGGATGATCAATTGGTTTGAGGAGGAAAACAAGAGGACAAGGGGGCCCCTTATAGCCTATATCCAGGGACCTAGAGCTGACCTTTGATGGCAGCCAGGAGGAACACTTTCAGCTATGTCCCACTGGAAGAGAAGTCCCATTCCCTATAACTATCATCTGTTGTCTGATGTTGTCTGATGTTGTCTGATGTTGTCTGTTTCCTGGTGGCCATTTCCATACGGTAGTTGGCTATTGAGGTAGAGTTGAGTATCAGACGAGAACTGGTAGTCCTCTTTGGAGGAGTCTTCGGAGAGAAAGAGAGAGAGAACTCTTTTGTAAATAGCTTCAACTTTATGGGAAGCAAATCTTCCATTGAATTAATAACAATAATTATACAGCCACAAGAGTGGCTGTATACTATAGCCAGCGTGGATTTTTCACATTCCACAATGTTGTTGAAAATACCCCCATGCCATTCTGATGCTTCCTATAAGCTCATTTCAAAACAAAACCTTACAAAACTTATAGTCCTGAACGCAGAAACACTTGCTTAACAACCCTGTAATTGTCATTGGCGATACACAAAACAGTCAGAGAGAATCAAGAGTTCAAAGTCTGAAAAGAGAGAGAGAAAACCCAGAGGGGAGGCAAACGTGATGTGAATTTTTTATCCCGAGTACTTTTCTGCCCATGAATGTTCCTGAAGCAGTTATTACTATCATTATTTTACTTCTCTCATTTGCTTTTGTTCCCCTTTTAATTTCTCCATTTCTTTCTGCTTGTCCTACATTTTCAGCACATCTAAAAGCTGATAATATTGGCTCCAGCTTTGATGTGTCATTATTTTGCAATTATTTGAAGTGCCCAGTATAAGTTTCACTATTATGGATGAGCAGGGGATGCAGTGGATAGGAGACAAAATATCACAGGTTCATCTCTACTTTCCATTAACATAACAGGCAACAAAAATCAATGCCGCTTTTTCATACACAAATTTACTGCATTTATGGCTTCCTAGGCTAAACATTTTAGTTCTGTTCCAAAGATTTGTACCATGTTTGCTATTGACAAAGGGTGTAATACTAAATGCATTTTCTTATAAGTTCCATGAAAATAGACAGAACAGTCTCAAAGCTAAATGGAGTTTTAGGCCACAATGCTAGTCCTAGGAGCAGAATGAGACATGCTCCTTTGAGATCATCTAGGAACATCCTCCTTTGGGTGTTATCCCTATTGAGATTTGGTGAGTACTGACTGAGCATCAAGCTTTTTCTGTAGTGGTTCCTCAGCTTTGAGATGCCTTGTTCTTCAGGAAAGTGTATCTGTCCTTAAACTCAGTGTGATGAGTTTTTGGTGCCAAGTGAAAATGTTGTATTTGCTTCATCCTTTCTAAGGCAGGATATGTGTTGATGTTGGATCTACCTACTGTTTTAGTGCTTTGTTAACCTGCCTGCAGCATTTAGTGTTATTTTTGTGTTGTTTTCCTGGCTATTTTTATTTAAATATTGTGTTACTTTATTGTTTTAATACTCCAATGTTTTGTTGATGGTAATATATATAATAAGGCAGGCTATGAATATATTAAATGTATATTGTATTGTATTTTATGTATTTTAATTGTATTTTATATATTTTAATTTATTTTAATGTTTTTGTGATTTTATTGTTTACAATTTTATTATGTACGTGTTTAATTTTATTTTTGTAAGCCACCCTGAGTGCCCTGTTATAGGGTAGAAGGGCGGGATAGAAATATTTTAAATAAATAAATAAATAAATAATAGATAAATAATTATATTAAACTGAGGCCCTTCATCCTGAGAAAATTAGTCATGTTTAAAGCCTCAATTGTATTACTCATTTTCCTGCTGGGAGTAAGTTCCATTGAATTAGTGGGACTTACTTCCCAATAAGTTAGGAGTGGGGAACCTTTGGCCTTCCAGATGTTTATTTATTTTATTTATTTAATTTAATTTAATTTATATACCGCCCTAAGCCCGAAGGCTCTCTGGGCGGTGTACATAAAAGATAAAAAAAGCACAGTGTATAAGTACAATAAATACAATAAATCAAGAACCAAAAACAAACAAACAATAAAAGAACCAAACAACGTCCAAAATACAAGATAATAGTGAAATACTGTTAAAATACACTTTAAAATGCCTGGGAGTATAAAAAGGTTTTCACCTGGCTCCGAAAAGATAGTAGCGATGGCGCCAGGCGCACCTCATCGAAGAGACTGTTCCACAGTTCGGGGGCCACCACTGAAAAGGCCCTAGTTCTAGTCACCACCCTCCGAGCTTCTCAATGGGATGGCACTCGGAGGAGGGCCTTAGATGTTGAGCGCAGTGTACGAGTAGGTTCATATTGGGAGAGGCATTCCACCAGGTATTGCGGTCCCATGCCGTGTAGGGCTTTATAGGTCAGAACCAGCACTTTGAATCTAGCCTGGAAACAAATAGGAAGCCAGTGCAGATGGGCCAGAACAGGTGTTACATGAGCAGACCTTCTGGTCCGCGTCAGCAATCTGGCTGCTGCATTCTGGACTAGCTGTAGTTTCCGAACAGTCTTCAAGGGCAGCCCAACGTAGAGCGCATTGCAGTAGTCCAATCTAGAAGTTACCAGAGCATGAACAACTGAAGCGAGGTCATCACTGTCCAGATAGGGACGTAGCTGGGCTACCAATCGAAGATGGTAAAAAGCATTCTGTGCCACCGAGGCCACCTGGGCCTCAAGAGGCAAGGAAGGATCGAAAAGAACTCCCAAGCTACGAACCTGTTCCTTCAAGGGGAGTGTAACCCCATCAAGAACAGGATGAACATCCACCATCTGGGCAGAGAAGGCACTCACCAACAGCGTCTCAGTCTTGTCTGGATTGAGCTTCAGTCTGTTAGCTCCCATCCAGTCCATTATCGTGGCCAGGCAACGGTTTAGCACGTTAACAGCCTCACCTGAAGAAGATGAAAAGGAGAAATAGAGCTGCGTGTCATCAGCGTACTGATGACAACGCACCCCAAAACTCCTGATGACCGCACCCAGCGGCTTCATGTAGATGTTAAAAAGCATGGGGGACAGTACCGATCCCTGCGGGACTCCACAATGGAGAGTCCAGGGTATCGAGCAATGTTCCCCAAGCACTACCTTCTGGTGACGACCCACCAAGTAGGAGCGGAGCCACTGCCAAGCAGTACCCCCAACTCCCAACTCCGTGAGTCTTCCCAGAAGGATACCATGGTCGATGGTATCAAAAGCAGCTGAGAGATCAAGGAGAATCAATAGAGTCACACTCCCCCTGTCCCTCTCCCGACAAAGGTCATCATACAGGGTGACTAAGGCTGTTTCAGTGCCAAAACCGAGCCTAAAACCGGATTGAAATGGATCAAGATAATCAGTGTCATCCAAGAGCCCCTGGAGCTGGCCAGCAACCACCTGTTCCAGCACCTTGCCCAAGAACGGAACATTCGCCACAGGTCTACAGTTGTTCAGGTTATCTGGGTCCAAAGAGGGTTTCTTCAGGAGCGGTCTCACTACCGCCTCTTTTAGGCAGTCAGGGACCACTCCCTCTCTCAAAGAGGTGTTTATTATCTCCTTGGCCCAGCCAGCGGTTCCGGTCCTGCCAGCTTTCACCAGCCAAGAGGGGCAAGGATCCAGCACAGATCTGGTCGCCCGCACCAGTCCAAGGATCTTGTCAACATCCTCAAGCTGCACAGACTGAAACTCATCCAATAAATAAGGACAAGACCATGTTCTGGATGCTTCATTAGATCCCACTGCCATAATATTGGAGTCTAAGTCCGGGCGAATGCATGCAATCTTATCCTGGAAGTGCCTCGCGAACTCATCACATGTTAATGAACTATGATTCCCATCAGCCCCAGCAAGCATGGCCAATTGCTGATTATAGTTCAGCAACGTTTGGACCCGCACCTGAACTAAGCCATAAAGTAAAGCCATTGAAATCCCTGGACTTTAGGTAGTAGCTGATTAAGTCATACTCAGAGTAGACCAACTGAAATAAATAGATTTTGTATAGTCATTATAACTAAAGTCCATTGATTTCTATGGGTCTGCTCTGAGTTGCATACCACCCATTCAGGATTGTGCTGCATTGAAATCAATGGGGCAAATTAGGCTCAAGTAACTTATGTCCCCTTCATTTCAAAGAGATGGAAACATGGCTACCTTTCTCTGGATTGGGACCTGAATGTTTCCTTTTCCCCTCAGTCAGCATCAGACAATGCCATGGAGAATAGGGTACAGAAATGTGCAACGTAGTGGTGCCGGGGATTGGGATAATTCCTATTAAACATTACAAAGGAATGTATCACCCTAGGCAACTGACAATAAACTATAATTAAAGTACAAACATTAAAACCAAGAGATCACATAATAGTCAACAACTGTTGCTTATTTAAACAAAAATAGATGAAATATAATAGAAAAAAATCAATAAAATAACAATGAATAAAAGGAAAGGTCCATTAGCCTTTTCCTGTAGAACAAAATTGCATTAGCTGATATTTTAAATGTCTCCAGAGAAATCACTTGGCAGACTCTCCTGGTGAGAGAGCTTAGCTGTATGAGAATCGTAACCAAGAAACCTCCACCCTGAACTTGGCATAGCATAGATATTTATTGCGGTCATAGACCCATATTTAACAAAAACGAGTACAGATTACAATAAAGAGTTAAAATCAGGGTCGAAGATAAGGAACTATTCACACATCTTTGCTTAATTATACAATATATACAATATGTATTATTTGCAGAGGATAATAGCACGTTTCTGCTGAGCAGCATATACAAACTTGGCAACCTGAATAGTAATATATTTATCTAAACCAGAAAGAAGAGAGGCAATCACAACATCAGAAGGTTTGTATTGGGCATTCATCATTATGGGATTTAGAAACTTATCACAAAGCTGAGAATATAAAGGACAAGAAAGAAAACAGTGCTGGAGAGTTTCAATGGAACCTACACCACAGGGACAAATATGTTGTTCGTAGGGAATTCCCTTAAACCTCCCCTCAAGTATCACCGATGTTAAAGAGTTGAACCTGGCTTTAGAGAAAGCTATGCGTAGCTTAGGGATTGTTAACATATCTAAATAAGGAGCAGACTTGTCGGGAACAAAATTTAATTCCAAATACAGAGGGGAACATGTTTTCGAAGCCTTACAGATTGAAGTTTGGTGGTCAATATCTTTAAGACGGGAATGAATTATGGCTAGTGCTTCTCTTGGCGAATGAGAAGATAGGTATTCCTTAGAAAGGCCCATTCTCAACATTTTTGTTTCCATTTTTTTGTTCCAGTTAGAGGGGCAGCTGTCTTCCCAGTATAAGGATAAAAGACCCGAAGGAATGTTGGAGGATATTTTAACCCAGTAATTAGCAGCCGTCAACCAGGCCTGGCACCCTGAACTTGGGGTGTGTACGCATTACCAGCTTAAAGAACAGCTAAGAGTAGAAACACAGTCACTGTTCTGCCAGTTCCAGTGCCTCTCCACCTCTCTCTTTGGAAACAGGGAAACAAGACGCTAGACAAATCCCATCCCTTTCTACTGTAAAACCTGGTGGGAGGAGCCTGTTTGTTTTTTTTAATATAAAATTCAGCTTCAAAGAGATTTTGCTATGGATTGGCAAATCAACCCATTTCCCTTCCAGGTGTGGCTAATGGAAAAGCTTTGTTCTGGCAACTAGTGTGTTTACAGCCTAAGTTGTTCTCAATTTGGATCAAAGCTGATTTGGGGAAAAATACATCAAAACTCAGTATTTCATAAGAAATGACCAGACAGATTCAGGATAGATATGGATTGCAACTAATATTGCTTGTAAAATACTTTCCACAACAATGGGGGGAGTACACTGGATACAAACATTGAGTGTCCACACAGCCTTGATCTCTGAATGAAGGAATATTAACCAAGGCTTCATTAAATGATGTGAGCAAGTGATGAGGTTCATGTGTAGATCTTTAAACGTACAATACCAGAACTTGAACTCAGACACTAAGGTAAGTGAAAGGGTAAACAAAAGAAATTAACATGCAAAGACCTGTAGGGGAGAAGGAAACATAACACAAAGCCAAGGAGATGAAAACCTTTGAAAGCTGTATGGCATGCTAATTAATTGCAATCAACACAACAAATGGACTCCCAAGCTCCTATCAAGACATTGCAATGAATTAACATGCAAAGACCTGTAGGGAATTAGGAATAAAGGAAGACGCACAAGGAAAAGTTGAAAATGATATGGCATGCTAGTTAATTGCAATCGACTCAACAAATGGACCCCCAAGCTCCTATCAAGACATTGCAATAAATTCAATTTGATTTCATCCATTTGCTGATGTACTGAAACACCGCTCACCAATAAGAAGAAAAAATTGAATTGACATTGTGTCATTTCTCTTTAAAAATCTCTTCCTAAGCAGGCTCCTTTTGAGGTTGCCTCCTAAACAATTTGGCTGATCCAATTACAGAGAAAATTACTGGACCACAATGGTGTTTTGAGAAAATTGTTCTCCATATAAATTTCATGCTGTCCCTGTCAATCAAAGAATTAGTAATCTCCCTCTCAAGATGACATACACAGCAGTGCAAGCCTTCTTTCCTGTCACCCAAGAACAAAATGGCCTCCTAGTCATTATGGAATAACTAGGAGCCAGGCACTCGCACTGTGTAAACGTCTTAGAAAAATGTGTCACTGTTATCCTGCAAAATAGCTGCTTCAGCTATATGCTGGCAAAACTATACTTGAATGAAATGTCAGGTAGTGGTGGCCACTGTGATGTTCCATGCTTTTATGTTTGTTTATTATTTATTTTATATCCCGCCCTTTCTCCCAGCCTATGTTAATGTTTGATGTTGTATTTTTATATTTATGGTGTGTGGTTATATTATATAAGGTAAGTGGAGAGTGTTGGGAGGGGGAATGAGTGAACACAATGTTGGCATGTGCTGTATGATGATTGGCTGAGTGCCCGAGAGTTGAGTGTTTGTATTTGATTGCTTGACAGTTGACAGACAGAGGAAAGTCTGTGAGTTAGATAGGGTACAGGCTTGACACAGATGAGGGGCTGGCTTATAGAGGGATAAAGAGGTATGTGTTATTACTGGTAGTAATAGAGGAAATTAGTAAGTGTATTATTCTTGAACTAAAAGACAACTAACGGAAACCACATGCTTGAGAATTGAGTTACCTTGTTTATTTTGTTTCTGTAGTTAATAAAATTGATTTACCTTTCGAACATGCCTGGTTCTTGGTCAGCTATCAAACAGTGTAAGTGTTGGCTAAATATAAAGATTTTGATACAGTATCAGTGATGGCAGCAGAGTTCACCTCAGAGATATAGTAGCAGGTTAAGAGAGGAGGCCATAGCTGGGATTTGAAAAACAGGCCCAAATATATACAGGGAGGTGAGGCTTGCCTGTAAACATGGTTGGTCATAGCAAGGGCTGAGAGATTGCAGTAGAGTTCCAAGTAGCAGCATTGCTTTAAGACTGTGTTGAGAAAAGTAATAATGTGTCCCTCATCTGCTACAGACAGAGTGGTGGCAGGTGAGGTGTAACAGCCGCCTAGGGAGGTTCAGTTGAATGGGTGGTTACTAGTTGGGTTTTTCCTGGCTGCCTTACCTGCAGGTAGCATGGTCAGAATGGAAAGGACTGGGGTTCATTTCTCACATGCCTGGCCTATGGCTTTCTAGAACCTTAGGCCGGGGAGTTCCTAAGACTTGCTACTCAAAGCTGTAGAGCACAGGTGCAGGGAAAGGTATCAATTGGGAACAGAGTTATGAGGCAAGGGGTAGTGACTGAGGAAGGCATCTCTCAAAATCTGTGGTTTGGGGGGGAGGTAGTAACCAAACTACTTCCATCTAAGAGCCAGATCAGACTCACCCTGATCTAGTTGCAAGGTGGTTCCTGCATTATTAGAATCCCTCACAGTTATAAGATTAGCTGTGTAGCCCTTTGCATATACACCCAGAATAACAAGAGAAGACACTTGTCATTGGATTAACTCAATGCACAGCTTTATTTAAAAATTGTTCCAGGTATGGGTGGAAAGAGATACACTTCGATACAGCATCAGATGCTCTGCCGTGAACAATGCTGGTGGGGAAGTACAGATCCCATCTCTATGATCCTCTGTCCTGCATACAAGTCTGAGAGTGCTGCCTGCCATGTCAGATGACTTAATTTTCTACATACATAGGAAGGACACAGACATTTGGACAACTTTTCACAAGCTAGGAAGTAATTTCTAATATTGGATTTCACCGCAGTATGTCAACTTCAGTAGTGCCTAAAGATGACTGTGCTCTATTCTTTGGTCTTTTGACTACAGTTTAGTTTTGCTGAGACATCAGTATAGTTGTGTATATTACATTTGGTTTTTTGCTCAAGGCCACATTCCTCCCCCCCCCCAATTTCTGTCACTTTTAGTTGACATCAGAAGGGAAATATGCTAACACCAGCTAAACTTTTTTTTGGCGTAAGAAAAAGCTAAATAATGGATATAACACAATTAATAAACTCTGGACTTGAACCATGAAAGGACCTGTGACTGATTTAGCTCTAGATAAGTGAGCCAAGATGCATGGTGTATGCATGATAAAAAGGGAACTGGTTTAGCATTTCAAGGTTAGATCAGAGAGAGCAGGAATATGAGAAAATAACAATTTAGCATAATTTTGAATCATACAGAAACAATGGCTACTGACAAGAGAGTTCTTGTTTAAACAACCCAGGAATGACAGCTTGGGAAAAAATGGTTATAGACTAAAAACGTATGGTCCATCTCCTATTGGACTATTTCTTTGGCCTGTATTAGGTGCAAAGAGATAGAGAGAGAGGGTTGTGTTGTGTTTTAGGCCTATGTTTAAATTCTCATGGAGGTCAGTCAGTGGCCTTAAGTATGTCCCTTTCCTCTAGAGCAATGGTGGGGAAAATGTGGCCCTCCAGGTGCTGTTGGATTGTAGCACCTATAAGTCCCAGTTAGCATGGCCAATAACCAGGGATGATGGGAGTTGCACTCCAACAAGATCTAGAGAGCCACAGTTTCCTTATCCAAGCTGTAGAGACTGGCCCCTGAGAAAATGTGCTATTTTTAATTCCTGTTTTGCTCATCTCTCCTTTTTTCTCTGTCACTCATCCTGCCATCCCTCCCTCTACCTCTGCTCCCACTCTCTCCCTCTCTCAATTCCTTATTAATGGCCGCGATAATGGACTGGATGGGAGCTAATAAACTGAAACTCAATCCAGACAAGACTGAGACGCTGTTGGTGAGTGCCTTTTCCACACAGATGGAGGATGTTCATCCAGTTCTGGATGGGGTTACACTCCCCCTGAAGGAACAGGTTCATAGTTTGGGGGTTCTTTTCGATCCTTCCTTGTCACTTGAGGCTCAGGTAGCCTCGGTGGCTCTGAATGCGTTCTACCATCTTCGATTGGTAGCCCAACTACACCCCTATCTGTGCGGTGACAACCTCGCCTCAGTTGTTCATGCTCTAGTGACCTCTAGACTGGATTACTGTAATGCACTCTATGTGGGGCTGCCCTTGAAGACGGTTCGGAAGCTGCAGCTAGTGCAAAACGCAGCAGCCAGACTGTTGACGAGGACCAATCGGTCCTCACATATTACACCTGTTCTGGCCCGATTGCACTGGTTGCCGATTTGTTTCCGGGCCAGATTCAAGGTGCTGGTATTGACCTATAAAGCCTTACATGGTGTGGGCCCGCAATACCTGATGGAACGCCTCTCCCGCTATGAACCTACCCGTGCACTTCATTCGACATCTAAGGCCCTCTTCCAAGTACCGACTCATCGAGAAGCTCGGAGGGTAATGACAAGATCCAGGGCCTTTTCGGTGGTGACCCCTGAATTGTGGAATAGTCTCCCCGAGGAGGTACGCCTGGCGCCTACGTTGTTATCCTTTCGGCGCCAGGCTAAAACCTTCCTATTCTCCCAGGCATTTTAATGCATTTTATATATTTTAATGTTTTAATGTTTTAGTTATCTCAATACTGTTAAGTGTTATTATGTATCTGTATTTTATATCTAGTGATTTTTGTTGATTTATTGTATTATTGTATGTTGTACACCGCCCAGGGAGCCATTGGCTATGGGCAGTTTATAAATGAAATGAAATAAAATAGATAAATAAATAAATTAACCTTTTCCATAATATCTTGTTCTCCTTCGTGCTTCCATTCTCCCTCCTCTGATGCCTCCCTTCTTCCTCCTTCACCTTCTTGCATTGGGCACAGACTGCCATGATCCAGTGCAACAGCTTTTGAGAAGCTGTTGTGTAAGCCCTAACAGGAACAGGAGATAAGAGTGACTGAGCAAGTGCAAGAATCTTTTAGAGGATTTGCCCTCCTTCTGGCAGATTTTTTTTTTTTTACTCCCCTGGGCATGCTAAAATAACCCTTTTGTTTACAAGGAGTCTCAGTGTGATTGGCACAGGCTATCCAAGTTCAGCATTAAGGATGTGATGATCATGCACAAAACTGGCTTAGATTCTGAAATTCCAAGTGGTTAAAAAGATAAAACTATCATGGTTTGTGAAGTATTTTTATAGGATTATGGGAAATATTTTGTAAAGAATTATTGATTATTTAAGGAAGGTGAATTTGTACTATCAAACACTGATTTAAAAGAAAATCACATACATTAGAATCCAAGAAGCACCTTCTGTCCTGATAAATGTGATGGAGTAAAGAAGTTCTTAATGGGCTCTTTCAAAATTGGAACATTTTCTATGAAATAGCAAGACTTCTCTTTGACAAGTAGAGTTGCTGCAAAGTGGAATCTGAGGCAGACTTTGGATTCCTTTCTTGTAAGTGGGAATATTTTTGGGGGGAGGGGAATAACCAGAAGCTAGGGATGGAAGGATCTGTCAATTTCAGTTCATCCTGATCCTCACTTTTCCAGTCTTAAATTCTGTTTTCCACATCCCTGCAGAAATTTGCATTTAAAAAAAAGAAAATTGAGCAGCATTTTAGAGTGAATTTTTCTTAATAAACACATTTTGTATGTAATTTTGACTAATGTACACATTTTTTGCAAGCAATGTTCCCTAATATAATGCATTTTGTGTGTTATTTTCACTAATATATTCATTTTATGCACACTTTCTCCAAATAAATGTATTTTTATAAACATTGGTTGGTTGGAAAACTGCATTGCAAAATTCAAATAAGTGTAAATTTGAAAGGATGGCTGTATTTCAGTTCTCACATTGTTTCAAAAAATGCAGATTTGATAGATTCATCTTTAAATGTGAACTGAATTGAATTTCTCCCCCATCCCTACCAGAAACTACAGAATTTCTGGCCTGATCTCTATGAGTCCTCTCCCTTCCCTTTGTTTGGTCAATTTTTTTGAAAGTTTTTAAATAAGATAATGGAGCAAGATTTTTTTAGTATGTTTTAAGGACTCTGAGGCCATAATGGCATTCTTGCCTTTGCGGGGGGGGCTGTTTGCCACCTCCCAATCTTCCAGAGGACTCGTGAACGTTCTGGAAGCTTGAGAATGAGCCATGTGGGATCTTCTTACCAATCAGGAAAGGGTTGGAGCAGCAATATATAAGGCTGCTCCTCCCTTAGCACTTGCCTTTTTTGCCTTGCGGCACCCTTCCTTCCTCTCTTGTCAATATGGACTCTGCTAGTCGCCAAATGGGGCTGAGTAGGATTTTTTGGGGGGGGATCCTGATTTCAGAATCCCTTTGGTTTTGCCTACTCCATACTGCTCGGGTTTAATTCTATTGGCTTCTCGGGTAGAGTTGTGGTGATTCTGGTTTGGCTGGCATGGAATTCAGGCAGGTGAGGTTTATTGGGGTTAAAATTGAGGCAGTTGAGGCATTCTGGTAAAGGGCACTCCCTAGGGAACCATCAGGGCTTAATGTCTGGTGGGGATCTGGGAGTGTCCTCTTGGGACCGGCTTGCGCATCATGGTGAATGCCTGTACGGCTGGGCCAGGACGCAGAGGTTGGAACTACAAACCTGACTCCAATAGCAAGGAGGGAGGATTTTTCCCACATCCTTGTCTGAGGAGTTACAGTTGGAGGATAATTATTTGCCTCAGGTAGGGAAGGAGTATTCCCTCCCACTTAGGTTTAGCCTGCCCTGCCCGAAGTGTTTTATAATTAATAATTGGTTGAATTGGATTTGATTTAGTGTGTTATATTTTAATAAATATAACACTATTCCATGTTTGTGTCACGAGTCTTCTTTGGTGTGGTGGCAAAACCTGTTTATAACCCTCTGACCTTATGAATTTGACTTTGTACTGCAAGACTGTTGAGTAGCACTATAAATGCTGCTTGAATGTATCACATTAACTGAACCATTAATTCAATCTCTTTCACGCAGCAGTCAGCCATTCCCTGAAGCTACAAAGCTGCAATAATCTGTATAGTTGTGCTCACCATGAAATAACAAAACTGCTGCAAAACATGCATAAAAATGTGTACAACTTATCTCTTGCTACCCCACCCACTCTCCTCCCTGCCAATTTGCCATGCGTGGTCTAATATGAAACACCTCTTTTGAAGAATAGCCCCAAACAGGGTAGCCTTTTAAAAATTATGGCACTATAGAAACTCAGTAGACAAGGGGATCGGCTTTTCATATGAGTTTCCAAGTGAGTAGCAAAACTTGCAAAGGAATTTACTTGCTAGTAAATGCACGACCCACAAGCCTGTCTAGTCAAATAATAGGAACTCTGAAAGGAATATTGATCCTGTAAAAGATATTTATGTGCTCTGACTTTTCCTGGCCATTCTGTGGGCTACATACACAGAGAATGTTGTGTGGATTTCTGAGATGGCAGGACTATACCACCACAGGCTGCAGGTTGGGGAGATGTGCCTTCAAAAGTGTTGTTTACTTTCACTTGCAACCTTTCTTTGTCCAAACATGCTCAAATCAACTTGACATTGAAGGAGGTCTTGAAAATTTCTGTGCTGACACTACAACTTGTCTAGCTGATTCTAAATCCTCCTCTAAGCAAGATATAATATTTCAAATATTCCAGAAGTCTACCTTAGGGTTGACGGCATGCTATATTAAGTTACATCTTTTATACTTTCCATCACATCCTGCCAAAATGATCATTTCTGAAGGCAAGATTGAAAACTATGCTCCAAATCTGCCCTTGTGAGTTGACACTTCAAAAATGCAGCAACTATCACAAATGCCTTGGTCATATTTATGACATCGGTCACCTCCCCCTGACAATCCAGAAATTTCAGATGATGAAAAATACAGTGGCCAGGGCATTGTTGGGGTTTGATTATCTGGGCATCTTATTCTGATGTTGTTCAATCTGCACTGGCCTCTAATTTGTTCTGGTCTGAAGTCTCAAAATGAATTTGGACCAGGAAAACTGAAGAACCCACATGAACCTGCCTGACCACTGCCCATTGTGATGATTGCTTAGTATGCTCTGGTCTTGCTTAGGTCTTGCTCTGTAGCCTGTTGCCATCTGATGCTCAGTTAGTTGAAACACAGGATGGAGCCTTCTTAGTTATGGCACCCAGGTTATGGAAGTTTTTCCATAGACAGCCCCATCTGGTTCCTCTATTATGGCTTTTGAGTTATAAAGGCTTTTCTATTTCCTAAAATATTTGGCAGTCTTGGGAATCTTTGGGGGATGAAAGTCAAGGTATACATGATTATTTTTTTTTATAAACAAAGAATATAGTAAAAGTCCTGCTGAAAAAATAGGAAGCTGCCTTATACCAAGTGAGATAATTTATCTATTTAGCTCAGTATTGTCTATACTGACTAGCAGCACCTCTCCAGGTTTAGGGACAGGAGTCTTTCCCAGCCCTACCTGGAGATGCTACGAACTGAAACTGGAACCTTCTGCATGTTTCATTTGTGCTGTTATGCTGGGCTAAAGGGCTTTTAGCATGATCCAGCCCTTTTGGGTTCCCAATATTTGGTCAATTTCAGTATGTTTCAGATTTAGAACGTTGCTCCTTGTTAATATTCTCCCCAATGGATTATTTAATACTATTCCATTATTCTTCATGTTAAATGGGAAGCTCTTGCCATATTGTTTTTTAATTGAAGAGAAGAGACTTTGACCCTTCCCCTCCAATTAAAACAAGGTCTTATTTATTATTTATTTATCATCCCTTTCTTGAAGTGAAGAGATACACAGGAGGATGCTGTGAGATACTTCTAAACCCCTGTCTATACTTGATTATACTTAGATTTCTTTGACTGAACATTATATTTTCATTCCTCTCCCTATTTATTTATTTATTTATTTATTTCTTCTAGTTTCTATGTCAAAAACTTCTGTTAGGATTTGTTTTTCATTTCATCTTGTCATGTGTAAAACTATTTTTAAGTGGTCTATTGAAACAATATGTGTTCATTTATCTCAGATGTCATGGACCTCAGTGATGTGTTACCACTGCTGTTATGGTAACTTAAAATCTGTGACACTGAGGACATTAAAGTAACTTGGGTTGAGACACTATACCTTGGTCTGCAAATTTTCTGAGAACACCAAAGGAACCATGGTGGAGAGCAGCTGGCCTTCAAAGATTTGTACCAGCCAAGTAATATTGCTAATGGAAAGCGCTTCCATAGGGTGATAGGATATCTTCTACTGCATCCACATAATACTAGTTGTGAAGGTCCAACAGCACAAAAAGAGACTAGGATATCCTGCAGGAACAGCTCTGAAGCAGGCCTGTATCCCTTTGTTATCCACCAAGCTAATCCCACCCCACCAATAATGTATTGTGTCCCTCCAGAGGTGTACCAACCTCACTATGTTTCAGTCCCAGGTAGACAGCCAATCCAGAAGATTAATTGAACGCATCATGGGCCACCACACATGGCAAACAGGTTATATTCAGTTTGGTGGGTCACAGGTTGTGCAGGCATAATTTAAGGAATAAGTGGGGGTCAGAGCATCCTGGTCATTTGGCAATGGTTGGTGTATGACTCAATCCAAGCCAGGGCTCAGTTCAAGAACCTGTGTTAAGTATCAGTGCTCAGACCATGGCACTTGGGAAAATCACCATTATTATCATCATCCCAGATTGTATCTTGGCATGTACAAACCCTGTACCTCTGAGTTCCTCCAAGCACTCCACACACATATATGGGATTATGCAGAAGCTCTACAGGTGATGCAGTGGCTTCCAGTGGGACCTGATCCCCAGCACATGCCTTCCTTAGAAATTCAGTGGGATATTAATTCTCAACATTATGGTGAAAACATCAGTTGAAATGTTGCAACTTCAAACAACCCATTTCCAATGAATGACTTGACTCAAGTCTGTTTCCTTTCATTTTCATTTCTTATGCTTCAATCAGAGAGAGAGAGAAAGAGACAGTAAAATGCAAAAGAACTTTCATGATCAAAACCCCACACCAAATTAAAAATCCCTTGGAAATTCTTTATATTCATCAAGTACCCATCATGTCAATAAAATTCTCTGTAAATAGAATACTTGTCTATCCAAATGCATGGCTCACAAAATATTTGGGATGTTCCTCTTGTAGATTGGGTTAAAATATAACTGCACTTTTTTAGCGGGGAGGAGTCTGCCCTTACATTCTCCCAAAAACTAGCCTAGCTGCGTATTAATACCTAACCATATCATCTTGATTTTTTACAATGGTCTTCATGTCCTCTAGAGCTTTTTTGATTAGAATCCTACCCACATTGCTATTCAAGTTTTTGGCTGATTTTATGAATGCTAGAAGGACCTGACTGACACACAGGTGATGCTTTGGAGATATCTTCACAAGACTGAAAATGAGTTAGAATGTAAATGACAGAAACATTAGTTTGGTTTGTGTGTGCATGTGTGATCCTCAAATCTAAGAGGGCTGCTTTCTAAAATAACCAAATATAAAAAGATCTAAGGATTAAAACAAAATACTTAAAATGTTAAGAAAGGAAGTGAGAGCTGAAATAAAGTAACTGTGCCCTAACTCAGCTTGTACCCTGAAACTGAGAGGTTTGACCGGTAAGCGAGGTTGTAGCAGAATATTTTATACAGGATTTTAAGATAAGATTCTTGGTGAGGGGAGAGAGACCCTGTGTTTGTCATCACACGATGGCTGTTCCCACCTGCCTTGCTCCACCCTCCAGCCCTAGGAATCTTAATAATGTGTAAGATTACTACAGTGTATTTTTTTCCTCCAATGCAAATACTTTTTTTATCATTTAGTTTTAGAGGCAGTTTCTTACAAAATTTAAAAATCCATTAAAAACCCAATAAAAACAAAGCTACAGTAAAGCAAATTAGGAAAATACCATAAGAGCACCATACACAACTTTGCAACAGTATTAATGTACACACAGAATTAAAATGTTATTTAAACTAAAGTAACTAGTAGAACACATGACATGCTTGTTACTTGCAACATGCTTCTTTTGTATCTAGTACATTTCTGCACACAGAATGCACACGAGATTTCTTATTCTATGCAACTAGGAAGGATTGCAAATGCTTCAAGCATGGTATGGCTATGACTACTTCCAAAAGGTGGTTCTGGATCTCCATGGCCTGATTGTATTCCGACCCTTTCATTTTCCTTCAGATGTACTTTGTTCTTCCACAATTATGTTTATTGACCATCAGTTGTGTTGGTATTGTTTCAGTGCAAACCTATGGTCTTGCTACAGCAGCAGCCACTGAAGCCTGCATAGAATTGGTCCAGTAGAGTCAGGATCCCATGTTTTCCCAGCAGTCTCCCTCGCAAGAGCTGGCATCAACACATATTATCCCTGGTTGTAAAGGATGGAATTGTGTTCCTCTTTCACTCAGATTTCAGTCAATACCAGAGAACGTGGGGAAGGGTGATGTAAAGCTTTCCTTATATTTGAAGTTCACATAATGACTCACCAATGTTTGTATCTGAAGCCAAGCAATTACAAACCTTGGCAACATCACAATTGCCATCTCTGCTGCACAGCCCAAACCAGGTAAATGCACGTGAGTTGGAGGGACAAGCAACCCATTGCCTCATAGCTTGCATGGTATAACAAAGTGATCTGGCAGGCTTGGGAAATTGGCCCTAGGAGCTCTCTGTCAAGAAATTTGGGAGCTCGTTCCCTCTTCCTTAATGGAACCCAGGATGGGAGGAGGAAGAGAACACAGTGGAATTGGAAACTTTGCAAGTGCCAGTTTGTGGGGAGCCAGATCTCTTATGGAGAACATTTCAGTGATGAGCCAGCTGATTTGGCACAGTACCCTTTCATATTGCTATATTACCCTTCCAACAATCTTTAGGGAAACAGAAAAGGCAGTAACAAGTGTAGTTTGTTAGTGTATAGTAAGCATGCTTCCTTGTTGTGAGAATGCTCTGTATGGTTATCATTTATCCTCCTTCCTTAAGGTTTGTCCTTGAAGTTATAAATAAAATCAATCCAAATGGGTGATTATATAAATCCATGTGTGCCTCCTTTGGAGATACCTCCCCCAAAAGCTCTACCCCATGATTATTTATCCTGCCTTCACCCCGCTTACTAATTAAGGCTATTCTCTCTCTGCTTGTGAACTCCCCACCCCTTCCTGTGCCTTCCAAGAGACTGCTGAGGCAAGGCAAGACCCAGCCCCTACAGAGATCACTGCGTGCCTCATCTTGTAGTAATGTTCTCTGCATCTCTCTCACACTCATTCACATGCATACTTCCATTTTTTCCTCAAAAGAAGCAAAAGAAACACAGCCTTTCTCTTGATGCAACCCATCCTCTCTTCACCCAGAGAGTCAGGAGTGGGCCCAAGGAATCCAGAAAGATCCAGAGTGTTCAGTCCCCCTGTTTCCCTTTAACCAGAAAGACAGGGGAGTCAGAAGTGGGGTTTTCTGCCGCTTACTTTTTACTGAACATTCTAGAAAGAAAAAGAACAGGAAAAGAAACACCTACAGGGGTCATGCCTGAATCTGTTTTTTTCAGGGAGCCCTAATTAATTAATTGAAGAACAATAGATTGCGGATATATTAAATCAATTACAGTCATAATAACACTTACCCAATACGCTACACAGAGCAGGAGGGATAGCCCTGTGGATGGGTGAAACAGAGGCCTCATGTAGATCTTTGAGGAGGGCAAGGATGCATAAGGAAATAAGGCCATCAATGGTCTCTAGGAATATCAGTTTCATGTGGAGTTGTAACAGGGCAAGAAGATGATAGAATAAAGAGCAATGGAAATCTTTTCAGTGGCAAATGTGCAGAATCCCAAGATTCTTGCTTAGCAGAGGATGACAATTTAATTGCATTGACACAAATATATGCTTGAGCCACAACAGGCAAAAAGATTTGATTGGTTCAGGTTCTATCTCATCACCTTGTAAAACTTGTGAACCAAGATTCATGTAGGAAGATTATACAGGCACGAGAGATACACCCCCATGCCATTCTGATGTTACCCATAAGCTCATTTCAAAACAAAACCTTACAAAACTTATAGTCCTGAACTCAGAAATGCTTGCTTAACAACTGTCCAAGTTTTCATGGTGATATACAAAACACTCTGAGAGAATAGAGAGTTCAAAGTGTAGCCCTTTTGGACTTTTTTCTCTGAGAGTTCTCATAATCTGTTGAAATTCATTAAAAATCAACCATGTTTACAGAGTACCTATAATCCTAATACTGACCTTGCCCCATACTCTGAGCTTCATCTTCTGCAGTTTATTATTGTTATTGTTGTTGTTGTTTATTTCTACCCTGCCTTTTGGCCAAAAGGCCCTCAAGGTGGCTTACAAAAAAAATAAACACAAATATAAAAATACAACAATAAAAACAATACAATTTACAAAAAGCAGCAGTTACAACATTCAATAGAATACATTAACAAATCACAAAGCAAAAATTCACTCCTCTCTCTTCTTGGCCTTCTAAAAAGGGCCCAGGAGAAAAGATGGGAGGCAAATGCCCATCTCCAAACCAGCAGAGACCCACACAAAGCAAGAAAAGCCCCTCTAGCAAGAACAGAGAGAGGAAGCCGGCCCAGCAATGGCAGACGAGGGAAACAGCAGTGGAGTCAACATGGTCCCAGGAAATGTGTCTCTCTGGCAAACCTTCCCAGTCTAGTCTCAAGGCACACTCTCCTCCGCACCCTCGGCACATCCGATAGGCGAAGAAGCAGGCCAAAGGCTTGAGGAAGAGGCTGAAGATGGCCATGCCGGTGCTGGAGCAGGTGGTGTCGAGCAGCGAGGAAGGGCAACACAAGCCATGGTGGTGAGTTTAAAAGTTAAAAAAAATGTCTGGCTGATTTTTAATCAATTTAATAAATTTTGGCAGGAACCCTATGATAACGTGGGGCATGCTCAGTAAGAACCAACTGTCAGTGTTCTAAAAGCCTCACAGCTGCTAATTAGGGGGCCACACCCACACCAGACTTTGATTTCATGTGAGACAGTCATGGCTTCCCTCAGAGAATCCTGGGAAGTGTGGTTTGTGAAGAGTGCTGAGAGGAGACTCCTATTCCACTGACAGAGCTTCAGTGGCCAGAGTGGTTTAACAGTCAGCTGCTCTGACTGAAGGTCTGTGAGGGGAACAGGGCATCTGCTAGCAACTCTCAGCACTAACTACATTTCCCAGGATTCACTAACTACATTTCCCAGGATTCTTTGAGAGAAGCCATGACTCTCCAAAGTGAAATGAAGGCCTGGTGTGGATGTGGCCAAGGACAGCTTTGGTTTAAATTTGTGTGGGGGATACATGTGTCCGCTGTAGAATAAAAAGGTGAGGGAAGCACTGAAAAGCAATGATACTGTTCATAATGTTTTCCTTTTTGAAAGGAAAGGGTTTTCCCCTCTGCCCAGTGCCCACCCACCCAATCTCTTCCCCTCCCCACCGCCCACCATCCCCAGGTCAGTGCTGGACTATGACCTGGGAGATCAGGGTTCGAATCCCCACACAGCCATGAAGCTCACTGGGTGTTCTTGGGGCAGTCACTGCCTCTCAGCCTCAGAGGAAGGCAATGGTAAAACCACCTCTGAATACCATTTACCATGAAAACCCTATTCAAAGGGTCTCCATAACTTCAGTTGACTTGAAGGGAGTCCATTTCCATTTTCAAACATGACTGCACAGAAATAAATCCCATTGAAATCAAAAAGTATGCAAATGATCAAACTAGGGTTGCCAGGCCCAGCCTCCAAGAGGTCTTCTGTATCTTTAAAAGTTGTGCAGGGGGAAGAGAGAATTTCACCTTCTGGTTTTTCCCATTACAGTGTTGCAAGAAAACCTGTACTTGGCTGAATTTTCTCTTCTCTTAAAGATACAGAATCATTCTCAGGTCCTGAACCTGGCAACCCTAGATCAAACCCACCCTCCCTTTTCCCTCTTGCCCCTTCCTTCCCCCTTCTTTTGCCCCTCACTCCTCCTCCCCTTCCAATCCCCCCTTCCTCCTCCCCCTCCCCTTCGTGCTTCCCATGGTCAGTTTTACCTAACTTAAGCATGATTACATGGAAGTAAATACCATTGAACTCTATAAGGATGCAAATGATCAAACCTGCCCTCCCATCCCCCTTCCTTTGCCCTTCTCCAATACGCTCCTTCCGCTTCCCCCTCCTCCTCCTCCTCCTCCTCCCCCTCCCCCACGGTCAGTTTTCCCTATCCTAACCATGGTTGCATAGGAGTAAATCCCATTGAACTCAATAAGCATGCAAATGTTCAGACCTGCTTTCCCCCTTCTTCCCCTCTCCTCTCCCTTCCTCCTCCACGCTCTTCCTTCTTCCTCCTCCCCTACCCAATCCAGCCCTCCCTCCCTCCTTCCCTGGTCAGTTTTACCTATCCTAAGCATGATTGCACGGGAGTAAATTACACTGAACTCAATAAACATGCAAAAATGATCAAACCTGTCCTTCTCCTCCCCTCCCCCTCCTGCCTGCTCCTCTCCCAGTCCTTCCTTCTGCCTTTCCTCCCCTCCCTCCTCCTCTTCCTCCTCCTCCCCTCCCCATCCCCTGTGGTCAGTTTCACCTATCCTAAGCATGATTGCAGGGGAGTAAATCCCACTGAACTCAATAAGCATGCAAATGATCAATCCATTCTCAGCAAGCTTGCACAGGATCCCATTTTTTATCTCTCAGATTAAAAAGCAGGAAAATTCACTAATAGAGAATAGTTACTAAGTTACATATAAAAATAGCTGGCTAAGAGATACTCATTTCAGAATACTGAGCCTGAATTTTTGAAGACATCATTCAGAGTACACCAAAATGAACTTATGTGAGCTTCAGTTTTAGGGGATTTTTTAAAGTTTGCCTCAGCATTTCACCTCCCCTGATCTATAAACTATTCCAGTATTATAGATACTGTTTTTAGAAGCATTTATGGGGAAAAGAGAGTTAAATTGATGTTGTATTCTGTTCTTCCATTAAGGAAAGAATTGCTTTATAAAACATTAAGCTGAATACTAGTCAATGCAAATGCAGAGTAGAAATAATGAATGCACCAAAAGATCTTTACATTTTAATTGCAATATCCTTTGATACATTATGTGGTGCTGCTAGAATATAGTTACGAAAAATCTTGTCAAGAAGAACATTGGAATTTTAAAGGGAGTAATTTGTTCCTTTCTTCTTGGGAGGTAGAAATCTATGCAGGTTCAGAAAGTTAATGTATGAGATAACAAAATGCAAAGACAAGTGTGCGTGCGTGCGGTACCTGTGTAGTGTGGGGAATTTAGTGCAGAAAAGGGGTGAAACCCACTGTGATGTTTCATGCTTTTATGTAAATATTTTATTCTTATCTATTATAATGTTTATGGTAAATGGTTTATGTTAGAGTATTTAAGGTAAGTGGTGAGTGTTGGGAGGGGGAAATGAGTGGGTAGAGTGTTGGAATGTCCTGGATAGTGATTGGCTGAGTGACTGAGACTGAGAGATGTGTATTTGAGTGGGTGGCTGTTTTGGCAGTTAGGGATTGTTAGGAGAGGCTTGATTTGTAGTGTTTTAGAGTGTATTGTTTTATTATTTTGGGATTAGTTGGTGAGAGGGTGGAACTAGTGTAGGAATATTAGAGGGGTAGGCCAGGTAGGGCTTTAAAGTTTTTAAAGAACACACAGTAACTTAAGTTTAAGACTTTGAAACAATTTATGAAACCACATGCTTATGAACAACAGGTGAACTTGCTTCTTTTCAAATACATCTGTTAGAAAATAAATATTGTTTTGTTTCCACACAAGCATCACTTCATTGGCTACACTAAAGGATGAGTCAGCTACTTAGTATCTGTGGTGGCAGCAAATCCTTGAAGGAGAGTTTAGCATCAGGTCATGGGGCCAGACACATAACTGTGAGCGTTAAAGGGGCAATGCATCCCAGGGGAGTGAAGGCTTGCCTTTATACCTGAACCATAGAGCAATAATGCTAAAGGGATATAGTAGGGAATCCCTGAAGTGCATTGCTATATTGTGTAGTGTAAGGAGTAAAGAAAAACCCATGTCCCCTCTCTGCTAACAGAAGTGGGTTGGTGAGAGAGCAGTATGGCACCCACTAGGCTTTGCTTTTTGCTAATGATATTGAAAGATGTCCTCTTATGCATTTAGCTGCAATTCAGTTCTTTTTCTAACATGGAAACATACGCAATGCTAGGGCAGATCAGAGTATTGATGCATCTGGATGGTACACAGTGGCCATCCAGATGCATATAGGAAGCACAAACTGAGGGAGAAGTGTGTATTATTTGCCATTATTTGTTTGTCTGTAGTATCATCCAATAGTCAAATGTATTGTTTATGTTTCCTGTAGTATAGGTCCCACGCTGTATTAGCAAACACATTCTCCAAGTGTGAATATAATTTTAAAAACCCCACTCATGCACAAGGGAGAGGTATCATCAGGCTCAGTGGAACCGCAATGTTTTCAGAAGTAAAAAAAAAAGTATAGATGGGAAAAGGGGGGAACCCCCAAAATAGTCCAATGAGGACAGAGGATACTTGAAGTGGTCTCAGCTGATTTTCAGCTCTCAGACTAATGTATTGATTGGAACATTGTCCCACTTCACAATCTGCATTATCAACTAGTTCCATGGTGGTCTGCCTTTTAAGCATCCTTTTCACCTTTCAACAGGTACTAGCCACCTGAAGTGGCTAGCAAACTCCTGTCACACTCCCGTATTGAAAATGGAGCCAGAAATGCCCCTGTGATAAATGCAGCACATGATGACATGCTGTACATGGCCTGGTGTCCCAAATTGTACAGAAAAACAAACCATAGTTTCCCTGATGTCAATGGAATTTTTCCCCTTAATGTCAATTGCTGTGTGCAGGAAGAGGGGTACTGGTGATTTCTTTTCATGCCCACAATGAGTGGAATAGAAAGATCACCCCCCCACACACACATGCTGTGGTGCAAATGACTAATGTTCCTGATATTTTATTAAAAACCCATGATACGATTACTAATCACATTGTTAACATAATGCATAATTGCGGCCCCACTATAACTAACTTACAGTTCATAAAGCAGTGAAGTTACCACTATCTCTATGGTTTCATACTAATTAATATTTGCATCTTCTCTCCATGTGGTAGTAAGGAGCACATAGTGATATATCACATTGGTAGCACATCCTCTAATGGGCAAAATGCTGCTAGTTTTGTATGCAACCACACAATGCACCCTAACCACACATGTGGAAGATATAGCTGTTATCTTGAACAGGATAGGATCAAACAAGGAAGTGGCAACAACCTTGACACCTCTCCATAACAAGTACAGGGCCTCAAATGTCAAGATAGCCATAGCATGACAAGACTTTCCTCATTGCTTGGCAGGATGATACCAATGACCAGTTTACCAAGGGGTTACATGCACACATGGTGTACTATTATTTTGTAAATGCTTTTTCACATCCAACTCTCAGCACTCTTCACAAACTACACTTCCCAGGATTCTTTGGGGAAAACTATGACTGTCTAAAGTAAAATAAAGGTCTGGTGTGGGTGTGGCCCCCTGATTAGCCAAGCCAAATGGCTGTGAGTCTGGCTTTTAGAACACTGACAGTTGGTTCTTACTGAGCATGCCCCGCGTTATCATTGACTTCAATGCTAAATTTCTTAAATTAATTAAAAATTGGCCAGACATTTTTTTTTAACTTTTAAACTACAGAAGATGAAAGTCAGAGTATGGGGCAAGGTCAGTAATAGGATTACAGGTACTCTGTGAACATGGCTGATTTTTAATTAATTTCAACAAATTATGAGAACTCTGACAGAAAAATGTCCAAGAGGAGTCTGGTTTTTCTCCCTCTTTTTTTTACACTTTGAACTCTTGGTTCTTTCTGACTGTTTTGTGTATCCCCATGAAAACTTAGAGGCTTATTAAGCAAGCATTTCTGAGTTCAGGACTAAGTTTTGCAAGGTTTTGTTTTGGAATGCGCTTATGGAAAACATCAGAATAGCATGGGGGTATTTTCAATTTAACATTGTGGAATGTGAAATATCCACACTGGCTATAGTATACAGCCACATAATTTATGCATTCACACTAGACCAAGAGATTACCCCAATAGGTGGGAAATGGCTAGAGGAGATAACAAGTGGCTGTCTGTACCCTCCCCTGTCAGTCTCTGTGCACTTAAAAGCGTGGCAAGCAGTGGTTTATTGTGGGACTCTGCTTCAGCTTAGCACAGCTCTAAGGGTGCTGAGTGACCTCAGGTGGAGAGCCAGAGGAGTGGCCCTATAGGCCCATTCTGCCTGTGAGTCCCCTTCATGTGAAGTCTGCATGGAGAAGACAAAAGAGAGGAGATAATTTCCTTTTCTTTTTGGAAGGCTTTTATAGTCATACTCACATGTTAAGATGTTTGTTTGATATTTTAATCATTACTCTAACTACAACATTGGTTATTTCTCTGGTACCAGAAATGCTAACATTTCTCAAGGAGAGGATTTCATTGTGAATTTCAAAATGTTTGCCCTCCAAAGTAGAGATCCTTTACCTAGTAAAGTGTTTTGTTTTTTTAAAAAGAGTAGATTCCAGATAAATAGCTGTTTGCTTTAAAAATGGTGAAATTTTACTGCTTATGCCATGAACCCTCTTCATAATGAATGCAATTTGAATTCCATTGTGGGGCTGTCAAATGCAATATTAAAAAATAATGAGTCACGCTCACACAGTATTTTTCATGCATTTTTAGTTGCAGGAAGACTGATAAACAATGTGAACTGCAGACAGAGAAGCATGACTAACTTTAGAATAATGAGGCAGATTATTATTATTATTATTATTGCTAGCAATTTTCTTACCTACAGTGTCTGGATTTTGTCACATTCTGGCCACCTGTTAGAATGATAAGGATTTCTTCCAGAAGTCACTGCAGAGCAAGTCCTTCAGATGCCTATTGATAAAAATGATGCTGTGCATTAATTTGGGGAGAGGACACACAAACTTGTGAACTAATTAAACATTTTTGTTCTGACATATCCTAGATCTTTACAAACGAAGCAATGTTATGCCTAAGGATGGGGGAGAAATTTGATCCAGTTTTTATTACAGGTGAATCTATCAAATGCATACTTTCCAGATCTGGAACTTAGCCATCCTTCAAGATTCACACTTGTCTGAATTTTGTGCTACACTTCTCCAGCCAAACAATGTTTACAAAAATGCATATATTAGGGGAAAGTGTGCGCAAAGATGAATATATGAGTGAAAATAACATACAAAAATGCATTATATTAGGAGAAACTGCTTTCAGAAATGTGTCCATTAGTCAAAACTACATTTATTTATTAAATAAATTAACTAAATTTATTTATTAGGATACTTTCATAATCAATTGCAGAAGAGTTTTTAGATAATTGCTTTTTTTAAAAAAAATCAATAATTGATGCAAAAAATGTGAAGACCTGAATTTAAGATTGGAAAAAGGAGAAACTGAGAGAAGCAAAATTAACAGTTCCTTCCATCACTATTTATGCCATGGTGCTACAGGAAGCAGTTCATATGCCTTAGCTCACACCATGACACATCATACACTTCAAGCACATTTATACCACTTAAAAGTCATGGCTTTCCCCAAAGAGTCCTGGGAACTGTAATTTGCTCCTCACCAAGCTCTAATTTTCAGCACCCTTAACAAATTGCAGTCCCCATTATACTTTGGGGGAAACCATGTGTTTAAATGGTGAAAGAGTTGCAATGCCTGCACTAGTGTACCTTTTTAAAATTAGGGATGCAAGCCATCATTTGTTTGATCTGTAGATTAATTAACTGACAGCACAACCCTACACATCTTTAACAGAAGCAAGTCCCAATGAGACTTATGCCCAGGCTCGCATGTATGGAATCACATCCTTAATCTTTAGCTTGTTATGGGCTGATTTAAATCAATGAACCGCTTCGGCTATGGGGCGGTATACAAGTGCAATCAATCAATCAATTAATCAATCAATCAATCAATCAATAAATGCAGGCACATTTTCATGGGTAGGGACCAGAGCTTGGAAAAGTTACTTTTTTGAACTACAACTCCCATCAGCCCCAGCCAGCATGGCCACTGGATTGGGTTTATGGGAGTTGTAGTTCAAAAAAGTAACTTTTCCAAGCTCTGGTAGGGGCTACATGTTAACTGGCACGCCATTATTCTAGAGCACACTCATGTCACCTAATACTCCTTTGCTTCAAATGCAGTCTCTTAGGTCTGATTTGCACAGGAGAAACAGTAGCTGGAATTGAAAGACATGATGTTGAGGTGGGACATGTTCCAAAACTGAAGATGCACCTCTTTACCCAGGCTTTGCCACTGAGACATGTATTTTTAGAATCCACCCTATTCTCTTGACTGTCATTCATTTTAACACATTTTAATATTGTATTTTTAAATTGTTGTAATCTACCCTGGGATATTATATTAAACAGCAGGTAAGAAATCATCATCCCCTCTTTTTAATACATTATTGTATTTTGCTGCACTAAAGCTAACACTTGGAAGCCTTTTCCACTTAACTAAATTAAAGATTGCTAGAATCAGGCATTTTTATTATTATTAGTAGTAGTAGTAGTAGTAGTAATAGTAGTAGTAGTAGTAGTAGTAGTAGTAGTAGTAGTAGTAGTATCATCCTACCCTTTCTGCCAGCAGGAGCCCAGGGCAGCAAACAAAAACACTAAAAACACTTTAAAACTTCATAAAAACATACTTCAAAATATATTAAAACACAACAACCATTAAAAACATATTAAAACAAAACATATTTAAAAGCATTTTTAAAAACCTTTAAAAACATATTAAAAAGCAATTCTAGCATAGATACAGACTGGGATAAGGTCTCTACTTAAAAGGCTTGTTGAAAGAGGAAGGTCCTCAATAAGTCTTGAAAAGATAACAGGGATGTTGCCTGACTAATATTTAAAGGGAGGGGATTCCAAAGGGTAGCCGCCACTACACTAAAGGTCCATATCCTATGTTGTGCGGAATGGACCTCCTGAGAAGATGGTATCTGCAGGAGGCCCTCACCTGCAGAGCGCAGTGATCAACTGGGTATGTAAGGGATAAGACGGTCTTTCAGGTATCCTGGTCCTAAGCTGAATAGGGCTTTGTACACCAAAACTAGAACCTTGAATTTAGCTTGGTAGCTAATAGGTAGCCAGTGCAATTCTTTCAGTAGCAGAGTGACATCTTGGTGATAACCTGCTCCAGTGGGCACTCTCACTGCCACATTTTGCACCAGTTGAAGCTTCCAGACCAACCGCAAGGGGAGTCCCACATAGAGCACATTACAGTAATCCAATCTGGAGCAAAATACAATCACCCAATGCTATTCTCTGAAAATGACCCTGGAAATAGGATTGGAACCACTGTAAAATAGTGCCTCCAATACCCACCAAGACGGCCCAGAAGGATACCATGGTCAATGGTATCAAAAGCTGCTGAGACATCAAGTAAGAATAGCAGGGTCACACTCCCCCTGTCCTTCTCCCAAAAAAGGTCATCCATCAGGGCGACCAAGGCCAATTCAGTCCCATAACCAGGCCTGAACCCAGACTGGAATGGGTCAAGATAATCTGTTTCATCCATGAGTGCTTGATATTTGATTCAAGAGTACTTGATTCTACAATAAAGAACCTTTTTATTATAATTAACTTTTATTACCTCTTTCATCTATTTATTTTGTAACATTCAGGTATGGATTTGTACATGTTAATTAGAAGAACATTAGAAATGGCAGGCTGACAGTTGTAGTTGGCTTGATTGATGCTGAACATTTGGCAAGTTCTTAGAAAATAAGGCTACGCTATTAACAGCAAGGCCATGTGGATTCTTACGCAATGCTGTGATTGCCCCCTTGGCCCCTAAAGGCTTTCTCACCCTGCCACCAACATTTCCATAGAAAGCAAGTTGCCACCAAAAGTTTCCCTAAAGCAAGTTGAGGCCCCATCAGCACTAAACATTTTATTATTTATTTGTTTATTATTTGATTTATATCCCTCCCTTCCTCCCAGCAGAAGCCCAGGGCAGCAAACAGAAATGCTAAAAGCACTTTAAAACATCATAAAAAACCCTAAAATATATTAAAACAAAACAACGTTAAAAATATTTTTTTAGACATCTTTTAAAAAAGGGTTAAAAACATATTATTAAAGAAAATATATTAAAAGCAATTCTAACACAGACACAGACTGGGATAGGTCTCAACTTAAAAGGCTTGTTGAAAGAGAAAAATCTTCAAAAGGCGCTGAAAGATAACAGAGTTGGCACCTGCCTTATATTTAAGGGGAGGGAATTCCATAGGGTAGGTGCTGCCACACTAAAGGTCCATTTCCTATATTGTTCAGAATGAACCTCCTGATAAGATGGTATCTGCAGGAGGCCCTCACCTACAGAGCACAGTGATCGACTGGGAATATAAGGGGTAAGACGGTCTTTCAGGTATCCTTGTCCTAAGCTGTATAGGGAATTGTACACCAAAACTAGAACCTTGAACTTGGCCTGGTAGCAAATGGGCAGCCAGTGCAATTCTTTCAGCAGATGGGTGACATGTTGGCGATACCCTGCCCCAGTGAGCAGTCTCGCAGCTGCATTTTGAATTTTGCACCACCTGCAGCTTCCGGACCAACCTCAAGGGCAGCCCCACATAGAGCACATTACAGTAATCCAGCCTGGAGGTTACCAGTGCATGGACAACAGTGGTCAGGCTATCCCGGTCCAGAAATGGCCACAGCTGTCTTATCAGCCAAAGCTGGCAAAAGGCACTCCTAGCCACTGAGATCACCTGGGCCTCTAGTGACAAAGATGGATCCAGGAGCACCCCCAGACTACGGACCTGCTCTTTCAGAGGGAGTACGACCCCATCCAAATCAGGCAACTGACCAATTATCTAAACTCGGGAACCACCAACCCACAGCGCCTCCATCTTGGTAGGATTCAGACTCAATTTATTGGCCCTCATCCAGCCCACCACCGAGTCCAGGCAGCGGTCCAGGGCTTGCATGCCTCTCCCGATTCAGATGTTATGGACAAATAGAGCTGGGTATCATCAGCATACTGCTGACACCTCACTCCAAATCTCCTGATGACTACTCCCAAGGGCTTCATATAGATGTTAAACAGGATGGGGAACAAGATGGTACCCTGTGGCACCCTACAGTACAACTGCCAGGGGGCCGAAAGACAGTCACCCAATGCTATTCTCTGAGAGCGACCCTGGAGATAGGATTGGAACCACTGTAAAATAGTGCCTCCAAAACCCATCTCACCAAGTCGGCCCAGAAAGATACCATAGTCAATGGTATCAAAAGCAGCTGAGAGATCAAGTAAGAATAACAGGGTCATATTCCACCTGTCCTTCTTCCGATAAAGGTCATCCATCAGGGCAACCAAGGCCAACTCAGTCCCATAACCAGGCCTGAACCCAGACTGAGATGGGTCAAGATAATCTGTTTCATCCAATAGTACTTGCAATTGCTGCACTACAACCCTCTCAATCACCTTCCCTAAAAAGGGAGTATTTCCAAGTGGTCGGTAGTTGTCACAAACCAAACATTTAAAGCACTATTATGTCACTTCAAACAGTTGTGGCTTCCCCCAGATAATTATAGCAAATGTAATTTGTTAAGGTGATCACTATTCCCCTCACAGAACTACAATTCCTAGAATGATTTAACAATCAGTTCCTCTTCCCAGGGAACCCTGGCAAATGTAGCTCTGTGAGGTGTTACTCTGACTGTCCACATCCTTTACAATCAACAGTTCCCAGGATTCTTTGTGGAAAGCCATGGCTGTTTAATGTGGTATAATACCGCCTTAAATGTACAGTGCAGATGTGGTCTGAAATTAATTTTGGAATACCTCCTCAAGGTATTGCCCTTTAAGGATGTCAGTGCACATTTGGTAATCAGAACTCAGAACACATGAGCTGTTAGGGCCTATATTAATCAGATCTGAAGCCACCTAAGTTTAGGGCTGATGGCTGATGTTGATAACCATAAATATGCAAAATGCCCTAAAAACATAAATGGTGAGCGCCCTAAAGTATTGGGTTAACTATTGAGAATAGTTGAGCCCCCCCTTCAAGCTGTCCCACCCTGGGCCAACCGAGGGACCACCTGCCCCATCATAGATCCAGTCCCAACTGAGTTTGGGGTGGAGCTAATGTTTAATTAGGGTTTTTAAAAACCCTTAGTTAACCATAAAATGGGGAGGGAGATGAGGGAAGGAGATACCGTGTCTTCTTTCCCCCACCCAACCAATGGGGAATCAGTTCTTCAGGGTGCTCTTTCCCAAGCAGCTTTCTTGCAGGGAAGCCGGTTGCAAAGGTTTCCCTTTTGCATCAAGGTAATGATCCTGTGAGGTGCTGCTTCAGGGATGTTGCATCAGGCGGAAGGAGAGTCAGGCAGTGTCTGGCTCCTATGTTCTCCTGGAAAGGGGCAACCAGCGGTCAGGTAGTTCTCGTCCTTTGGGCTTTTTTTCTACCTGATGCTTGTCTCTCTTTCCTACCTGATGCCGTGCCCCGTGACAACCCTGGATTGCTCAGGGACATCCAACCCAACCCACAGTGATCCGTAGCTATCTCAACCTTATTTGGCTGATGCCCCAATCCCTTCGTATTGGCCAAATTTGGCCGGGCTTCAGCCAGGTCTAGTGCACAGTCCTTGTTTGAATCTGGCATCATACGTATTTTCAGCACTAGAAACATACTGCATTTTACATTAGCCTCTTCATCTCCAGGTTCACCGATATAATTGGTGAGTTTCCTAAAAATAATTTTTCATTAGACTAAGGTTTTTAGGTTTGTTAGAGATTTATATTGATTATGCATTATTATGCAGTGCCTCCATTGCAGATCAGCTTACCTTATCTATATAGATCAATCAAATGACTAATTTCTGGTGACAACATTGTGTGTTCCATATTCATTGACCACTGAGGAAGACCCCTTGGGGATTGACGTGCATTTGGTTGTCCACATTAATTTTGGCATTGTTTGTCACATTAGCCTGATGTCATCATACTATACCGTGGAGTTCATAATCATAGTATTTTGGAAATTCCATTCATATGTTTTATGCATGTCCATATTTTTTCTAAGTTGGATTTTATTTTTATTCACATTTTAGTAGCAATTCATATACATTTTTGCTCCTACCCAATTCTGTGCCTTAGTCTACCTTTTGAGGTTGGGTTTTGCATTTCCTTTTGTGTGTGTCTTACCTCCTTAAGGAAACACCTGAGCAATTTTGAGAGCTGGAAAAAAGAGAGAGAGCGGGCTAGCCACATTTCTCAGGGAGGATATGTGCAGCCCTAAATTATCCAAAAATTCCACCTAAAGTGGAATGTGAAGCACATTTGGAGGTTCCTATTGTAGCAAAAGATCTGAAGAATGTCAAGGAATTCCAAGAGAAGGCAAATGAGGTTTGATAATATAGCAATATTGCTCATGGAGATTTGAACAGTGGTGCAATAAGATACCATTTTAGACTCTGGACCATAGTCTCACAATATGATAAGCCAACCCTCCTACCTTTGAGAGTCCTCCTGTTCATTCTGTTGAATGGGACCCCTGTCCGGTCCTGATGATATCACTGATTTTGTACATGCTTGCATACAATGCTAACTTGTACACATATGTACAACCTCGCTTTCCCTCATCCTGGCTATGGAATTTCCATAGCCTAACATCTCACATCATAGCAGTGGAATGCTGACATCTGTTACAAGAGTTCTAGGGAGTGTACCTTTTGATACTCCTGTTAATTAGTATCAGACAGGCAGACAGAACTGATAAATCAATCCAAGACAGTATTTTATATAAGGAACTTTGTGGATTATCCAAGACTATGCTGAGTTATGCACCAAAGGGGGAGGGGAGGGCCTTGTTTTTAAATATCTCAAACCAGCAAACAGCTCAGCCAATGCCATCTGTGGCTTGAGCATGGGAATTTCACAACTCAGCTGTGCTACTGGGAAGAACTTTGTAATCTGCTTACCATTTGTTACAGGTACTGCAACCACAACACATATTATTAATTTTATACATTAGAAACTACATTCACACTGGCATACTGGCTCATTTCTAGGGCATTGGGTGCTGTGTTCTTTGAACATTGCTGCAATTCTTGGAGCCATCCACCCTCCAAGAACAAGTTCTTAGATCTCAGTGGTATCCCTCTGTAGAAGGAAAGTGGTCCATTAGGTTTACACTGATTTACAAGACAGATAATTTTGCTGAATTCATGAATGCCTCGTGTGTTGAGAGTAGAATAGAAGGGAGGAGGAGGAGAGGGCAGGTTTAATCATTTGCATGCTTTTTTAGTTCAGTGGGATTTACTCCTGCAATCATGCTTAGGATAGGTGGAACTGACCTGAGGGAGGGGCAGGGAGGGGGAAGAGGGAGGGCAGGAGGAGGGCAGGAAGGGGAGGGGAGGGGAGGAAAGGAGATTGGATGGGTGGGCACTAGGAAGAGGGAAAGCCCCTTTCCTTTCCAAAAGGAAAACAATGTGAGCAGTATCATTGCTTTTCAGCATTTGCCCCACCTTTATTTATTGGTCTGCCATGCATATTCAGCACATAGCATATTCCATTGTTTCTGATCGGCCAAGCCTTCCTGGCACACCTATTGTTATGGAAACATGTTCTATACATAATGATTTATCAAATGTTAATCATACCTAGTTCTGCTCAAGTTAGGCTGCCTGAAAGTTCAGGAGCAACACAAGCCTGTTGGTTTGATTATAAGTTTCCTACTCATTATACTTTTAAAATATATTTCCTAACTTATATATATGGCTATATAGAAATCATATATGGATATATGAAAATTCCCCATTAGATCCCCCCTTTGAAGCCGACTGGCTTCACACAAATGCTACTTCTATTTTACTTAGCCTCATCCATTCTTTCTGCAAGGCCTTTGCTCTCGCATCTTCCACAATTATCCACTTCTTTATATCTTCATGACAGTCCAGTTTCACCGACATCATTGTTTATACCCCTTTTTTCCAATTTTTTTCCAACACTCTTAGCATAGTACATTCCTATTTGAAAGACAATATATATAGCACACAAGACTAGCAATATATAGAGAAAGACATGTAGAATAGACCCACCAAGCCCCCACAAAAGGCCACTAAACCATCCTTTGAAAGACCAAGAATCTTGTTGATGTAGGTTCTCTGCCTCGTATTGTATCACTAATATCTGGGAGTCAATGGTACTAGATGTGTCTGAGATTTTTGTTCAACATTTTTTCCTTACAAGAGCACACACCTCTCCCTTGCTGGACAGTACAAAGTCTAATTCTAGGCTATTTTGTAATACTAATTGTCTAATTTACCTCATTTTCCCCTTTACGGCCTCAAACTCCAATGCAGTAGCATTCCCGACCTTTTCCAGGGAGCATGCCAACTTTTGAACCTCCTGCATAGGTAGAGACACTCCATAGCTGGGGATCACAATGCCAAAAAACTGTTCTGTTTCAGATATATCTTGGTAATTGTGCATGTGTCCAGCTGGTAGACTACTTAGTACTTGCACAGCTGGAAAAAGTATAGCAATTTTCTGACCACCTTACCGGGAGGTACTTGTAGGCTTTATTCCCTGGAGGCATTCAAGAGGCAGCTGGACAGCCATCTGTCAGGAATGCTTTGATTTGGATTCCTGCATTGAGCAGGGGGTTGTACTCGATGGCCTTATAGGCCCCTTCCAACTGTACTATTCTATGATTCTATGAAACAAAATAATGACCTACCAGGGCCATAAAGCCTTTTTCACACCTATTAGACATCATCCATTGTAGATAATATCCCTCAAAAGAGAGGCTTGTAAAGGTGGTCTCTGCCAGATACCATTCATTAGTTCAGATACCGTTCATTAGTTCTTATTTCATGGGTTACAATGGCTTTTACCCAGGAAAAAAGAACCACTACGTTGCCAACAAAACACCCCGTGCCTTTCAAAAGCCAACTGAATGTACTCTTGTCCTTTTATAGTCACATCCTTCCAGGTTGTGTCAGCTTTTAAATCCAAATAGTATGGAAGCACCATTGCATTTAAAGGCACAGGTATTATGGGAATGCCTCCTGCTGAGTGTATTGGAATGTGGCTACACAACCGACACTCAAACAGGTTCCAATCCAACCTGATTTGGTTTATAAGGGCCAGATAGGTATTAATATTAGTTTATCTCTGTGGACATATAAGACTTAATGCAATTGTTATAACCAACCAACAACTCATAGGCTTCATACCATCCATCATAAACACAAGAGGCTATAAGGATTATATGCAAAGTGGTTTGTTAGTTCTGAGTACTATTTGGCTTGCCTCTCCAGGCAACTCTTCAGATTAGTTGTCTGTACTTCTCCCACCTTTTTAGCAGCTAATAGGTCATTGATCGGTCTAACAGATATCTCCCCCCCTTTCCCCACACTCCCCTTTTGTCATCTATTTGCCAAGGTCAGACTTAGCGGTCTTTCCTTGGTCTCAGATTGTAAGGGTGAGGAGGTGAATCAGGAAAATCAGGGCTGCAAAGGTTACTGGGATCTGCACTCTGATACCCACTTTCATCCAGGTCTTCCAACTGGGTCTCCACAAAAGTGCTAGCCAGTCTTGATGCCAACTCATCACTGCAGGAGCTGCCCTCTATAAAATCTTCCAGGTCATTCCCAAGAAGATCTGGGATCTCTGCTGTAGCCCTTACCTGGGCAAAGGCTTTCTTCTGTGGAGTAGCCTTCCTCTCTCAGTTGCTCTGCAACCTCCTCATCTATCTCATCTGGACATAAGTCAACCTCCTCAGGTTCCAGGGGTGGTGGAGGAATCATTCTGCTGCTTGGGTCAATGGTTCTATGGGCATGAGTTGCTTATATCCATGAAGCTCTTTCCTGCACTCGGATAGCTGTATTAGTGGTCAGCAGGACATGGAAGAGGCCCTCCCATCGGGGCTGAAGGCAACTTTTCCTGCTGTGGTTCTTCAGAAACATGTTGTCCTCTGGAAGGATAGAGTGGCAGGGCACATCGGTAGGAACTGGGAACATGTCCCGCACCTGAGAGGAGAGACTGACAGCAATTTTGGACAAATGTATAACATATTTAGTAAGTTCATCATAGTTTTTAAAGAGTTCTAGAGCCCTTATTTTCTGCAGCGGTTCAATCCCTAATAGTAAAGGCCTACCAAACACTATTTCATGAGGAGTCAAACTATGCTTCCTGTTTGATGTGTTCCTGGTGTGCATGAGCATTAGTGGCAAGGCCTGGAGCCATTTTAGACCAGTTTCTGCACAGACTTTTCCCAACTTTCTCTTAATGTCTAAATTCTTGTGTTCCACATGCCCTGAGCTCTGCAGGTGATAAGGACAATGAAACTTTTGCTGAACATGCAAAGCCATGCATAACTTTTCCATAATTTCAGCAGTGAAGTGACCACCCTTATCAGAATCTATTTTCAGAGGAATCCCAAATCTAGGAACCTCCTCAGCCACTAAATTTTTGACCACTGTAACTGTGTCTTGGAGTCTGCACTCTACCCATCCACTGAAAATACACACAATCGCCAAATAATATTGAATACCACAGGATGGGGGCAATTCAATGAAATCAATTTGCAGATATTGGAAAGGGCCATAAGACCACTGATGTGCACTCTGAGTGGTGGCCTCTCCCTTGCCTGTAGAGAATTGTTGACAAATGACACAGGAGGATGCTATATGTACTGCCTCCTGGTGAATACCTGGAGCATCCCAGTGCTTCAAAATTTGTTCAGCTACCCTCATTTTGCTCATGCGGCCCATTCTATGGGTTACCTGAGCAAGATGATGGACAAGGAGTCTGGAGGCTACCGGTCTGCGGTCTGAGCTGAACCATACTCCCTGGAATCTGCCCTTAATGCAAGCCTCCTGTTCCTGTACAGGAGCTTCATTCTGCAATCCTGCTAACTTCATACTGTCAACAGGCATAGAGACAGAGACCAGAAATGTGAAAGGAACTGGAGAACCACAAGCAGCTGCATGTTTGGCCACTTGGTCAGCTCATCTGTTTCCTAAAGAGATGGGACCAGTTTTGTTAGTATGAGCTTCACAGTGAATAACAGAAATGGCAGTGGGAAGGAGAATAGCATCCAAAAGAACATGAATCAAATGTCCATGTGACACAGAGGAACCAGAAGAGGTCAGGAAACCTTTGTGTTTCCAATTTTGTCCAATGGAATAACAGGCACCAAACACATATTTACAATCAGTATAGATAATTGCACTTTGGCCAGAAGTGATGACACAGGCTCAGGTGAGGACTACTAGTTTGGCTGCTTGAGCTCTTCTGCTACCTGGAAGAGAGTAGGCTTCAAGAATAGCATGATCGGAGACAACAGCATAACCAGCAATCAAATTTCCAATCTCATCACATTTACAAGAACCATCAGTGTAAAGAATAAATTCAGGATTAGGGAAAGGAATATCAGAAAGGTCAGGTCTGAGTGTAGTGGTCATTTCTACCAAGGCAATGCAATCATGGGGGTCCAACTCATGGGGTTCACCATTGGTGGGAAGGGGAAGCAATTTAGCGGGGTTAAGGAAGGTGCAGGGCACAATAGTGACAGAAGGGGACCCTAAAATAATTTTCTCATAGTTCATCTGTCTTTGGTTAGAAATGCGCTGAGTACGATTTTGAGTGAGCAAGGACTAGATGGCATGGGCCACAGCTAAAGTGAGCTCATGCCCTAACACATTGCCCTGTGCCTTATCCAGTAAGAGCTCTGCAGCAGCTACCGCATGAAGATAGGGCAGAAAGCCTAAAGCTGACAGCTGAAGTAGGTGACAGGCCTATTTTTCAGGGCCTCTTCTTTTCAAATTCTTCCAAGCTACACAGGAAGTAGATTGGACTGTGAAATACCAACCCAAATTGTGTTTGCATTTGTACCGATTTGTAGGGCAGTACAATATCTCAGAGAGGAGGTCATGTCTCCTGCTCCCCTGGTGCATTCACTATAGCTGCTCAAATTCCCTGCTTTTAAAAGTTTGATAGAAATATATGTTGGCTATAGTTATGTTCTTAAACTACAAGGTTTTTGTTGCCCATTAGCAAATTAAAAGAGTACTAGACACAGCCCTCAAGCTGCCACACTTCAGCGAGGCTCAGTTCAGGATGGAATTAATCTAAGCCCAAACCCTTCTCCATTGGCTAGTTGTACCCCATCACTTTCCAATCGGCATGTTATTGTGAATGAGGGGAGAGCTTATCCTCTTTTATAAACTGCTCCCTCTCTCTCTCTTTCTGTGACTAGGTAGGAGAGAGGCAATGGACAGGGGTGTGCCTAAGAGAGGGATGAAAGAATAAAATGGATGAAAGGATGAAAGAGAGAAAAGCTTATCCTCCCAACCTCTGGCACCATTGATGCCAGGGAAGAAGAATAGGCGGACCAAAGAGGACTCTGCTACATTGCTGTCTTGGCCCTCCAAAACCAGCAAAAGTGTTTCTTGCTGAGCCTTTCCAAGCAGGTTCCAGAAGTTCTGATGGGTTGTGACATGAATCCAGTAGTGCACTAGTACAGGGGTGGGGAACCTCAGGCCCAGGGACCAAATGTGGACCTCAGCCGCTGTATTTATCCCTCACAAGTCTTCCCAGACACACCCTTAACTGGCCTTGCTTTTGTCATGGCCCCGTCAGAGGACTCCTCAGATGACGACGACTCGGGAGTAACAGCAGCAGACCCAGGAGCAGCAGGAGACACGGAGGAACCTCCTGAGAATCCAGCTCCTTCTGCCCCTCAGCTGCAGAGCACCCCAGGGACAGCAGAGGCCCTGCAGCCAGACACAGACAGTGAACAGGATACTCCCCCCTCACCTGCAGAACGTAGACAGCAGAAGGTCAGGCAGAAGAGAGGCAGGCCTGTCTCCTTAAGGCCCAAACGCTGAGGGCTCACACCTGCTGTCCATCCTGCTCTTTATAAGGCACACCTTGGCTGCAGCTTGTTGCTGACTGCAACGTCAGGCGTGGCTTTGTGTAGACCTAGTTTCCCTGCAGCATCTCTTTGACTGACCCCTTGGCAATTGATCCCGGACCTCCACTGACCTCGCTTCTGGACTTCTGACTCGACAAGTACGCTTCGGATAGGCCTGGCAGATTTACAACCCAACTGCTGGCTAAGGACTTTCCTTCCCTGCCAAAGACCCAGGAATTTCCAGCCCCCCCCAGCACTGCTGATGCAGTGTAGAGCTGACAGTTTGCAGTCAGCCCCAAACAAAGCAGACAGCAAAGGAGTGGGGGAAGTGCTGACCATGGAGCAACTCCAGCAGGAAAACTTGCTCCTGCGCTCACAAGTAGACCAGCTGCTGTTGGCCGTCCAAGGCTTGCAAACCCAGCTAGCAGCAGCCCCACCCCCTTTCCCTACAGAGAGAGCCAAGTGCCCTGTGACTCTCCCAGAGAAATTTACTGGGGCTTCCGACCAGCTCTCAGCCTTCTTGGCCCAGGCCCAGCTCTTCATGGAGTTATGCCCAGAGGCCTTCCCAGATGATAAGACCCGGGTGGGATTCTTGATTAACCTCTGCACCGGGACGGCAGCTAGATGGGCCACGCCCCTGCTCCTCGAGCGGAGCCCCGTGCTCAACGACCTAGCCACCTTCACCAGAGAACTGAAGGCTATGTTCGAGGACCCAGTCCAATCTGCCACAGCCAACCACCGGATACGCAGGCTGCGGCAAGGCCGATGCCCCTTGGGGGAATATGTAACAGACTTTCGTCTATTGCAACAAACCCTGGGCTGGAACGAAGCTGCTCTCATGGACCAGTTTCAGGAGGGGCTGTCGGATGAGCTACTGGATGAGCTAGCTAGGGTGGAGCGCCCTGGAACCCTGCAAGCCCTCATACGCCTGTGTCTCCAGATTGACGGGAGGCTGGAAAGCAGGCGTGCTGCCAACCGACCCCGGCCAGTCTACAGAGCATCAGCCCCAGTGGCTGGGCCCTTGGAGCCTGTCGGCAAGGACCCTACACCCCCGGCAGAACCGATGCAGCTGGGAGGGGCTCGGCCACATCTCTCTGCAGCCGAAAAGCTGCGACGCCGGCAACAGGGCCTCTGCCTGTATTGCGGGGCCCCGGGACATTTTGCAGCCCAGTGTTCCGCGAAACGACCCACAGCCCCTGCCCCGGGAAATGCCCATGCCCCGGCCTTCACAGGCCCCTGAGCCGGGGCAACCTCATGGTTCAAGGGGCCCGCCACCTCAGTTCCTCACCGCCCAAGCATCTGACCGTGTTGATCGCACTGACAGTCCCCGGAAGGGGGACCCTACCAGTACCCGCCATGCTGGACTCGGGATCCACCAGCAATTTTATGGACGTGTCCTTTGCCAAGCTCCACCGGGTTCCTAGTCAACCCATTCACTGCCCCCTCCTGGTGGAGACTATTGATGGCCGGCTTCTCGCCTCGGGCCCTGTAGTACAGGAGACTATGCCGCTCGACATGGCCCTGGGGGAGCACGAGGAAAGCCTCTAGTTCTACCTGGCTGCCGCACCCCACTTCCTGGTCGTGCTGGGCCTGGCATGGCTCCAGCGGCATGACCCCATCATCCAGTGGTCCACGGGCCGACTGACCCTCGGATCCCCCCATTGCCAAGCCAACTGCTGGAGGCCGAAGGAGCACATCCTGATGACCCAGGAGGCAAGCTCCATGCCCGAGGCCTTACCGGAACAGTACCGGTAGTTCGCGGATGTGTTTGGGAAGCAAGAGGCAGACCAGTTGCCGCCCCATCGTCCTTACGACTGTCCCATTGATCTGCTCCCTGGAGCCAAGATTCCCATGGGCCGGTTTTATTCCCTGTCAGAACCCGAACTGGCAGCCCTCAGAGAGTTCCTCGACAAGAACCAGCGCCGAGGGTTCATTCGCCCTTCCACGTCCCCTGCAGCTGCCCCTGTCCTCTTTGTCAAAAAGAAATGTGGGGAACTCCGGCTGTGCAATGACTACCGTTCCCTCAACCAGATTACAGTTCGGAATCGCTACCCTCTGCCCCTGATCCCAGAACTGTTAGAACGGCTGCGGGGCGCTCGCATTTTCACCAAACTAGACCTGAGAGGGGCCTACAACCTGGTGCGTATGCAGGAGGGCGATGAGTGGAAGACGGCCTTCCGCACCCAGTATGGGCACTTTGAGTACACCGTGATGCCGTTTGGTTTGTGCAACGTCCCTGCCATCTTCCAGCACTTCATGAACGACATCTTCCGGGACCTCCTAGACTGCTTCCTGGTGATCTACTTGGATGACATCCTGAACTACTCGCGGAACCCCTCGGAACATAAGGAGCACGTTCGAGCGGTGCTGCAGCGCCTGCAGGAGCACCACCTCTTCGCCAAGCTTGAAAAATGCGCCTTTGACCTCACGACCGTGGATTTCCTAGGCCATCGGATCTCGCCCTCGGGTATCCAGATGGACCCCGCCAAAATTGAGACCATCCTCCACTGGGCCGCTCCGCGAAGCCCCAAAGATGTGCAGTGCTTCTTGGGCTTCACCAACTATTACCGCCGGTTCATCTCCCACTTCTCCGAACTCACCACGCCCATATCAGACCTGCTTCGAGGCAAAGAGAAGTTTGTTTGGACCGAGGCTGCTCAACAGGCCTTCCGGCGCCTCCAACATGCCTTTACATCTGAACCCATCCTCCAGCAACCCGACCCTACCCGACCTTACATAGTGGAGGCCGATGCATCGGATAAGGCAGTGGCAGCGGTCCTACTTCAGCCAGTGGGGAGCAAGCAGTCCCTGCTCCCCTGTGCGTTCCACTCCCGGAAACTCAACGCTTCGGAACAGAACTACACCATTTGGGAGAAGGAGTTACTGGCCATCAAAGTAGCCTTCGAGACCTGGCGTCATCTCCTGGAAGGGGCACGCCATCCGGTCCAGGTACGAACGGACCACCGAAACCTGGAGCACCTGCAAAGCGCCCGACGGCTGAACCAACGCCAGATCCGGTGGTCCCTGTTTTTCTCCCGGTTCCAGTTCACGGTCACCTACCTCCCTGGCCGCCGAAACACCCTAGCAGACGCGCTCTCTCGCAAGCCAGAATACCGAGCCGAGCAGGTCGATCGCCCCCTTCGCCCAATTCTTCGCCCAGAAAACTTCGCCGCTACCCACCAGCCACAACCCCTCCTGGACCGGGTGCAGGAACAGCAGCAAAAGGACCTCTACGCCCTGGCCCAGCAGCGAGAGCTCCAGTCCGGGATGCCCGCCCAGGACAGCCCCTTTTCCTTGCAGCAGGGCCTCTTGTATCACCGGAACCAGTTGTACGTTCCCCCGGGAGCTCTGCAGGGAGAGGTGCTCCACCTCTGCCATGACAGCCAGCCGGCAGGGCATTTTGGAACGTATAAAACCCTCCACCTGGTCCTACGGGATTTCTGTTGGCCCCGGGTCCAAGCGGACGTCAAGGACTATGTAGCAGCCTGTGATACCTGCCAGCGAGCCAAGAGCCACCCTGGCAAGTCCCCGGGGCTCCTGCTCCCACTGCCTACCCCCCCAGGGCCCTGGCGCTCGGTCTCCCTGGATTTTATCACAGACTTACCGGCCTCCCGGGGAATGACCACCATCCTCGTAGTCATAGACCTGTTCACCAAGATGGCCCATTTCCTCCCCTGTGCCGGCCTACCCTCTGCCCCAGAAACTGTGCAACTGTTTTTGACCCAGGTTTTCCGGTTACACGGCCTCCCCGACCACCTGATCTCTGACCGAGGAGCCCAGTTCACCACCCGGTTCTGGCAGGCCCTGTTTCGGGCCCTGAACGTCCAGATCCACTTGTCCTCCGCCCACCACCCTCAATCAGATGGACAAACAGAACATACCAACGCCACCGTCGAACAATACCTGCGGTGTTACACCTGCTTCCAACAGGACAATTGGGTGGATCTGTTACCGCTGGCGGAGTTCACATATAATAACTCCCTGCATGCCTCCACGCGCCAGACCCCGTTCTTTGCCTCTTACGGCTACCACCCCCGATTCTTCCCCTCAGTGCAACCCCCGTCTCCGGTCCCCACTGCGGATGTCATGCTGCAGGAGTTGCAAGCCCTGCAGGCAGTCCTGAAGGAGCAGCTGGAGCAGGCCAAGGACGCGTATAAGCGCTTTGCTGACCGCCACCGCCAACCAGGCCCGCCGCTGAAGGTAGGCGAACGGGTATGGCTCTCAACCAAATTCCTGCTGTTGCAACGGTCGTCTCACAAGCTGGAGGCTCGGAATGCAGGTCCCTTCCGGATCACCCAGCAAATTAACCCGGTGGCGTTCCAGCTCCAACTCCCTGCCTCCTTCCGCATTCACCCTGTCTTCCATAGATCACTGCTGACTTCCGCTCTCCCGCCTCACCCCTTGGGTAGTCAACCACGGCCCCCACCACCAATACAAGTCAACGGGGAAGAGGAATTCGAAGTGGCGCAGATCCTGGACTCCCAGAGGCATCGGGGCCGCCTCCAGTACCTCATAGACTGGCAGGGGTACGGCCCTGAGGAACGTTCGTGGGAAGAGGCGACGCAGGTGCATGCCCCTCATCTGGTCCGGCGCTTCCACCAGCGCTACCCTGATAAGTCGGGCCCCGGCGGGAGGCGGAGGGTTGGTCGTGGGGTGGGGGATAGTGTCATGGCCCCATCAGAGGACTCCTCAGATGAGGATGACTCGGGAGTAACAGCAGCAGACCCAGGAGCAGCAGGAGACACGGAGGAACCTCCTGAGAATCCAGCTCCTTCTGCCCCTCAGCTGCAGAGCACCCCAGGGACAGCAGAGGCCCTGCAGCCAGACACAGACAGTGAACAGGATAGTCCCCCCTCACCTGCAGAACGTAGACAGCAGAAGGTCAGGCAGAAGAGAGGCAGGCCTGTCTCCTTAAGGCCCAAACGCTGAGGGCTCACACCTGCTGTCCATCCTGCTCTTTATAAGGCACACCTTGGCTGCAGCTTGTTGTTGACTGCAATGTCAGGCGTGGCTTTGTGTAGACCTAGTTTCCCTGCAGCATCTCTTTGACTGACCTCCTTGGCAATTGATCCCAGACCTCCACTGACCTCACTTCGGGACTTCTGACTCGGCAAGTACGCTTCGGATAGGCCTGGCAGCTTTACAACCCGACTGCTGGCTAAGGACTTTCCTTCCCTGCCAAAGACCCAGGAATTTCCAGCCCCCCCCGGCACTGCTGATGCAGTGTAGAGCTGACAGCTTTGCACCTCAGTGTTTTTGCCTCAGTGCTTTTTGTTGGGTCTCTGAATTCTGATAATACTTCTTGCTTGGCTGGATGAAGGGTAGATAGGGGTGTGTAAGAGCATGGGTAGAAACTAGCCGACTGAACAGAGGCAAAGTTTACCCTCATTGCTCTGCCCATTTTTGTCTCTAGCCACACACATCATTGCCATGTGGTCCCCTAGAAGATTGCCCAGAAAAAAGTGACCATTGGGCTGAAAAAATGTTCCCTATCCCTGCACAAGAGCCTTGAAAGCGGGGATAGGCGACATGGTGCCCACAACTCCCATTAGTTCCAGCCAGAAGGGCCAGTGATCAGGGATGATGGGAACTGTGGCTTAATACCATCTGGAGGGCACCATGATGGCTGTCCATGCTTTACAGGTAGAATTGTTTATAGCTCAGCAGCCAGTTTTTTCCCAGTTTCCTGCAAACTGCCTATCTTCAACATAAAGGCATGAGGCACATTTGAGGAAGGTGCTTACATTTTATTGGCAAGATCTGCACAGGCTTAGCTTTCTCTGAATTGTATCCTGCAATATGGCACAGGATAAATTGTCTTTGAAATGAGGATAGTTTATTTCATTTTTAACTAATATTTCTGAGCAATGAATAACAAACATACACAATGGAGGCTTATTCCTCTTAAGGATTGAAGAGATTTTTGAGATTGCCATCTGCTTGGTAATAAGTGTTGGGGAAAATGGAAGTGTTTTGTGCATATGCTCTCAATATTGAAGTGAATGAACACAATGAAACTTCATTAGCAGTGAATAATCCCAGTTGTTTCTAAATGATCTGTGCCACTCAGGAACCCTTTATGCAATTTAGCCTTTTTTTCCCATCCTCTAAATGGCTTTACTTTGAATTGTTAATAACTTCATAACAGAGAGAGTTTAAACTGTAAATCATTGTTTGTGCAAGTCAGTGTGGAAGACTGTGGTAGCCATTAGAAGGATAGAATTTGGGATCTGAGAGAGCAATTCAAACCTCTGATCCACTGTACTGGATGGGGCTTGGATGCAACAGATGTGTCCCCTCACCAACTCTGCTGTTTGTGGGGGGAGTACCCCCAACACTGTAGAGGTCCCCACTGCACCAGCAGAAGGTAATGCTGGCAATATTTACACCAGCAGTAGCCATCAAAATCTCCAGAAACTGGGTATTTCTTGGGCATGGAGATGGAGCTGAGCAGGTCGTGGATCCACTGGTTACTAAGCTGCTCCAGCTACCTGTGATGGGCCTAATCTGTACATTTTTGAGGCACCATCCTGGAGCTGCTGTACCCAAAAAAACAAAGGGAATGGACACAACAGCCCCACTCAGTCTACTTGGTCAGCCTTGGTAGTAGGGTTTCAGATGCAGCAGTGGTTCCACTGCTTTGTTCAGACCTGCTGCCTCCATCAGGGAGTCAGGAATGTTTCCTAAGGTATTGTTTTAGAAAACAGCCTTGGTAATGATATAGCACTGGATGATTCTCATGTTGGATATGCTAAATGTAACCTTAAACTGAACAAACTGTACTGCTAGTTCTGTCTGGCAAGTGTGAGAAGACAAGGGAAAACCAGTCTGGTAACTTGAGGGGTGGTGGATAAGGATTTGTCCTGTACCTCACCCCATCCAGATCTCACCACAAGAAGGGAATTGAAGGGATACAAGCCCTCCCTACAGTACAGTATTGTGGTTAGAGTGTCCATCTAGGAGTATGGAGGTTCAAATCCACACTCAAACATGAGGCTCACTGGGTGACTTTGGGGGTATTTCTTTTTTTCCTCAATGTGTCAACCCTCTCAAGTTTTTCTTAGTTAATTCTGGCCAGCAGCACACCAGTGAAGAAGTTAAAATGTGGTGTTAGTTTCTCAACCACTTTCTAGCCTAGATTTTGAGCTGCTGTGGCAGCTTCTTCTGTCCATTCATATATCTACATCATAAGCATATGATGTTTTGGAATTCCAATGCAGCCAAAACGTTTTGCCGTACTTTGCACGTTTGAATGGAATATACTCCCTCACTGGACACCACCTCTTCAGTGGCCAAATTGTTCATCAGTTGCAAGATTCTCACATGGTATTAATCATTGTGGGAGAAGGTTGGTAGGCACATCCTGCACATGCAAGCTTGTCTGTGTTGGGGTTAAATTGAAACCCCCAGTGCTTGTAAACTATAGTTCACTTGTCCTACCTAAACCAGCTTGGGCTTTCGGGAAATAGAACCAAAGTGGCCTTTATTTGACTTTTGATACAAAATGTCGGTTTATTTCCTGGTGACCTGACCCTTACCTACATTCCAGTGGCTCGCATAATAAAAGCCGGTTTAAGCTGGAAACTTCCCTACTATGCATTTCTTGTATCACATCTGTGCTTATAACCTTCATTTATTGTTGCAAATGTGCCTTGCATAGAAATGTCAAATGCTGTCCCGCTGTCCCACGATCCTTGACTTGTGAAACCCTTTGATATGTAAGCAAAGTAATATCATGTCTGTCTCCAGTTTAAAGGGGTGCCCGGTTGCAGCTGGGCCTCCCCTCAATAGTTGCCTTTGTCTGCTGCTGCATAGTGCTTATCTCAAGGACATGCGAAGTATGCAGACATAGAGTCGGAGAGATAGTCTTGATGTTTCCATTTTTGTCCTTCCCCCTGTACCCCTTTACCTCCTTACATATGCCCCAAAGCTATAACGTTTAGCAATTGCTTCTTTTGTATTTTATGACGTGAGCCCGATATTGTAAACTTCGGGGTAAGCCTATATAAACCCTAGAACACCAATAAACGAGGTTCCCATGCTGACCTGCTTCGGCTTGTAAGTATTGGGTCCCCTTTGCAAAGGTTTTTGTCTCGTGTTACTTGATCTCTGATAGTGGGTTCATTTGCACTCAACTCCGCACTCTTCCTGGGTGTAATAAGCGAGTTGGGGTTGACAGGACAACTTGCGTGTTGGGTTTGGACCTAACATCTGCCACATTGGCACTGAAGCTAGTCATCAAATCTGAGGACTTCTGTGATACTTTTAAAGGAGGTCAGTGACATTCTGCTGGGTTGAAACCAATACTCAACAATGCATTTTGCAAAGATCTTTCTATGAACTGAGAAAACTGGTCATAAAGATCCTTGGCTAAGCCTGGTCACCTGCTAAAATGGGGGTTCTAGTGTCTTGCAAACATTTGCACATGCAGTTGGGGTCTCTCAGGGATCCCAAAAAGTTTTGCAAAAAATATTGCTATGGTGGAAAAAAAACCCAGTTTTGCTGGATCACAAGAAAAGTTATAACTGGAAAAAATTACTTTAAGGGGTTTGGTAAACCTGTGAGGTACTATAAATCCCTGATATCATTTGTAGCAATGTTAAGGGAAGTGTGTCATTTTTATTTTATTTTTATCTTTTGTGGGTAGAGAACCTTTCTCTCACAAAATGCACATACCAGGGTATGGGCTGAACATCCTTAGATACGATGAGTAGCAAAAAACTATAAACAGTATTTTGCTTACTTGCATGGTTTTTTCAGTTTTCTCAGTCATCCCAATAGAAGGACTGACCTCAAAAGTTGTAAGTGTAAAAATATCTTTTCCTCACACCTCCCAACTAAATGAGGGAAGTTCTGACACATCACGTGGCAATTCAGAACTCATCATGGCTGAAGGCTTTGTGGAACATGGAATTATAGAAAACTTACACCACAGTTTTATTGCTTTTTTCCAGTGCTGTCAGGGTGTGTTTGATCCCTACTATCAACAGAGGGTTCAGAATACATATTCTCAAGACACTTTTACATGGCAATCCTAAAATGTGTTTGTGAAATGCAAATACAAAGTTCTCTCACCTTATCCAACGCCCTGCTTGGCTCATGCTCTGAATTCAGTTGTGTCAAAATATCAGAGGAACTGATGGTCTTGGAAGGAAGGCTCCAGCATTGGATCTCCCTCTCCAGTGTTGGAATCTGTCTAATGCAGAACTACTAGGCCCAATCTGTCCTATGGCCCCTGAAATGTTCTTCCAGAACTCATAGGATTGCACTCACATAAATGCATATTTTAAGAGAAAATACATATTTATATTCATATTTAAATGCCCATTTTCACATGGCTTTTTTTAAAAAAAAATACGTGTGGATTAATGCAGAAATGGAACAAAATGGATGCACATGAAAGTGATATTGGCCAGAAATACACCTCTAGTTCAGCCCTGAAATCTGTTGGGGCAACAACAACAAACTGATTTATTTATCAGCTGTTAAAAATGTTTCCTCTGAGAACTTAAGAATTACTTTTATGGGTCAGACCAAAGTCTGCCTAGTCCAGATTTCTATCTTCAGCTGTGATCAACCAGATGGTACACCACAGCTCAAAAGCAGGGCTCAAAGATTATGCCCTCCATTGTGGGTCCCTAACATTTGGTACTTAGAAATATTCTGCCTCATTATCATTTGGCCTCTGATAAACAAACCTCCCACAAATTTGCTTAAATCCTCTTTCAAAACTCATTAAGCTGGTGGCCACCACTAAAGCTTAGAGTTACCAGGTCTCCGGTTTTCGGCTGCAGTCTCTGGTTTTTTGGGGGGGCCCTCCAGATCTCCAGCTAGCACCCCTTAATCTCCTGACTTTCTGTTTCAATTTAAAGAAAAATTTCTATGTGGTCTGTGTGACGTCCTTCCCTGGTTCTCCCTGTCAGGTTCCCACCTGCTTGTGGCTACTGCCTTTCACTAGGCACCACCAAGGATACCACCAGTTTGGACCGTCCTTTATATGGTTTCTCACTCCACTCTAGCACAGATCTCACTAGATCCCCCTGCTAGGCAGCACCACCAGTCACGTCCTATAACCAATACTCCCAGAGACTTTGCCTGAGTCTCTCTCTTGCTGGTTACTTTTGTGACTGCGTGCTTATGCTGTTCCCAACCCCCTTGTATCTTTATAGATAACGCATACAACTCTGGGTTGCTCTGGATACTTGAATTGTTATTATTCCTCCCTTCACCGCTGCCACCATTAGATACTGTTTCTGTTCAGCCTTGGTAATTACCTTGCCCTCCCTTCTGGTCTGTATATCCCCCAGCCAAGGATCAGGCCTTTGGTAAACCAAATAAGTATTTATTAAAGATCAGAAATAACAAGATTAGTTTTAGAATGTTTCACAAGCGTATGGTTTCATCTATTCCTGTTTTGTACTTGACTTATTATTAATCAGAACTCCAACTCCTTCTTTCTCCACACTCCTGACCTCCACCCTCAAACACCTCTTTCTCCACACTCCCAACATCCACCCAGATTCAACTGTCATTCTTCCATTTATACTCCCAGCCATTCAAACGCTCAGCCAATCATCCAGCATTCTACTGCTCATGTACTCCCCCCTCCTCTTTCACTCCACTTACCATATGTCTTCTATATAAACAGCACTTACCATATTTACACTATAAGCAGGAACATCACAGTCTGGTTCCCGAGATATACACCAAAATGTCAGCCCCCCGTGACTGTTTAATCTATTTAACTCATATGACGCTGAAGTTGGTTCCTAGTTCCCAGTTTCTTATTTGCTTGAAAGTTCAAAACACTAAAAAAGAAGAGTTGACAACTACAGCAACTTCAAACCAAACTTAACATGTCTCTGAACCACAAAATATATGTTGGGGTACCCTGTATGATATATCACTGTGGTCGGGGGACTCTCCCCATCAAGAATAACAATACATTTATGCAATCAAAATCATCAGGCTTCTGATATTATCATAGATATATAATGATGTTACAAAATCATAAAAAATAAGTAACTGGGGGTGCCCACCCAAACTCTGCTCTTGGACAGGACAAATCATATACCCCAGGAAAGGGGAGGGTGTCCTCTACGAGATGCCACTGCATCCCATCTGGCCCAGAGCTTCTGCTGGGTGCAGGGCACGGAGGACGGCATCTATGCAAAATCAAAATGGACAAAAACACGTAGAAAAAATAAGTAACTGGGGGTGCCCACCCCAAACTCTGCTCTGGGCCAGGACAAATCATATACCCCATGAAAGGGGAGGGTGTCCTCTATGAGATACCACTGCATCCCACCTGGCCCAGAGCTTCTGCTGGGCACAGGGCACAAGGCACAAAGGAGGGCATCTGTGCGAAATCAAAATGGACAAAAACATGTAGAAAAAAATAAGTAACTGGGGGTGCCCACCCCAAATTCTGCTCTGGGACAGCACAAATCATATACCCCAGGAAAGGGGAGGGTGTCCTCTACGAGATGCCACTGCATCCTGCCTGGCCCACAGCTTCTGCTGGGTGCAGGGCACAGAAGAGGGCATCTGTCATGAACCTGTAATGGTCATGAGTTATTAAAAATCTAATAGCAATACTTTGGCTCCAGTAAGGGACTCTGGGAGACGGTTACAGTTGGAAAAGACAAGCCTTTGCCAATTTGCAAATCTGAGTTTCACTTCCCAGCTGAAGATGGTTACAGAAGCCTTAACAAGCTGCACCTGTTTATCTTTGCTGATTAGCAAGTGCCTGGTACCCAAGGTCATCCTTGGCCTGTACAGTTGGAAAACACAGTTGGGAGGGGGGCCTGAAGGCACGAAAATGTGAGAAACATCGAGAAGAAAGTTACATCAGCCAATTCCTGATTGGTCAATTAATTTTGGACCGTTAGGATCCTTTTCCCTTAAGTATAGGGCTAGAGACCCATAGCCTTTGTTCTCTGTTCTCTGCCTATGCTGACTGGCACCAGAGTTCCAAACCTTTCTGCCTTATGGTTCCAGGGGTTGCTTATGGGAAGGCAACCTATGTCTGGTTCCATTGCTTTATGTTGAACATCCATCTCTCTTAGGAGAGGTGCCACGCAACCAACTACCTCGTGTGTAAGTAGTTAGGTGAGTTAGTTTGTTATTTTCTTGTTGTTTGTATGAATTCTCTTGTAAGAACCTAAACCCCTGTTGGGTGAATGGTCTTAAAGGATTACTTGCTGCTATATGTTATGTGCACTTATATATCTTAATAAAGCTACTTCTATTTAACCTGGTGTGTTCAATTGAGAGAAGGGGTGGTTCTGGATTCAGTACCTTGACCAATCTCAGTCACTAACTACCAAAGAAGGTTAAGAAGTTAAAGGCTTGGATTTTAAGTGTTAAACCAGAGGTGCCTGGCAAGGAGTGTAACTGTGACTCTTGCCTTTTAGGACCTTGGTTTTATATATCTTCTGGGCTCAGAGATCCCCTGGCTCTGAGTGGACCAGTATACAGGGGTGGTGGCAGCCTACCTTCTACCTTGCAGGGTTGTTGTGAGCATACACAGCCTTGGCAAGGGTGAAGTAATAGCTTTTTGGTTCCAGTCTCATTTCCCTAAGGGTGGGGGTCTGAGCCTGATGCATGAACCCAGTACCTTGAGGGTCTGGGGGTCATGACATGGTAGCAGTGGTGGGATCGAAGCCATTCCTGCTCTTAAGTGAACACGCTGTGTGAGATAAGTGCATTGCAGCAAATTGTACATTTGAAAGAGACTTCTGACACAGCCGTTTGTTACTTTGGGTAGTAAGGTCAGTGCAGAATGTCACAAAAGATAAAAACCAGATCTCAAAACAACGGAGCCGAGGATGTGCTCCTGGCAGACAATGCGTTGCCTAGTCAGCTTGTTCAGCTGGAGGAAGGCGCTGCTGCTCTGTCATTTATACCTCAGCCTTCTGCGGATGACAAGGAGATCGTGTTTAAGCAAACTGAGGAAAGTGAGGAGGACAGTGAAGATGAGGAGGAAGACGATTCTGATGGGGAAGAGCTGCCTAGAAGTATGCAGCGTTACCTAGCCAAGCAAATGAAGCTGTTGTCCCTACAGTTCAAGGCTATGAAGGAGGATCGCAGGAGTAGGGAAAGTTTTGCTCGTGAGCTGCAACAACCGTGAGGAGGAAGACCAGACCTCCATAAAAAATCTTTTCCGACCTTTTGTGAGACAGATAACATCTTTACCTTTTTTCAAGTTTTTGCTCACTCTTGTAGAGACCAAGGTGTGCTTAAAAAGTACTGGATGAGTGCTTTACGCATTAACGCTGAAGGCGAATTGAGAGAATTGTTGAACTCTCTGCCAGTGGAGTATGCAGATAATTTTGATTACTTCTATGCTCTGGCCAGATCCCACTTTGCTTTAACAGCAGAGGACTGTTTTCGACGTTTAGAGGCAGATCAAAAAAAGCCTTGGGAAAGCTTCTCAGCTTTTTCTGCGCAGATGGGCAGGAATGTGGAGCGCTGGGCAGACACGGCTGAAGCTGCAACTCGAGGGGAGGTTCTAGATCTGTTTGCTAAAGAACTGTTTTACAGACGTCTCCCTTGAGACCTGATGGCTCTGGTTAGAGACCAGCAGCCCCATTCGCTGGCTGAAGCAGGCGTGCTAGCAGATCGTATGTTTAAAAACAGAGCTGGAGAAAAGTTTACTCTGTTTCGGAAACCTGAGAACATTCCTGTGAAACCGCCGGGGCGAGAGATTTCAGGTATGCAGAAACCATGGCAACCGCCGAGGGAAGTGAAGGGAGGGCACGGCTACTCCAAAGTACCTTCCGCCCTGACAGAGGCTGCATTACAACAGAAGCCCCTTGTAGAAATAACTTGCTTTAAATGTGGAAAAATCAGCCATAAGGCTAATTCCTGTTCTGAAATCTTGCCCAAGCCCAGTCCTGTTGGGAGGAAGAATCCAAGGGTTGCCCCAGTTGTGCGTGTAAGAGACTTAGAGTCACCTGGAGCGGAACCCTCTGAACTTTCTCCTTGGTCATCAGTAGAGGGGAATGACGAAGCAGAATCGGATTTTGTACTCTCTGCCCCAGACTCCCAAGACTGCCCTGCAACTCCTTGTGGATCTGCAGTCAGAGCCCTGCCGGTGAGTGTTGTACAAACTGTGTCAGGGGACAGAGAGGGAGGAGTAAGGAACAGCTTGTTTCCAGAGAAAGACTCCCCAGGACCCCTTTCATCGGAATGTAAAGAATGGGTCCAAACGCAGTTTTCCGAACCCATATATGTTAACTGTATTAAGGTCATGGGGAGAGTAGATTCAGGCTCTGAAATTACCAGTATTGCGGAGCGGCTGGTCAAGCCGGAGCAATATGTTCCAGAGTTACAAGTGGCTGTCACAGTGTATGGACAGCAGACAGTGCAAGTGCCCGTAGCCAAAATATACAAAATCAAAGCAGAAAAAGACATACAGGAAAAATAAGTAACTGGGGGTGCCCACCCCAAAATCTGCTCTGGGCCAGGACAAATCATACACCCCATGAAAGGGGAAGGTGTCCTCTATGAGAAGCCACTGCGTCCCACCTGGCCCAGAGCTTCTGCTGGGCACAGGGGAAGGATGAGGGCATCTATGCAGACAGAAAGGGTAGAGAATCTTCTTACTCTTACTCATTTCTCAGACCTCTTTCTGAAGTGAAGGATCAAATCTGTAAAGAAGTTTGGAGCAGCCACATTAAATGATAAGGGCAGGGCATTCCAGCCAGGGGGTTGCCAACCCTTCTTGGATATGGATGTCTTTGCAGAGGATCCCTACTCAAGCTTTACCAACAGCACAATCCAAACTATAGCTACTCAGAAGTAAGTCCTGTTGAGTTCTATGGGGGCTTAGTCCCTTAGTACATGTCTTTAGAATTGCAGTCTTCAGGGGCATCCATCTTTACTCCCGAATGCTCTCATCTAACATCTCCACAACACTAGGCTCCTTTCTTCCTACAGTGGCCTTCTGGTGACTGGCCTGGCCTGAACGCACTTAAACCCTTCTTGCCGAAAGCAAGTAGGCTAGATTAAATGTTCCCTACCCATCTTTTAGCTAAGATGTCTAGCTTAATTTCCAGTCAGATATTTATTTTAATTGTATACTCCTAGCAACTGTGATTGATGCTTAATGTATCATGCTTAATGACATCACTCGGGCCCACCGCTAAGATCTCAGGTTTTTGGGATGCTTCTGACCTGGCAACCCTACTAAAACTGGTGGCTAATTAATTGTGTGTTCTACAAATAACCTGTTCAACTTGGAGGGAATGTATAATTTGGAAATTAACTTCTAAAATAATATTTGTCAGTCATCTTGACAAGACTCGTAATAATTAATTTGCTTCTTCAAACTTATTCTGCATTATACCAAGAACCCTTTGTTTGCTAAACTGATTCAGGTAACCTGTTCTATTTAACTTTATTTTCAAATGTATAACATATTTGCATAATCAAATTCTGGTGCCATAGAGTGTCAAAGAGCAGGTTGCCTCTTAGATGCTGTAAAGAGATTTCATGGAAAGGTAGCATCTTGGTTTTTCCTATCTTCCAGTACCTCTTGCCAAATCTAGTTATACCATTCCAGGCAGTGGATCAAAGTTGTATAATTCAGGATAGCAGTAGACCTAATTCTATACTCTGGCAAAGTCCTGCTTCTGTCCTCTCAAGCCAAGCGAGCAGTGTTGAAATGAAAGCTCTTCTATTGCCTGTAATTAGTCTATTTTGCAACAGGTCAATTAACCATCTCTTAAGGACACCATTTCCTCTCAGGTAAGTGGTATCAAATTAAGGCAAGAAGCTATCCCCTCCACTTAAATCAAATTAGTGGTGTGGGTGGTGGTGGAGAGCAGTTGATGCTTCTAATTAGAGAAGGGGTTAACCCTATTTAAAAGAGAAATTCTGACCTTTTTTTGAAAAAAATGCTCATGCTGATAGAAGGTGTGATATATGCTCTGTAAATCAAACTGTATATTGAAGTGAGGAGCATTTTCGCCTTATATTGCCTTGCTGCACTACTTGCCCTTAGAAACAGTACTCATTCAGTACAAAGCACTGGTTACTCTGATAAATCTCACCAGAGTTTCCTGATTAAAAGGCTCTTCTGCTATTTAATGTTCACCACTGTCTAATAACACTGTCCTATAAAGTTTTGGGGAGGGGGGAAAGAGAGGAAGAGAGCCTTATTGGAATAGGTGCAACAAAATCACATGTAGAAGATTGATTGGTTGGCATGCTCTCCACAAGTTAGGAACTAAATACTCTTTTGCTCTTGACCTGAGTAAAACATGCAACAAAAGGCTCTATCTGCAAGAGTCTTTGTAATGGTGACTTTTGATCATATGACTGCTGTTGGCCTTTGGTCATTGAAAAACCACAGTTTGCACCATGTAACCAGTTCCTTTTTTTATTTTTTCCCCACACTCTCACCAGATGGTTACTTGTGACCATTTCCCCACCCCTTCTCATTCCCAGGAGCCCACATCACCATGGTTGTCATAAATACAGAGTGCCAAAATAAAAATTAATGATTTTCATGCTATAATTTGCAACACTGTCTTTAGTGTAATATTTATATTTCCTGGACAGTTTTAGTAAAATGATGTTGAGAATAGTTATTTTGTACCAAAATGTTTTGAGTGCACATAGGTTTGGGGAAAGAATCGCAAGCAGTTCAGACAGAACAATCACATCAATCTTGTCTGGGGAACCATTCCTGACCATTAGTCATACTGGTTGAGGCTGATGGGAACTGGGGTCCAACAACATGCAGAAGGTCACAGGAGGTCCCAATTTTTGTCCAAATGGAAATGCTAAGACCTTCGAAGCTTTTTTTAGTTTATATAAGAGAGAACGGAGGAGGAGGAGGAGGAAGAACATGGAGATTTATACAATTGTGCATGGTGTGGAGAATTTATTTATTTATTTATTTATTATTTCAATTTATATACCGCCCTTAGCAGAATAGCTCTCAGGGCGGTGAACAAACAAGATAAAATACAATATATCATAGTAAAAAATCACAAAAACATGTACAAACAAACAACAGAAAGCACAACAAAAATGAAATACAACACAAATTAAGAAGGATACATGTTAAAAGTAGAAAGATTAAGAAAATTAAAAGATTAAAATGCCTGGGAGCATAAAAAGGTCTTTACCTGGCGCCGGAAAGATAGAAGTGTAGGCGCCAGGCGTACCTCTTCGGGGAGGCTGTTCCACAACTCAGGGGCCACCACAGAAAAGGCCCTAGATCTAGTAACCACCCTCCGGGCTTCCCGATGAGCTGGTACCCGGGGGAGGGCCTTAGATTCTGAACGAAGTGAACGGGTAGGTTCATAGCGAGAGAGGCATTCCACAAGGTATTGAGGTCCCACGCCGTGTAAGGCTTTATAGGTCAAAACCAGCACCTTGAATCTTGCCCGGAAGCAAATAGGGAGCCAGTGCAGACGCGCCAGAATAGGTGTTATATGCCGACTGGTCCTCGTCAATAGTCTGGCAGCCGTGTTCTGCACCAGCTGAAGCTTCCGAACTGTCTTCAAGGGCAGCCCTACGTAGAGCGCATTACAGTAATCCAATCTTGAAGTTACCAGAGCATGAACAACGGAGGCGAGGTCGTCCCTGTCCAGATAGGGGCATAGTTGGGCTACCAGACGAAGATGGTAAAATGCATTCCGTGCCACCGAGGCCACTTGGGCCTCGAGAGACAAGGAAGAATCGAAAAGAACCCCCAAACTACGTACCTGTTCTTTCAGGGGGAGTGTAACCCCATCCAGAACAGGGTGAATAACACAAGAAGCTGGAGTTCATCCAATGGTAATAGTTTCACACAACACATAATTAGCTTATGGGATCTGCTGCCACAAGTTGTGGTGATGCCACAGGCTTTGATGGCTATTAAAGCGGATTAGCAAATTCATAAAGGATAGATCCTATTAATGGCTATTAACAATGTTACCTAAATACCTCTGATGTATGCCTCTGAAGCCAGATTACCAGGTGGATACATAGTGTGTGTGCAAGGGCGGGTGGGAGGATGGGATGTTGTATTCACATACTGCTTGCTGGTTTCCCAGACAACACAAACGTTGTGGGGTCACAATCACCCTGGGTAGAGATCCTGGGCTGGAAGACAGTCTGCAAAGAGCCTTATGCTATGGTAAGTGAGCCCACCACTTTCCTAAACCTTTTCCATGTACAAAAAGACTGACCAGACCCAGGCTGCCTTGTCAATGAGATAAGGTAAATTCAATCCTTGCCCTCATCCTATGATGTTTCTCTTGAAATTTTATTCCCCCCTTGTCGGAGGCATGTTTCCTTCACCCCCCTCAAATGGTCGGGGAGGGGGAAATTGTGAAGGTTCAGCATAGCACTGATATAATCATCAAACCATATTTTTTCTGTTGTCCCAGACCCTCCTGATTGCTGCAGTGTGCAACTGTTGTTCTGAGGCACACCAAGAAACAATGGAACCTACATTGTCAAAAGCAAGTTAAAACACAGCACTTGGGAAGACAGTGTTTGATAAGCATTACCAAGAGAGTATGGCACACAGTCCACTGTGAACAAAGCTCACTTATTTTCTAATATCTACAATTAAAGTCCTTTATAATAACCTCTTAGATGACACAAAGGAAATCTGGGCATTTTTTAAAGGCTGATATACTGTATATGCCAAAAAGATTACTATTGAATGTGTGTGTGCATGAGAGAGAGAAAGAGAGACAGAGAGAGAGAAGGAATTGGATTTGAGAGATTAAATAATGATATATCTAATATGTGATAGCCTTCTCTATGTAAAACAATATTATACCTAAGAATATCTTAAAGGGCTTATCCACATGGGAGCATAACTTTGCACTAAAGAAACTGTTTTTATCTCCATTTTCTGTTTGCACTGTCCACAGAAAGGGGTCAATGCCAGCTGCGAACACAGTGTTTTCTAGTCACACTTGTGGGGAAGCATCAATCATGCAGTTTCCTAAAGACCACGTCCTCTAATTTAACATTTCCATTCCCTGTGGTTACCTGGCAACAGAGCATGCTCAGTTTGTTCTATCAGTAAGCTTCATTTTTTAAAAAACAACAACCCGGAAAGTGTGATTATTTATATTTTCAGTGGTACAATACAGATGAAATACATATCTTTGTTTGAGCAGTGTTATGCTTTTATGCACAAGTGGAGGGGAATTAGGCACTGTTTGCAGTAACATAAAAAAGGATTGCAGAACTGGAGAAAGCAGCAGAAGTTTCTCTTCAGCCCACAGGAAATGAAATGAAAGAAGAAAGGTGTGAGTGGGTGCAGAGAGGGGAATGATTAACACATCCATCTAAAAGCATCAGAGCAAAGTGTCTGCAAGCCCTAGAGATATGGAGTGAAGACTTTTTTCCCTTCCCTTTTCGGATTATCAAAGGATTAGGTTAGTATGGATTTACAGGGGGAAAACTGTGATAGCTTCTGTTTGCCAGTAACGCCATGTGCACCATGAGAATTAAAATGGGATGTGAGTAGCACCAGACACACAGTAAAAGCCTGTGTAGATGAGCCCAAAGTCAAGGGCATTACATGCAAGTTAAGACTAATTGCAAATTTATCACTGCATTTTATAATCTTTTAGAAATGCAATGCAATCATTGCCAACACTTACACATTTGGTAGTAGTGCATTAAAATTCAGTCTTATTTGGAAAAGGTAATATAGCAAAAAATAATCAGTTGATTATTGGGTACAGAATACTTTTTTAAAAAAATCCTAAATTATTATTCTGGGTCTATTAAAAGATTATGTGAATAAGAAACATTATACTATAATCTGGAATCTTTTTATGACAGTTAAGATAACAGCAGTTACAGCAACATTTCTGGCAATTAGGTTAACTATTGTTTTATAGTATGTATCTGAATAAGTTGATACATAATTTCAAATGAGCTAAGGGAGAAAAATGTGACAATCATTAGTAGCTAGATATTTGGTATCCTTTTTTGTGGAAGGAGAAGAATAATGTGAGATGAGCTATAAACTGTACAAGACCATGCTTGATTGCTCTAAGATTGTAATCATTTCTTTATTATGTCTTCTCTTCAAATTATTTTGGGAATATAACATTTTTTTAAAAGTTCATAATAAAATTCCCATGACAGCTGATACAAGGTTCGGATTCTCCAACATTTTGTACCAAGGATCTCTTCTCTGAAGCTTTTTTGTGACACATTGCTGAAAACTTTTCTTTGCCTTCTGTACACACAGACCAGGGGCAGAGAACCTTTTTCAGCCAGAGGGCCACATTCCCTTCTGAGCAACCTTCTGGGGGCCACATGCTAGTGGTAGGCGGGGCCAGTGGCAAAAGTAGATGAGGCAATGAAAATAAGTTTACCTTAGTATAGCAGGCTAGTGTCTACACACACACACTCCCCTGTCTGTCCCCCATCCAGGCAAACAAGAAGCATTATCTGAATTAAAGGAGGCATTCCACCCAAGCAAAAGCATGCAAGGAGGATGTGAGCAAGACAAGTTAGGGGTGGAGCTTGAAGCAAAAGGGGATGGCTGTGGATGGGTGGAGCTGGGGAAGAGCCCCAAGGGCCAGACAGAGACAGCTGGAGGCCTGCATTTGGCCCATGGATCTGAGGTTAGACATTAACGCCCCTATAATACTCAAGATAGGAGCTGGGTTGGCCAGGTAGACCTTCCCCCCAGACTTTATGCAAACAACAGGACCATCTGTAGTGATGGGGATTCCAGGTCATCTGGAAGTCTTCACACATGCAGCAGAATGTGAAAGGCTCCATCACTATAGATGGTACATCAGTTGACTAACACAGGGATATTAACACCTGAAGAAGGCTTGTATGTAAGTATGCATGTATGTAGTCATTCACTCTTTATGGAAAATAAAGATTCCTGCATTGACTTCTGTAGCAGAGTGTTACCTGACCAGTACATTTTTTTAAGTTCAGAATTTTGAACTGAATGCTTACTTTCACTATACTTAACTAGATAGCATCCAATTGTCTCAGTACACTTCTAAGGATTATTTAACCCATAGAGTTCAGTGAGTCTTCCACCCATTATACTTATGCTTAGGACTGCAGCCCCAATCACATCCAGCAACATCAACTATTTTGACAGGCAGGTTTGATGTTGGGATGGAACAGAAGTAGCACATTGCTATTTTGTGTCCATATATATATATATGGATGAACACTAGAGTCAAGATGAAGCCCTGTCTTGAGATTTGCCTTAACATTAATGTGACGATGAGTATAAAAATCTTCTTAATAAAAACCTGATAACCTTCTTGGTTGGAGCTCACTTAGAAATTTCTGTGTTAGAACTTTGATGATGACTTTTTAGAGAATTGGTACATCCCTATATGGAATGTGGCCTTAATAGAAAAATTGATTCATGAATCAAAGTTCTCACTCATGACAAACTTGTCAAGTCATGTGGCCAAACCTGATGATTTCTAAACAACACAATATTCCTTTAAATGGCAATCCATGTGTTCCTAGATTGTCGCAGCCTCAGATGCCATTCTGGACAAGACACTCCATGACACTCCAGGGGTGGGCAGACTTCAGGCTAGATAGGTTTACTTTGCTTTTTTTTAAACCTAAATTCCAAGATCTACAAAGAAGGGACAGGTACAAAAGACACACAGTTAAAATGAAAGAACAGGCTGCCTCTGAATACATGTTGAGCCTCAGGATTTGTTTTCAGTACCAGTACTGAACTGAGCTCACACTTGTTTCACACCACTCCTCCTTAACTTGCTTTATTTCACCAACCTTATTTGTTTTGTTGTTGCTCTTGTTAAACAATTGGGAATCAGAATGCCACTCTATTGCAAGTCACCCAGAGATCCTCCACTAGATCCTGATTTACCATCTGCCCATCCCTGGTCTTGGATCAAATCAGAATAAAACATTGTAACTGTGAAAATCCTACATATGCTCAGCCCTCTGTCCCTTTGGTTTGTAATTATTTTTGAATTTTGCAATACTTAAAAAGCTTTATTAACCTCATCTTAAAAATACATCCCCAGTATCTCCCCAAAAGGCAAAATAGAGGGAGCAGTAGAGCAAAATAGGAATAGAGTATATGAGGATTTGGTAGTTGAGCAGCTTTTTACCTTCGTCTTAGTTAGAAGCAACATCATTGCAGACAGTAAACAAACATCATATTAGTTAGGAGAGAAGCCAGAGGACCAGGGGCCACCAATCACCCAGAATTGAAGCACCTAAACTGTTGGGTTGTACCAAATAAATAATCCAGGTAGGCAAACTCTCCTATCATCTTTTGCTGTCATGATCTTTCTCTAGGAAATATCCTCCTAATAATTAATGGCTGCATATTTTATGTTAATGGAATGAAGGTGATGTGCAGCCAGGGAGCAGTGACTATGGCTACCACACAGACTGAGTACAAACCTATCCAGTTGCATTTTAATTATTGGGATGGGGTGCGGTGGGGTGGGGAAAGAAAAAAGCATAGGTGTTTGAGGACTAACTTTGGAGTCACATCAGAACAAATCATATGCTGTATGTTGAATGCTCCTTTTCAAGGTTCTACCCAGACATAATGATTTCCAGGATACTCCATTCCATGCTTCCTCCCTTCAGTTTTCCACACAACAGTCAGTCAGCATTCCATGCCAACTAAGCATGCTCAGTCATCACCGGGCTGTTTGGGGTACTCCCTTTTTTAGAGTTCCCCCCTAAGGTTTGTTGTATTTCTGCAAATCTTGGAGTTTTCCCTCCCTCTCGGGCATGGATAGTGCTATTTGGCTACATAAAGGGTATGGCTTCCACCAAAGAATCCTGGAAATGTTAGTTAACCCCTACTGTGCTACTGTTCTCAACATCCTTAACGAGCTACAGTTCCCAAGATTCTCTGGGGAATGTCATGCAATTTATATGTGCTTAGATGTATCATGTGTATGCAGCCATAGTTAGTATATAGATCACAAATCACGGGATAGCCGAGATATTTTTTCTGCCTTAGCAGGAGTCCCCCACCCTATCAGCTTCAAAGTTCACTTTTGGTGAAATCTGGTAAAAACAGAGATTTGCAGAATACACACCTCTGCAGAGATTTTGCTTCTCTTATTGGGAGTCTTTCTTAACTCGAACTTTTATTTTGAAATAAATGTCAAAACACAGGAACAAAAGGGAAAAAAACAACACAGCAAAGTAATTAATTAAAGGGGGGAACACACTGATTATAGTCTTTAGCATATTATCTGTAAGCTTATGGGACAATTAGAGTAAAACAGCCTAAAGAGAAGCTCACTAACTGTTGAGACAGTTTGGGTGCATAAGGCACACAGCTAAATCATAGTTAAGGGGGGGAAATAAGATGTCCGTGTTTGACTGGAATGTATTTGAAAGTCTTATGTCTGCATTCAAAAATCTCATGGCCAAACGACACATTACGTTGCCCTAAAGTGCAGGATTTTTCTTTCTGAAATTGCAAGCACAAGTCCCTGATTCACTTCCTGATTTAGCATGGGAAAGAGTGATTTAACACTTTTTCTTCTGCTGTGATCCTAACCCAGATGAAGCCCCAAGCATCTGCTATTTGCATTGGACAGGGGAAGGAGCTTTCATCAGCATGGGAACAGCAGGTACAAGGCCCCCAAGCTGGATCAGGGCCACTATAGACGGCAAAATGTTAAAAGCCTCCCTCTACTCCCATTTAGATCCCATCTGGGGGCAGAGGCACAGACCTGCTTTTGTGAAAGAAAAATCCTGCACTAAGGCCAAACTACATATAAGTGTGCAGCTACATCTCTTGCCCACCCCTTTTTATTAATTGCAGGCACACAGCTCGAGCACATAGGACAGTCAATAGAGTGAAGTGCTTTAAAGCTAAGTTTGTATAATCTTTCCGTTTCCACCTTGAGCCTGTTCAATCTTATTTAATGGCAACAGTGCAAACAGTGTACTAGCAAATGCTCTCTTTCCCTGTACTACTAAATGATCCATCACAGGATTGAAGTTAGAATATTAAGTGAGCATGCTCTGGTTCAGGGTGGATGGGTGAAGGACACAGTAGCTGTTTTCACACTGACCTATCTCTCTCCTGCCCCCACCCCACTGTCCTATCAACACTGTTTCCCCCACCAAAGATGCATAATAAAAAAATGTTGTCTTCAGTGTACCATACAGAGTGAGGAGTAAGGTAACACTCTTGCCACAGAAGGGCAGAATTATACTGTGCCATTGATCTGTCTGGAATCTAATCCTGATGCCAGGGCAACACCACCAACTGCAGAGTTATGCTGACACTGAGGCTGTGAAGTTGCATTCTAAGTGCTTTGATGACTGAGCACTAGAGATGCCATAAATAGCCATGATTTGTAGAATCTGATGTGAATAAATACTTTTTATCCATTTTTGCAGATAAATGCCTCTATATGTGCAACCTGTTTCAGAAAGTTGTCTTTTTGACTGAATGCACAAACACATCCACTATAGTGTGAAACTTTTGAGAACAGGTTCCCTAGTAACTCTTTAAAGTCCTCCAGACTCTAAATTTCAGACATAACATTCATTCATGTTGCACAATAGTTTATTGTACTACTTAGAGCTGTGCTTCCCAATGGTGAGCTTGACGTGGCGTTAAGCCTGTTTCAGATCATAGTATGCATCCATGTCTTCCAAAGGGATTTATACTACTTAGAACCAGAGCTCGGAAAAGTTACTTTTTTGGACTACAACTCCCATCAGCCCCAGCCAGCACTGGCTGGGGCTGATGGGAGTTGTAGTTCAAAAAAGTAACTTTTCCAAGTTCTGCTTAGAACAACTGTGCATTCCAGTGGGGGACACAAAGTGGCTTTATACTAATTTCAGGTCATACCATACATCTATCATGTTCCCCAATGGAGCTTATACAGCTTAAAGATGTGCTTCCCAGCTGTGAACATGATGTAAATTTAAGCCAATAGATATTTCTGAATGTGTCTACACATCCAGTTCTTGCTTTAAAAAATATAATCAAAGCACATTGCACTATGATGATTTGGACAAGCATATGGATTCAGACCATTGTATAGATACAAGGAATCTGAGGCCAGCAAGCAGGAATATGGAGAGTTTTTTCACATATTTGATGAGCCCCTTAGGATACGGTCAGCAAAGCAGACAAAATAGTATACCTGCTTACAAATTGCCTTACTCACATTGAAATGTGCAATGCAAGCATTTCAGTTTTGTAGGCTGGGCTGGTGTAACACTATCCTGAAACAACGGTGCACCATTAACTTCAATGGGGCTTGCCCCAGTAGAATTCTTTGGAAATTAGGCTCTTAGTATTTCATTCAATTAAGTGGACAGCCAGGGGAGAGAAAGCAGCAGATAAATAAAACATAAATGCATTAAAAAGATAATCCATTTCAGCTTGTCACTGTAATTAAGTGATTTTTAGATAATAAAGAGTGCAGTCAAAACTTCATGGAGAAATAAGTGGATTTCCAAAGGGATTCGTCAAATAGAAAGCAAGATATTAGTAGTGCTTATAGTCTAGCCAATACATGGTTTCAAACTGCAAACAAGTTGCATAGAAATTCTCTGTCCATAGGGCATCTGGGAAAAAAATAATTCAGACTCTGAATTATGTTGGGACTGGGCCATTAGATCCCTCTGCAAGGTGATGAAACCAGTGCAATGCTTGATGACATGGGAACCTGAGAGCCTCTGAGGCCTTCATGGTATTGGTGTTTGGTATATATAGCAATGGAGGATATAGCAGAAATGGAAAGCTTGTTAAGACTGGTAGTTGAAAAAATAAAGAAACTGAACATTTATTAACACTGGGAAATAAAGCCATTGTGAATACAGACATAAATGTGGCCATTATGGAGTCATGAGGCTAACACTTGCACACACTAATGCAAACTAGCTAGAAAGAAAGAGAAAGCAAGTAAAGCCTGAGAAAAACATATAAACAAATGGTTATTTTAAAGAAGGATCAGAGAGGGAAGAAGAGGTTGCCTTTCTGCCTATCACCTTTCCCATTGGTTCAGGTTACTTGTTACAAGCATTGGTGCTTTATTCCCAACCCATTGCACAAAGGAAACTTCCCTCTGGACACCACCCACTTCACAACATAAGGTCTCAGGTTTCTCTTTCACTCTGAGAGGGCTTAGAACTGCTCTGCAGCGCTAGTGTTGCCCAGGAGCCCTGGGCTAGCTCCAGGTTGGAGGAGGCCCTGGGCAATGTACCCTCCTTGAGGCCCCCTCATGGGGATATTCTCTCTCTCCCCCCCCCCAGGTTTACTGAGCAATGGTGGTGGTGCGATGTAGGAGCAATACAGCCAGTGCTACTCAGGGCCCTGGGACACCTTTAATTTTTTCCCCTTTAGAGTGCCAAAGAAGAATGAAAAAGTTGGGGACTGGGGAACTGGCAGTGGTGATTCTCCCGCATTGCCATCTGGCCACAGCTGCTTCTCCTGCCCACCATCCACCCAGAATAGCTCAGGCAGTGTCTCCTCCAAACCACTGGCTGTGCTGCTCTAGGTGGATGGGGTTGGGAGACGCAGCAGTAGCCAGCCAGCAGTGGAGGAGAAGCATGGCCATCTTCACTACTCTCGACTTCCCAGCTGGCTTCCTCTATTGCCACTCCCAAAATTAGCACAGGCAAAGGCATTTTTCTCCATCGGTAGCCAGCAGTTGGGGAGGCAGCACTTGCCTGAACGCCTGTCATCAGGGTCGCTGTGGTTTATTGGGAGAGTGGGAGGAGAATGCAGAGAGGTTGGTATCATGCCAATGCACTGGCGGGACTGCAAGATGGGCTCCACTGGTGCACCTGGATTGTGCCACTCTTGCTGCTGCCTTGCCCCCCACACTCTCCCAATAAGCTGCAGCAACACCAACGACAGAAAGTCAGGTAAGCACTGCCACCCTGCCCTAATGACCCTTCAGAGAAAGGCTATCAATGATAGAGCATCTGTTTTGCATGCAGAGGTTTCCAGGTTCAGTCCCTAGCATCTCCAGGTAGAGCTGGGAGAATTCCCTTCCTGGAAACCTGGAGGGCCACTGCTAGTCAGTGTAGACAATACTGAGCTACATGGACTGACCTGACTCAGTTTAAGGCAGCTTCCTATGTTGCTATGCACTACCAGCCAGGCAGAGCCCTGCCACAGCCATAATCCCCCTCCTCCACAGTGCCTCTGGGCTCTGCCCCTGATATATACTCATGGGAGGGGAAAGGCAATGGAGAGAAAGAAGATGATGGATGCAGTAGGGGGTGTAGCTGCCTCACTAGCATGTCTCTTTCCACTAGGTGCTGCACCACAACCTGTCTTCTTCCCCTATGAAAGGCTTCCATTTTTCTCCCTCTTTCTCAGGGCACTGTAGAATTCCTATAGAGTTTCTCTACCGTTTTGGTTGGTGCAGGGTTGAGCTCACCTTCTTGTTGTGAGGCGGCTGTGGCTTGTGTGAGTGTGTCTCTTTCCATTCAACATTTCTTCAGCACTCTGCAGCCTCCCCAGTTGCCTGTGCATCCTGATTTGAAAAAAGCCCCATGGGAGGAATTGCCTCTTCTCCTGGGGTTTAATTGAAGCACAGGAAGCTGGGGAGGCTGGCTACTGAGTGCCTGAGATCAGTGTGTTTGCTGAGTTTGAGTCTGAGGGAAATCTTTCCTATTCATTATTTTTTAAAAAATATTTCTGTGCTTATTTCATTAAGAGTCAAAATACTTCAGTTGAAAGAAACAATGATGATCAGCTGTCTAGCGCACAGCAGGCAACCTCCCCAAGAAAGCCCAAGTGAGGACATTGTGGGCTTTACATTCTACTTGGCTACCCAAGAAGGCTGCAGAGTGGAGATCACTGGAATGATGACTTGTAGAACGAAAGGATATTCACAAACACCACATGGCCATCTCAAAAGTAATGTAAGCATGGCCAAAAAAAGAGAAAAATCACCCCCCCACCCATGTGAATTTCACCAAGATTTTGGTACCCTTTTGATAATTTTTGAATACAATTTCTTTTCTCATTAATTGCTGAAGAACAGTCAAGAAATGTGTGGAACAATGCTACATTACAGTGCTGGGCAATTACAAACATGTAAACCGCTTTTTAAAAAGAAAAGAAGAGGTGACTGCCATCAGCTGTGGTAGTCCCCCATGGTCTGTGGGCCCAGACATTTGCCGTCATCATCAAGCCATGTGCTGATGTCAGGCCTGCATGAGCCCAATCCACATCTGTGTCTGAACAGTCTCTGGATGGTTCTGGAAGCCAAGTTCAAAACACATTCCTGGCAAGGAGACTCCCAAAACTCCATTTTGTGTAGTTTGCTGCTGTCGCAAGAAGAATCTCTCTAATTTGTAAAATAAGAACTATCATTGTGTTTGATCCCATCTAATGGTACTGTTTCAAGGGTGTAGCAAACGTCAATCTTCCTGAGCACATGGTCGTGGGTGGGAAGGTGAAAGAGGGATGAATCAGACATGCATAGTATTATACAAAAAGAGGTGGCTCTGTCATCCACACTGAACCTGCAAAACTAGAAAGAAGAAGGCAGACCCTTAACAGCCTTCATATCTGCATAATTTGATGCATTTTGTTGTTGCTCTCCTTGTCTGTTCTGCATATCTGTCCACTAATGTCTCTCTCATGGGATGAAAATGTAAAATAACACTTTAGGGAGAGCAAAATGGGTAATAAAAGGAAACAGTGGATAGGGTGAGAAAAATGAATAGCTATCCCTCATGATTATTTTTCCCTACAACCATTTTTCCACCATCGATGAAATTTGAAAGTTCCAACTGCATGTGCTAAGCAAAGTTCCAACTGATATCATGTACATTACAATATTCTACCTACATTGACAATATGGGTTAACCAATTGCCATTAATTTTTATTGTTTGTCATGTCTATTTCTTGCAAAACACTTTTTGCATTCTACTGTGGCAATTGCTAGAGGATCTTAAGCAATCCATAAGCTCTTACTTTAAAAAGAAAACTCATCTCTCTCTCCCCCCCATGGTTATTAGAAAAAATATTACAAAAAATGTTTTAAAATAAAATACCTTGTAAATTGTTTTTAGCCACTGGATTTCATAGCAACACTGTGTTGTTGATATTTTCATCATTCAGAGCCACTGGAGTTTTACGTTTGAATCAGGTTTGCTATTAAGTTAGGGAATTAAAAATACAAAGGCAAGGAAAAGCTCAAATACATATATGGTCACAGGATTGTAAAAGAGGATTAAACGGAGGAAATTAAAACAGGTAATTTATAAAGAGCTAAAAGGAAGTGATCCTGATTAAAAATTCATATTCTGAAGTGGAGGTTCTGAGTTATTAAGTCTAAATCCATGTCATGGTGATGAATTATTTTTCAACACTTGTTAATTTGGGCTTTAATAGTGACTCTGTTTGAGTTAATGGGAATTTAGTAGGGCTCTGCTGATTGTCTGCACTCAAATATTTTGGCACAAATGAGGGCAAATTTATTTTTCTAAACTTTGAGCTCATTCACACAGGAGCTGCACTTCATATTAAAGACACAGCTTTTGCCATTGTGATAGATTTTAAAGGTTCACACTGCCTACCTTCCAATGCACTGTTTTCCATTCACACTAGTCGGCATTTCTATTTTCCCAGGCATTTTAACATATTTTATTGTTGTGAATTTATACCAGGCTGTTAAATGTTTAAAATGTATGTTTTCAATGTTTTATTGTCATTTTATTGTATTTTATTATATTGTATTTACTTTATGCTGTGCACCGCCCAGAGAGCCTCTGGCTTTGGGCAGTATAAAAATGGAATAAAATAAATAAATAAAAATAAATTTATCTGGAAAGGTTTTGTATTGCTGTTTCCTTTTGGCCCCACCCCCAATTTTACATGTTTACTTCCTCCAGAGTATGATATTGCTAATGGAGAAGGGCAGGGGTTTTGTGATAGTTTCATTGTTCCTTGTCAATTGCATGGGAGAGCTTGGGGTGTAATTGACATGAAATTACATGAAACTGATTGGGGGGAGTGAGTGAAAGGCGAAGTAGGCAGCAGCTGCCATAGCTTTTGCAGGCAGCAGAGAGGGAGGAAACAGGCAATGGGGCCCACAAAAAAAATTGAAGCAAAGCGCCTACATGGAGGAGCGCAGCGAAGCTGAAATGTTTTTTCCTTTCCTTTTTTGCATTATAATTGGGTTGGGTTGACATGGATTTAAAGGGGAAAACTGTGTGATAGCTTCTGATTGTCTACAATGCCATGTGAACCATGCAAATTACAAAGGGATGCAAGTAGCACCAGACACACACTAAATCGCTGTGTGGATGAGCCCTTCCGCTTGCTCACTTTTTTAAAAGTGGCTTATATTTTTTCAGTTGCCCAGCACTGTAAAGTAGTTTATACCTCTTTCCATCAGCCATTGCTTTGCTGCCATTTTAACAGGACTTCTTCCTAGAAAGTGACATCATTATCATCATCATCGTTGTTGTTGTTGTTGTTGTTATTGGGAGTGCTGTAGTACCCAGTGGCCATGCTCCTGCCCCACTAATGTGTGTACTGGCCACACATTCAATATGTGTGAGAAAGGACCTACACAGATGCCAACAGATGTGCACTGAACTCCTCAAGAACACTCTCCCTTGCACCGAGTGGATGTGTGCATACATTGGTATGTGCATTGATCCCCATCTCATACATGGTGAACGTGCAGCTGGCTGGGGGCATGGCCCCCAAGTGTGCTGGTGGTAGAGGGACTAGTCCTGTGCCCCCCTTGCATATTCTTTGAACACTTGAGTGAGATTCTTCTGACACATACACACCCAATTGCTACACAGCCAATTATGTCAAATGCTGTCATTCATTAGTCCTCAGTAATGGCTTCATCACTTCCAAATACTGGAGGAGGGGGAGGAAAGCAGAAGCCAGCAGGTAGTAATGAAAGGATCATTCTGTAGCACCATTACCACCTAAATGACAGATAGCAGTAAGGTATCCCTGCCTGAATGTGTGTTGAGTCAGAAATCAGTAGATAGCACAGTTACATGGTCATGCTTTTGCCCCCATTTGAGCCCTTCCTCCTGTCCCAAAAAGTGGGCCCACTTTTTGCAGAGGTGAAAATGTTTGTGACAAATGATGCCCCCCTATTTTACCTGAATCTAAAACTTTAAAAAAAAACTTTCATGAGCTGAGGACTTATTGTTTTCATTTTCTGTTTAATCAAGTCAAACATGATTATCCATATTATTATAAACCAGGTGATGAGCTACATGGTTCTCAGCTTGCCTTCCTAAGTACTGAGCAGAGTTTTAACCCAAGCATAGCCAACATGGTGCCTGTGATGCTTTAATGTGTATATATCAGGGTATTTACAATGGAGATGTGGATTAGGTTATAAATGGTGCTAGTAAAGGGAGGGGGAGTGAGTGAGATGGAATGCTGGTGAATGCTGTGTGTGATTGGCTGAGAGAATTGGGGATAGTTGGTTTGTATTAGAGAAAATAACAGGTGACGGATAGGGCTGGACTTTTGAAAATATCGGGAATTGGCTTGAAAGAGATAGGGTGCAGACTTGAGAGGGATAGGGTTGGAAGGGTGGGTCATAGTGGATAGTGAGGCAGGGTTGTACTTATAGTATTAAAGGAACTTAGTGAATGTACTTTATATGAACTAAGGAACTACTATCTGTAACCACACACTTGAGAAACTGAGTTCAAATTGTTCTTGTTTTATTCACATCTTCTGTTAAACAAATATATTGGTTTTTTTTTTTTTTTTTCAATAATTTTTATTCAGATTTTCATAAAACATACAAGACAAAATCATAAAACATTCAAAGACAAAAAACAAAATCAAAAATAGTTAAACAAAAAGAAAAAAAGAAAAAAAAACAAAAAACAAAAATAAAAAATAAAGAGTAAAATATTGACTTCCCATTTGTCAAAGATCAAATCAGTTATAAGTCTATAATATATAACAATCCTGTCTCTTAAATCATATTATAAAATCACTTTCCTCCAGTAGTTATCTTACTTAATCATCAAATCTCATAAACATTACTTTATTCTTTCCACAAAAAGTCAAAGAGAGGTTTCAATTCTTTAAGAAATATATCTATCAATTTTTTTTTCCAGATAAGCATATCGATTAATCCATCTCATTACTAATTATGATAATCTTATTGTCATAACCATAGTCAAAATAAACATTTCAATTAATCCATCACATCAGAATCTGTTAGGTTCAATAATTTCAGTAGCCATTGTTCTATTATCTCTATTAGTTCCATTTTCCATCTTCCATCTTCAGTAGTCTTGTTAAGTCCAGTAATTTCAATATCCAATCTTCCATTATCAGTATTCCATAATAATCTTGCTGTCAAAGCCATAGTCATATAGTAAGAGTCTAATGGGGATTACCTCTATCCCAAATATTTTCTTGCCATCCATTCTGAATAGGTTGCTGAAATACTGCTGTAAAATCATATCTCTGTTCTTTTTTTCAAAATACACTGGGTCATCTCTTAAAAGTTTTTCCATTGTCACATGGCTGCAGTTAATTCCATAGATTTTCTCTATATTGGGCTCCATCACATCATTCCAGTCCAGAAGATTATCCATGCCATTGATAACTTTATCTCTAGAGTCTTCATTCATTTCTTCAGAGATAACATTGAGTTCCAAACAATAGATTTTATTTCTAAAGTCCATAGACTCCAAATCTTGTTCCTGTTCCACGTTGGTTCCAATCTCCGGGATCTCCTCTCTCACAGGGACCCCTATTCCAGTCTCCAGGGTCACCTCTCTCACAGGGACCCCTGTTCCAATCTCTGGGGTCTCCTCTCTCACAGGGACCCCTTCCAGGGTCACCTCTCTCACAGGGACCCTTATATCTTTAATCTCCTGCTTCATTTTACTCAATTCAATTTTCATTATCTCAATCTCATCCATTATTTTCTGAAACATAGTTATTTCCAGATTTTCAGCCACTTTCTTAATTGCCATTTTAAAAGAAAAATATAGGAAAACCACTTCTTATTTCAGCAACAATTGGGTTAATACTCCAAACTTGGTGACATCACAGTATAAACAGAGCAGACAGCCTTATCTCTCCAATAGTTAAGTAAACAAAATGCAGTTCCCAGGATCGAAACAATTAATGGCAATCGTCAAGAAACAGATTCGTCAAAATAAAATAGACCAAAAAGAGAGTAGTCTCAAAACAGTATAATATTTTTCAAAATAAAAATCTGGAATAGAAATCCCTCTTCTGTGTGTATCTTTAGAATGCAAATCCAGGACAGCTTTTTGCAACAAAAACAGAGATAAGCTATTAATTAGTGCGTAGCAGAGAGAAGTTACGGCTCCCCAGTGAGATGTCAAAAAACTGATCAATCTGGCAAATCTCTTTTAAACAGCAACAATTTAAGTCAAGTAAAAGAAAAATATAGAAAGAAGGGTGCTTGCCTGTTAGTGCGTTCTCTCTTAGAAGATAAGGTGAACGTTCGCTTTTATCAGATAGAGCTTGCTGTTAAAAATCCGTCCCACCTTCGTCGGCTGGACCTCGTCCCATAAATTAATGAGATCTGGTCGTCCCAACAAAAATAGGCTTTGAGGTTAATCTCTTCGTTTCTCCCTACCCGGGAGAAGTTTAATCAGTCAAAAAAAAAAGAAAAAACTGACTGATATATCTGAATAAGCTTCTTTTGAGGCAGGAGCCCGTCTCAAAAGCAGGCACAGGCTAAGTCACCCTTCCCGGAAGTGAAATATATTGGTTTTAAAACATATGCCTGGTTCTTGGCCAGTTAGCACAAAGAATACAAATGTTGGCAAAACAAAGAAAGATGGAAATAGTATCAAATGTTTGTAGTGGAGTTTATTCTAGAGAGTAAACATAACAGGTTACAGTGGATCAGCCCAGGGCTGTCATTTTTTAGAGACAAAGAGATGCACAGGGGGTTGAGACTTGACTGTATACCAGGACGTTGGTTAACAAAGACTGGAATGGGTGGGTAAGGCAAAGTTCCTAATAGCAACATTGCTGTACAGTGTGTGACTGATAAAACACATCTCTATTTGCTAAAGGCAGAGTGATAGGAGGTGGGAATGCAACAGTGCCCTCCAGATGTTGTTGAACTTCAACTCCCATCAGCCCCAGCGATCATGGCCAATGGACAGGAAGGGTGGGAGCTATAGTGCAACAACATTGTGGGGGAATCACATTGGCTATCTCTGGGGTAACCTGTGCTTAGGCTTCACTCCTGGGTTTGAACAAAAGGTGCTTTGCAGCATGGATTCTTTCCCAATATAAGAGGACTGAATGAGCAAGACTCCTGTGACTGCCCTTTAAAGAAAGCCTGCTCAGCATGTGAATCATCAAGCCCAACATGTCTCATCAGCCATGTATTGTGGACTGATAGGTGTTTGTCAATCCCCTATGTCGTGCAGTCAGGACAAGAAATAACTCTGGAAGTTTACTAACCCTGGGAAGGCCATCATACATGGCTAGTTTACTACATTTTGTTTGGTGGATTGTGCAGACCTGCTTTAGACCCAGGACATCATCCTGATAACTATTTCTGGCTGTGATGTTAATTTGGTGAAACTGAACCCAAAGAAAACTTATCCTCCTTGTAAATTTTGGTTTCCAGACTACGGATGGGTCTTTTTAAGTTGCATTGACAAAAAGGTGAAGTTGCAGCAAAGGCTATACGCACGTTTGCAAGTCAGTCTTCTGAGCTCAGCATCTGTGACATTTTCTTTCAAATTCATATGGTGAATGTCATTCATGCCTCCATAACCTTGAGATTTGATTACTTTAATGTGGTTTATATGAGGCCACCCCTGAGAGTCATTAAGAGACTGGTATGGAATGCAGCTTCTGATCAGGCTACACCACCAAGTGCCTTGGTCTGAATTGGCATTCTATGGCCCCCTTAGTACAAAACATTAAAGACATTGTCCTTTAAAAACCACAACTGACTGAGGCTTACAACCCCTCTGTATCCCATAGCTGTTTCTGTTGTAAGGTGGGAATGTCCTGTTAAATGTGCTGCCTTTGAAAATGATTCAGAAACTACAGTTGGTTCAAAATGCAGCTGCCAGAATGTTAACGGGAGCATGGCGCAGGAAGCATATCACCCCTGTGCTTTATCGACCCCACCGGCTCCCAATTTGTTTCCGAGATCAATTCCAAGTGCTAGTTTTGACCTTTAAAGCCCTAAATGGCCTTGGACCAGTGTACGTATGGGACCGCTTACGTCCATATGTTCCTACCCTGAATTTAAGATCATTTGCCTCTGGTCTCCTCTGTGTGCATGGAATGAAAGAAGTTAGATTGACAGGCATGTGGGAGACAGCCTTTTCAATTGTGTCTCCCAGACTTTGGAATTCCCTGCCCCAAGAAGCCCGCTTTGCTCCCTCCCTGATGGTCTTCCGGAAACTTGTACAAACTATTTTGTTCTGCCTTTGGTTGGGACTGATGGGTCAGCCTGGCACTGTTTAAAGTTTTTTATCTTTTATTTTTATCTTTTAAGTTCTTTTATTCTCACTCTCTTATATGTGTATGCACATATATGTATATGTATGTATGTTTATACATGTGTGTGTATCATTAGCTGGGTTTTACCCAGTTGCTTTCCATGATACCCAGGGTGGACTTAGCCCATTAGGTGGTCTGGATTCCCAGCCTTCATTAAAAGAAAAAGAAGCAAGTTGCTAGCCCCTGTAGATCCAGACATAAAAGGCAAATTGTGGAGGCAGTTTTCTGTACATTTTGTGAGAAATCAGCCTACTCCCACCTTCCATTGTTCTTAGCCAATGAGGGACACCACAGCTGTCCTGGAAAAAACCAAGAATTCTAACTTGCCTGCCTGCAGGTTATGCAGAATCTAGGCAGTTTAGAAAACTGCACATGCTCACATGATCAACATGCCTGTTATCCAGAGACTGTAGTTCACTTCCTGGTTAAGTCAACAAGAAGAAACAGCCTTCATCTCAATTGCCTCTGAGAGTGTCTTAAGCAGTGAATGCAATGGGAGTGTCTGCCTGCCATCACGGAGGATGGAATAAAGGGGTTTGAATCCACCAAACACCTCCCCGAACAAATACAAGTTTTAAAAGCAAACCTCTTTGCAGACAATGCTGAGGTATTTCCATTTGCATTTTTTTACCCTGCCCCCACCCTGTTAATTGGTGCTTACAAAGTTGAGTTGGAATGCAGCTTCGCTCACCCTGTTGCCTGACAGAGTCTCTGTTTAGCAATTCACAAAATGCTAAAAAGTCATTTTTAAATACATATCCTTCTTCAAAGGCATCTCCTCACCCTACTTTTGTGTGTGTAGTATATATACATATATATACACACATATACGTATATACATAGACAGACTAGATATAGATGTAGTCAGTGCAGTGGGAGATGCAAATGTTTCTCCCTTAAGACCAATAGGAATGGAACCATCCACCCCTTACTCACCACCATGGGAAAAATTATTTGCTTACTATGTGGTATTTTTTCTCTTGGTGGTACATGTCTGCCCCATGGCAGAGGATGAGATCTTTGCCATTCCCAGTGCTATGCCACGTTCTTGGGGGGAAATGCAAGCTGGTACTTTAGCTCCTTCAAGGGACACCAGCAGCAGGATTATTCATGGAAGGCAGAAGATGGTTGGTTGGGCAAGGTACATCTCCCTTACTCACTATAAGCTGTTCTATCTAATGCTAGCACAGCTCACCAGGTCTCTAGAATTCACTGCTTTAAAAAAAAAAAGAGGTGCCAGCACTCAAGTCTCCATCAGGTTCCAACCTTTGTCATAGAAGGCTGTTTCTCCTCTCCCTTATCTGGTGTGTGAAAATCAGAGTACTAAAGACACTTCTCACATGTTGAGACACTACTCTCTTTAGATAAGATTATTCATAATATTGAAATATTGATTTCTATCTGTGTTACAGGTTATAGTGGTGTGTTCATTTCACATTTCTTACTGTTGGTACAGACAACCTCTTGGTCACAATATTGCTTTTAGTTGATGTTTTGCTGGATTTTTGTTTTATGCTGGATTTTTATAAGGCTGCCCTGACATATTTTTTGTTTGTTTCTATTCTGTGTATTTTTATTGCTTTTATTATGTTTGTAAGCTGCCCTGAGCTCCGTTTTTAACAGTGAAAGGGCATGATATTAATCCTCTTAATAAATAAATAAATATTCCGTAGTGTTGGAAACTAGAGTCTAGGCACTTCAAGTCTGAAAATGTAATTTTAAAAAAGAAAGATTTCCTCACATCCTCCACCCAGTTTTTGGTGGTAATTACTAGGCACAAAAGCAGAGCAACTGGACAATACAACCATTAATATGCTTAATTTGCATGATATGCAAATTAGCTTGCCCAGATTTGTGGAACTGGAACCCTACTTTCTGGAGGTGTCATTACTTCATTTGCCAAAGTCAGCAGAACCATAAAATCCCTTTCCATATCAAAACATTGATTTTTTTAAATATTCTGAATCAATAAGAATGTTTTATATTGTATCCACCAAGCACTAACGATATTCTGAGCAAGGCATTAATTTAATTTAAGGTTTCTAGTGGCCAATAGGAACTGGTCAAGGATTTTTGTTTTTTCTAAAATTAATGCTTATGGCTCTTGGGTGCAATTATTGCCAATCATCTTTAAAGAAGCAACCTTTAGTATAAATAGGCCAATTACTTATGCCCATTCCTGGAGGACTGAATGTGTCAGAAAAATAGGTCAAAAAAACAACCCAAATCTAAAACCAAGTTTTTGGTTTTTTAATGGACTGTGTATGTAGAAATATTCTGGAAGAAGAAAATGTTCATTTGTCAAAAGCACTCTTAAAGTTTGGGCTTTGAAAGAAAATAGAAACACTTTTTAAAAAAAAATATTCTTCAGAAAGAGCTTGTTCCAGTAAGTGGAAATGGTGATGTTTCCCTTCATTTTGGCAGGGATGATCTGGCATTTGCCTAGGAGTCTTCTTTGCATCTTCATGCAACTTTTATGATTAAAATCTTCATTTTCAGTCTCTTTCACAGAAGCCTTTTCATATCGCACTACTATACATCAGAAGCAGTTTTTGTTACTTGTTGGCCATGTAAATGCTGTGTGATGTTGCAAAGTTTCTTGTTATTTGAAGTAACTTGCTTCCAGTTAAGCTTTTCTAGGGGCATGCATTGGCACCCTAATGTGATTTGGGGGTCTTTTCCCCACCCTTGAGTTCAATTGCAACATCAATACTGCCTCCCAAGTCAGATTGGGGCTGCTACAAAGCGTCGGTTCATACTGTTTCTGTCCCATATAGCTCCACATTATCATGTATCTCTATGTTTCTTTAGGTCCAAGGACTTTGCAAGAAGAGAAGCTGTGCAGAACACTGAAGAGTTCTGGATTAATTTTTTGTTGTTAAATCACAGCAGCTTCATTTGTGGGTTTTTTAAAGCCTATATTGCTCTGCTTTAACAACAACAACCAACAAACAAGAGCAATTCACAATTCTACAGGGAGCATTCAGGCCAGCTTCACCTTGTAAGACCTAATGGAGGTTTGTAAGGTCTATCAGAGGTTACAAACAAACACTAAAAAGCTGGTGTGAAGCTACAAATATTTTTTTTAAAAGCAAGAATACATATTCAGCCACAGCTGCTCCTCCCCGAGTCTATCAAGATTCATAGGCCTCAAGTGCAGTAGGGCTGGTGCTAGAGAAATGCAGGTAGATTTGCAGGACTCCCACTTAGAGTTACCAGGTCTCCGGTTTTTGGCCGGAGTCTCCAGTTTTTGGGGGCCCTCCGGCTCTCCAGCTAGCACCCCTTCATCTCCGGACTCTCAGCTTCATTTTTTAAAAAATTAAGTTTCTAGGTGGTCTGGTTCCCGAGATATACACCAAAACGTCAGCCCCCCTGCGACTGTTTAATCTATTTAACTGATACAATGCTGAAGTTGGTTCCTAGTTCCCAGTTCCTTATTTGCTTGAAAGTTCAAAACACTAAAAAAGAAGAGTCGAAAACTACAGCAACTTCAAACCAAACTTAACATGTCTCTGAACCCCAAAATATATGTTGGGATACCCTGTATGATATATCGCTGTGATCAGGGGACTCTCCCTGTCAAGAATAACAATACATTTATGCAATCAAAATCATCAGGCTTCTGATATTATCATAAATATATAATGATATCATAAAAAATAAGTAACTGGGGGTGCCCACCCCAACATCTGCTCTGGGACAGGACAAATCATATACCCCAGGAAAGGGGAGGGTGTCCTCTATGAGATGCCACTGCATCCTGCCTGGCCCAGAGCTTCTGCTGGGCACAGGGCATGGAGGAGGGCATCTATGCAAAATCAAAGCAGAACAAAACATACAGGAAAAAATAAGTAACTGGGGGTGCCCACCCCAATATCTGCTCTGGGACAGGTCAAATCATATACCCCAGGAAAGGGGAGGGTGTCCTCTATGAGATGTAACTGTGTCCCGCCTGGCCCAGAGCTTCTGCTGGGTGCAGGGGAAGGATGAGGGCATCTATGCAAAATCAAAGAAGAACAAAACATACAAGAAAAAATAAGTAACTGGGGGTGCCCACCCCAAAATCTGCTCTGGGCCAGGACAAATCATATACCCCAGGAAAGGGGAGGGTGTCCTGTATGAGGTGCCAGTGCATCCCGTCCAGCCCAGAGCTTCTGCTGGGCACCGGGCATGCACGGGTGCATCAATGCAAAATCAAAATGGACAAAAACACATAGAAAAAACTAAGTAACATCTGCTATGGGACAGCACAAATCATATACCCCAGGAAAGAGGAGGGTGTCCTCTATGAGATGCCACTGCATCCCACCTGGCCCAGAACATCTGCTGGGCACAGGGCTCAGAAGAGGGCATCTATACAAAATCAAAGCAGAAAAAGACATACAGGAAAAATATGTAATTGGGGGTGCCCACCCCAAACTCTGCTCTGGGCCAGGACAAATCATACACCCCATGAAAGGGGAGGGTGTCCTCTATGAGATGCCATTGCATCCCACCTGGCCCAGAGCTTCTGCTGGGCACAGGGGAAGGATGAGGACATCTATGCAGACAGAAAGGGTAGAGAATCTTCTTACTCTTACTGATTTCTGAGACCTCTTTCTGAAGTGAAGGGTCAAATCTGTAAAGAAGTTTGGAGCAGCCACATTAAAAGATAAGGGCAGGGTATTCCAGCCAGGGGGTTGCCAACCCTGCTTGGATATGGATGTCTTTGCAGAGGATCTCTAGTCAAGCTTTACCAACAGCACAATCCAAACTATGGGCTCATCCAGATGACTGCAAAATGTGTGACACGCCCGCTATGTGTGTTCATTATTTATCGGTCGTCCAAATGCCGTCTCGCGCTGTTACGCATTTTCATGGGTAAAATCCACTCCTTGCAATACCGGCAAAACTGTGATTTGCTGTTTAAAATCAGGAATCATCCTCTGTGTGTTCAGGAGTTAGGATGCAATACCGTGGACTTTACAGGTGATGGGCGGTTCTTGGGTGTTTCCCCTTGCCCCTTCTCCTCATTCCAGCCAATCACGTATCTGCACTTTGGTGCATGTGCGAGAATAAGCCTGGGAAAATTGAACCAATCATCACAATGGTGGGGTGTTGGGGAGGTCTGCAACTACTGCACAAATGAATTTTATTTTTTGCCAGCCTGCAAACTGGACGGCTGCTCTGGGTGAGATCTGCAATGCACAGCAAGAGAGAAAGGGGGGTGGTCGGTTTCACCCTGCCTCCGGAAAGCTTTGTCAATTTCATTCTACTTGATGGAGTTCTTGCTTCAAATCAGAAAAGCATACATTCATTTAAGTGTAATATCGCAAATACAAACAAGAAAAGGGCTTCTGGTTGGTTTCAAGCCTGCTCCGGAAAGCTTTGTCAATGTCATTCTCTGTGGGAAGGAAAGGGAGAAGGAGGGTGTGTGTGACACGTTTCTTGCTTTTTTGGAGAAATAAGTGCAATTGCCAGCATGTGTATCTCCTTAAATATCAATAAAGGCAGAAAAGCATACATTCATTCAAGCTTAATATCGCAAATACAAACAAGGCAGGTGTGAAACCGACCAGCAGCCTTTCCTTCCAAGGCGAGAACTCCTTTACAGCCATATTGTGCTTCGTTGCAAAGGGGGAGAGGAGCATACGTAATTTTTTTGCTGACCAATTGGTTGATAGGGGGAGGTTTTAGAGGCGGAGCTTGGAAAAAGCAAAAATAATGTAGGGGTTTTACCGCTGCGTGTGCGGGTGCAAAAAAGCATTTTTTTTAATTGGGAAAAAGCGAACTAAAAGGCAAAGTGAGGACTATCAGATGACAAACCGAATATGGAAACCGTGGATTATCCCACTCCGTTTGGATAAGCCCTATATCTACTCAGAAGTAAGTCCTGTTGAGTTCTATGAGGGCTTAGTCCCTTAGTACATGTGTTTAGAATTACAGCCTTCAGGGGCATCCATCTTTACTCCCGAATGCTCCCATCTAACATCTCCACAACACTAGGCTCCTTTCTTCCTACAGTGACCTTCTGGTGACTGGCCTGGCCTGAAGGCACTTAAACCCTTCTTGCCAGAAGTAAGTAGGCTAGATTAAATGTTCCCTACCCAGGCTCCATCTTTTAGCTAAGATGTCTAGCTTAATTTCCAGTCAGATATTTTTTTTAATTGTACGCTCCAATCAACTGTGATTGATGCTTAATGTATCATGCTTAATGACATCACTTGGGCCCGACCCGTGACATCACTTGGGCCCCACCCCGTGACATCACTCAGGCCCCATCCCCTGACATCACTCGGGCCTGCCCCATGACATCACTCAGGCCCGCCCCTAAAATCTCAGGTTTTGGGATGCTTCTGATCTAGCAACCCTACTCCCACTCCTTTGCTTTTTAATGGCAGAGACAAATAGGAGCCAACATTTCAACTGCATTCCATTGTAAAAATTCCAAAAAACCAGGTGTAGAGGTGGTGTAGTAGATTCACATATGAATGTGCACCACTTGATTACAACTTCAATTGATGATTTTCATGTTTTAAAAATGCTGTGTCCCTGCCAAAGCAGGATTATGTGCACCCGCCTCCTCAAGAATTGTCACTAATCCTACCAAAATTATATTACCTTCTCTTAACAATTCAACAGATATGTCTTCCAAGCTGGAATTTTGTTAACAAGTTATTTGGTGTCATCTCTGTATTTGTAAACAAAGCACAAAGCATGTCATTGCAACTAGGATTTGAAGATCGGGGAAAATAGCCTTTTTTAAAGTGTGTAATATAACCATTAGTCATCCTTTTGAAATGACCGATCATCCCCTCATCCTCCAGTCTTTCCTTTGTTTAGTATATCATTTTTCAAACTCAGGCCTGGTTCCAGCAGTAGGCCAAGGGCCCACGAGCTCTGAGGGGCCCCCCACTGGCTCCAGCTCAACCCTGCTGGCTGATCCAGTTTATGAGTGTTGCCATGGTATCAAGAACAGCTTTGTGTCCTTGGTGTGGGGCACCTTTGTGGGGCAGTGGGTGGCCCCTGCAAGCAATGGGAGCAGGATCCCATGAGAGTCCCAGAGGACAGGGACAGGCTCAGTGAAATGCCTTGGCCTGACTGATAGTGGCCTCGCTTTTGGAGAGGATGTCACTGTAGCTGCTGCTGGAGAGCCACGTGGGTCAAAAGAGAAGAGACCCTGGTTCTCCAGTGGCAGCTTTGTAGCCTCCTCCTAGGGAAGCTGGTGTCTGATGATGCTCCCCCATCCAAGCTGTTCCAAGGGTTTTCCCCAGGCTCACTGGTCTTCTTCATCATTGAGCTCTGCAGACTGAGGGAGGTGGTGGTTGGATAGCCCAGCTGGTTGAGTCCTCCCCCCTCCATTGGGCATGAAGGTTGCAACTCTGGCTACTGTTGTGGAGGCTTTCAGGTGTGGGGGCAGCCTATGGATGATCCTGCCAATTGCTCCCCTCCCCAGCACTGATCCTTGAGGCAACAAACAAAGCTACAGATTCATCACATCTTGCCTTCCAAGCTGCATTGTGGCTCCGTGTATGGCCTTCTTCAGCCTCAGGGCAACCCAGCTGTTTGGCAGGGCACGTGAGGTGGAAGGCCAGAATGAGATCCTTTCCTGACCAGCACCGAGAAAGGATGCCGGGACTGGATGAGCCTCCCATATTTCCAGCAGGGGTGGACAGAAAGGAGGGCAGCGGCCAGCATTGGAGGTTAAAAATAATAGGCGGCTGCTGCTGCCGCCACTTCTGCTACTACTACTATTAATATTCTTATTATCAGCATTAGTGGTTGAAAATCAAAGGTGGCTGCTATATCATTATTATCATTATTGTCATTGTCATTATTGTCATTATTCTTATTCTTATTCTTATTAATAATAAGAATAATAAGAATAAATGGTGTTATTGCCATCATTAGCTTTAATAGCAATGCAGCTTCTGCTGGGGCAGGCAAACCACCATGATTTGATTGCTGGCCAGATTTCATCAGCATGATGGTGATGATGATGATTACTCCTCAAGCCCTAGCAGTCAGATTGCATCATCATTATTGCTACTACTACAGTTACTCAGGCCCCTTGGTGGTCAGATTTCATTAGCATGGTTATTGTCATTATGTTACATTTTTCTTTCCAAACGAGGAAGGACAAGGTGAGATTGTAGTAGAGAGATCCACAAGTTAATTTTAGATGTGTGAGAGTGGTGTATCCATTCAGTGGTGAAGAAATGGCACTTCTTTCAAAAGTTCAAAATGTTGTACTGTTTTTCTTTGACAATAGGGGGTTGTCCTATCAGTCGAGATTTGTTTTATTTTAAAGGGGTGGATCAAGAGTAGAGGGAGGAGGAACGTGGAGGGCAGCAAAGGGACAAGGGACCTGCTGATAGCCTGTGCCCAAGGGCCCCCAGAATCCTGGAGCTGGTCCTGTTCAAAATGCATGATATAGAAATATAAATTTAACATCCTGTAACAACATCTTATATAGAATATTCCATGCAAATATATCCTATCAACATCTATGCAAACATAATGTGCCTTAGTAACAATATGATGTCTTGTAAGTGTTTCTATGCCACCTGCAGGTCATACATAAAACTGAGTAGACTTATGACTTGTATATTTAATCAATCTCACAACCAACTAATGTTATGTATCATTATGAGGCCCAAATAGGGATGAAGGAAGGCATGCTTTTCCATTCCTCCCTGTTTTGACACACGCAGCACTGTTTCCATTCTGCAGCAGTTCATCTTCTACCAGCGCTAGTACAGCAGGTGGCCAGGTTGGGTCCCCTCTTTAGGGTGGAAGGGTAGAGCTGCTGCTTCACAATCCATGGCAGTATCAGGTTATGTGACACCCCCCCATGCAGGTGGCACAGGCTTAAATAAGCCAGCCTGCCTCACAGTTGTCTTGGTGCATCAGTACAAACACCCTGCTTGCTCCATGTGTATGCTTGCCATCACTCAAGACCCAGAGGGACTGGCACCCCCAACACCATCTTGGGTGATGGCAGGCATGGCTGTGCACTAACCGCCTGTATCGGGAGGGGTGTTGGGGCAAATGTCACAGCAGGCCCAGATAGGTTGGTGCCCAGGAGCCCAGTCAAGCCTGGCACCAGCCCTGTTGTCCACTAAAAACGATGCTGTGGTGAAATTAGATAAATTACATAATAATTATGTAAAATATATAAGTTATATTGTCATTACCTTATTGCATCACATTCATTTCAAAGTAAACACAATGCAAATGGAGGGGGGGAAACCATAATAAATTCACTAATAGGCAAAAAAAAAACCCTTGCGGTTTAAGACAGTACCTATAGCCAACAAATATTTCTATCAAACTTTAAACAGCAGGGAAATTGGGCAGCTATAGTGAATGCACCAGGGGAGCAGAAGACCTGACTTCCTCTCTGAGATATTGTACTGTCCTACAAATTTGTCAAAATGCAAACACAATTTGGGTTCATCTTTCACAATCCAATCCATTTCCTGTGTAGCTTGGAAGAATTTGGTAACATGTGCCTCTGAACATATGGTGAGTGGTGGCAACACCTGCAATCAGGACTGCACGTTGGTGTTCTTATTTTGCTTCTTTTGTGTTATTCCTGTTTCTCCAGAGTATCTAACCTAGAAAATTATATTTCTCTCATTATTCACTCTAGAAATCTGTGTCAATTTTTTTTTTTTTTTGGGGTAGAATTAAGTTTGATCTAAATATCTGTTGGCTGTAGGTACATTCTTAAACCACAAGGGTTTTTTGCCTATTCGTGAATTACTTTTTAATCTGGGGGGTAAGAAACAAAACCTGTGCAAATTTGCTGAGAATGGATTGATTGTTTGCATGCTTATTGAGTTCAATGGGATTTACTCCTGTGCAATCATGCTAAGGACAGGTGAAATTGACCACGGGGGAAGAGGAGAAAGGGAGGGAGAGGGTTAGAGTGGGGAGTGGGGAAGGGAGAGGAGAGAGGGAGCAGAAAGGGAGGTGAGAGGGGAAGGAGGGGAGGGAGAGGGAAGGACTAGGAGGGGAGGTTTGATCATTGGAATGCTTATTGAATTCAGAGGGATTTACTCCTGTGCAATCAATGGAAATGGAAATGGACTGCCTTCAAGTCGATCTCGGCTTATGGCAACCTTATGAATAGGGATTTCATGGAAAGCAGTATTCAGAGGGGGGTTACCATTCCCTCCCTCTGAGGCTAATCCTCCCCAGCTGGCTAGGGTCTGCTCAGTTTGCCACAGCTGCACAAGCCAGTCCCTTCCTTGTCTGCAACTGCCAGCTGGGGGGCAACTGGGCTCCTTGGGACTGTGCAGCTTGCCCACGGCTGCACAGGCAGCAGGGCACATAACCCCTGAGCCACTCACTGTGGGGGTGATCTTTCACTGGCCCTTTACACCCAGGATACACGAGCGGGTATTTGAACTCACAGACTCTGGACTCCTAGCCAGGCTGTCCTCCTCACTGTGCTACACAATAGGATAGGTAAAAATGACAGTGTGGGAGGAGGAAGGAAGGGGTGAGGAGGAGGGGAGAAAGCGGAGGAGGAGGGAGGGAGGGGAGGATGACATGGAGGGGGAGGAAGGGAAGGAGATTGGGCAGAGAGAAAGCCCCTTTTCTTTTCAAAAGGGAAACATTGCTAAAAGTATCATTGTTTGTCAGGGTTTTCCCTACCTTTCTATTCTACAGCAAACACATGTAGTCTGCTACCCATATTTAAACCAGTGTCCCTGGCTATATCAACACCAGACATTTATTTCACTTTAGACAGTCCTGGTTTCCCCCCAAAAATCCTGGGAAGTGTAGTTTGTGAAGGGTGCTGAGAGTTGTTAAGAGACACCATATTCCAGTCACAGAGCAACAATCCCCAGAATTCTCAGAGAAGAGGGGCTGACCGTTAAACCACTCTGGCCATTGTATCTCTGTCAAGGCAACAGGAGTCTCCTAACTACTCTCAGCACCCTTCACAAACTACACTTCCCAGGATTCTTTGGGGGAAGCCAGGACTGTTTAAAGTGGAATAAATGTCTGGTGTGGGTATAGCCCCCTGATTAGCCAAGCCATTAAATACTGGTTAGTATGGCTTTTAGAACACTGACAGTTGGCTGTTACTGAGCATGCCTGCACTATCATAGATTTCAATGTTAAATTTCTTAAATTATTTAAAAATCAGCCATGCATTTTTTTTAAAAAAATTAAACTGCAGAAAATGAGGGGCAAAGTATGGGGCAAGTTCAGTAATAGGATTACATGTACTCTGTGAACATGGCTGATTTTTAATTAACGTCAATGTACTATGAGACCACTGACAGAAAAACATCCAACAGGGGTCTGAATTATTTTACTCTCATTTCAGAGTTTGAACTCTGGATTCTCTCCGAGTGTTTTGTGTATTGCCATGAAAACTTAGAGGGTTGTCAAGCAAGCATTTCCAAGTTCAGGACTATAAGTTTTGTAAAATCTTGTTTTGTCATGGGCTTATGGGAAGTAGCAGAATGGCATGCGGAGTATTTTCAATTTAAAATGGCAGAATGTCAAAAATCCATACTGGCTATAGTATACAGCCACATCTGTGGCTGTATAATTACCTGTATGTATCATTTGTGAACTGAAAACAACCAGATCAGAGAATACCTGATTGATTTCAGTTCTGGTCATAGCTTTTCTGCTCTTGTTTCTGTTTTCATCAGAATTCTCCCACATCCCTAGTCCCAAAGGAAACATTTACTATTTATTAATTATATTTTGTGATGGGCTGCAGGGACTTGCTGGTCCTTTTCCAGCACCTTGCCCTTTAAGTAGGCCCTGATCCACACTACCAAGCATCAGCCAGGCCATATGTTGACACTGCCTGGAGGCTCCACCTGTGCTAGAAGGAGCTGGATGAGGCCCTCTCATTCATTTGTCTAATTCTCAGCCAGGACGAAGGGTGAGGATACCTGGAGGATATAAAATGAGAAGAGGGACAATGAGAAGGCCAGAGGAGAGGCTGGAGTAGCTTGGTCTCTAAGGGGGGGGTCCTCTACCTAAAGAATGAAAGCTTGGCCCTTGTTCCCCTGCCAAGGTACATCTGCAGGCTCTCTCCCTAAGTCACACTGGGAGGGACTAGGAGCATTTCAGGTTTGCCCAGCCTCCTTCCAAGAAAGTACACCCAGATCACCCAGGACTGCATGCCTGAAACCTTTTTTTTTTGGTGTTGGTGTTGGTGGTGTTGGTGGCGGTGGCGGTGGCGGTGGCGGTGGTGCAGCTAAATGCCTACCAATTAGCTGTTTGGCATGGAATGGAGACTGGGGTGGGATGGAGACTGAATCCAACTGCCACTCCAGAATAGCTAATTTCTGGTATTTCAGTCTTTGGAAAAGGTCAATGAGTGTTTAGCCCTGACTGTTTAAATTGTGTGTGTGCGTGTGTGTGCGTGCATGCAGTTTCTCTCCCACCTCAATGACATCTCTTTGCATATTGCCTGTAGATAATGGTTGGCTAGCCTACGGCTCTCCTGATGTTGTTGGGCTGTACTCCCATTAGTCCCAGCCAGCATGGCGAATGGTCAGGAATAATGGGAATTGGAGTCCAACAACATCTGGAGGGCCACAAGCTAGCCACCTCTGCAATAGAAGAATTGGGAGTTTGATCTGTGAATTCACCAAAGGCATTCAGGGCTGCTTAGATCCAAGTGGCTAATCAGTCCCACTTAGACCCCATTCCAGTACCTGTTTCTGCAATGTTAGCCACTGGGGTTTGTGGCCCAAGGAACTAAGAGTAACGGATCATCGGGCCTTGTTATGGTTGCAGACTATGAAAAACCATAACACTATGCTGCAGAGGTGGTCCTGGGCCCTACAGGACTATCAAGTGGACTTCCAGTTCATAAAAGGCAAGGACAATGTATTGGCCGATGGACTGTCAAGGCAGGTGGCTGGGACTGCAGTGACGTGACCGGACGGAGGAACAAAGAAAGACATTTTCCCCAGAGAGACTTGTTTATATTGTTAACACGACGTATAAATCCTGGAACAGGAATAATACTCTGCCGTTGTTTTAAGGGGGGGGAAATGTGATGTTCCTGTATTAGTGTAAATAGGGTAAGTGCTGTTTGTATAGGAGATACATGGTAAGTAGAATGAAAGAGGAAGGGGGAGTGAATGGGCAGTAGAATGCTGGATGATTGGATGAATGTTTAAAATGGCTGACAGTATAAAAGGAAGAATGACAGGTAAATCTGGGTGGACGTTGGTGGACTTGAGAGGGTTGTTTTGGTGGGTTTTGAGAGGAGATTGTGTGGACGTTGGTGGACTTGAGAGGGTTGTTTTGGTGGGTTTTGAGAGGAGATTGTGTGGAGAGTTGGTGGATGTGATGTGATGAAAGTGAGTGGGTTGTTTTGGTGGGTTTTAGAGAGTTGTTTGCCAGGAGAGCGTGGAGAAGGAGGGGGGTGGAGTTCAGATTAGTATTAGATAAAACCATATGCTTATGTGCCTTATGAAGAAATCTTGTTATCTTTGTTATCTTTGTTATATCTAATAAAAACTATATTTGGTTTACCGAAGGCCTCATCCTTGGCTGGGGTTTCACAGACCAGAAGGGAGGGTAAGGTAATGACCAAGGCTGAAGGGAAACTGTAACAAATGGTGGCAGCGGTGAAGAGAATAACACCACAAGTATTCTGAGTCTCTGGGAATACTGGTATTAGGACGTGACTGGTGGTGAGGCCTAGCAGGGGGATCTGTTGAGATCTGTGCTAGAGCAGGGAGAGAAACCATAAAAAAGGACAGTCTGGACTGGTGGAGTCCCTGGTGGTGCCTAGTGACAGGCAGTAGCCACGAGCAGGTAGGAACCTGACAGGGAGAGCCAGGGAAGGGCGTCACATGTGGTGGCAGTAGCGGTGGGATCCGAACAAAGGAGACTACGTCACAGGTGTTGGCTGTAGCGGTGGTACGAATACTAGAGAATCCCTAACAGTGGTGTGGCAAACAGAAATAACAAAACAAGATTACTTGTGAGAGTGACTGGCAAAGAGTGTGTGGCAAAGAGTGAGTGACCATGGCTGAATATATAAAAATGAAAAGAGAGGAGCTGGTGGAGAAGTGCATAACATTCAATTTACCTCACGAGGGTAAAGGGGTAGATGAATTGAGGGTAGCACTTATAGGATTTACAACTGCCCAGCAAAAACAACCTGTCAGGGAAGAGACCCCAGAAGGATACTCAAGCAATCCCGCTTATATAGAGTATTTGAGAGAGAAGTTAAGATGGGAACATGAGTTGGAAACTGAGAGATTGAGGAGGGAGGCTTAGGAAAAAGACAAGCAGAGGGAGTTGGAAGCTGAGAGATTGAGGGTGGATGTGATGTGATGACAGTGAGTGGGTTGTTTTGGTGGGTTTTAGAGAGTTGTTTGCCAGGAGAGCGTGGAGACGGAGGGTGGTGGTGTTTGGATTAGTATTAGATAAAACCATATGGTTATGTGCCTTATGAAGAAATCTTGTTATCTTTGTTATCTTTGTTATATTTAATAAATACTTAATTTGGTTTACCAAAGGCCTGATCCTTGGCTGGGGTTTCACAGACCAGAAGGGAGGGTAAGGTAATGACCAAGGCTGAAGGGAAACTGTAACAAATGGTGGCAGCGGTGAAGAGAATAACAATACAAGTATTCAGAGTCTCTGGGAATACTGGTATTAGGACGTGACTGGTGGTGAGGCCTAGCAGGGGGATCTGTTGAGATCTGTGCTAGAGCGGGGAGAGAAATCATAAAAAAGGACAGTCCGGACTGGTGGAGTCCCTGGTGGTGCCTAGTGACAGGCAGTAGCCACGAGCAGGTAGGAACCTGACAGGGAGAGCCAGGGAAGGGCTAATACAGGATCATCACATGCCCTATCTGCTATTATGATGCAGTGTCAGCTGATGATAGGAAACTTCTTTTCCTCCATTTGTTTTGGACTGCAATTCCCATTATCCCTGACTATTGGCTGTGCTGGCTCATGCTCCCAGGAGTTAGAGTCCAACAACATGTGGAATACCATTCCTGATCTGGAAAAGTCCACCCTTCCCCCCCATTTTATCCGTACAACGTTCCTGTGAGGTAAGCCAGGCTAAAAGAGAGTGACTGGTTAAAGGTCATCCAGTGAGCTTCATGGTAGCTGAGCTGGGATGTTACTGCTTATAGGCTTCAGATATAGTTGGACTACAATTGTATGCATGGGTATGTTCTATTAATTTCAGTGGATCTTAGGCATACTTGATCTCAGCCTTATATTGAAGTCTACCTTTAAGTCTGCCCAAAGGTTTCAGTTGGTGGAATTCAGTAATAATTTAATTTGTATTTTATGAACCTGTGTTCTTTTCCTATTAGTAAGACAGCTATATATTTTGTCTAGAGCTAGCCTATCATTGATTCAACAAAAACATCAAACTATTACAATAGAAAGTTTTTCCCCATGGCAAAACACAGTACAATAGTAGGTAAATGTTCTAACTAACATTATTGCATTTGTATAATTATATTTCTATTTGTGTAAAAATAATCTTACAAACAATTGGATATATGAACTCATAATGCTCTCCAGTTTAAACAGAGCTTGCAATTCAAATGAGGAGTAGAAAGAGATAACAGCAAGAATATTTCAATGTTTTTAAAAGAAGAATCTAGTCTTATGAAATGGTATAATATGATTATATTTTGGAGTGAATATTAAATTCCTTGCAAAACAACATCTGTCACCTTCAATTCCACAATTGATTCTTTGACCTGAAAAACAGAATAGATTTTTTTTTTAGGTGAGTTCAAAAACATTGCTCTATAGACACCCTTTATGAAAAAGGTACAGAATGATAAAAGAGTCATAGTGCTGACAATTTTATGAGAGACCTTGATTCTAGACTAGGGATGGGTGAGAAATTCCATTCAGTTCACATTTCAAGCACAAGCTATCAAGTTCACCCTTTCCAAACAATCTGAGAACCAAAACACAGCTGTCCTTTGAAATTTGCTCTTATTCAAATTGCAGTGCAGTTCTCCAACCAAACAATGTTTTTAAAAATGCATATGTTAGAGAAAAGAGTGCATAAAAATGAATATATGAGTGAAAATAATGTATAAAAATCCATTATATGATGAGAAATAGCTTGCCAAAATGCCTATATTAGTCAAAACTGCTTACAAGAATGTGTTTATTAGGAGAAATTCACACTAAAATACTGGAGAATTTTCATGAGGATTTTTTTAAAAATCACAAATTGCTGCAGAAATGTGGAGAACTGAATTTAGGATTGGAAAAATGAGAAACTCGGAGAATCAAAATTGACAAAATTGATCTTTCCATCCCTATTCTAGATAACCATTTATTATACAGCCACGAGAGTGGCTGTATACTATAACCAGCATGGATTTTTCGCATTCCGTAATGTTAAATTAAAAATGCCCCCATGCCATTCTGATGCTTCCCATAAGCTCATTTCAAAACAAAACCTTACAAAACTTTTAGTCCTGAACTCAGAAACACTTGCTTAACAACCCTGTAAATCTTCATGGTGATACAAAAAACAGTCAGAGACTTTAGAGTTCAAAGAGTAAAACAAGAGGGGGGGGACCAGACCCCTGTTGGACTTATTTCTGTCAGTGGTCTCATAATTCATTGAAATTCATTAAAAATCAGCCATTGAACCGCACTGTCACTGAATCTGTTTTCCATCAAGTCTGAAAAACTGTAACTAGGGGGTTATGTCTTTGCCCAGTCTGGGAACGGACTGCCAAGGCTGTTGCTATGGTAGCCATTACGATAAACTGGGAAAAGCTGAGTCTTCTGTGTATTGCCTCTGAACTGAGAGGTTCTCTTCTGTGATTACCTTTGGAGAGAGAGGTACCAGAAAGGGGGTGACTGAAGAAACTCTACATGTATTTACTCTTAAGCCTTTGGCCATAATGTCTTAATAAAGACTCTTAACATGCTCTAATGCTCTGAAGAAGTTTCTTGCTCAACTTAACTCCAACGTAATGTATGCTGTTTCACGCAACAACGCACACACGTCAACAAGGGTTATGGGCCCAGATCCACAGCGCATTACACGGGAGTAAGTTGCTGGTCTGAACGGCAGACGGCGTTCCAGAGGGCAGCTTGATTGATTGTACCAGATGGAGGTGAGCAACATGGCTGTAAACCTGTCTGGGGGAGGCTTGCCAATGGAAAGATTGACGGAAAAGAATTATGGCAGCTGGAAGCCGAGGATGCGGGCTTTGCTGATAAAAGAGGATTTATGGGACACAATCGATGGACCCACTCTGGCGGTACTAACTGTGGCCTGGACGCGTAGAGATCAGAAGGCGCAGGCTTTTATACTTCTGGCTCTATCTGACTCTCAACTGCTACACGTGAGAGATGTTACAAATGCCAAACAGATGTGGGACGTGTTGAAGGCTCTTCATGTGCAACAGACAGCGGGATCTAGATTGTGTTTGGCACGGAAGCTTTATCAAATGCGCTTCACGGGTGAGTGTGAAATGTGTGAGCATCTCACGGAATTCAGATGCCTGTTTGCTGAGCTGACGGACTGAGGTGTCGAACACTCAGAACTTCAGAAGACCTATCTGATCCTGGCTTCGCTCGATGGGACTTGGAATAATATGGTCATGGCTTTCGAAGCCATGCCTGACGGAGGTCTGAACGTTGCGTTTATTGAGGAAAAGCTGTCCCAGGAATGGCAGTGGAGGCAGAAGGCGCAGAGAGCTGAGCTGATGGAAGCTGTCAGAAGCAAGGAGGAGAAAAGTGCCGAACCGGAGGAGGCAGCCGAAAGCAAACAGGATTACAAGCATCAAAGGCTGAAGGCTTGTTATGCCTGCGGGGCTCGTGGGCATCTCCAGAAAGACTGTGCAGTCAAGCGAAACTCCAGGGACGGAGGCTTGAAGCAGGGAAGTGTGAACTTTGTTTGTAAACAGAAGCCACAAACTTTAGCACCTGTTAACTGGCTTGTTGACAGCGGGGCAAGCCATACATTAATCAAAGACAGAAGTTTGTTTTATGCTTCAGAAGAAGTGCAGGATTTTGTGTTCAACTTGTGGATGGATCACAGAAATGGGTGGAAACCTGAGGACTGGTGAGATTTAATAAACTTGGGATAATGTCAGAATGTTTGTTTGTTCTGGAATTGGCTCATAACATATTGTCAGTCAGAAAACTGATGAGTTGTGATTTTACTGTATTGTTCCACAAAGACCAATGTTATGTAATGAGGGGAGATCCAGTGTGTTTGCAGGGAAGCCTTAATGATTCACAGTTTGAAATAAAGAGCAGTCAAGCAGGGTGTGCTGTGTTAAACGCTGAGGCACAGGTACATCAGGGCTGCGTCCATGAATGGCATCAAAGGCTGGGGCATGCAAACCTTGACACGATTAAGAAAACCCCAATGCATAGTGAAGACATGCGTTTAAGAGATTGTGGACAGTTAATGGATTGTGATTCTTGTCATAAAGCTAAAATGACTATTGCACCAATTAACTGGGAAGCTGAAAGAACCACAACAGCTCCCTACCAGCTAGTTCATGTTGATTTATCAGGGCCAATAAATGCTTCACGAGGAGGTGCGAAATTCTTTATGGTACTGGTTGATGATTTTACGAAATACACTCATGTTTATTTGCTTAAGCAGAAAAGTGAAGCTGAGCAGAAGCTGAAACTGTTCATTAAGAGAATCGAAACTCAACATGACGTCACTGTGAAAGCGATTCACTCAGATCGGGGGGGGAATTCACAAGCAAAGCGTTAAGTGACTTCCTTGAGAGTAAGGGAATACTCCAGACTTTCACAGCTCCTTTTAGCTTGTTTTCCAATGGATCTGCTGAGAGAAAAAAATAGGGTGCTTCAGGAAGCAATGAGAGCCATGCTGATGGATTGCAGTTTAGGGAATTCCTTCTGGGGAGAAGCAATTCTTTATGCGAATTACATTCACAATAGGGTGTTACACAGCGCCCTTGGAATGTCTCCTTATGAGAAAATCACTGGCAGAAAACCGAAAATACAACATATTCAAAAATTCGGGGCAAGGTGCTGGATCCACATTCCACAGGGAAAAAGGAGGGGCAAGCTTGCGCCGAGGGCACAGCAAGGTTTTGTTTTGGGATTTCAGAATGCATATTTCAGAGTTTGGTGTCCAGAAACACAGCAGTTAATTCTGAGCAGAAGCATTAAAGTCTCAGAAAAACCTTGGGATCAAAGGGAAACAGTTGTTCTTACAGGGTCAGATGACACACAAGAACAATCATTTAAGCCAGATCTTGACATTAAAGTGGAAGGCACACAAATACCTCTCAGAGATGCTTTGAATGAGCTCATTTGTGCAAAACGCAGATCAAAGAAACGCAAGGCTGAGGAAATGGAATCTCCTGCGCAGGCTGTGCCAAGCACAAGCACAGATGGGGGGGCTGAGAGAGCAGAAGCTCTGGTACCTTTAAGACGTTCTACAAGATCAAACATAGGGAAACCACCTGAAAAATTCACAGTGGGGTTGGTATCCAGTCCTGGAATGCATAAACTGGTGGAAATGGATTCTGACACTTTGTATTTGACATGTGTACAGCCAAAGTTTGATTGAATAAAGTTCTAGCTAAATGTACAGAGATGTTTTGAACTGTACTGAAATGTAAGCTGTATTGCAAGATGTATTGGAGAAATGTATTGTTGTTATTGTTTTTTTTTACAATAATTTTTATTCAAATTTTCATAAAACATACAAAACAAAATCATAAAACATTCAAAGACAAAAAACAAAACAAAACAAAAATGATTAAACAAAAAAAATAAAATGTTGACTTCCCATTTGTCACAGATCAAATCAGTTATAGGTCTACAATATATAACAATCCTGTCTCTTAAATTATATTATAAAATCACTTTCCTCCAGTAGTTATCTTAATTAATCATCAAATCTCATAAACATTACTTTATTCTTTCCACAAAAAGTCAAAGAGAGGTTTCAATTCTTTAAGAAATATATCTATCAATTTTTCTCCAAATAAACATGTTGATTAATCCATCTCGTTAATAATAATAATAATCTTATTGTCATAACCATAGTCCAAATAAACATATCGATTAATCCATCTCATCAAAATCTGTTAGGTCCAATAATTTCAATAGCCATTATTCCATTATCCATATTAATTCCATCTTCCATCTTCAATAGTCCTGTTAAGTCCAATAATTTCAGTGTCCAATCTTCCATTATCAGTATTCCATAATAATCTTGCTGTCATAGCCATAGTCATATAATAAGTCTGATGGGAATTTCCTCTATCCCAAATATTTTCTTGCCATCAATTCTGAATAAGTTGCTGAAATATTGTTGTAAAGTCATATCTCTGTTCTTCTTTTTTACAGAATGCACTGGCTCATCTCTTGAGAGTTTTTCCATTGTCACATGGCTGCAGTTAATTCCATAGATTTTCTCTATATCAAGCTCCATCACGTCATTCCAGTCCAGAAGATTATCCAAGCCATTGATAACTTTATCTCTAATATCTTCATTAATTTCTTCAGAGATAACGTTAAATTCCAAACAGTAGATTTTATTTCTAATATCCATAAACTCCAGATCTTTTTCCAATTCCACATTTGTTCCAATCTCCAGGGCTTGTATCTTCCCTTTATTTTTTCTTTTCTCATCTCTGATCTCATTCTCCTCTCTCACAGGATCCCCTATTTCTTTAAGCTCCTGCGTCATTTTGCTCAGTTCAATTTTCAGCTCCTTACTGCCCTGTCGCAGGGTTTGTTTCGTTATCTCAATCTCATCCATTATTTTCTGAAACATAATTACTTCCAGATTCTCAGCCACTTTCTTGATTGCCATTTTTAAAACCACGAAAACAAAACAAAACAAAAATAAAGAACCACTTCTTATTTCAGCAACAATTGGGTTAATATTCCAGGCTTGATGACATCACAGTATAAACAGAGCAGCCTGCCTTATCTCTCTATGTTCAAGAATACAAAACAAATTTAGTTCCCAGCATCAAAACAGTTAGTGGCGTCGTGAAGAAGCAGATTCGTCAAAATAAAATAGACCAAAAAGAGAATAGTCCCAGACAATATAATGTTCCTCGGAATAGAAATCCCTCTTCTGTTTATATCTTTAGAATGCACTTCCAGGAATAAGCTTCTTCTGCGGCGGGAGCCCGTCTCAAAAGCAGGCACAAGCGAAGTCACCCTTCCCGGAAGTCATTGTTATTGTTGTAATGACTTACAGACATGATGGGAAAAAGGGGGAATTGTTGACCATTGAACCGCACTGTCACTGAGTCTGTTTTCCATCAAGTCTGAAAAACTGTAACTAGGGGGAGTTATGTCTTTGCCCAGTCTGGGAACGGACTGCCAAGGCCGTTGCTATGGTAGCCATCGCGATAAACTGGGAAAAGTTCTAGCAGCTCTCTGTGTTAAGCTGAGTCTTCTGTGTATTGCCTCTGAACTGAGAGGTTCTCTTCTGTGATTACCTTTGGAGAGAGAGGTACCAGAAGGGGGGTGACTGAAGAAATGCTACATGTATTTACTCTTAAGCCTTTGGCCATAATGTCTTAATAAAGACTCTTAACATGCTCTAATGCTCTGAAGAAGTTTCTTGCTCAACTTAACTCCAACGTAATGTATGCTGTTTCACGCAACAACGCACACACGTCAACAGTTCACAGAGTACCCCTAATCCTATTACTGACCTTGCCCCATATACTGACCTTCATCTTCTGCAGTTTAAAACATAAAAAAATTGCATGGCTGATTTTTAATTGATTTAAGTCTATAATAGCACTGGGCATGCTCAGTAAGAACTGTCAATATTCTAAAAGCCAGACTCACAGCTGTTTGGCTTGGCTAAGCAGGCGGCCATGCTCACATCAGACCTTTATTTCACTTTACACAGTCCTGGCTTCCCCCAAGGAATCTTGGGAAGTGCAGTTTGTGAAGGGTGCTGAGAGGAGACTCCTATTCCCCTGACAGAGATCCAGTGGCCAGACTGGTTTAACAGTCAGCCACTCTGATTGAAGGTCTGTGCAGGGAACAGGGCGTCTCCTAGCAACTCTCAACACCCTTCACAAGCTACACTTCCCAGGATTCTGTGGGGGAAGCCATGACTGTCAAGAGTGAAATAAAGGTCTGCTGTGGATATGGCCCCTGACAGCTTTGGTTTACATTTGGGTAGGAGACTACATGTGCCTGCTGTAGAATAAAAAGGTGGGGAAAACCCTGAAAAATGATGATACAGTTCACAATGTTTTCCTTTTTGAAAGGAAATGGGCTTTCCCTCTGCCCAGTGCCTGCACACCCAATCTCCTTCCCTCCCCCTCACTTTCTCCTTCCTCCCCTTCTCTCCCCATCCCTTCCCCTCTCCCAGGTCAGTTTCACCTATCCTAAGTATGATTGTACAGGAGTAAATCCCACTGAACTCAAAAAGCATGCAAATGGTCAAACATGCAGTCCCTTCCTTCTCCCTCCTATCCCCTCCCTTTTGCCCCTCCCCTCCCCCTCCCTCCCCTCCCCTCCACTTCCAATCCCCTTACCCCTCCATCCCTTACCTTCCTCCTTCCCTCTCCTGTCCCCTCCCCCTCATCCAAATTTACCTATTCTAAGCATGATTGCATGGGAGTAAATCCCATTCAACTCAATAAGCATGCAAATGATCAGACCTATCTTTCCTCTCACCCCTCTCTCTCCTTCCCCTCTTTTCTCTCTTTCTCCTCCCCTCCCTTCCCCTCTTTCTTTTTCCTCCTCCTCTGTCAACTTCAATCCTTCCTCCTTCCCCCCTTCTCCTCCTCCTCCTCCTTGGTCAGTTTCTCCTATCTAAGCATGATTGCACAGGAGTAAATCCCACTGAACTCAATCAGCATGCAAATGATCAATCCATTCTTATCAAGTTTGCACAGGATCACATTTCTTACCTCCTTGATTAAAAAGCAGAGAAATTCATTAATAAGCAAAAAAAAACCCCTTGCAGTTTAAGAAATTGCCTATAGCCAACAGATATTTCAATCACATTTTTAAAAGCAGGGAAATTGGGCAGCTACAGTGAATGCACCAGGGGAGCAAGAGATCTGACTTCCTCTCTGAGATATTGTACTGTCCTACCAATCTGTAAAAATGCAAACACAATTTGGGTTGGTCTTTCACAGTCCAATCCACTTCCTGTGTAGCTTAGAAGAATTTGGTAACATGTACCTCTGAGCATATGGTGAGTGGTGGGAACACCTGCAATCAGCACAAATAACAGAAAGAAGATATATGCTGTGCTGATCTTGTTAGTAGGGAAGAAGCAACTATATTAAGACAGATGATATAGTTCATATACTCACAAATATGTTTGATTTACTTTGCAATTTCAGTGAAAAAACTCAAAAACAATTGTGGAATAATGGCATTGACTATTCAGCAGAATAGTCTCCAACGGACATGAGGAGTGTCTCAGTTTGCACAAGATAAAACAGTGGGAAGTGAAATACATTCTAGCAAAATTCCAGGTGTGCTCTATATTCTTAATTGACCATGCCCACCTTTACTTAAGTAGAGTGGTTTAAGCATAGCAGACTAAAAACATGTATCTTACTTGATCTCTTGGCAGATTTTGATACCATTGACCATGGTGTCGTTCTGGACTGACTTGGTGAGATGGGTATCAGAGGCACTGTTTTACAGTGGTTCCGATCCTATCTCCAGGGTTGTTCTCAGAAAATAGCATTGGGTGATTGTCTTTCAGCCCCCTGACAGTTTTGCTGTGGGGTGCCACAGGGTACCATCTTGTCCCCCATGCTGTTTAGCATCTATGTGAAGTCCTTGGGAGCAGTCATCAGGAGATTTGGGGCAAAGTGTCAGCAGTAAGCTGATGATACCCATCTCTATTTCTCTGTAACAACTGAATCAGGAAAGACCGTGCAAGCCCTGGATCACTGCCTGGACTCGCTGGTGGGCTGGATGAGGGCCAATAAACTGAGTCTGAATCTTAATAGAGACTCTGTGGGTTGGTGGTTCCTGAGTTCAGATAATTGTTCAGTTGCTTGCTTTGGATGGGGTTGTACTGCCTCTGAAAGAACAGGTCTGTAGTCTGGTGGTGCTCCTCGATTCACCTTTGTCCCTAGAAGCCCAGGTGACCTCAGTGGCTAGGAGTGCCTTTTCCAGTTTTGGCTGGTAAGACAGCTGCGGCCGTTACTGGACCGGGATAGCCTGACCACTGTTGTCCATTCACTGGCAACCTCCAGGCTGGATTACTATAATGTGCTCTATGTGGGACTCCCCTTGAGATTGGTTTGGAAGCTGCAGCTGGTACAAAATGTGGCAGCAAGACTGCTCACTAAGGCAGGGTATCGCCAACATGTCACCCCACTACTGAAAGAATTGCACTGCCTACCTATTAGCTACAGGGCTAAGTTCAAGCTTATTGGTTTGGTGTACAAAGCCCTATACAGCTTGGGAATAGGATACCTGAATGGTCGTCTTATCCCTTATATACCCAGTCAATCACTGCTCTCTGGAGGCGAGGGCCTTCTGCAGATACCATATTATCAGGAGGTCCATTCTGAACAACATAAGAAACTGACCTTTAGTGTGGAGGCACCTACCCTGTTCCCTCCCCTTAAATATTAGATAGGTGCCATCTCTGTTATCTTTCTGACACCTGCTGAAGACCTTCCTCTTTCAACAAGCCTTTCAACTTGAGACCTTATCCCAGTCTGTGCCTGGGTTGGGATTGCTTTTTAATATGTTTTTAAAGTTTTTTTTAAAGGTTTTTAAAGATATTTTGTTTTAATATATTTTAAAGTCTGTTTTTATGATGTTTTAAAGTGTTTTTAGTGCTTTTGTTTGCCACCCTGGGCCCCTACTGAGAGGACGGGGGGGTGGATATAAATCAAATAATAAAGTAAATCTTGGGCAGGCCAGTATTGTTTTTTCCAACAGCTAGATTCATTGCTTAAGTAGCAACTTATTGTAATCAGTCTAATTTTACATCAAACTGCAGTTTCAGATTCAACTGTTAATGTGCCCAAAATAGAAATAGAATATATCCTCCAATTTGAAACACGAAAGGCTGTCTTCACCAGCATATGACACTGACCAATAAAAAGACTTTGAAATTAATAAAAATAAATTTGACACATATTTCTAGGATAGATAATGAGAGAAATAATTTTTAAGTGATATTCTCTGTAGAAACAGTACTCACACAGGAAAGTAACAAAGTAACAACACCAAGAAACATACAAAAATGTAATTTTCCATCTTTGAAGATGACAGGTGTTGCCACCACTCACCATATGCTCAGAGGCACATGCTACCAAACTCTTCGAAGCTACACAGCAAGTGGATCGGACTGTGAAAGACCAACCCAAATTGTGTTTGCATTTTGACAAATTTGTAGGACAGTACAATATCTCAGAGAGGAGGTCAGATCTCCTGCTCCCCTGGTGCATTCACTATAGCTGCCCAATTTCCCTGCTTTTTAAAGTTTGATAGAAATATCTGTTGGCTATAGGTACGTTCTTAAACCACAAGGAGATTTTTTTTATTAGTGAATTATTTATATGCATTTACTTAGAGAGAGAGAGAGAGAGTCTGCTGGTTTTCTATGGAAGGCTGGTCTGGAGTTGGTGGAGGCTATGGGTCAGCCTGGTGGGGTCAAAGAAGTGGTGATCAGTTTGATCACAGGGCTGCTCTGTTGATTGGAACTTCATCCTCCAGCTTCCTCCAAATGTTTTGACTATTCCAATTAGTATTGCTGCTCCTGCTTTGTCCAGGCATCTTCCTTCCTGTCCTAGGAAAGAAAGGGTATTTTATTTAAAATATGGAACTCCTGCAGAAGTGTTAAATATCCTTGTTATATAGTTTCCATCTTTTGCTGAAGATGCACCTTTTTTACCTGGCCTTTGACAGTTAAGATTTGTGTGATTTTTGTGGGTCTCTATAGTTTGATATACATTCTTTGCTTTAAAAAAAAATGTTTATTGTATTTTGATATGGCTCATATGACAGTAACCCATCCAGGGCCCTTATGATGAAGGTCAGGTAAGAAATCTCTTAAATTAAATACATAAATAAAGTGTCATTGCCTGGACTTGAGACTGGGCAACAATTAGGTAGTGTCTGGCTTTAATTATTTTATTTAAGGTGTTTTTATACAGCTTATTCATTACATTTCTAAATGGTGTACATAAAATTACCCCAAAACACCATACAAAGAATAAGAACAATGAAAGGACATCATAAAACTGAACACTACAATATTTTAAAATGTCTGCTGATCTAAGAAAGTTTTTGTCATGCATCTAAAGTTCAGCAAGAGGGTGCTGGGGACGTGGGTTAGGTTTTTCAGGTTTTGTAGTCATTAGTTTGTGGTTTTAATTTTTGTTTATATGTTTTTATATTGAATGTACCATGTATTTTATTGTACGTCGCCCAGAGTGACAGGACAACCTGCCAGATGGCGTCTAACAAATCCAATAAATAAATAAATAATCTCAATTGGGAGGGAGTTCCATAGTCTTTGGTCCATAACACTGATTGCATGGCTTCCAGTAATCATGAGCCATGCAGCTGGCCACAGGGGACTAGGGCAACCAACAGAGACTTCCCCAAAGATCTCAGTGATTGGGCAGGAAAATAAGGGATCAGGTGGTCCTTAAGCTATCCTGGGCCCAAGTTGTTAAGGGCCTTGTAAATTAATAGAAAAACCTTGAACCTGGTCTGGTAACACAAGGGCCTCCAGTGCAAGCTTTAAAGCATTGGTGTTATGTCCTAGCAGTAGTCTGTCCCTATCAGCAGTCTAGCTGCAGCATTTTGCACCAGCTGGAGCTTCCAGACCATGCACACGGGTAGTCCCACATAAAGGAAATTGCAATAATAAAGTCTTAGGGTTTCCACTGTATGTATCATTGTGGCCAGGCTATCCCTGTCCAAGAACTGCCAAAGTTGGAGCACCAGCTATTGGTGGTAAATGGCACCCCTAGCCCCTGAAGCTACCTGAGACTCAATTGACAGAGATGGATCCAGGAGCACCCCAAATCTCAAAGCTGTTCTTTCAGAGGGAGAGTAATCCCACCCAGAATAAATGCAACTGCTCTGCCACCACTTTCTCCACCAGCTTGCCCAAGAAGGGGGTATCATTGATAGTTAATAGGATGATAGTTATTGCAGACTTCAGGGTCTAGGGTGGGCTTCTTCAGCTGTGGACACACTACTGCTTGTTTAAGGGTAGCAAGCACCACACTGTCATACATTCACCACACCCTGGGCTAGGGATGTGCAAGGGGAAAAACTGGACCGGTAAAAGCAGCAGATAGCAGACAAAGAATAGACTCAAATCAATACTGGTCTGTTAGGTCTACTGAATGCTTTCCAAGTGGCACTGGCCAGTGGATCCCATCCCTGCCCTGGATCCATCTGGTCAGCTCTCCCCACCAACTGGGACAGTCTCATGGTTGCTATGGAAGCCACGAGATCCCAAGCCGACCCTGGATGTTGAAGACCTTTATAGATGTTTCCAGCCCATCTAATAATACTCAGCTCAGATTTTCAAGCTGCCCTGCATATGAGTGTCACAAGAGTGGCAGCTGGGCAGAGCTCACTTTGAAGTACTGTTTGTGTAAACTAACTAGCCCCCATCATCATCACATTTATATCCCACCTTTCCTCCAAGGTGCTCAATGCGGTATTTATATGCCTCCCCTTCCCAATTTTATCCTCACAACAACCATGTGAGTAGACTAGGATAAGAGAGAGTGACTTGCCCAAGGTCACCCAGTGATCTTCATGGCTGAGTGGGGATTTGAACCCTGGTCTCCCAGGACCTAGCCCAACATTCTGTCCGCTTCATCACATGGGCTTTAAATGTATGGTGTGGATCTGCTTTATCATATTGTCATTTCCAGTAGTAAGCATGCCCACATGGTTTACATATCAGATGGAATACAATAAAGAAAAGAAAAGAAATTGTAGGTCAAACAGGGGGGAAGCACTCTGTTAATTATATCACTTATATATTCAACATTCCCATTAATTTTAGTACCAACATTTATTATATCATAAGAGCTTAAAGCTAATTACAAATCCTACTAAATTTAGCACCCGCTAACACTTTGGATGATTAACTTAATCTCTGACATTTGTTCCCATTGTTTATTCTCTACTGTTTAATTCAGCTCCTACACTTTTGTTTTCTAGGTCACCTTTCCTACTTTGACAATGTGTGATGTTATCACTTCAGCACCAGCACACATCACTAAAAATATATTTCCATGATATATTTTGCAGCTCTAAGACTCTAAGCATTACACTGCTGTTTTCCCCCTTTTAAGCATCCTATTGTCATATGCAAGCTAATTTGCATGTAATATGCTCATAGAACTGCAATAAAACTGTGTTCAGATGTTTATGTACACATCTAAGCACCCAGAGCTGAACACTGAAATGCTTAGTTCTAGAATCATCTCATTGAGGGCTACATATTACTCCAGGAGCTCTAGTTTCCAGCCTCATGTTACCTAAATAAAGTGAACTTTGGGGAGGGAGAGTACTTTTAGGATTAAAGAAGTAGATAGCCGCCACCCCATCCAGATCAGGTTCATTTCTACTCTTGGAGATTGCTTGGGGTGCAAAAACAGGCAAAATATACCTTGGGGGGGGGAATTGCAGGGGGAGCACTTGTGGAGGGTGAAAGAATTAAGCACCCCATCCTGTTGGGAACAGATCTTTCCTGAGGTGATGTGTGGTTCTGCTCTGGCTCCTTCGATCACTTCATCAGTAGACCAGCTTTATTAGGGGCTTGATGGCACATGCTTGAGCAATGCTTGATTTCTTCTCACTTGATTATCCAACACTTGAGTATATAGAGCTGAATGTGTGAGCTAATTTCATTGAAAAGCTTTGAGTGTGGTTTGATATGAAAGTTTTCTGTGGTATTGGATCAGTGACAACTCATTCACACATGCCAATCTTTGCTTGATACAAACAGGCATGCATAGCCTAGGATTATTCCAAACCAGTGGACTGAAACTTCCTGCTATAAACTGTAATCTATCTAGCATTTTTGACTGCTGCAGCTAATGTCAGTTTTACCAGGGATTGCAACCACACACAGAAATCAAGGGGCAAGACACAAAAGATTGGGTTGAACTGAGTCACAGCCAAAACAAATCTGCATAGGGGAAACAAGGTGCAGAATCTAACCAATGACCAAACTGTGGTGAGCCAACCCTGCCAAGGTCTAGGGGTAGCATTTCCTCTAACCCCTCTGTTAGCCCACTCCCTGCTCAGGTGAGCAGGGAGGCCTTCCTTTTCCACCTCCTCCTATGGTTCCACAACTCCTGACAGGTGTTACAGGTTGGACCCAAAGGTACTTCCGAACAATGCCTGTGAGTCCCACAGTCCTTGAATGCAGGTCTCAGGACTACACACATCCTTTTTAAAGTTGAATAAGGGTGCTCACCAAACCTTAACAACCTCATAACATCCTGTACTTACCAGTATTGTGGGGGTATCTATATTGGGGGGGTATTCCTTGGTTCATATTAATGGATTAAAGCACAGGAATCTAATTACAGTGACTTCTGAGATGCAGCCTTCACAATCACCCAACTTCAGGATGACCACAACTGGTTTCCTGATCTCAGGAAGACACATGCTGACTAATAAGTGAATAATAAGGAAGATTCCAAATTACAGGTTTGCCAAAGAATAATCCCTCTAACTGAACAATCTCCAACCCAATGTATAGTTCAGGTTAATGAAACACATGTAAGACATGCTTGTTCTTCCCAGAAACAGAAATTTACACTCATAAATGGCCACAGAGATTGCAGGTATAATCATTAATGTAACCTAGATAAGGCAAATATGCCAGAGGAAACCCTATGCAGTCCAAAAATGCATTTAAGGTTAGGATCTCCAGTGACCAATCTGGCTCCAGCAAACTTCTTGACATTACATCACTCCCTAAAATCATCTAACATGCAGCTTGGGACACTAAGCAGGGGAAGGGTAAGAATGTGTGCTTAGCCACTTGGCAACATCTAGGAGAAGATAGAGAGAGCTGGGCTCTCACCAAGCATATAATTCTTATTCTGACCTTGTGCCTTAACTCTTCAGGAAAGGTATATTTCTTTGTTACTCTTCTTTCTTGCCTGGTGTACTTGCAATCTTGGGTGTGAATAGGTTTAAGTGCTCTCTGTACTCTTATAGCTTTAGTGTGTGATCATGTAAGTTAGAATGCTGCTCATATACTGTAAATGAAATACTATGTTTTTCCTGTTTCCTCTTTCAATAAACCAACCTTTATTTTGCCTTTTGTGTGCTTTTTGAGGGCTATTAAGGGGAGGATCATACACATAGAGGAAACATGAGGGGTTTAATCCTAGTAAAAGGTCTTCTTGCACTCTCAGGGGTATGTTTGGGTCTCCAGCAGGTAAACATTCATTAGAGTGTTCAAACATATATGTGTAATGCCAGACAATGTGATAAATTAACCTATCTAGCGTCTACTCCCACTAATTAAACCCAACAACATAGCAGTACACAGTCATTTTGATGCCAGAGGCAGAAAAACAAAAAGGTGCCCCCATGGTACCCCAATAACCTAAGGTTAATTAGGTTAACCAAGTTTATACCTTGCTTTCTACTTTAAAAATAAAGCCCTGAAGCAACTTAACAACAAAGTAAAACAAAGCAATAATAAAATCACATAAAATATTAAGAAGAGATTTAATTGTACAAAATGCACTGCATGATGTGAGCTATTTCACCATACTTACTAAGAGGGATAGCCCTACACATGTACTATGGAAATATATGAATGTTTTGTTGCTATAGAGCTTGTTGCATTGTTTCTGTCATCTGTCCATGAGCATTCCTAGAACTGAACCAAATACATACTTGAATCCTCCATAGAGTACAATAATACCTCAGTTAAGGAATCCTCCAGGAACAAAGCTTCTTTCAAGGAAGACTTTTTTAAGGTGAAATTGATCAGCCTGTGTCATTGCTTTGCTATAACTTTCAAGCCTGTGCCTCTGCTTTAAGATGAAACTGAACAGCCTGTGTCTGCTTTGCTATCAATAAACTGATAAGCCTGTGCCTTTGCTTTGGTAGGGTGAAAATGACAACCCTGTGTGTCTGCTTTGCATTAAAGAAATCTCTTGCTTTAAAACAGGGCTGGGGAATGATTTGATTTAGAGGGAGAGGGTGCTGGATAGGCACCCTTTCAAGCCCCTGTTGAAGCTGTCTCCAACATCTATGAGTGGCTGTAGGACCTATCCCTATTCTTTCCATGTTATTGTAACCTCTGGTACCTAAGTTTCTATTAAAGAAGTAATGTCCAGGAACACATCTACTTTGTTAACTGAGGTTTTACTGTAATCATGATGTATTGTAGTAATTCACTCCATTAGGTTCTGAAAGTAGTTTTTCAGAACATGAAAATGTTTTGTGCCTAAGTGTTAGTCCGTATCAGATTTTAAAATATATTTTAGATACCAAATTTTAGATCTCATGACCCAAAAGGAGAAACCTGAATGTACATCTCAAAGCTCAGTGAGGAGATAAAAAGAAGCTGATCCGACAGATCTGTCCTTCATACAGACATCCTGTTCTCTTCCACAGCCTCTACACTATATCCTTGTTGCATTGCCATGATGAAACAAACAGTGCAATATAGCTATTTGACCAGTAATTACTTCCACAGCAATATGGCTGCCATAAAAAAATGTTCTTGGGCATTTCCTAGTCTGTGCAAAGTTGTCTGAGTGGTTTCGTTTTGGGGACTCTGGACATTCAAACATGACCTGAGAGTTTTCTAATTTAAACCTGGATAGTATCTCCACAATATACATGGGTTTGTATCAAAGGTATTGCTCCATTGATGAAAAGCTCTTCAGTCCAGTGGAAGTATCTGTGAATATCTGTGGAAAGAGGTGATTTTCCCTTCTCCCTTCAAACACTTTTGCCCCTCCCCCAGTCTTCTGCAGAGAGTTAGAGGACCAGCAAGAAGACAGGGAAATTGATGAAAATCTGCCCCTCCTCTCCTTCATGGAAGCCTCCACTGGAAGGAACAAAGAGCCATCTTGAATGGAACACCATTGATCTTTAATTTCAAAATTAAGCTATCAGAACAGTCATGCACAAAGGATTTGGCTTCATTGAATTATTTTACACTAGACCTGGAGGATTTTGTGTTGAAAGGAATACTCTCACATATTAAAAGCAGCAGCACAAATATTACCTGAAATGGTACAGCCCAGGACAGGCTGCTCCCTACTAAACAGTTTGTCCCTGCTAAACAAAAGAGAAATAGATTCTGGCAAGGTACAATAACTAAGGGAGAGGAGCGTCCAAAAATTCAGCAAGAATGGAACACATTTGGCAGATCAATGAACCATAGCTATGCAATTAAATAAATAACACAGGAAGTGTAACTTTGGTTCAAGGTTACACAACAGTTTAACGATTTGGGACTTTTGTCTTTTTATGGACAAATAAAAATGTGCAGTTTATTCCAGCAATGTGCTTCTGGTTAAATCCTTGCTATTATTTTTACTGCAGTTCAAATGGGAGGACAGCATTACAAAAATGCTGAATTGATCTATGTATTGATGAAACACTTTGTTTGGATCCAGAGGTTGCTGAATTATGAAGATTCAAAGCAGTTATCCAATTAATTGTATCATTCGTCAACATGAACAAACCTAGCGTATGGCAATTGATTCCTGCGATCTGTCCCTTGCAATGTTTACAATTTGAGACTATAACTTTTTTATAGTCACAAATTTATGATGGCAAGCTAGTAGGCAGATGGGTGGTAGAGTTTCATTTTCAAGCCAGCAGAAGGCCTCATTTTGAGAGAGTCATATTTCTCAATTATATTCATGCAGATGAAATTGTTCAGATCCTGTTGCAAATGCAGAGCTCAATGAACTTAAAGCTAACTACACTATAGTGTAAGGCAACAGACAATGTAAGGCTCTTTTGCTAAAATGTAGTTATCTTACAGAAGCGCCACCATCTCAGCCCCACACTCTGCTGCTTTTCCAGTGATGTATGGGGAAATAAATTGAGATGGATTAAAATATGAGCCAGAAAAGCAAACTGGACATTTGTAATGCTTACCTCATATTTAAGGGAACTATTATGAGCCAATGTTTGTATTCAAATCCAAACTAAGGAAGTATGCACTTTGGCAACATCACTAAAGATAATAGGACAAATTACATATCTGCACTAGGGATGGGTGAGAAACTTGATTCAGTTCACATTTCAAGCTGAATCTATCAAATTTGCACTTTCCAAAATAGTATGAGAACAGAAACATAACCATCCTTCGAAATTCGCAGTTATTTGAATTTTAGAATGCAGTTCACTAACCAATGTTTACAAAAATGTGTATGTTAGGGGAATGTGTGCATAAAAATGAATAAATGAGTGAAAATAACACACACAAATGCATTATATGATAAGAACTTGCTTGCAAAAATGTGTACATTAGTCAAAACTGCCTACAAAATGTGTTTATTGGGAGAAAATTGCACTATAATGCTAGAGAATATTCATGAGAATTTTTTTAAAAAAAATCACAAATTTCTGAATCAATGTGGAGAAATGAATTTAAAATTGGAAAAAATGAGAAACTGAGAGAACTGTAATGAACAGATCTTTCCATCGCTAGTTTGCACACAATTCAGGAGAACTACGGGTATTCTCTCATATGTATTTGCTGGGCATCACCCTTTCCCCTTCTTCTTCTTCGCAAACAGTGGCTACAGCTGGAACTATGCACAAATGGCATCTCAAAATCTTCCATTCTACTTGTGGGAAGAGAAATGGTGGGGGGCATTTCACTGAATTTCTCCAGAGAGACAAGAAATTCTCCAACAGTTTCTCAGAAGCGGGGCTCACCATTAGCAGGGACATCAGTACAGCTTCTTCCTCTCTTCCAAAGGTTTTTCTTTTGTTACCACTGCAAGTGGCAACAGCAGCAACTGTGTACTGATAACCTGACCCACATTTTCCATCCTTAACCAGGTCCCAGACCCAGGCTTGTTCCATGGCATAGTGGGGTGAAATGTCAACTGCCACCAAGGAAAACAGTAAAAATGTTAACAGAAATTTCTGCAAAGTAGCTTTCTCTTTCTAAGGGGGGGTGAGAAAAAAAAATCTCAGAAATTTGCTCAAAAAATGAGAAATTTTGGCTCAGCTTTAGGTAGGACTTGATAAATCTGAAAAGTTGTCAATGACGTCTGATTCTTACTGGATTGAGGCAAATATGTCTATACAGATTTGGGAACTTTCCCCCAATCTCAGTAACATTTCAAGACAGAATGCCTTTTTCTTTCATACTTTGTTGCTTGGCTAAGCTAAGCACTCAGAGGAACTAATCAAGTTGATATTTGTTGAGTAGTAATTATTTTTTTGTTTAAGTTTGCTATTTTTGAATCCTTTAATCACAATGGCAGTTTGTTCTTCTTTTATACTTGAGGAAATTGAATAAAAACGTTAATTCTAAAAAACCAAAAGATTTATTCCCATATGCCTCTTTTTGTCTAAGGAACATTGTTGTGAAACTCGCAGACACAAGAACCATGATGATTGCCAGGGGAAAAAAAAGAAGATGGAGAAATAAACTTTGCAAATTATGTTTGCAAGATGCTCCCATTTGTCTAAGAATGCAGATGCTTCTGCATTAAAAAGCTGGCAGCCATATGGCTAGCAATCAAGCATGACGCTTGCCGTTAGTGTATTTATACATAGGTGCTTAGAGGGTAAAGTTTGCTGTTAAATCTAAATGCAAAAAAAAATCTGCTGATGAAATTGAATGCAAATCTCTCACACAGAGATGATAAAACAGTTGATTAAATAAATGTAATTGATGAATCATCTGTCTTTGTATTCAGTCAATTATATGTAGGCTTCAATCACATACTCATTTTTTTCTGAGAGTAAATCTATTGCAAGTGGGGTTTACTTCTAATTAGACATGTATAGGACTGCACTATCAAATGGATTGCATTTTACTAAGAACCACAGTATAGGTGTCATTTTGAGATATTCAATGAAGTCTAAGATAAGTTACATAATGTACATAAGAACAGCCTGCTGGATCAGGCCAATGGCCCATCTAGTCCAACATCATGCTTTGACAATGCCCAATCACATACCTGTGGGAAGCCCACAATTAGGATCTGAGTGCACTAGCATTTTCCCTTCCAGCAACTGGTATTCAGAAGCACACTGCCTCAGAACTAAATGTACCACTCATTGTTGGGTGGAAAGCAATCTTAAATCATTTTTCTTCTTTCCCCATTACAGCAAAACAGTAGAATCAAGATAGCATCATCATGCATGCCCTTAACATGAAGCTCTTTCCTTCAATGATAAACATTTGCCCTAGAATCATAGAACCATAGAGTTGGAAGGGGCCTATAAGGCCATAGCATCCAACCCCCTGCTCAATTCAGGAGTCCAACTTCAAGCATACCCAACAGGTGCCTGTCCAGCTGTCTCTTGAAGGCCTCCAGTGTTGGAGAGCTCACCACCTCCATATGTAAATGGTTCCATTGCTGTATAGCTCTAACAGTCAGAGATGTTTTCCTAATATTCAGCCAAAATATGACTTCTTATAATTGTGCATTTGGTTTCATTTTCTTAGGTGTAAAACTTTGTACTTATCCCTGTTAAATTTCTGCTATTTTCAGCCCAATGCTCCAGCCTATCAAGATCCCTTTGAATTTTGTTCCTGTCTTCCAGGGTATTAGCTATCCCTCCCAATTTTGTATCATTCCCTGTATTATTTGATAAGCATTCCCTGTGCCTCCTCATCAAGTCATTAATAAAAATGTTAAGCTCAGCTCAGGACAGAGCCCTGCAGTACCCCACCCATTATCTTTCCCCAGTCTGGGAAGGAACCATTGATAAGCACACTTTGAGTACGATTCTATAGCCAACTGTGGATCCGCCTGGTAGTTGTTCCATCCAGCCCACATTTAGCTAGCTTGCTAATCAGAATATCTTCAGCTTTGCTGAAGGTGCAATATATTATGTCCACAGCATCTCCACAGTCTATGAGGGAGGTAATCAGGTAATACGAGGGGCTATCAGTACTATTTTGTGTCCAAATTCGGTTAAACAATATTAGATTGTTTAAAGCTAATACGTTCAACTCTTATAGATAATATTTTGTTCTATTATTTAACTCTACCTTTATTTTTATAGTCATACCAGATAGTTTTGATTGATTATATAGCAAGGAAAACAAAAAAAAAATTAAGCAATGTTAAACCCCAAACCTACTTTTTCTAAAATGGAAGTACTGTGAGGAGCCATGAAAAGTGTTAACTTTTGCTTCGCTAGAATTAGGAGTTACCAGGCTGTAGAATATAAAGATCTGATAATATAACCATCTTCAAAACTGAGGCTTCTGACTTTGGTGTTTAATGAGAATAAGGACATATTTGAATGTGACCCAAAACATTTTTCTTGCCTTTTTTGGGAAACACATGTGGAAAGACTCGGTGGACTTCAACATGGGCCACTCCAGCTTCCTCTCGCGCTGCCACCTGGAGCTCGCTTTCTGCGCCCCGCACTTCTACCTACACTGCCTTGGCAAGAACAGTGTTCTTGTCGATGGCACCTTTCAGCACAGGGGCAGCCTGGCCTCCAGTTGCCCCCGCATCCTTCTGTTTGTCATTTTTGGGATCCCCTGTGAAGCTTTGGGGGCGATTTGTGTGGTTTAGACACTGGGTGAGAGCCAGGGTGGATGGGTGGAGTCCTGGATGAGAGCCAGGAGGTTGAGAGATGTTGAGTGGAGAAGTGCAAGGCAATTGTAATAATATGTATTTGTTAATTTTTATTATGTATGCATTTGTATTGTGGCTTTATTGTATATTTTTATAATATTTGCTGTTGTTTTATCTTCTGTACACCACTTAGAGATTTTTCTATATATTAAGCGGTATAGAAATGGCTTAAATAAATAAATAATTGTGCATCAGTATGATAGCAGCAAAGAAATTGCTTTCAGTTTATAAACTGATTTAACAGATTAACAAATTATGCAAAGCCTTTTTTATGTGTCTCATTGTCTAGAACAGCCTTTCCCAGCCTCCAGATGTTGTTGGACCACAACTGCCATCAGCCTCAGCCAGCATTGCCAATGGTCAGGAAGATGGGAGTTGTGGTCCAACAACATCTGGAGGCACACTGGTTGGGAAAGGCTGGTCTAGAATGAAGTAGTTTAGCTGAACAAAGCTCACTGAACTAATTAAGAAAAGCCTGAGAACTACACCTGAAAGTAGTTCCCATATTTGCCAGGTGAACAAAAGATGAATTAAGTTTATTTTGGGGTAAAGCTTTGAATGACTGCTAGTTGATCTTCATGTGCATTCCGTCCCCCTCCCACACACACACCCCAAGAGGCCCAGACTCTTACTTAAAAAAAAGCTAAGTTAATCAAACATCTATAAAGAAAGTTAGAAAACAAAATGTGGACGCAACATTCTAAGACTATTAAGCAGATACACAGGCACTGCTGTTGCTAAGTATGCTTAGTCCCTTAATCAATGTTCCTAATCAATAAGCAGGAAGGAATGTGAGGCATTTACTGTATTGTCCCTGATGAAGAGATTCACCCTTTTCCAACAGGAGCACCTTGTAGAGAGAGGTACCAGCACAGAAACAAAGCAGATTATGCCTTGTGCCTTTAACGGGCAGGAAGAAATGAAAGAAGATTAGCTTTTTTCTAATATGGACATACAATTATGGGCAACACTTCACCTGTTGAATTCTGTCTGTCTGACATCTTATTACTTGAGTCTTTGGTTTTTTTTGGCCCTATACTTCAACAGAGGAGCTTTGGAACTCTTTCCACCAAGGCATGGTTGACCCCTTCACTTCCATCATTCCAGAAAATGGTAAGAAAAAGCACAATCTTTCCAAAGGGGCCAGCCCATGGCATCTTGTTGCCTGAGACAGAGCAGCATATGGTCTATCCCCCAGCAGTAAATATGCAATGATAATAAATTCAGAAACTGACCATGTGCTGTCCTTTCCACCCAAAATCAGTTGCCTCAGATAGCTGCATCACTCTGCCTAAGGGTAGACCGAACCTGCTTCTATTGGTTCTTTTATAGTAACTACATTTTTATACATATTTCTGCCACTGAAGCTGTATGTTTTTATTTTGAGCATATGCTCACTGTGTTGCTGTCTTGACTGGCTGTAAGTTTATTTTATTGCTTCGTTTTATATTTTGTATTTTAAATGTTTTGCTTTGTGGGGCTTTTGGCTAAAAACCAGCATAAAAACAAGCTTTCCTTTATCTAACCTTAGCAATATCACTGTTATGCTTTATGCCTTCCGTTAACTTTTTTTTTCCAGGATAACTCTGTCATCTGCCAGTATCTAGGCTGCTTCCTTCATCATGCTCCCATTTTTTCCAGAATAGCCCTTTTATTGGATTGCATTACTTCTAGAGAAATAAATATTGTCTCAAATTGTAGTAACCTTCTTTTGGCATGCATCTCTTTCTGTCTCCCCAGGTTCAAGGATTTCTTGGAGGACTTCAAACCTTGATCAAAACATTTGATATTAGGTAAATTTGTGGGAGTTCTATGTATTTTTTTTAAAGTGGCAGAAACAGAACTGTATCCTTTAGAAAACATCACTGAATTGGATAGATAACAAAGCTGTGAAATCTGAAATTTCAACTTGAAAGTCAATGTTTGAAATTTTGTCACAGATAAATATACATAGACAGACAGACAGACCTTGCAGTAGTTTTGTGAAACAAAGAAATGGTTATGAGTCCATTGGATGAAGAGTTAATAATGTAAATGTGTCATTTGGGTTGTGGGGGGAGAAGAGAAAAAAGAATAATATTCACCCGCTTGGAACATATTTCTCTGCCTAATGAGACCCAAGGGGTTTAGCAATGTAACAACTGTCTTACTTCATGTCATATACTGATAATAATGCATTATCTAGAACAACTTTCATCCCACAGAAATGCCTATCCATGTGCAGTGATGAATGAATTTCACTCAGCTCTATTTGGAATTGGCCTTGGTTATTTTTTAGAAAACATCGGAAAATAGCTTGTATTTTTTCTGAGCCAAGTCTAAATTCAGAAACTTCATTATGTTCATAAACATGGTGAGACTTTAAACCCTCACCCTGCAGCCTGCCCAACCTTTCACCAGCCCTAAGCCCTCATGTATCTCTTGTCCCATTTCCTGGACAGAAAACATACCTGAAGGTGGCAATGATGGGTAGGTCTCTTGCCAAGATTTCCCTCCCTCCCTGAGAACTGAAATATTGAAGCAGCAGCTTTCCTAGCACCAGAAACCTTGGGACCTATCATTTCCCAGTACTTAGTAGGGACATTGGTCACCCTAGAAATTATGCCCCAGAGCATCTTGTGCTTAGGATACTGGTGAGCATGCTGGGACATATGGTCCCTAAGGTGTCTAGTGAATCCTTAGGAGACATTATTATTATTATTATTATTTCCATTTATAGACTGCTTACTATCTAAAAGATCTCAAAGCGGTTTACAATAAAATATACAAGGTACAATAAAAAACATATCAAATTAATTTAAAAAGCAAAATACATATACGATATCCATATATAGTACATAAACATGAATGAAACCTTAATCTTTAAACAACTAGGTAAAATAGTCTCATTTCTCTTTTTTTTTACAATAATTTTTATTCAAATTTTCATAAAACATACAAAACAAAATCATAAAACATTCAAAGACAAAAAACAAAACAAAACAAAAATGATTAAACAAAAAAATAAAATGTTGACTTCCCATTTGTCGCAGATCAAATCAGTTGTAGGTCTACAATATATAACAATCCTGTCTCTTAAATTATATTATAAAATCACTTTCCTCCAGTAGTTATCTTAATTAATCATCAAATCTCATAAACATTACTTTATTCTTTCCACAAAAAGTCAAAGAGAGGTTTCAATTCTTTAAGAAATATATCTATCAATTTTTCTCCAAATAAACATGTCGATTAATCCATCTCGTTAATAATAATAATAATCTTATTGTCATAACCATAGTCCAAATAAACATATCGATTAATCCATCTCATCAAAATCTGTTAGGTCCAATAATTTCAATAGCCATTATTCCATTATCCATATTAATTCCATCTTCCATCTTCAATAGTCCTGTTAAGTCCAGTAATTTCAGTGTCCAATCTTCCATTATCAGTATTCCATAATAATCTTGCTGTCATAGCCATAGTCATATAATAAGTCTGATGGGAATTTCCTCTATCCCAAATATTTTCTTGCCATCAATTCTGAATAAGTTGCTGAAATATTGTTGTAAAGTCATATCTGTGTTCTTCTTTTTTACAAAATGCACTGGCTCATCTCTTGAGAGTTTTTCCATTGTCACATGGCTGCAGTTAATTCCATAGATTTTCTCTATATCAAGCTCCATCACGTCATTCCAGTCCAGAAGATTATCCAAGCCATTGATAACTTTATCTCTAATATCTTCATTAATTTCTTCAGAGATAACGTTAAATTCCAAACAGTAGATTTTATTTCTAATATCCATAAACTCCAGATCTTTTTCCAATTCCACATTTGTTCCAATCTCCAGGGCTTGTATCTTCCCTTTATTTTTTCTTTTCTCATCTCTGATCTCATTCTCCTCTCTCACAGGATCCCCTATTTCTTTAAGCTCCTGCGTCATTTTGCTCAGTTCAATTTTCAGCTCCTTACTGCCCTGTCGCAGGGTTTGTTTCATTATCTCAATCTCATCCATTATTTTCTGAAACATAATTACTTCCAGATTCTCAGCCACTTTCTTGATTGCCATTTTTAAAACCACGAAAACAAAACAAAACAAAAATAAAGAAGAACCACTTCTTATTTCAGCAACAATTGGGTTAATATTCCAGGCTTGATGACATCACAGTATAAACAGAGCAGCCTGCCTTATCTCTCTATGTTCAAGAACACAAAACAAATTTAGTTCCCAGCATCAAAACAGTTAGTGGCGTCGTGAAGAAGCAGATTCGTCAAAATAAAATAGACCAAAAAGAGAATAGTCCCGGACAATATAATGTTCCTCGGAATAGAAATCCCTCTTCTGTTTATATCTTTAGAATGCACTTCCAGGACAGCTTTTTGCAATAGAAACAGAGATAAGCTGTTAATTTCGTGAATAACAGAGAAGAGTTATAGCTCACCCAGAAGTTCTTTAAAGCTGATTCATTTGACAAATCTCTTTTTGCTGCAACAATTTAAACCAAGTAAAAAAAAAAATAGAAAGAAGGGTGCTTGCCTGTTAGTCCGTTTTCTCTTTGAAGAAAAGATAAACGTATCGCATTAATCAGATAGAGCTTGTTCGGAAGTCCGTCCAGCATTGCTGGCTGGACCTTTTCTCATAAATTAATGAAATCCAGTCCTCCCAACAAAAACAGGCTTTTGAGGTTGATCTCTACGTTTCTCCCTGCCCGGGAGAAATTTCATCAGTCAAAAAAAAATGTTCTGACTGATTTATATCTGAATAAGCTTCTTTTGAGGCGGGAGCCCGTCTCAAAAGCAGGCACAAGCGAAGTCACCCTTCCCGGAAGTCTAAAATAGTCTCATTTCTCAAGGCTCCATGCTGACCTGTCCATGGATTCTCAGCTTCAAGGAATAGATTGATATGCATACTAATTAGTTAAAATGACAATTTAAAACTTTAACTTCCAGTTAAGTTGAAGTTTCTGTTTTGGTTTTATGGTATGATGAAAATGATTTGGTCATGACACATGTCTTTTGCATTATGAAATAAAGTGTGTTTAGATGTTTAGATGTTTAGATATAAAGTGTGGTCCCTTGAAGGCTAGGTGCCTGGATCTTCCCAAAAAAGAAGAATGTTAGTGATTTGACATATCAATGTTTGTTTCTTATGACTTATATGCAACATTATAGCGAATTTCTAATGCTTCATCTGCAACATTTTCATGGTATGTGTTAATGAAACAAATCACTATTGAAGGTTGCATCTGTGCTTATACCCTAGTATGAATAATTTTGTATTTAGAATGATTAGAAAATTGAGTGAAACAGAAGAGGCTGAGAACATAAAGCTGTGTGAAAACCTGCAATGTTTTACTGACTAATCCAGCCTTTCCCAACCAGTGTGCCTCCAGATGTTGTTGGACAACAACTCCCTTCAGCCTCCCATTGGCAATGCTGGCTGAGGCTGATGGGAGTTGTGGTCCAACAACATCTGGAGGCACACTGGTTGGGAAAGGCTGGAATCTAAATAAAGCAACTTATATATCTCAGCAAAATAAAAAAAAAACCCTTAGGGTAGCTTTAAAGTAAGAAGAGTTGAGACATTTCTATTTATCTTCTGACTTGTCTAATTTTTTTTCCTGTTCAGGGGTTCATTGAATTAGGCAATACAAGGGTTTCCATTACTTTTTGAAGGAATCTAATTTAAAAGCTTTCCTTACATACATTTTGCATTTCTCATTTTCTTTGCTTCTTAATATTTTGGTGAACTACTGTAAGATCAATCAAGAGATTTCATTAAAAAGATTGTTCAGAACATAATACTTCTAAAATGTGGTAATCCATTCAAAAAGATTTGTAATCCAGCTCATTATAAATGGTGATGCCCAAGGTTTGTTGATATACACAAATATATAGAAATTTATTTTCAATACTAATTTGAGAACTATGCAGTGTCTATCATCAACTTAGTTCCTGGGCAACTTTTTTTCTTGAAACATAAACACCAAGAATCCTGGTCCTCTGTTTTGTCATTATATGCTATAGTCAGAAGGGATTTTTCGCATTCCACAATGTTAAATTGAAAATACCCCATGCCATTCTGATGCTTCCCATAAGCTCATTTCAAAACAAAACCTTACAATACTTATAAGCATGAACTCAGAAACACTTGCTTAACAACCCTCTACATTTTCATGGCAATACACAAAACAGTCAGAGAGAATAGAGAGTTCAAAATCTAAAAAGAGGGGGGGGGAACCCAGAGCCCTTTTGGAATTTTTTCTCTCAGAGTTCTCATAATCTGTTGAAATTCATTAAAAATCAGTCATGTTCACAGAGTACCTGTAATCCTATTAATGACCTTTCCCCATACTCTGACCTTTAAAAGATAAAGAATGCCTTGCTGGTTTTTATTTAATTTAAGAAATTTTGGCTTGAGCTCAATGATAATGTCAGGCATGTTCAGTAAGAAACAACTGTCAGTGCCAGACTCACAGCTGCTGGGCTTGCCTAATCAGAGAGCCACACCCACACCAGACCTTTATTTCACTTTAGACAGTCATGGCTTCCCCCAAAGAATATTGGGAAGTGTAGTTTGTACAGGGTGCAGAGAGGAGGCTCCTATTCCCTTGACAGAGCTCCAGTGGCCAGAGTGGTTTAACAATCAGCCACTCTGATTTAAGTTCTGTGAGGGGAACAGGGCATCTCCTAGCAACTCTCAGCACCCTTCACTAACTACACTTCCCAGAATTCTTTGGGAGAAGCCATGACTGTCTAAAGTGAAAAAAGGTCTGGTGTGGATGTGGCCAGGGACAGTTTGGGTTTAAATTTGGGTGGGAGGCTACATGTGCCTGCTGTAGAATAAAAAGGTGGGGGAAACTCTGAAAAGCAATGATACTTTTATCATTTTAGCTTGTGTTTTAAATTGTTTTAGATTTTTAAATTGTGATTTAAATTGTTTTTAAAAGATGTGTTTTTAAATTTGTATATTTGTTTTAATGTTTTTAGTTACTGTAAACCGCCCAGAGAGCTTCAGCTATGGGGCAGTATATAAGTACAATAGTACAATCAATCAATCAATCAATACTGTTCACAATGTTTTCCTTTTGGAAAGGCAAGGGGCTTCCCCTCTGCCCAGTGCCCACCCACCCAATCTCCTCCCTTCCCCTTCCTCCCTCCCCTCCTCCTACCCCCACCCCTCCCCCAGGTCAGTTACACATATCCGAAGCATAATTGCACAGGAGTAAATCCCACTGAAGTCAAAAAGCATGCAAATGATCAAACCTGCCCTCCCTTCTTCCCATCCCCTTTTAATCCCTTCCTTTCCCTTCCGCCCCCTTTCCTGCACCCCCCTCCTCCTCCCCATGGTCATTTTTACCTATCCTAGGAAAACAACCTGGGAAACAAGTGTTCAAATCCCCACACAACCATGAAGCTCACTGGGTGACCTTGGACCAGCCACTGCCTCTCAGCCTCAGAGGAAGGCAATGGTAAACCCCCTCTGAATACTGCTTACCATAAAAACCCTATTTGTAGGGCTGCCATAAGTTAGAATCAATTTGAATGCAGTCCAATTCATTTTCAAGCATGATTGCACAGGAGTAAATCCCATTGAACTCAAGTATGCAAATAATCAAACCTGCCCTCCCCTCCTCCTCCCTCCCATAAACTCCCTTTTGCCCCTTCCCTCCCCCTTCCTTCACCCCTCCTCTTCCCATTCCAATCCACTCCTTCCCCCTCCCACTCCTTCTGCTCCCCTCTCCCCTTTCTTCCTTCCCTCTACACTCCCCTCCTCCTCCTCCTTCCTTCCCTCTACTCTCCCCTCCTCCTCCTCCTCCTCCCCCATGGTCAGTTTTACCTGTCCTAAGCATGATTGCACAGAGGTAAATCCCATTGAACTCAAGAAGCATGCAAATGATCAGACCTGTCTTTTCCCTCCTTCCCCCTCTCTCTTCCTCTTCCCTTCTGTCTCTCCTCTTCCTTCTTCCTCCTCCCCTGCCCACTCCAGGCTTCCCTCCTCATGGTCAGTTTTACCTATCCTATGCATGATTGCACAGGAGTATATCCCACTGGACTCAATAAACATGCAAATGATCATACCACCCCTCCTCCTTCCCTTCCCTCTCCTCCCCATCCCCTATGGTCAGTTTCACCAATCCTAAGCATAATTACAGGAGAGTACATCCCACTGAACTCAATAAGCATTCAAATGATCAATCCATTCTCAGCAAACTTGCACAGGATCCCATTTCTTAACTCTCAGATTAAAAAGCAGAGAAATTCACTAATAGCAAAAAAAAAAAAAACCCTTGCGGTTTAAGAACGTACCTATAGCCAACAGATATTTCTATCAAACTTTAAAAAGTGGGGGGGGGACTTTAAAAAGCAGGCTGAAAACATGTATCTCGGGCAGGCCAAGGTGATTTTTCCAACAGCTAGAGTCATTGCTTAAGTAGCAACATATTGTAATCAGTCTGATTTTACATCAAACTACAGTTTCAGATTCAATTTTAATGCGCCCAACATAGAAATAGAGCATAACCTCCAGTTTGAAACAAAAAGGCTGTGTTCACCATCATATGACACTGACCAATAAAATGGCTTTGAAATTAATAAAAATAAATTTGACACAGATAATGAGAGAAATATAATTTTCTAGGTTAGATTCTCTGAAGAAACATTAGTAACACAGAAAAGAAGCAAAGTAAGGAGAACACCAGCAAACATACAAAAATGTAATTATCCATCTTTGGAGATGGCAGGTGTTGCCACCACTCACCATATGCTCAGAGGCACATGTTACCAAATTCTTCCAAGCTACACAAGAAATGGATTAGACTGTGAAAGACCAACCCAAATGGTGTTTGCATTTTGACAAATTTGTAGGGCAGTCCAATATCTCAGAGAGGAGGTCAGGTCTCCTGCTGCCCTGGTGCATTCACTATAGCTGCCCAATTTCCCTGCTTTTTAAAGTTTGATAGAAATACCTGTTGGCTCTAAGTACATTCTTAACCCTCAAGGTTTTTTTGCCCCCACACCAAAGAAGATTCGTGACACGGTGGTGGAATAATGTTATATTTATTAAATATAACATACTACATCAAATGCAAATTAGCCAATTCAACTCTAAAATACTTTGGGCAGGTGAGGCAAACCTTACTGTGAGGGAATACTCCCTCGCCTTCTAAAGGCAAATACTTCTCATCATACTGTAACTCCAAAGTCAAGGATGTGGGTGAAATCCTCCCTCCTTGCTATTGGAGTCAGCTGTGGTTCCAACCCCCGCACCATGGCCCTGCCGTACAGGCGTTCACCATGATGCGCAAGCAGGTCCCACAAGGACACTCTCCAGATCCCCACCAGGCATTAAGCCCTGATGGTTCCCTAGGGAGTGCCCTTTACCTGAATGCCTTAACCACCTCAATTTAACCCCAATATACCTCACCTGCCCGAATTCCATGCCAGCAAAAGCAGACACACCACAACCCAACCCGACAAGCCAATTGAATTAAACCCAAGCAGTATGGAGTAGGCAAAACCAAAGGGATTCTGAAATCAGGATCCCCCCCCAAAAATTCCTACTCAGACCCATTGTGGCGACTAGCAAAGCCCATACTGACAAGGGTGGGAGCGAGGGTGCCGCGAGGCGAAAAAGGCAAACGCTAAGGGGAAGGAGCAGCCTTAAATACCCTGCTCAAACCCCGTCCTAATTGGTGCAGTGATCTCACGTGGTACAGCTGCTAAACTTCAAGATCATTCCCGAGTCTTCCTATTTAATTAGGGTGGAGGCAAAAAACGCCCCTTAAACAGGAACACCATTGCCTCCACACCAAAGAAGACTTGTGACACAGTGGTGGAATAATGTTATATTTATTAAATATAACATACTACATCAAATGCAAATTAGCCAATTCAACTCTAAAATACTTCGGGCAGGTGAGGCAAACCTTACTGTGAGGGAATACTCGCTCGCCTTCTAAAGGCAAATACTTCTCATCATACTGTAACTCCAAAGTCAAGGATGTGTGTGAAATCCTCCCTCCTTGCTATTGGAGTCAGCTGTGGTTCCAACCCCCGCACCATGGCCCCGCCATACAGGCATTCACCATGATGCGCAAGCAGGTCCCACAAGGACACTCTCCAGATCCCCACCAGGCATTAAGCCCTGATGGTTCCCTAGGGAGTGCCCTTTACCTGAATGCCTTAACCACCTCAATTTAACCCCAATATCTTGTGGAATGCCTCTCCCGCTATGAACCGACCCGGTCACTTCGCTCAGCATCTAAGGCCCTCCTCCGGGTACCAACCCATCGGGAAGCCCGGAGGACAGTTACTCGATCTAGGGCCTTTTCTGTAGTGGCCCCCGAACTGTGGAACAGCCTCCCCGAAGAAGTACACCTGGCGCAGACGCTTCTATCTTTTTGGCGCCAGGTTAAGACCTGGCTATGCTCCCAGGCATTTTAAGCGTTTAATGTTATAACTTTAAATCTTTTATTTTTTGTTTGCTGCTTATGTTTACTGTTGGTAGGTTGATTTTATTGTGATATTATGTATTTTAATCTTTTTGTACACCACCCAGAGAGCCACTCGCTATGGGCGGTTTAAAAATGAAACAAATAAAATAAAAATAAATATACCTCACCTGCCCGAATTCCATGCCACAAGAGTGGATCAGCTGAAGCTTGTTCCCCTCAACCCAATGAAGACAACAAACCACCAAGGCCCCACCTAAGATCCTCCAAAAACAGATCATACCCCTGCTCCGAAAGATGAACCCCATCATCCCGAAACAAATGTGGGGAATGGAACTTAATCCTATCATGAGAGATGAAAGCCCCACCAAGGGACAAAACCAAATCCCTGATTTTCCTATTTACCCATTTCCGGGACCTATCAATTTTATTTGGGTGCAACGCACCTCTCCACACCCGTCTCACCAGCATGTCTGACCACACCAATATGAGATTAGAGTAAGAACGAATCAGCCACGTGAGATCACGAGTGACCTTGAGCAGCAAATCCATACCAGGCCGCTGCACCAAGTCATTCTCCCCCAAATGAATTAACAAAACATGAGGTTGGGTAGCCGAAGACATGATTCGGCACACCAATGGCAACAAAGCATCCCATAACATGCCCCTCTGAGCCTCCCAACTAACTATAGCTGAGGCGGAAAGCTGCAACTGCGTCCCGGAAACTGATGAAGAGGCCCTCCGGTGAGCCCAAAACAAGATGGAATGGCCACACAGGACGATCCTCACGGGGACTGGAAGACTTAGTACACCTAAAGAAAACAAAATAAACACATAGAATTAATACTGAACATAAGACTGAAAAGGGGAAGAACGCCATCTGCCAATTGCCTGTATATCGCTAACACTCATGCCCACCGGGGCTGCGGCAGTGGCCGCTCCAATTCGAAATGAATGCAGCCCATAGACTCCAGCATCGCGACCACTGGCCAACAAGGCCCGCCGAACAACGGCCCACAATTGGAACTGAGTCAGGGCAGAACCATCCGCATGAATGAAAAGGTAACGCTGGCCCAACGGCCTAAATAACAAGAATTGATGCATTGCAGATACAGGGCACAATTCAGGAACCTGGCAGCTGCGTAAAGAGACAATACTGCCACGGCCCTTCTGATCAGTCTTAGAGACTCGTAGGGAAAACCTAACCATATCAGCACCTAACGTGCAATCGCCAAAGCATAAGGCCCGATAAGACACATCGCGCTTAGAGAGGACTATTACTTCACTAGGGCGGAAAGCACCATAGAACATTGTCAGAGCTACTGCGGCGAAAAGGTGCGACTCATACTGGGATGAGCATAGAGAACGAAACAATGCCAGGATCTGGAGGAGGACATTGGGCGTGATTGGCCTCCTCCGGTCAGCGGGCCTGGGAGCGGAACGCGACCAACCCTCAAGGAGCTTTCTGACCCTAAAATCTACAGAATGATCTGGCAGTCCCCGTGCCTTGGAAATGAAGGCCAGCGCAGAGAGGTGTCCAGCGATAGTAGAAACAGAATTATTTTGCCCTTTTAAATACAACATAAACTGAAGTAAATGAGAAGCCGGAATGGGCCAATCCATAGCTAAATCAGCGCTGATTCGGAAAGCCTGGAACTTCGCAAAAGAACGCTCATACGCTTTCTGAGTACTGGGAGCAAGGGCGGAAGCAATAGCAGCCCCAACTTCTAATTGCCAAGGTTCCATAGAAAAGGTGGGAACGGGACAGGATCCTGAGCTGGTCCAGGTGCGAGCTCCTGAAAGCGTGCCATCTGTAAGTGGGAAAGAGCATCAGCAACACAGTTCTGTAAACCTGGAACATGCCGGGTAATGAACAGAATATTAAAAGGCAAACATTGCAAAATGAATGCATGCACCAGGCGCATAACACGAGGAGATTTGGAAGTCTGAGCATTAATGACGCACACTGTGGACAAATTGTCACACCAAAAATGGACTGTGCAATTTTTGAATGCCAATGGCCAGATATAAACCGCCACCACAATTGGAAAAAATTCCAAAAATGTCATATCTGCAGTAATCCCGGAAGCCAGCCACTCGGGAGGCCACCTCTCAGCACACCATTGGGATCTGAAAATTACACCAAAACCTAGGCCCCCAGCCGCATTGGAATGTACCTGCAATTCAGCTTCCAAAAGTAATTCCTTGCGCCAAAAGAAAAGACCATTAAAATCTTCCAAAAATTCGAGCCACATATTCAAATCTGCTCGCATACCAGCAGTGACCCTAATGAAATGGAAGCAAGAGCGAACACCTTTCATGGCGTCACAGAGACGCCTGAGAAACGCACGACCAGGGGAAATTACTTTAGAGGCAAAAACTAAATGGCCTACAAGTTCCTGCAACTGAGCCAATGTGACTTTTTTCAATAAAAGTGCGGAACGAAGACGTTGCCGCAAGGCCAGCAACTTATCCTGGGGCAAACGGGAAGATTGAGCCACTGTATCTAATTGAATACCTAAAAAGGTAAGCGAAGTAGAAGGGCCCTCAGACTTTTCTGGGGCTAAAGGGACACCCAATTCAGTGGTTAAGGCCCCAAAGGATTGCATCAGATAGAGGCAATGGGGAGACCCCGCCTGCCCCACAAACAGAAAATCATCCAAATAATGAGCTGAAAGGGATGAAGAAGTCCTCCTTCACAATGCCCACTCGAGAAAAGTGCTACAGGCTTCAAAAGCCGCACAAGACACTGAACAGCCCATCGGCATGGCCCTGTCTACGTAGAACTGGCCCTGAAATTTAAAACCCAATAAATCAACATCATCGGGGTGAACAGGTAGGAGACAAAAAGCAGATTTTATATCACACTTAGCCATTAAAGCCCCCCTACCAGCCCTGCAGACCACTCTCACAGCCTCATCGAAAGATGTATATCTGACCGATGCATGACTGGGAGAAATGCCGTCATTAACAGAAGCGCCTTTCGGGAATGACAAATTATGGATAAGGCAATATTCACCTGGCTGCTTCTTAGGGACAATACCTAAAGGAGAAATTCTCAAATTTTCCAATGGAGGAAAGGGAAAGGGGACAGAATTTCGATCGGCAATTATTTCCTTATTGAGTTTGGCCAACACCACCTGGGCCATAGGCCCAAGAGAGGGCTGATTGGCAGAGGAAGTAGCTACCCTGGGACCCTCGAAAGGGATGCGAAAACCTTCAGTAAAACCACCCAGCAGGAAACTAGCGGCACACCTATTGGGGTAACTATCCAACAACCCTGCTAGGGGAATCAACTTAATAGGGCTACTGGCCTTGCGACATACCGCTGCTATTGCCAGACCCACGCTTGGGATGTAGATGTTCCCCTGTGCCCTGGCGAGCCTGCCGGGCACGCTGGCAGGAGGAACTGGGGTAGGTGCCACCACACAGCCCACAGGCATGCCGGAACCTACACGGACTCCTGAAGCATCGACCTGTGCTATTAAACGTCCAGCAGACTTGCTGGGATTGAACCCACTGCCCGCCTTGGCCAGAGCCAAAGACGGAAGTCTGCATCTGAGCCAACAGGTGGCCACTATCGGCTCTTTCGCCAGTAGTGGGCCTTGCAGGGGTCATGGAGCACAGCCACAAGCCCGCATGCTCCATGTCCCAACAAAGGGTGGGATCCAATGCCGCCCTTTGCCTGAAATTCTCGTCATACTGCAACCAAGCAGTTCCAGAGAATTCACGAAAGGCACGATGAATGATGTCCTGATATTTTATCATGGACAGGGCCCTAGATGGATAAGCCTGCATCATAACTCCCATATAAATTGTGTATGCATTCAGCCAGTTAGGCCATACACGGTCAACCCTCCTTTTCGTAGCTGCCTACCGCTCCTTTGAATCCTGGCCTTCCTTCGGTTTTATCTCATTTTCCCGAAAAAGGAGAGTAAACAGATCAATGTACTCCCCGTGCCAGATCCTTTCCTTTGTTGTTGTTAATAAATGGTCACCCAGCGGGAGAGAGATGTCACCATATGGGTAAACATGCTGAGGAAGAGGCAAACAAGGAGGAGATGGACCAGAAGGAGCCAATGATGGTTGCCAGGGAGTCACTGCCGCAGCAGGCCATGGGAGCTGAGGCTGCTGAGGAGCTAACACCCCCCCATGAGCACCAAAGGTTGCGAAACACCCCCTGGCAGCTGAGAACCTACTGTGAGCGGGTCAAGAGCAAGAAGGCCTGAAGCCTGTACATGTGAATCATGCGCATGTGGTGCAATATGCTAACCCGTATACACAGCTGGAGAGGCAACCAGAGGTGGAGCCACACATCCAGAAGCCACAGCTGGTACAGGCGGGACACCAGGCAGAGAGAGAAGTTGTCCTGGAAGTGGCCCAGCAGCAGGTGGGACTGTGAGCATGGAAGAGGAAGTCGTAGGTGGAACCAAAGGCAATTCAACCGGAGGTGTCAGAACAGTGGGCTCCTGGACAGGTGCGGCAGCCTCAAGCACATTGATCCTGGAAACCAAAGCAGCAAGAATACTCGATTTAGAACTCTTAGCTGCCAAGCGGGCAGATTTCTTACCTGAAGGGGCAGAACTGGGACCAGCCCCAGCATCCTGAGGCTGCCTGCATTCCCTTTCCAAAGCGTCCACCCTAGCAACCAAAGCTCGGATGGTTCCCATATAAGAACATAAGAACATAAGAAGAGCCTGCTGGATCAGGCCAGTGGCCCATCTAGTCCAGCATCCTGTTCTCACAGTGGCCAACCAGGTGCCTGGGGGAAGCCCGCAAGCAGGACCCGAGTGCAAGAACACTCTCCCCTCCTGAGGCTTCCAGCAACTGGTTTTCAGAAGCATGCTGCCTCTGACTAGGGTGGCAGAGCACAGCCATCATGGCTAGTAGCCATTGATAGCCCTGTCCTCCATGAATTTGTCTAATCTTCTTTTAAAGCCGTCCAAGCTGGTGGCCATTATTGCATCTTGTGGGAGCAAATTCCATAGTTTAACTATGCGCTGAGTAAAGAAGTACTTCCTTTTGTCTGTCCTGAATCTTCCAACATTCAGCTTCTTTGAATGTCCATGAGTTCTAATATTATGAGAGAGGGAGAAGAACTTTTCTCTATCCACTTTCTCAATGCCATGCATAATTTTATACACTTCTATCATGTCTCCTCTGACCCGCCTTTTCTCTAAACTAAAAAGCCCCAAATACTGCAACCTTTCCTCGTAAGGGAGTCGCTCCATCCCCTTGATCATTCTGGTTGCCCTCTTCTGAACCTTTTCCAACTCTAGAATATCCTTTTTGAGATGAGGCGACCAGAACTGTACACAGTATTCCAAATGCGGCCGCACCATAGATTTATACAACGGCATTATGATATCGGCTGTTTTATTTTCAATACCTTTCCTAATTATCGCTAGCATGGAATTTACCTTTTTCACAGCTGCCGCACACTGGGTCGACATTTTCATCGTGCTGTCCACTACAACCCCGAGGTCTCTCTCCTGGTCGGTCACCGCCAGTTCAGACCCCATGAGCGTATATGTGAAATTAAGATTTTTTGCTCCAATATGCATAATTTTACACTTGTTTATATTGAATTGCATTTGCCATTTTTCCGCCCATTCACTCAGTTTGGAGAGGTCTTTTTGGAGCTCTTCGCAATCCCTTTTTGATTTAACAACCCTGAACAATTTAGTGTCATCAGCAAACTTGGCCACTTCACTGCTCACTCCTAATTCTAGGTCATTAATGAACAAGTTGAAAAGTACAGGTCCCAATACCGATCCTTGAGGGACTCCACTTTCTACAGCCCTCCATTGGGAGAACTGTCCATTTATTCCTACTCTCTGCTTTCTGCTTCTTAACCAATTCCTTATCCACAAGAGGACCTCTCCTCTTATTCCATGACTGCTAAGCTTCCTCAGAAGCCTTTGGTGAGGTACCTTGTCAAACGCTTTTTGAAAGTCTAAGTACACTATGTCCACTGGATCACCTCTATCTATATGCTTGTTGACACTCTCAAAGAATTCTAATAGGTTACTGAGACAGGACTTTCCCTTGCAGAAGCCATGCTGGCTCTGCTTCAGCAAGGCTTGTTCTTCTATGTGCTTAGTTAATCTAGCTTTAATCATACTTTCTACCAGTTTTCCAGGGACAGAAGTGAAGCTAACTGGCCTGTAATTTCCGGGATCCCCTCTGGATCCCTTTTTGAAGATTGGCGTTACATTTGCCACTTTCCAGTCCTCAGGCACGGAGGAGGACCCAAGGGACAAGTTACATATTTTAGTTAGCAGATCAGCAATTTCACATTTGAGTTCTTTGAGAACTCTCGGGTGGATACCATCCGGGCCCGGTGATTTGTCAGTTTTTATTTTTTTTTTACAATAATTTTTATTCAAATTTTCATAAAACATACAAAACAAAATCATAAAACATTCAGAGACAAAAAACAAAACAAAACAAAAATGATTAAACAAAAAAATAAAATGTTGACTTCCCATTTGTCGCAGATCAAATCAGTTATAGGTCTACAATATATAACAATCCTGCCTCTTAAATTATATTATAAAATCACTTTCCTCCAGTAGTTATCTTAATTAATCATCAAATCTCATAAACATTACTTTATTCTTTCCACAAAAACTCAAAGAGAGGTTTCAATTCTTTAAGAAATATATCTATCAATTTTTCTCCAAATAAACATGTCGATTAATCCATCTCGTTAATAATAATAATAATCTTATTGTCATAACCATAGTCCAAATAAACATATCGATTAATCCATCTCATCAAAATCTGTTAGGTCCAATAATTTCAATAGCCATTATTCCATTATCCATATTAATTCCATCTTCCATCTTCAATAGTCCTGTTAAGTCCAGTAATTTCAGTGTCCAATCTTCCATTATCACTATTTGTCTCAGTTCCTCAGAATCCCTTCCTGCAAATGTTAGTTCAGGTTCAGGGATCTGCCCTATATCTTCCACTGTGAAGACAGATGCAAAGAATTCATTTAGCTTCTCTGCAATCTCCTTATCGTTCTTTAGTACACCTTTGACTCCCTTATCATCCAAGGGTCCAATTGTCTCCGTAGATGGTCTCCTGCTTTGAATGTATTTATAGAATTTTTTGTTGTTGGTTTTTATGTTCTTAGCAATGTGCTCCTCAAATTTTTTAGCATCCCTTATTGTCTTCTTGCAGTTCTTTTGCCAGAGTTTGTGTTCTTTTTTATTTTCTTCATTTGGACAAGACTTCCATTTTTTGAAGGAAGACTTTTTGCCTCTAAGAGCTTCCTTGACTTTGCTCGTTAACCATGCTGGCATCTTCTTGGCCCTGGCGGTACCTTTTCTGATCTGCGGTATGCACTCCAGTTGAGCTTCTAATATAGTGTTTTTAAACAACTTCCAAGCATTTTTGAGTGATGTGACCCTCTGGACTTTGTTTTTCAGCTTTCTTTTTACCAATCCCCTCATTTTTGTGAAGTTTCCTCTTTTGAAGTCAAATGTGACCGTGTTGGATTTTCTTGGCAATTGGCCAGTTACATGTATGTTTAATTTAATAGCACTGTGGTCACTGCTCCCAATCTGTTCAACAACACTTACATCTTGTACCAGGTCCCAGTCCCCACTGAAGATTAAGTCCAGGGTTGCCGTCCCTCTGGTCGGTTCCATGACCAACTGGTCTAGGGAATAGTCATTTAGAATATCTAGAAACTTTGCTTCTTTGTCATGACTGGAACACATACGCAGCCAGTCTATGTCCGGGTAGTTGAAGTCACCCATTACTACCACATTTCCTAGTTTGGATGCTTCCTCAATTTCATATCTCATCTCCAGGTCTCCCTGAGCATTTTGATCAGGGGGACGATAGATCGTTCCCAGTATTAAGTCCCTCCTGGGGCACGGTATCACCACCCACAACAATTCTGTGGAGGAGTCTGCCTCTTTTGGGGTTTCGAGCTTGCTGGATTCAATGCCTTCTTTCACGTATAGAGTGACTCCGCCACCAATACATCCTTCCCTGTCCTTCCGATATAGTTTATATCCAGGGATAACCGTATCCCACTGGTTTTCACCATTCCACCAGGTCTCGGTTATGCTCACTATATCAATGCTCTCCTCTAAGACCAAGCACTCCAGTTCTCCCATCTTGGTTCGGAGGCTCCTAGCATTAGCGTACAGGCACTTGTAAGCAGTGTCTCTCTTCAAGTGTCTTTGGCACTTGTGGTTAGGCCTGTGGTAATTTTGCTCTTCTGAATTTATATCCTGTGCCCCTGCTCTCACAATGCCTACTTCTAGGCCTACCCCTTTTAAAATTTCATCATTTCTTTGGTTTTTATCCCAGGGGGAGGTTTATTCCGAACCGGACCTTTCTCAGCTCCTGTCGGGTTTCCCCCCTCAGTCAGTTTAAAAGCTGCTCTGCCACCTTTTTAATTTTAAGTGACAGCAGTCTGGTTCCATTCTGGTTCAAGTGGAGCCCGTCCCTTTTGTACAGGCCCGGCTTGTCCCAAAATGTTCCCCAGTGCCTAACAAATCCAAACCCTTCCACCCGACACCATCGTCTCATCCACGCATTGAGACTGCGAAGCTGGTCCTGTCTGGCTGGTCCTGCGCATGGAACCGGTAGCATTTCAGAGAAAGCCACCTTGGAGGTCCTGGCTTTCAGCATCCTACCTAGCAACCTAAATTTTGCTTCCAGGACCTCACGGCTGCATTTCCCCATGTCGTTGGTGCCAACGTGCACCACGACCACTGACTCCTTCCCAGCACTGTCTACCAAACTATCTAAACGATGGGCGATATCCGCAACCTTCGCACCAGGCAGGCAAAACACCTTGCGGTCTACATGCCCATCACACACCCCACTGTCTCTGTTCCTAATGATCAAATTACCCACTGCAAGGATCCCTCCAGCCCCTGGAGATATATCCTCGGCACGAGAGGATAGCTGCTCATCCCCCAAGGAATGGGTCCCTTCTAAGGGATCGTTTCCCTCTTCCTCAGCTGGATGCTCTCCTTCCCCATCGTTGTCCATGATAGCAGGAGAGCTATCATCGTTGTAGTGGGACACAGCTATAACGTCCCTGAAGGCCTCCTCCACACACCTCTCTGCCTCTCTCAGCTTTTCCAGGTCTGCCACCTTGGCCTCAAGGAAATGAAGTCAGTCAGTTGTCATCTGAGAACTGATGCTGTTGAGGCAGAGGGCGCTTGGTAACCTGCTTCACGACACGAACACCTTTCTTTTGTTGTACCTTCCTAGGCGGCATGGTCGAACTACGCCTCAAGAAATAGCAACAGCAAAAGCAGCAATAATTATAAATCACAATAAAAAATTCTCAATACTCACAGCAAATCAATTTGGAAAATCAAACAAAAACAGAAAGCAATCAAAAACCCAACAAAATGGAGAACTAAACAGAGGAAACTAAACTAATTAATTAATTAAATTGTTTTTTTGGGGGGGGAAGTAAGGATATGAGTTAAAGAATAAAGGAGAAGGAGAGGGTGGAGAATAATTATTGAGGATATCAAATTGCCAAACCTAAACCGAAATTATGAATTAAAACAGCACCTCCAACCAACAATATATAAATATATAAGAACAAACAATATATATATCAAAACAAATTATATTAATTAGAATACAAACAGGAAAAAATGGAAACTACAGCCTACTTAAAGAACAATGAGGGAAACCGAATAATAAGGACGTAAGGAATAACAAGAGGGGATTAAGGCAAGACAAACGGAATTAAACTGATACAATGAACTAAGGGAACTGAAACAATGAAGAACACCACCCACCAACCCTTAAAGAAAAAAGGAAGGATGAATAACAACAAACTCTGTGGTGCCGCGAAAGCTTGATAAGAGAGCAGCAGCCGGGAAGCCAGCAGGAAGCCGCCGGGCACGTGGACAGATGCCCGCAGCCCAGCTGATCCGCAGGGAACTGAGCCAAATAAATGAATGAATCAAAGCACAGGATGGGAGCAGGCAGCAGCAAAGGAGAAACCAGCAAGCAAGCAAGGTAAACGGTCGCAAACAAATGCTGATGGAGCCCTTGAAGCACAAGCACGCAATTTATGCCGCGAGGCGAAAAAGGCAAACGCCAAGGGGAAGGAGCAGCCTTAAATACCCTGCTCAAACCCCGTCCTAATTGGCGCAGTGATCTCATGTGGCACAGCTGCTAAACTTCGAGATCATTCCCAAGTCTTCCTATTTAATTAGGGTGGAGGCAAAAAACGCCCCTTAAACAGGAACACCATTGCCTATTAGGGAATATATTTGTGTTCCATTTGCCACCAATCTGTCTTAAATGGAATTAACACACACACACATCACTTGCTCGTTGCAATTGTTGCAACATCATGTGATAACTTTCATGAGAAAAAAAAGTCATTTAAGATTAAACACCACAGTTACTGCTGTCATATGCTGCCATCCCTTTCATATAAATTTCCGGGGAGACCACTCCTATATTCAGCTGAAAACCAATCAAATGGGGCAGCACTCTAGGTCACTGATATATTGGCATTTATGAATCAGCCTAAATTGAATTATAGGTTATTTGGAGAGGACCATTAGATCATTTAGTTCAATTTTCTGCCACAGACAACAAGATATCCTACTCAAATATTTCCTCACAGACACCTGTCAACTTTGTTTTGAAAAACTGCAAGGACTTGAGGACCCATCTGTGTCTCCCTTGTGTCTTCACTGGTGACAAGCATAGACGTGTCAATCTCAAAATGGCCATATTTCCATTGGAAGACCACTACATTTTTTTTTAACCACCATTAAAGTCTCCTACTGTGTTTAGTCCTTGGGCTCTACTTAATTGTTCATTGCTTTTGTAAAAAATTGTAAAGAACATAACAAAACAAACACAATTAGGGAATATACATAAAAGCATAACTATATTCACTATCACATTTCAAAGCCACTTCCATATTATTAACACTGGAATGAGGCCAATAGAGGAGCATAATTTTTATACATCGCAGCTATGAGGTCACACATTGGTACCGGCATATAACTTTAGAGATCATTTGCAGTAGCATAAATGACAAATTCCCACCAAATGGCGTAGAAATGTTCTGGGTTTTCGTTTTGTCCTTGGGCTCAATTTAATTGTTCATTGTTCTCAGGAATATCCCAGTTTGTAGCATTCCTATTTATTTATTTATTTACATTCCATTGTTGAAGCATGTTAATTAGCAATCATGCGAGTTATATTTACATCATATTACATTTGCTGCAGTGATACTGCCCAAAATGACTTCTCATGTTGAAAATAATATGCACAAGCATTTATTGTGCTCTGTTGTGGATCTCCACACAGTACATACTTCTGAATGTTATGATCAGGATCAGGGTCCTTTGCCACGAGAGAGGCTATTTTTATAATATACCTGTGGCAAATGTAATGTGTGTTCTTGTCCTTAGTCACCATTTGAATAATAACCCTTAATAGCTTTTGAAGGTTCAATATTATCAAGATTAGAACTACTCGCATAAGCAGGAGGAAAACAAGTCAATGATTTATAGCATACTGGTTTGGGAATGCAAGTTTTCAATCTATATACTCACTTGAGAATCTAAAAGAAGAAGAAGAAAAAAGAATGATCAGCAAAATTTAGTTACAATGAAATTTTGTTAAAGTTGATGGCAAACTGCAAATGAACCACAAGGGCAAGATGGTAATGCATGTGATTATCCATGATTATACAGTAGTTGACTGTTTTTGGAAAACTATAGCAAACAGAACATACAGTATATTATATATAGGGTGGGATTCAAAACTAGCCCTACTCAGTGTAGACCCATTGAAATTAATAGACATGACTTAATTTAAGCTCATTAATTTCAATGGGTTTACTCTGAGTAGTATTTATTTGTATACAACCCATAGCTTTAGAAGGATGTATGATCCTCTATCCTCAACCCCATAAAAAAAAATCAAGTCTTATAAACTCTTATGCAAATGCAAATTATAAAATTATTATTTATTTTTAAAGTTATTTATTTATAATTTTTATACCACTTAATATAATAAAACATTCTAAGTAGGTTACATGAAGACAATAAAAACAATTATTATTTTGTTTTGGAGAAACTGGCTATTTAAGAACATTCCCATCACATTATCTAGTAGTAACGTAAAATAAAAGCAACTTATCAATGGTACGTAACACCACACAGGCTAAGCAAATCTTCATTCAAAATATGTACTGTTGGAGATGCTGACTTTAACCAGCAGGACATCAGTTTAGCCCAGCAAAGCTAGGCAGAGGAACAACTCCATCTAATCCATCACACACAAACACACACAGAGAGCCCAGTGTTCGGGGTGCTGATGGATTACTTTGTCCATTAGCATCTAAATTCTGATGGTTCTTAGATGTTGCCTGCACATCTATAGAAAAAAAGATGTTGCTTATCATTAGTATCTACCCTATGAATTTCCCATGCCTTTAATTTGACCATAGTTAGACAGATAAACTAGACTTTTTAATGCCCTAGTTTTATTTGAAGGGATTGCATAACTGTATTGTCAATGCCATAGTGCTCCCAGTTATCTGTGGCACATTGCAGGACAAAATTAGCTTACTTCTTACACTTTAAACCTTGTTGCTCCATTCTCTCTATGCTAGTTCACTTGTAGAAATTCTCGTTGATAATTCAATGCAGATACTTAGAGCATGTGCGGTGTCAAGAGTCTTGTTGAAATTGATGAATGAATGTTTTTAGAAATAGACCGTACATCTCCTTAGGATAGCTGAGGGCTTGTTTGCTTGTTCTTTTTTAATTAAACATGTGCATTTGTTCCTTGTTACTTAAAATTGTCATTTCCCCCTGTTTTTTTTTTAATTCTTTTCAAGATTTCACAAAATAAATCCAAGCTCCAGTCTAGCAGTTTGTGGAATATGCATGAAGCTCTGATGTGTACATGCAACTCTATGGGAGAAGACACAGCTGCAATCAGTCTAGCACTATAGAAAGCTTCATGTGCAACATCCCAAGTAAAACATGTAGTGGTAACTGCCTGTGTCATTCTTCCTCAGTTTGGGGCTTCATATGGCAGTGATAACATCTGGGACCAGCTTCTCATATCAGTTGTGTGGCAAATTCCCATTTCTGCCCCACTGACTAACAAGGAGTAACAACATTGTTGTGATGATATTCTAATAAGGCAGAGATGGGCAAATATTTGTCAAATGCCACATTCTATAGGGGGTTGATTGCATGACAGCAATGGGTAGCGTCAGATTCAAAAGTGGGCAGGGCCATCCCTTTTCTCTTGCCCTTTTTTCCTCCCTTTCTCCTCCTTGTTCTTTCCCACCCAGTGGGCTGTGGTAAATGGGAGTGACAGATCACTCTTGTCAGAGGTCCACACTGATCCTTCGCAGAGGGTTTCTGAGATTAGACAGAGTTGTGTGTGGACTGGAGGCTGCAGATGGACCATCCATGCAATAAATACAGAGTCTGCCTGGATATAATTGCAGTATGACACAGAAGTGTAACATGCAAAAAGAAGCTCCGGCACCTCATCAGCTTCTAGTCACAAAGGCAGCCTGGCAGCAGCGAAGTCTGTCAGACATGAATTTCAGCAAATGTTTGTTCGAGACTTTTGCTTTCAATGTTTACTGCAGTAGACTGTATACTGACTAGGCTATTAGACTCAGGATTTTTACTTGTTTCTTTTGTTTTAAATTAAAGCTGGGACAGCTGTTTTTTGCAATTCATGGGGGGATACATAGGAAGCTGCCTTACACTGAGTCAGACCATTGGTCCATCTAGCTCAGTATTGTCTACACTGACTGGCAGCTGCTCTCCAGGGTTTCGAGCAGGGATCTCTCCCAGCTTTACCTGGAGATGTCAAGGATTAAACCTGGGACCTTCTGCATGCAAAGCAAGTGCTTTACCACTGAGCTGTGACCCTTCCAAAAAGAAACGGGGGGCAGGCAAATTTCTGAGAGATTTAACCATTGGTATACTTTGGTTTAGACACGGTGGCTGAGGGGATGTCGTTCCCAAGGACATTCCTGGAAATGTGTGGCTGGAAGGTCAGTGTCTTGCCACTGCTTATGAGAATGCCAGAAACATGTTTTCAATAGTAAAAAGTTGTTGTTGGTGGGAAATCCTTGGCCACCTCATCTGAACAAAGGTAATCTACACTCCCAAAGATGTTTCTCTGAATTTTTCCCCCTGAAAGCAGCCACATGTTCCACTCCCCCCAACTTTTGCTGGGATGCATGATTCCATGAAAGTTGGGAGGGGGGATTTCCAGCACACTTCTCTTGTAAATCAAGGCCTGCACAACTTTTGACCCACCAGTATCAGTGCAGTACGTAGCCATATACCTTAGTGACAGGTGACTGACATCCCTTCCTGTTTTACAGTCCAAGGCAGCAAAAGAGTTTTAGAGTGACCCTAGTGAGTCACTGTTTGTGGTTGATGGCTTCTCTTTGTCTTGGTGGGTCATATGTAGGGATGGATAATCTGCCAGTTTCAGTTTCCCTCAATTTCTCATTTTTCCAGTCTTAAATTTACCACATTTTTGCACCAGTTCACTTTTCCCCCTCCAAGGACTCCTTATGAAAATTCATCAACATTTTACTGCACATTTTTCCTCATATACTCATTGTGCATGCAGTTTTGCCTAATATATTTGTATGTTATTTTCACTAATACATGCATTTTTCATGCTCACTTTTCCCTAATATATGCATTTTTTGTACACATTTTTGGGCTGGAGGACAGCATTGAAAAATTTGGAGAAGTGAGAATTTAGGATAGCTATGTTTTTGGTCCGTTTATTGTTTCAAAGTTCCCATTAAAATGTGAATCGAACTAAATTTCTCCCCCATCTCTAGCCACAAACTGTGCAGGGCCACTATAACTTTTAAATTAATCAATGTAAAGGACTTGCTTTTAAATTAGGACTACTTCCACCTGATTCACTGCATACAGTTCAGAAACAGACTATGGGGGGAAAAGTCTGGATGACATTTCTTCTGCTGTACACATTAGGTTACAATGACCTTTGTCACCCTGAATCTACAAAACATTCTATAACACTGTACATCAAGTGTTGCTATCAACCCACTAAAATCTCAAAGAGTGTCACATAGTATACAGCAAGCAGGAGAAAGGGAGCCGCTACAGTATCCATTCAGCAAAATGACAAAAGCCAAAACTTTAAAAGAATGTAAAGGAACTAGATATACAGATCAGTGACCTCACACTAGGAGAGATAAAGCGATAATGATACAAAACAGAGTGGCAGGAGCTAAAGGAACAAGGCACACCAGGTGTAGAACCTTTTGTAAGGATAAAGTAAGAAAACAAAGACAAACCATGAAAACAAAACTAACCCTTCTAACAGATATTAATAGGTCCCTGTACGATAAGAGACCTAATAGGACATTATTTGAAGTATAATGATTTATTTGTTTCTTGTGTTACTTCAAGAAACAAACAAATCCTGTGAGAAAAATATCTACAGGCATACCCCACTTAACTTTGCTTCACTTAACATTCCCTCGCTATAACGTACATGCTCCATACGTCCCCATACCCGCTTAACGTTTGCACGCTTCGCAATAATGTACATTTCATTGGCATGACGCTGCTGCCATCTAGTGGTGATTGCGTGCAGTACAAATGAAGACAATTGTTTCACTTAAAGTAGATTTTCACTTAAAGTATACTCTCCGGTCCCATTGCGAATGTTAAAGCGGGGTATGCCTGTACAATTCCCATAGTTTCTATTTGTTAGCTTTGGGACAATGTTACAATTAAGATTTTGATTTGTTCTGCCACCCACAACTTAATATGGAAGTAGTGACAGGTAGATCATCTTGTACTACATCATGAAAGGCAGGATAAAAATAAGCCCCAGTGAGATCTTGAGTTTAAAAGGGAGTTGAATGGAGAACCTGCACAAAACCTAGCCATTGTGCATTTTCGCTAGATCTTGTCAAGAACGTGCACAATGAATACATGAAGAGAATTTTTCATATTGCTTGGCAATGTGCAGAGTTGCTAAACGAGGTTAGGAAATGTACTCAACACCCCCACATGAACAAGGCATTTAATGTACATTAATCAAATGCATATTCTCCACTTGAGCAATATGCACACTCATGGTGAATGCATGTACTATTCACATCTCTCTTGAAGGTTGTGTACATTGGCCAGACAATGCACACTGAACCTCCTCTTCCTGATGATAACATGTGCACATTTTCCACATTGTGTGTATATGCACAATAGCTGAAATCTATGCACATTTATTAGTCAACCTGGGTTACCAGTCAACTTGCATTAACTCCAGAAGATATAACCCCAGTAGTTGCAAGAAACAGCAATACAGAGAACCCTCCAATTGACTTGAACATGATTGCAGTGGAAAGGTGCTTATACAACTCAGAGAAGAACAGAGAAGCATTTCCCCACCCATATAAAGTTTATCATTTCAACACTTTATATTTATTTATTTATTATTTGATTTATATCGCACCCTTCCTCCCAGCAGGGGCCCAGGGCGGCAAACAAAAGCACTAAAAACACTTTAAAACTTCATTAAAAACAGACTTCAAAATATATTAAAACACAACAACCATTAAAAACATATTAAAACAAAACATCTTTAAAAGCATTTTTAAAAAGCTTTAAAAACATTTAAAAAGCTTTAAAAACATATTAAAAAGCAATTCCAACACAGACACAGATGGGAATAAGGTCTCAAATGACTTGTTGAAAGAGGAAGGTCTTCAATAGGCATCGAAAAGATAACAGAGATGGCGCCTGTCTAATATTTAAGGGGAGGGAATTCCACAGGGTTGGTGCCGCCACACTAAAGGTCCATTTCCTATAGTGAGCAGAATGGACCTCCTGATTGAATTGAATTGAATTGAAACTTTATTTTTACCCCGCCCTTTTTCCAAACTGGAACTCAGGGCGGCTTACAAATAAAACTACATGTAGTTAAAAACATAGAAAAACATACAATTAAAATGCAATTAAACTATGCACAACCTTAAAACCATAAAAGGCACTTAAAAATCTAAAAACAATTTAAAATAATACAGATAATAATATAAAACATTAAAACAAGCCTTGTAAAGCCCAATCCTAAACACCTTCTATCCCAAAAGCCTGTCGGAATAAAAAAGTCTTTACTTGCCGACGGAAGGATGGCAAGGAGGGGGCCATTCGTGCCTCCCTAGAAAGGGAGTTCCAGAACTTAGGAGCAGCCACCGAGAAGGCCCTATCTTGCATCCCGACCAATCGCACTTGCAAGGGTGTTGGGACTGAGAGAAGGGCCTCTCCTGAAGATCTCAGGGGCTGGGCAGGCTCGTATAGGGAGATACGGTCTGACAGATAGCCTGGACCTGGGCCGTATAGGGCTTTAAAGGTCACAACCAGCACTTTGAATTGTGACCGGAAACAAACTGGCAGCCAGTGGAGCTGTTGTAACAAGGGAGTTGTATGTTCCCTGTAACCAGCCCCTGTTAATACTCTGGCTGCAGCTCTTTGTACCAGTTTAAGTTTCCGAACAGCTTTCAAAGGCAGCCCCACGTAGAGCGCGTTACAGTAGTCTGATGGTATCTGCAGGAGGCCCTCACCTGCAGAGTGCAGTGATCGACTGGATATATAAGGGGTAAGACGGTCTTTCAGGTATCCTGGTCCCAAGCCATATAGGACTTTGTACACCAAAACTAGAACCTTGAACTTGGCTCTGTAGAAAAATATACGACTTAACATTGGTTTCTAAGCAATTTACAGTAACATTACAAAAATAATAGAGGTAAATTCAGTTAAAATTAACCATAAAAACAGAGAAGTTTACTTTCTGTCATCAAGGGCTATAGCTATTTTTTGTGTGCGTGGGGGGATACTATAGACCCATGCAAAATAGGGACACACATATGGAAGTATATGCAGTCTTACATATTTAAATTAAAATTAGTTTATTTACTATACAAGTTTGATTTAATCTCTTTTAAAAAATTAAGCACCAAGAGCTCAAATGCTTGATTATCTTGGTGCCACTGATTGTGCCTTCATTGACCAGAATGCTGGAAGGCAGGACTAAATCTATTTCTTAATTAGGAATTGGACAGAACAGTCCCTCCATGTTTCACCTCCTATCTTCATAAGTTAAAGGTCTAAAGCAGGGATTGGAGACACATGGTCCCCCAGATGTTGTTCAGCTACAGTTCCCATCATCCCTGACTATTGACCATGCTGGTTGGGGCTGATGGAATACATAATCTGGAGTACCACCAGTTCCCCATCCCTGTGCTAGAAACTTTTAAATGAATGCTGAACATTCAAGAAAGGGGCTTTGAATATCCTTGAAAAGGACAGAACCCCACAGTTCTTCCTCCCCCACAATCTTCTTTCCTCATCCTCCTGCCTGCTGCTCTACATTTGGGAGTCTCGTGTCTATGAGCAGCCTTCCTGCATAGGAAAGAAGAGCAGTCATGGGACACCTGTATGTACCTAATGATGCACACACACTGAGGACAGGTTTCTATGTAATGGTCTGGTCCTCCTTAGGAAAAGCGTTATATCTTAATGAAGCAGCTATCAAGAAATCCTGGGTTGGATCCAGACTTGGGCTGCAATCCAATACACACTTACCTGGGAGTAAGTCTCATTGAACCCAATGGAGCTTACTTGTCATTGATTTCAATGTCCCTCCTTTAAACATGATTGAGCTTTGGGTGTCTTTGTCATACAAACTTGCTAACTACACTGTTGTTTTGAAAAGGATCAGTCTCAGACTTGCTGAGCTACCATAATTTTACCAAAAATTAATCAAAAGTGCTGCCTAGCTCTCCTGGAAAAGACAGCTATTGTATTTCTCCTCTGCAGAGTACATTTAGCATTAACTTCATTTACAGCAAGGATCATGGGCTTATAAATAAAATATAAAATACTGTCAAATCAGGAACTGGATTGCTGCAAAATGTGACTTTTTAAAACCAATACATTCATTAAATAGCTATTAATTTCAGAGGACTCCAGGGTTTTAATGAAACATGCTCAGACAGACCTGATACATAGAAAACACATGCATTAATCTGGTCAACGTGCTATAGCATTTTTCTTCTTCCCCTCTTAGGCATAAGAAATTATTCTTTTAACACGTCTCTTTCTTTGCCAGTCATTCATTTATGAGGACTTTAACACCAGTATTGGCATTAAGGAAAAGGATTGTAGCTTAGTGACGGAGCACATACTTCACATGTCAAAGATCCAATTTTGGACATCTCCAGATAGGGTTTGGAAAGACTTCCATTTGAAATCCTGGAGAGCCACTGCCAGTCAAGGTTAATGAGCTGGATAGGCCAATGGTCTGACTCAGTATAAGGCAGCTTCCTATGTGTTCTTGGTGACCCAACTATTTTTGAACACATTATGATGAAGAGTAATACCAGGAAAAGCCATGATAGAACATGTATCATTATTACCTGACTTATTTTTGCTTCCCTTTCCCTATTCCTGTTCCCTCTTCTTTGGGATGAGTCACACACCTACCTGCTTCCACATCCATCAATTCTATGCAGCAATTCTCCCAAAACAAAATATTAGGTAGTAGTATCAGTTCCGTGGGCAGGAGACCGATAGAAAGACAGCAAGAGGGCTAAGACGCAGGAGGTCACAGTCAGGTATGCTGAAGGCCAACATTAAGTGGAAGTCACCTGGTACAAAGGGAGACCTTAGTGGCCTCTTTTAGTGATGGACTACTCAGACAGAGGGATGTTAGTAGTTCTGGGAGATTTGGAGCAACCAGTGGCACCAGATGGGCCCTTTGATGTCACCTGACTTTCTAGGCCAGGAATTATTATCGGCAATTCCTTCCTCTGGCCAGCAGTTTCATTGTGATACAAGAACACCACAAGTAACAACCCCAATTGTACACTGTATGATCCATCAGGTTCCTGACATCAACATCTTCTGGTTCTATGCTCAATTGCTGCTTTTTAAACATGTGAGGAGTTTTCTTAAAATTGCACCTCTAGTACCAAATTGAGGACAGGCACCCAAATCCAACTTACAGTATTTTTCCTGTCACCATGAGAGCTAGACACTTATTTTTATACAATTAAAAGGGAAATTCTATCAAGAGCTTGAGTACATACTAGAAAACCTTCTGCTTCCCCTTCTATTGTGAGAACTTTTTAAGTAGAAATCCAACCAAAGAGAAAACCAGAGATATGTAATCCTATCATCAATTTCTTCCAGCAATTTCCTCAATACTAATGTTTAACTAGGATGCCATAGGTTAAGCTGATTGCATTGGCTGAAAGGACAGTGAAAAGAAAGGCCATTATCAGATAATAATAAGGGAAAAAAGTTTCCTGTCCTTAAGGAGCCAATTCAATTTTTTCTTCTTATCTTGCTGGCATTTTATGCAGTGCCAATGCCAGGTAGAATCAAATGTGAATGCTTCATCTGGAGTAATGTAACTCCTGTGGTGGAGACTGAAAAACAAAATTAAAACTGCATTATCAAAAATTCTTGGCATAGGAGACAATCAAAATACAGAAAGGCAAAGAAGCATGCTAATTGAAATAATCATAATCATAACAGAAGAGAACCCCACTGAAGAACTAATTCCTTTGCAAAGATCACACATTATCTGTCTGCATCTATTAACTATTTTCTTGTTATTAGCTATTGGGGAAGGACTACAGCTCCATGGCAAAGCATCTGCCTTGCAAGCAGAAAGTCCCAGGTTCAGTCCCTTAGGTCTCCAGCTAGGGCTAGGAAAAGATCCTCCCTAAAATCCGGGAGAGCAGGTACCAGTCAGGGTAGACAACACTGAATGTTGAGACCCAGGTTGGGCAGGGAGGCATCTACCAGAGTGACACTGACTCTGAGGCCTGGGTTGACAAGCTTAGGGAAGGGACTGGCAGCGAGGAGAGCTCACTGTGCACCCAGACCCCTGTGTCTGTCAGTTCAACTCCCCCTGATCCTGCCCCCCCAGCTGGAGCTCACCCTGAACTGTCAGAGACTGCCCCATTAGAGACTGCTCCATTAGACATCACTCCTCACCCGCACCAGAGGTGCTGCCTTCCATGTTTCCCAGCTTAGCACCCCACAACTTCCCATGCTTGAGCAGACAGATAGCCTTCACCAGTCAGAGGGGGAAGCTGAGAACCAGCCTCCATTGGCCCACACTCGGAAGCTTCAGAGGCAGGAAGTTCAACAGACGGGGTTGAGGAGGAGCCATCATTTATGTGCGAAAGCCAAGCCTACTTAAGTTGACTCAGGGGAGGGACTAGTTGCTGCATCAACGTCTGAGAGCTACAAAGACATGCTTAGTCAGTGTTATTTCGGGGCAAAAATTCCTAGAACACATAGAGAGGTTAATGAGATGCAAAGTTTTTGATGTATCTAAAACTTTAATAAAAAGAAGGAAAATCACAGATATGACTGCAACTGAGTCGTTCGACTTTGGACAGGACACTGAACTAGATGGACCAATGGTCTGATTACTATAAGGTAGTTTCCTATGTTCCTAACAAGCAGGTGGTAACATTATGGAAATGGACCTTAGGATGTGACCGTCAGCTCCATCTTCCCTTTTCCAGCTGACTTTGCCCCATTTTTCTTTCCCTAGTTGCCCTCCTCCTTTTTTTCCTCGTTCCATCTCTAGGGTCCTTCACCTTTTTCATGCTTCCTCAGATCCTGCATTGCCACTAAGCTGTGTATTCAGGAAGCAGCTGTGCTAGTTGATACTCCCCTTAGGATGCCCACAGTCATTCTTACCCCTTTGCTTCCTGGCATGATAAGCATAATTGATTGTGCTTTGTCTGGATATGTTGGTAAGAAATAGGTCTTAGAAGAGACTGGAGATTGCGGTAATGCAGTAGCGACCAGCAGGGTGCCATTGCTTACCTGGCTTCCCAATGAGGAGGATACTACTGGTAACCAAGAAGGGGAGGGGCAAGGTGACAAAGAAGTCGGTGCAATGTGGGTGCAGCGCTGATCACACTATCACCACACCCCTCTCTCTTGGTTACCAGCAGTTTCCTTTGCATTGGGAAGCCCGGTGAGCAATGCCACCCCACTCCACTGCACCTTCCTGACCACTACTGATGCAAGAGTTCATGAAGTTTCAAAGTCTCCAATGCTTCCTGAAATTTGGGTGTTGTTCCTATGCAGCTCGTGTGTGTTTGTGCATCCCAGGTGAAAGGTTTCAGGTTTCCTCAGCAGTCTATTCTTTAACAGCACTACCACACGCAGCACAGGGAAGTGATTCAGGAGAAACACAGACAACAACAAGGTTATTGCAGAAGTTACTAGAGTTTAATGCCATAATAATCTTCTCTTTTGACTACTTTGGTGGAGATCGGTTTACAAGGATAACTGGAATTCCCATGTTTTAAAAGAATGGTCGAACTAATCTGCTACCTTGTTTTGAAAAGTGACCTGTCAGATGGGAAGCCCACAAGGTGGCCACTGACATATTTTGTTTGTCACCAGCGTTTAATAATAAAAGATGCATTGTTCCATATTAACTATGATTAGTTTTGGTGTGATTCCAGATCTATGGGTGAATATCAAAGAATAAGATTGATTCTTGTCTCAAAGCCTTCACCTCTTCAGCAAAGTTATGTGAGAAAAATATTCCCCCCATCCCCAGCAAGATATTTCAAATCAGTATGTGTCTGTAGCACTGATGTCCTTTCACAAGCTCTTTTTTTTTTTGTAGCAGAGTTTCTTTACCAGAGTTTCTCTGGTGGCATTGCATTTTTAGGTTCAAAGAATGTAAAGAGTGGGCTAGTTAGATGTGTGTGCGCACGCTACATGGTTCCTTTGTCACACTAATGTCAACTTCTGATTATGAGCCTCTGCAGCTATTCCCATGTGGCTATTTCATCAAACTGACATAGAACCACTGTTGTACAAAAGTTCAACAAGTCACTTTTAGAAGATCAAAAATCAGTAGCAAACAGTCATTTGGGGACTGTTACATTAAAAATAAAACTGCTCATGGCGTTATCAGGTATTCAGGGAGCATATCATATACACCCGAGTGTAACCCTCAATTCAAAGAACACTGTATAATTTAGCATGCATATGTTTCTACTGATTTATGCTTTTCACAAAATGCTTCTATGGATGCAAGGATAAGCCCATAATTTGCTCTCATTTTACTACCAAGTAAGTCAGCTTTGCATTAAATGAAATATCTCCTGTATCTTAAGAAGTTAAGAGAGCTAATTTAAAGGAAGGCAGTATCTGGAGAGGAGAGGGAACTTGACACTAGAGAAGAAATATGCAAGGATTCTGCCCATCTCTCTTCACTGCATATAAGCAGCTTTACCTGTAATAGAGCTAATTCACACATGCATAATTATTTCTTTATTAAATTTATATCCTGTTCTTCCTCCCAAAGGATACCAGGGTGGCATTCATCAATTGATGACTGCAAGTTTTGCCCAGATGAAAGTCTGCTGGCAGCCCTGTATACACCTATGATCTTTTCATGGGGTCACCTTGCATGTGAATAAGCATTAAGTTGAAGGCACCTTCCCAAAATTTTCCCCTGGCTGAAAAGCATACTTTTGGACAATGTGAATGTACATTCTGAAGGAAACTCTCTGTAGCCACATACATTTATGGGGATTACATGAATAAACTAGGGATTGAGAAATCAGTCTGTTTCTAATTCAGTTTACCATGGGTTCATTCACATCCAGTTAAGTCATACTTAGAGTAAACCCACTGAAATAAATGGACTTAAATTAGCCACATCCACTGATTTTAGTGTGTCTACTCTGAATGACTAAGTTGGCTTTGACCCAAAGTCTGTTCTGTCCCATTCCTGTATCATTCTAAAAAAAAAAAAAACTGCATGAAAATTTGCATTTCTGGTGCACATATTTTACTCTAAAATACATATTTTGTATGCATGTTTGTGGGTGTGGGTGTGTATACAGCCAAGAACTGTATTTCAAAATGTGAAGTGTCAAAACTGAAGGACAACTACGTACTGATCCATGCATTTATTCATGATATGTGTATGCTATCTCATAACAATGGAGTTTTCTGGGCAGTTTATAATAAACAAGTAAAAAATAAACTGAAACACAAAGTAATAATAATAATAATAATAATAATTTTATTTATTGGTCGCCTATCTGTCCAGATTAGTGGACACTCTAGGCGACTTACAATAGCTAAAAGCTATACATAATCTACAATATACAAAACAATCTACAGTCCTAACAATTTAAAACCAATTTCCAGTTAAAACATCATAAAATTAATCCTCCTCAATCCCATAGGCCTGCCTGAATAGCCAGGTTTTTAAGGCTCGACGAAAACCTATCAGGGAGGGAGCATGTCGGAGATCATACGGAAGGGAATTCCAGAGGGTGGGGGCCACAACCAAAAATGCCCTCTCTCTGGTCCGCACCAGCCTAGCTGTTTTAGCCGGTGGGACCGAGAGAAGGTCTTGAGAGGCTGATCTTGTAAGGCGGCATAATTGGTGATTCTGGAGGCGCTCCTTCAGATAAACTGGGCTGAAACCGTATAGGGTTTTAAAGGTCAACACCAACACCTTGAATCGGGCCCGGTAAACAACTGGTAACTAGTGAAGATCTATTAATACTGGAGTGATGTGATCACAGCGACGGCTGCGCTTGATATAGCGCGCCACCGCATTCTGTACCAGCTGTAATTTCCGGACTGTTTTCAAGGGTAACCCCATGTAGAGTGCATTACAGTAGTCTAAGCGAGAGGAGACCAGGGCATGTATCACCTGTGGGAGCAGATGAACAGGGAGGTAGGGTCGCAGTCTCTGTATCAGATGTAATTGATACCAAGCTGCCCGACTCACCGCCGAAACCTGAGCCTCCATGGACAGCTGGGAGTCAAGAATGACCCCAAGGCTGGGGACCTGGTCCTTCAGGGATAATCTCACCCCATTAAGTATCAGGTCTGTAATACCCAACCTTCCTCTGTCTCCCACAAGTAACACCTCGGTCTTATCGGGATTCAGCTTCAGTCTGTTCTCTCCCATCCAACCACTTACGGACTCCAGGCACTTGGACATGGTATCCACAGCCAACTCTGGTGAAGATTTAAATGAGAGATAGAGCTGAGTGTCATCCGCATATTGGTGACACTTCAGCCCAAAACTCCTGATGATAGCCCCCAGCGGTTTCACATAGATATTGAACAGCATGGGAGACAGGATAGAACCCTGTGGCACTCCACAATTAAGGGGCCAAGGGTCTGAAACCTCATCTCCCAAAGCTATTCATTGGTACCTGCCTGAGAGATAGGAATGGAACCACTGTAGAACAGTGCCCCCTACTCCCAATCCCCCCAGGCGATCCAACAGGATACCGTGGTCGACGGTATCGAAAGCCGCTGAGAGATCCAGGAGGACGAGGAAGGTATATTCTCCCCTATCCAACGCCCTCCTCATATCATCTACCAGAGCAACCAAAGCTGTTTCAGTTCCATGCCCAGTCCTGAAGCCCGATTGGAATGGATCCAAATAATCCGTTTCCTCCAAGTGTGTCTGTAACTGTTTGGCCACCACTCGCTCAATCACCTTGCCCAAGAATGGTAGGTTACAGACTGGGCGGAAGTTGTTCAAATCTTGGGGATCCAAGGAGGGTTTCTTTAAGATGGGCTTTATCACCACCTCCTTGAGGGCTGATGGCATAGCACCCTTTTTCAAGGATGCATTTACCACTGCCTTGATCCCTTCGCTCAGTCTCTCTTTACAGCTCATTATGAGCCATGAAGGGCAAGGACCAAACAGACAGGTGGTTGGCTTCACAGTACTGAGCACCTTGTCCACTTCCTCAGAGGGAAGAGGCTGAAACCGATCCCATCGGACCGGAATGCAACTGGCTGACTCTGGCCCACATACAACCATTACAAAAGGGGGAAACCTACATCAAAACAGAACTCATTTTACCCCAAACATTATAAACAGATTTTTTAAAAATAAAACATAGCTACATAGGCCTAAATTACCTACATTATTTAGAAGGCCTGGATGAACAGAAAGGTCTTACCTGGCACCCAAAAGACTGCAAATGTGGTTCAGACAAGCCTATAACTGTGGTGCCTGTACTAAAATGGCCCTTTTCCTGGTGATTGTCTACCTCACTTTCGGCTTCCAAAAAGGATAATAAACTTTAGATAGGTGATGCGGGCGAAGGTGGCGTTTCAGGTAATCTGGTTTTAAGTCATTTAGGCCAGCCTTTGGGTCCCCAGATGTTGCTGGACTACAATTCCCATCATTCCAGACCATTGGCCATGCTAGCTGGGGCTGATGCGAGTTGTAGTCCAACAACATATGGGGACCCAAAGGTTGGAAAAGGCTGATTTAGGGCTTTAATGGTTAAAACTTGCCCTTTAAATTGGACAATGTGTCAGTATAGCTAGTGAAGCATAAACATAATGTAGTAAAACTGCCCAGCTGATAATCTTGCAGTCCTGTTCTGGACCATCTGCAGTTTCTGGGCCATTTTTAAAGGCAGTCCCACTGGCTTTATTAGTCTGAAAAGTACAAATCAGACTGGCTCATATGAACATAAAAATTGAATGAAATCCTCAAGCATCCCCCAAACCAGCTGGCAGTCTTGTTTCTTCCTTAGGTAGGAGGCTACGATCTACAGTCTGGATAATAACCTAAACCAGTTCACCATTGGCTTATTTTTTGGAGTTCTCTTTTTGCAGTGAGAAAAACCAAACAGAGATTGGAGATTCAAACAGCAGGGAATGGGTTTTAAAGAATTTCTATTGGATTTTTAAAAAGTGTTAATTATAAAGCTCCATTTTTAATTAATGTTAGTACAGTATTATATTGGGGAGGGGGAAAATCAACTGGCTGTAAAATACTACTTCTAATCAATGTTGATAGCAAGTTTTTATTTTCTGGACCTCCATTATCAGAAAATAACCGTGGCTGTTTCAACTCTACAAACTGCTAAGGAATACAGTTCTTATAAGAACTTTGAGCTGTGCTTGGGAGGCTTCATGGATGTGTTTTGTACCTATCAGTAAAGAACCCTTGTGAGTGGTTTGGTCATTGCACAGCTGTAACAATGTCCTTTGTGAGAAGGCCAGATAACAAAATTAATTTATGTACATAATGAACATGTGCTTCCATCCTGAGGTTCACGGAGCATTATCTCCTTGTGTAGTGTTGTGCCCTTGTTTTACTGGCAAAATAAGAAACAGATGTTGAACTAGGGTGTAATTACTCTGTTTAGTAGATAGCTGATCCCCTTTGAAATGGCAATCATGTTGAGTCAAATTTTATCCCAAATTACTGATTGTTTTGGCAACATCTTGCCCTGTGTAGTTTGTCAGGCTCCAGGAGTTTTCTACATAATTGTCCCAAATATGTACACAAACAAAATAATAATGTAGAATGGAAATGATTTAATCCTGCCTGCCTGCCTGCCTGCCTGCAAGTATTAGATGTCAATACTTTACCACATTTGACCCCCAAAACAGCCTTAAGCTGACTTTTATAATATTGCCTTATATATGTTATTGGGAATACAAATCAAACAGGTAATGTGTTTAACAACCTGCCATTGTGCACCAAGCCCCATGTAGAATATGCATATAATCCTTCCATGAAGAGGGAATTGTGTACATTTCCTGGTCAATACACATAATGTCCAACAGGCCTTGGGAATTGTACATACATCAACTGATTTTATACATTCTCTGGTCATGATGTTACACCAGAATTAAGGTTCGTTCCCGCTGGTTGAGGTCCAATATCAAACAACGGAGACTCAGAATTGCCAACCAAGGCCTTTTATTAACTATACGTTTGCAAAGTGGAGAGCTCACAGTAGACTCATGTCAATCTGTGAGGTCTGAAGCATTCATATTTCTTACAGGCTGTTATACACTCTGAGTTTCAAGCAGTTGGCAATGCACGGACATTCCAAAGGTGGGAGTTAGTCATGCTCTGTGCTTTTACACTGTGCACAAGGCTACAAGATAAGCAAACTGTATCCTCTGAATCATTCATTGTATTATCCTCAGATTTGCTGACTTCTAGCAAATGGTCAATGACCTAATGTTGCCAACTTACCAAAGGTCATTGTCATCCTTCTACATATATTGTCAGCATTTCTATAGGTACAGGAAACTTTTAATTCAAACTTCAATGTAACAATGATGCATATTCTCTTGTCAGCATGCGTAGCCTCCAAGAAACATGCATTTTCTTACTCATATGTGTACAAGCTTTACTCCCCAATTTGCTTCTGATCCATTGACTTACGATATACCATACACCCTCCCATTGATCAGCCAAACCACAGGCAGAAGGGGGGGTCAGATAAACTCTGCTACCAGAGTTCCCTGGGAACCACTCTAAGAATTGTAACTCTGTGGGGGGAATTGGGGTCTCCTAACAGCGATCAGCACACTTAACAAGCTACAGTTTGTAGGATGCTTGAGGGGAAGCCATGATTATTTACAATGACATAATACTGCTTTCAGTGTATAGCACAGATGGGGCCTGAAAAAAGAGGGTTAACCAAACTCTCTTCCATAGGCAAATAGTTCAAGACATCTTAGCATTTTGGTGGATGAAGATAGGCCACAACAGAGTCTCACATGAATCCATTGGCTGTGGGATTCAGTGAGAATGTGAATGTGTGAATGAGGTATCAAAGAATAAGTGATCATTTAATTATTCAATGGTTTATGATTCATAAGGTAATCTGAGAAGTGACTCAGAATTAGGGTTGCCATATTGCCCGGATAGCCGGGTTTTACCCGGATTCTATGCATGCCACCCAGCGCCCAGCTAACCCCTTACGTGGCCCGGATTCTCAGCTTTAATTAAAAAAAAAAAGTTTCTAGGTGGTCCGGTTCTCAAGATATACATAAAAACGTCAGCCACCCCCCTCAACTGTTAAATCTTTCTTTAAACAGTACTGTACTATAGCACTTTGTAGCTTTAACCCCGCCCATTCAGCATTGCAGCCAATCAGGGATTGTGTTTCAGTTTCATTGACCTGAGGCAGTGTCTAGAAAACAAAATGGTGGTTTCACCCCCCCCGTTTATCTGAAAATCTCATAAATTGGGTAAGTATATACATTTCAGTTTTTTTTCCTCTTGTGTGCAGGAGTCAGAGCTTGGGCAGTGTTTTGAAAACCTTCGCAATACTTGTTGTTTGTAAAAGCAATGCTAATCCCATATGCCCAAAGTAAATCCCATTTAATTCAATAGGACTTACTTTGAGTAGACATGGTTATGAATGTGCTGAAAATCAATGAGACTTTGGAGTGAATGTAAAAAAGAATTATGTTTGTGTTCTAACTCTTTCTGTCTCCAGTCCAATTTAAAAGCAAGTAGGCAGGGCTTACTTAGTATTACAGTTTTTATTCTGTAGGAAAGTAATACTGATTTTTTTAAAACAAATACTGATTTTTCTGCAATGACCAACTGGTTTGACAATAAACTATTATATGGGCTGTATGTATTTATACATCTGCTGTGTGTGCGTGTGCGTGTATGGAGTCTTTCCAACACCCCTGTGAGGTAGGGTTGGAAACCAATGCAGCTCACAACAAGAAATAAAGCCATTTAAAATCCAATGACCATAAAACAAGTATAAACAGTTGCAAAACAGCATAAAGTGGCATGATTCGGAATTTTGGGTTGTGTGAATGAAGTTGGTTATCACTTGAGGTTGCAGTTCTGTCCCTGTTTGAGTAAGCCACACTGAATACGCTGGGACTTGCTTCTGAATAAATAAACCTAGGATTGCACTATAAATATCTTTACAGTTTGTGTAAATAATAAATATATTTGATAGTCATGCTTATATACATATTTCTTCATTTATCATATTTTTGGTTTTTGGTTAGGAATCCTGACTGGTTGTGAGATGCTTAGTTTTTTGCCTTACTCATAGGAATCTTGTTGTGGTTGGTATGGTATTACATTTAGGAAAGTGTTACTGCCTTCTGTGTTTTTTTTCCTATTTGCATTTCACTTATCTTTAACCTCACACCGTTACAGCCATAGAAGCAACAGCAGCATATGCAAGATAATTAACTCCCATTAGTGATAAGAACAAGAATTTATAATTATTATTTCAATTAAAACAAGAGGCTTATCAATACTTTGAAGAGGACCAGATATTTATTTTCTTTCTGAGCCCAGGACTGGGTCTTTCATGATGCCCGGTGTGTGGGGGGGAGCAGGAGAGTAGTCGATAAGACAGACATCCTGGCATTGGTAATCTAATTAGCAAGGTATGTGTGGGGTTGTTGCACATTTCCAGGCCCAGTTTCATTTTGAGTATGGAGGTGGAACCTGTGTAGATGTGGTTGAGAAATTTTGAGTTAAGCAAAGCTCTGCTTTTATAAAACCTAAGAAACATACAGATACTTTGAATGTCTGAGTGCATGCACCAGTGGAATACTGGAGGAACTTGTAAAACTTGCTGCAACAGTATTTAGAACTGAGCATGTGGTGTGAAAGACTCCTTTTCCTAACATTTTGGCTTGTTTATCTCCACCCACCACATCTCTGAAACATATTGTATATGTTTGTTTATTTATTTATTTATTTATTTATTTATTTATTTCATTTTTAAACCGCCCATAGCGAATAGCTCTCTGGGCGGTGAACAAAACAAGATTAAAATACAATATTACAATAAAATTACAATAAAATCAGCAACAAGTTAAATGAAAAAAAAAATTAAATGAAACACATTGAACATTAAAATGCCTGGGAGTATAGCCAGGTCTTAACCTGGCGCCTAAAAGAAAGTACTGAAGGTGCCAGGCGTATCTCCACAGGTAGGCTGTTCCACAGTTTGGGGGCCACCACAGAAAAGGCCCTAGATCTAATAACAATCCTCCAGGCATCCTGATGAGTTGGTACCCGGAGGAGGGCCTTGGATATTGAACGAAGTGAACGGGTAGGTTCATAGCGGGAGAGGCGTTCCACAGTGTATTGTGGTCCCACACCGTGTAAGGCTTTATAGGTCAAAACCAGCACCTTGAATCTGGCTCGGAAACAAATAGGCAGCCAGTGCAGGCGGGCCAGGACAGGTGTTATATGCGCAGACCAGCGGGTCCTCGTTAACAACCTGGCTGCTGCATTTTGCACTAGCTGAAGTTTCCGAACGGTCTTCAAGGGCAGCCCTACGTAGAGCGCATTACAGTAGTCCAGTCTAGAGGTTACCAGAGCGTGAACAACTGAGGCGAGATCGTCACTGTCCAGATAGGGGCGTAGTTGGGCTACTAAGCGAAAATGGTAAAACGCATTCCATGCCACCGAGGCCACTTGAGCCTCAAGCGACAAGGAATGGTCAAAAAGGACCCCCAAGCTACGAACCTGTTCCTTCAAGGGGAGTGTAACCCCATCTAGAACAGGATGAACATCCACCATCTGGGCAGGGAAAGAGCTCACCAACAGTGTCTCAGTCTTGTCTGGATTAAGTTTCAGTTTATTAGCTCTCATCCAGTCCATTATCGCGGTCAGGCAACGGTTCAGCACTTCAACAGCCTCACCTGAAGAAGGTGAAAAGGAGAAGTAGAGTTGCGTGTCATCAGCGTACTGATGGCAACGCACTCCAAAACTCCTGATGACGGCACCCAGAGGCTGCATGTAGATGTTAAAGAGCATGGGGGACAAGACCGACCCCTGAGGGACTCCACAATGGAGAGTCCAGGGTGTCGAGCAATGTTCCCCAAGCACTACCTTCTGGCGACGATCCGCTAAGTAGGAGCAGAGCCACTGCCAAGCAGTGCCCCCAACTCCCAACTCCGCGAGCCTCCCCAGAAGGATACCATGGTCGATGGTATCAAACGCCGCTGAGAGATCAAGGAGAATCAACAGGGTCACACTCCCCCTGTCCCTCTCCCGACAAAGGTCATCATACAGGGCGACCAAGGCTGTTTCAGTGCCAAAACCAGGCCTAAAACCGGATTGAAACGGATCCAGATAATCGGTTTCATCCAAGAGCGCCTGGAGCTGGCCGGCGACCACCCGCTCCAAGACCTTGCCCAAAAAAGGGACATTCGCCACCGGTCTATAGTTGTTCAAAATATCTGGGTCCAAAGAAGGTTTCTTTAGAAGAGGTCTCACTACTGCCTCCTTGAGACTACCAGGGACTACTCCCTCTCTCAAGGAGGCGTTTATCACCTATTTGGCCCAGCCGGTGGTTACAGCCCTGCTGGCCTTCACCAGCCAAGATGGGCAAGGATCAAGGGCAGACGTGGTCGCCCGCACCATTCCAAGCACCTTGTCCACTTCCTCGAGCTGCACCAACTGAAACTCATCCAACAATGAAGGACAAGACCGCGCTCTGGACACTTCAATGGAGTCATGTGTCATAACATCAGAGTCTAAGTCCCGACGGATGCAAGCAATCTTATCCTGGAAGTGCTCCGCAAATTCGTTGCAGCGGGCTTCCAATGTTTCCTTAGTATCAGGAGGGCCAGAATGTAAAAGCCCTCGTACCACCCTAAAAAGCTCCGCTGGGCGGCAAAGAGATGATCTAATGGTGGCAGCAAAATATGACTTTTTTGCCACCCTAACCACTTTTACATACAACTTAGTGGAAGCACTCACCAAAGAATGACTATATCCGTCAGGAGTTTGCCTCCACCTGCACTCTAGCCTCCTTCTCTCTTGCTTCATCACTCTCAGCTCCGGGGTATACCACGGTGCTGTTTGAGTTCTGCACCGAAGGGGGCACGCGGGAGTGATCATGTCAATGGCCCAGGTCATCTCCGCATTCCACAGATCGACCATGGCCTCGACAGGAGCGCCAGTGCTATCAGCCGGAAAAACTCGCAGAGCGCTCTGGAAAGCAACAGGATCCATAAGCCTCCGGGAGCGGACCAACTTAATAGGTCCCCCACCTCTGCAGAGGGAAAGGGTTGCCATGAGTCTAAAGCTCAGCAAGCGGTGATCTGTCCATGACAATGGAGTAGATGAAAAATACCCCACCCTCAGATCACCATCTCCATGACCAGTGGCGAAGATCAAATCAAGAGTATGTCCTGATACATGCGTCGGGCCAGTAGCAACTTGAGACAGCCCCATGGTTGTCATGGAGGCCATGAAGTCCTGAGCTGCCCCGAACAAGACAGCCTCAGCATGAATGTTGACATCCCCCAGTACCACAAGTCTGGGGGATCTCAACAATACCTCCGAGACTATCTCCGTCAGCTCAGCTAGGGAAGCCATTGGGCAGCAAGGTGGGCGGTACACCAATAGTATTCCCAATCTGTCTCCTTGGCCCAGCACAAGATGAAGACACTCCAAACCAGTTGCCGTCTGGACAGGGTGCTTAGTGAGAGAGAAAGAACTCCGATAGACCACAGCAACCCCGCCTCCCCGGCCCTCAGATCTACCACAGTGCTGCACCGAATACCCAGGTGGGCAAAGCTGGGAAAGAGCAACTCCTCCCTGCTCACCCACCCAGGTTTCGGTAATACACACAAGGTCGGCACCCTTCTCCACAATCAAATCGTGGATAAGGGGGTTTTTATTAACGACCGACCTAGCATTTAAAAGCAGCACCTGGAGATCCGAGAGCTGGCTGACAGTACAACCAACAGTCCTGTGGATAGGAGGAGAACCGGAACAAGGCACAGACACAACTTGTCTGGGACGAGTTCCCCTTACCTGGCACGTTCTCCTCCCAACGCCATACCTCCCATTACCCGTCACAACATTAATTGGGGCCCCCGAAAATCTCCCTGCGAGGCCCAAGGCATGTTCTCCCAGGCACATCTTAAAATAAATCTAATACAGCAAAACACTTAAACAACATAAACACAAACACACATTCACTCAATCTCATTCACACAACAACAGACAGACAAACAAACAAACAAACAAATTAAAACACAGCCAAACTTATTGCAAGTTATAAAACGGAGGGGAGGCGTTCCTGATCCCAAAAATAACACTAAAAGGTGATTAAAAGGTGTTAAAAGAAACATATGGTGGCGGAGCTCCAGCCGTAGCGAGCTCTTACGCCGCTATCTTCATTATGCCCAGCAGCAGATCTTCCCAGTACAAGCAGTTCAATGAGAAGCGCAGCAATGATGACAATCAAAAGAAGACAGGAGCAAACAGCAATAATAGCTCTCACTCCCTGGGCAGCTGGAACAAATGCTGTGTGTAAGAACCAAAGTAGCAGCCACAGCTGCTCTCTTTCTCTATGCAACAACAATGTTCCTCTTCCTGTAGGCAAAAAGGTCTCCACACGTCCCTCAGTCCGCAGTCAACATATCCCTCCAAAGGGTAGATGGAAAAAATAAACCACGGCTGGCTAAGGTTCCTGGGACCCAATCCTGCAGGATATAGTGCAAATCAAACAACAGCAATCCAACAGGGAGGGATGATGATCTTGTTTTACATTTCTTTATTGCTGTCACCAAACTACAGATGCAAAGAGAGACACATCTATGTGGCATTGTTCTTCAAAGTAGAATCATTTTCTTGGTTTTGGTTTTACCTTGATAATGTTGTTCATGTCCTGTTTAAGATGGATAATGCTCCTTTCACTGCCAATAACCGCTTGTAAGTTAAGGCCATTCGGCTTCCCACGCACAGCTGCTGATAAGGAAAGTCGCAGGAGACGCTGGAAAGATTAGGCCTTTCAAAGCTTTTAAGATTCACAAGGTTAGCAAATGAGTAGCAGATAAATTCCTTGGAAGCCTTAGATCCTCAAAAAAATAATTGGATTAAACAGGTGAACAGTCCAGTGAAAAAAAGAGCTGGATAGCTGGTTAAACACTCGGTCGGCCGGGAGAAATTAGAGCCTGGTTATGCCTCCGGCCGCCGTCTTTACTATTATCATAGTTATGTTATGGTTAACTGAGCTGCTGCCCTGACTTACTTTATGTTTGTTGCTATTTTGTGTTTTTATTATGTTTTTATATTGATTGTGTGTTTTTATTGTTTTTATTATATTTGTAAGCTGTGCTGAGCTCTGTTTTTAACAGCAAAAGGGCAGGATATAAATTCTCTTAATCAATCAATAAATACTCCATAGTGTTGGAAACTGGAGTCTAGGCATTTAAGGCTGAAAATGTTGCTTTAAAAAAAAGATTTCTCACATCTTTCCCCAGTTTTTGGTGGTAATTCCTAGGCAAAAAAACAAAACAACTGGACAATCCAAATATTAATATGCAAATAATTTGCATAATATGCAAATTAACCTGCCCGGATTTGTGGAACTGGAATATGGCAACCCTACTCAGAATGCTTTGCTTGCATTCGGATATATGGCTAAACTTGTTGATTGGCTGTAAGATCAGTTTGGCAATGGAAATAATTACATAGAGGGAATGGTGAGCTCTCCCTTGTTGGCAGTCTTCAAACAGAAACTGGCAGCCATCTGCTGGGGATGTTCTTGCTCTGGATTCCTGCAGAGAATAGGATTAGATGGGCTACAAGGCTCCCTCCAATTCTAGGATGCAAACCATGATTTGACATTATCTGCATGAGCAAAGCCTAGGAGAGTTAAGCCTCAGGCTTGCATACTCCTGCCTCCTCTGACATGCAAGGATTTCTAAACTTGAGTTCCTATTTGTTGACAAATTGCATTTGCTGTGGTTTGCTCTTCAGCCAGGTTCCCAAACCAGGATCAATCAATGGGTGTATGGGGGAAGTTATATTTATCCTCAGAACGGGGTGATTTTGCTTGTCTGTTCAAAAACAAATGTTTGTAGTTCTAGAGAAGAAACTCTTTTCTTTCTGAGATACACAGCTGTCTCCTTGAACTTTGTTCTTTGATTGAAGGATCCCACTCCTTTCTCAGCAGGGAGAACATATTATTAATTTTATATTTTTAGATGTTCCTGGAAATGGTGATTGGGTGACAGCACTCAAACCTCTCCAGAGGAGATATTCCCTAACAAGTAAAATGCCCAGAATAATCCCTCTTCTTTTCAATTCAAATAATAGCTAGACCAATTATTCCCTTCCATGGTATTCATACGAAAGCATAATGTTAATAGTAGTTCCCCCTCCCAAAAACTCAGCATTTTTTACAATTGTTTCGATATAACACTCCCCAGGTCTCAGTCTTTGAAGCTGAAAGGTATACTTGCTATCCAGAATGTTTCAAATCACTTTTTAATCCTCCCCAATCTATTTTATTTTTTAAAAAGTCTTTTAAACCTCTTTCAACATTTACATAACGAGCATGTCCTGACTTCTTGTGATGACCTCCAGGGCTGCTTCCTTTCTGTTAATGGTTCTCTCTTTCTCCCTACCAGCTGCCAAGTTTATTTATTTATTTATTGCTTCCTACAGTGAGTCAAAATGGACGTGTAATAAATCTGGGGACTATTTTGTTGTTGTTAAATTGGTTTTCCCTGTGGATGTCGTATAGAGGATGCATAAGGTTAAGGTGCTTCCACTACAGTTTCTTACAATGGATATGGATATGTTTATGTAACTGTATTGAAAATGGGAAAGGAATGACAATAAAGCTCCATTTCCCAGATGCATCAAGGACAACTACACTGTAGCATGTAGATTCAGCTTCATTTCTCTGAAATGTCCTACTAGAAAGTCAAATGGCTACTTATTTTATTAGGAATGCATCTAGGCCAGAGTGAGGAACCTCAGAACTGGGAATTGAATGTAGCCCTCAGGACTGTTCCCAGTCCACACTCCTTACCACTCCACACTCCCATCCCCAAACTATGCCTTTCAAGAGCCCTGCTCCATATTCTATCTTAGTGCTTTTACCTGGCTGGAATGTGTCCTTGAATTATGATAATGTCTCTTGCTTGCCTGGATGGAGAAATCTGTGTGGATATATGTAGAAACCTCTTATTGTAAAGAGGTAAGAGTCAGACCTGTTGGTCCACTCACTTCTGCCTCTAGCCCCACCCACCACCAGCATGTGGCACCCAGAAGGCTGCCCATGGGGGAACGCAGCCCTTGGGCTGAAAAGGCCCCTTGCTGCTGATCTAGGCCAAGAGTGGCTAATCTATGACCCTCCAGATTTTATTGGACTCCAAGACCCATCAGCCTCAGCCGCCATGGCCAATGATCAGGGATAGTGGGAGTTGTAGTTGAACAAAGTGTGAAAGGGCAAAAGCTCCCCTGCTTTAGAATCATAGAATAGTAGAGTTGGAAGGGGCCCATAAGGCCATCGAGTCCAACCCCCTGCTCAATGCAGGAATCTAAATCAAAGCATTCCCAACATATGGCTGCCCAGCTGCCTCTTGAATGCTTCCAGTGTCAGAGAGCCCACTAACTCTCTAGGTAATTGGTTCCATTGTCGTATGGCTCTAACAGTTAGGAAGTTTTTCCTGATGTCCAGTCAAAATCTGGCTTCCTGCAACTTGAGCCCATTATTCTGTGTCCTGCACTCTGGGACGATCGAAAAGAGATCCCAGCCCTCCTCTATGTGACAACCTTTCATGTACTTGAAGAGTGCTATCATATCTCCCCTCAGTCTTCTCTTCTCCAGGCTAAACATGCCCAGTTCTTTCAGTCTCTCCTCATAGGGCTTGGTTTCAAGTCCCCTGATCATCCTTTTTGCCCTCCTCTGAACCTGTTCCAGTTTGTCTGCATCCTTCTTGAAGTGTGGAGACCAGAACCGGATGCAGTATTCAAGATGAGGCCTAACCAGTGCTGAATAGCGGGGAACTAGTACTTCACACAATTTGGAAACTATACTTCTGTTAATGCAGCCTAATATGCATTTGCCTTTTTTGCACCCACATCACACTGTTGGCTCATATTCAGCTTGTGATCAATGACAATTCCAAGATCCTTCTCACATGTCGTACTGCTGAGCCAAGTATCCCCCATCTTATAACTGTGGATTTGGTTTCTTTTTCCTAAGTGTAGAACTTTGCATTTATCCCTGTTGAATTTCATTCTGTTGTTTTCAGCCCAATGCTCCAGCCTATCAAGGTCCCTTTGCATTTTTTTCTGTCTTCCATGGTATTAGCTATGCCCCCCAATTTTGTATCATCTGCAAATTTGATAAGCATGCTTTGTACTTCCTCATCCAAGTTGTTAATAAAAAAGTGAAAGAGCACTGGGCCCAGGACCAAGCCCTGTGGTACCCCACTCATTACTTCCACCCAGTTTGAGAAGGAACCATTGATAAGCACTCTTTGAGTATGATTCTGGAGCCAACTGTGGATCCATCTAATAGTTGTTCCATCCAGCCCACATTTAGCTATCATGGGGCACTTTGTCGAAAGCTTTGCTTAGTGGGACAGGAGTAGCAGATGCTCTTGTCCTCTAAGCATCATTCCAGTAAGAGATATTTTGTGGTTGCTTTTACTTTTGCAAGCCACCATGACATTTATTTATTTTTTAAAAGATAATACACATAATAAAATAAAAGCAAAAGCTTCAAGTCACAATGCAACAACTTCCTGTGCTATTCCTATCCCTTCTTCTAGGAGAGGTCACATTGGAGTAGGGATTAGCTACATTACTGGTTCTTCCCACATTCCATAAAGCTTCACTATGGGCTTCTTTTGACAGTTGTGAGTGGTGTGGGAGCCGTTGAAGTGTATATTCCATTTTGCTGCACTGCTCACGTTACTGCTCAAACTCTCGGCTTATAGGAAGAGCCAACAACATGGTTCCTTGTCATGCCAACATTCTCCAAGTCCCGGGAGGGGTGAAACAGGAGTTGTCATGGCCCCAGACCTATAGAGCTTAGATATCAAGCAACAGTAGAAATATTAGTCCAAGGGAGAGACAGATCCACTCTCCAGCCCATCCTGAGTGTTCAAATTTCCAATAGCATTTTATAAATACTAAGGACTATTTGGATGACTAAACAGCAGAGGACAAGCCTAACCTGCAAAGACAAGAAACATTTACCCAAGAAACTACTACACTATAAGGCATAATTAGATAGGCTCTCATCCATTCTTCCTCTCCGGTTGAAGTGGGGGTCCAGGTTGGCCCTACTCTCTTTGAAGATCTGGCGTTTTGGACGCAGCGGCGGTAGTAGCAGGGAGCAACTGAAAGCAACTAATGGATATTGCAGAAGCAAGCCGGCAGTTAAGGCGCGAGCCCAGCAGAGATAGGGCAAAGGACGTTGTCTCCAGCGAGCAGCATTTGAAATCCCAAACCGATGCCCTGCTGAACAGTCAGGAAGAACAGGGGCGTTGGAAGAATGTGGACTGGAATAGCCGGTGCATTGGCTCCATCTATAACTTGGGATTCATACATCTTGTTGCAAATTTTAGGGGTGGGGGCCTGCCTGCTTAGTGGACAAGGAGGGGGGCATGTGTAGACCGGAGGGGGATGTCATGGGGAGGGTGGGGAGCCATGAGATTAAACGGCTGGGCGGCAGATCCTGGAGAAGTGCTTGTGGCAGGCCACGCCGGTTTGGGGGAACAAGGGATAGATGTATAATATCCATCCCATGTTCCGGGCCTGCCCATAACCGGAAGATAACTGGGGGATGCAGGACTCCATCTGACCTTCGACTGCTGTTATGTAATGCCAGGTCTGTGGTACAAAAAACAGCTATCATCCATGATATGATCCTGGATGAGAACGCAGACCTAGTGTGTATTACGGAGACCTGGCTGGATGAAGCCTCAGCTCCTATACTTGGGGCCATGTGTCCAGCCGATTTCTAATATGCACAGCAGCCAAGGGTTGGTAGGCGGGGAGGGGGAGTGGCAGTCATCTATCAGGAGTCCTTGGTTTTCGCCAGACCCCCTCTCCATGAGACCAAGTTTGTTGACTGCATGTACTGAAGGTTGGGCCCAAAGGGCAGTTTGGGGATTCTACTTGTGTACCGCCCACCCTGCTGCACGGCAGACTCCCTGGCCGAGGTGCTCGAGGTGGTCTCGAGTGTCCGGTTGCTTTCCCCCAACCTACTGGTTTTGGGGGATTTCAACGTGCACGCCGAGGCTGTCCTCATTGGAGCTCCTTGGGATTTCATGGAAACCATGACTTCCTGGGAACTGCACCTTAGTAATATAGGGCCCACCCATGTAGCCGGTCATGCTCTTGACATTGTGTTTGTCTTGGGAGGGGAGGGAAGTGTTCTGAAAATGGGAGCTAATTTTTCTAAACCCGTGTCATGGTCAGATCATTATCTGGTGAATATAGGCCTCTCAATGCCACACACCCTCCGCAGGGGAAAAGAGCCTATTAGGATGGTCCGCCCCAGACGCCTGATGGATCCCAGAGGATTCCTGAATGCGCTGGGAGATTGGGAGCCGGCAGAAGGATGCCCGGTCGAAACCTTGGTGATGGAGTGGAATAGGGAGATCACTAAGGCAGTAGACCGGGTGGCTCCGAAACGCCCTCTCCCCCTGAATAGAGCTCAGATAGCACCCTGGTATACACCACGGTTGCGGGGTCTGAGACAGGAGGTGAGACGGCTAGAGCGCTGATGGCGGAAATCGTGCTCTGAAAACGATCGGACACTGGTTAGAGCAGCAATAGCTGCCTACCAAGTGGCAACAAGGGCAACAAAGAGGGAATTCTTTGCTGCCTCTATTGCATCCGCAGAGTGTTGCCCCAGGAGGTTGTTCCAAGTGGTCCGAAGCCTGGTCGGTCCAGTTGCTCAGGAACCCATGGAGCACTCTAAAGCCTCCTGTGACATGTTTGCTATACACTGCTGATAAAATCGAACGTCTGAAGAGCATGATTCCGTACATCGTGGACACAGGAAGTGAGCCAGAGTCGGCCAGTTGCATTCCAATCAAGTGGGATCGGTTTCAGCCTCTTCCCTCTGAGGAAGTGGACAAGGTGCTCTCTACTGTGAAGCCAACCACCTGCTTGTTAGACCCTTGCCCCTCGTGGCTCATTATGAGCTGCAAAGAAAGACTGAGCAGTGGTAAAGGCAGTGGTAAAGGCAGTGGTAAATGCATCCTTAGAGGAGGGTGCAATGCCACTAGCCCTCAAGGAGGCGGTAATAAAACCCATCTTGAAAAAGCCCTCCTTGGACCCCCAAGAGTTGAACAACTTCCGCCCAGTCTCTAATTTACCATTCTTGGGCAAGGTGATTGAGCGAGTGGTGGCCAAACAGTTACAGACACACTTTGATGAAGCAGATTATTTAGATCCATTCCAATTGGGCTTCAGGACTGGACATGGAACTGAAACAGCCTTGGTCGCCCTGCTGGATGATGTGAGGAGGGCGTTGGATAGGGGAGAATATACCCTCCTCGTCCTCCTGGACCTTTCAGCGGCTTTTGATACCATCGACCACGGTATCCTTTTAGCTCGCCTGGAGGGATTAGGCATAGGGGGCACTGTTTTACGGTGGCTCCATTCCTATCTCTCAGACAGGCATCAGCGGGTGGCATTGGGGGATGAGTTTTCAGACCCTTGGCCTCTCACTTGTGGAGTGCCACAGGGTTCTATCCTCTCCCCCATGCTATTCAACATCTATGTAAAGCTGCTGGGGACCATCATCAGGAGATTTGGGCTGCAGTGCCACCAATATGCGGATGACACTCAGCTCTATCTCTCATTTAAGTCCTCACCAGAGTTGGCTGTGGATACCATGTCCAAGTGCCTGGCATCCATAAGTGGATGGATGGGAAGGAATAGGCTGAAGCTGAACCCCGATAAGACCGAGGTGTTGCCTGTGGGAGACAAGAGAAGATTAGGAGATATAGACCTGGTGTTTGATGGTGTAAGATTACCCCTGAAAGACCAGGTCCGCAGCCTTGGGGTCATTTTAGACTCCCAGCTGTCCATGGAGGCTCAGATTTCGGCAGTGAGCCGGGCGGCTTGGTACCAACTACATCTGATATGAAGGCTGCAACCCTACCTTCCTGTTCATCTGCTCCCACGGGTGACGCATGCCCTGGTCTCCTCTCGCTTAGACTACTGTAATGTGCTCTACGTGGGGCTACCCTTGAAAACGGTCCGGAAATTACAATTGGTACAAAATGCGGCGGCACGGCTGATTAAGAACAGCCATCGTCGTGATCACATCACTCCAGTGTTAGTAGATCTACACTGGTTGCCAATTGTTTACCGGGCCCAATTCAAGGTGTTGGTCTTGACCTTTAAAGCCCTATATGGTTTCGGCCCAGTTTATCTGAAGGAGCACCTCCAGCATCACCAATTATGCCCCCTGACAAGATCAGCCACACAAGACCTTCTCTTGGTTCCACCAACTAAAACAGCAAGGTTGGTACGGACCAGAGAGAGGGCATTTTCAGTTGTGGCCCCCACCCTCTGGAATTCCCTCCCATTTGATCTTCGTCATGCCCCCTCCTTAATTGGTTTCCGCCGGGCCTTGAACACCTGGCTATTCAGGCAGGCCTATGGGATTTCTGGGATGGGTTAGTTGTTAATGTGTTATTAACTGGAAGAGTGGGTTAGACGATGATGGTCTTATCTATTTTATATTGTATTTTATTGTATTAATGTACGTCGCCTAGAGTGGCCATTAATTTGGCCAGATAGGCGACTCAGAAATAAAAATTTATTATTATTATTATTATTATCATCCATGGGACCAAGAACACATGACAACTGGTAATGAAGTGGTGGGTGTGTAAAAACTTACATCACAGTGACATCACATCATCTATTTTATAGCAGTAGATATTACCAAAAAAAAAAAAAAAAAAGAGGAGACCAAAGCCTGCTGTTTTTGGTAGTAACTGAATCTCTCAGTTGCATCTCATTCCACCCTTAGATAATTTCCTCTGTTTCCAAAATTCAGATGTGAATGCTGGTCCTGATACAGCCAAACTGGCACTATACAAGTACAAGAAGGAGGTAGCAGTAGGTCTGGGAGAACACTGAGGCTGTAGAAGGACAAAAAACTCTTTAACTTGCCGGCTGAAACTCTGAGCAGGAGCACTATATTTTGTTACAGATCCCACTTCTCTATTTCAGTTAATTTCTTAGAAAGGAAAGATGGTTCTCTCCCAGAAAGTTACCAGGCTTGTCCTGTGTCAGGAAGGGGACATGAACTGTCTATTAGGGTTGCCAGGTCCATGGCCTGAGACTGATCCTGTATCTTTGGGAGAAGAGAAAGTCATTCAAGTGCAGGTGTTCTTCTAGCCCTGTAATGGGAAAAACCATAAGGTGGAATTCTCCCTTCCCCCTGCACAACATTTAAAGATACAAAAGACATTTTGGTTGCCAGGCCCAACCTCCAAGAGGTCTTTTGCATCTTTAAACGTTGTGCAGGGGGAAGGGAGGATTCCATCTTGTGGTTTTTCCCATTATAGGGTTGCAAGAACACCTGCACTTGCCTGACTTTCTCTTCTCCTAAAGATACAGGATCAGTCTCAGGACTTGAACCTGGTAACCCTACTGTCTATATGCTACTCGGTTTTTGATCTCTCTCTCTCTCTCTCTCTCTCTCTCTCTCTCTCTCTCTCTCTCTCTCTCTCTCTCTCTCTCCCTCCCTCCCTCCCTCCCTCCCTCCCTCCCTCCCTCCTCTCTCCCTCCCTCTCTCCCTCTCCCTCTCCCCCCTTTACATATTTTGAATGGAAAGATTGCATGTTACAGCTCCTGATCAGCAATGGATGAAAGGAAAGATTTCCTCCGTTGGGGATTACTATTTCTTAGAGATTACAACAGAAGAATAACAAGTTGGCTGATTGTAATTTACCTTCCTCTGAGATTCAAATTAGCAAATATATGGAGAATATGATTTATTCTGTATTTCTTCCTTGACTAACTACATTTCATAATTAAGGCACATTTCATAATTAAGACAAAAAAGATGCAAGGTGTGATCATGCAAAGAATGTATAGCAGGGAAGTTACCCAGCACCAAAAGCATCCTAAAACTGGAGAAAGATTATTTTCTACTATTACAAATATTGGACTTTGCTTTCCAAATTACATGCCTCCCCTAGGTAGTGCTATGGTTGGCATCTATTGACTTTTTTTTACCCAGTTCACCATCTAAAATTAATATCTAGCTTTGATGATATAAAACTTCTATATTTCTCCCTATTTCTGTTCTCTATCAACAAGGAACCTGTATTTTGCTTTGGGCTAGAGTCAGATCTGAGAAACTGCTAGATTTTGTATTTTCAGAAATGGAGGAGTTGTATATGCAAGAAGACATTTAAACTGGCAATGGGAAAGAATTTTAGATATATTAATTCCAGTAAATATCTTAGATCCTATTCAGTTATGCTTCCAGGGCCAAATACAGGGGAGGTGCAGTGCCCCAAGCCAGCAGGTGACCCAAACTCTAGGTTTTCATTTTTTTAAAAAAAGTAAGTCAGACATTAATAATGTTAGAAAGCAAAATGTGGAGAAAATGTTCTAAGGCTTATTAGGCAGCTATAGTGCAGCTACTATTGCTAAGGGCACTTAATCAGTGTTGCTAAACAATTAGAGAAAGGAATGCTAACTGTCCCCACCTGGGACTTCCAGAGTATTTTCCCCCATGTTGTTTCATTCACTCCCCACATGTTGTGCTTTCACAGCTTACAATGCATTGGCTGACTTTGGTATGTTTTACTCAGAAGCAGCTCCCCTAAATAAAAAAGGCTTCCTTCCCACTAAGAAAAAATGGTAATATTGCAATGCTTTCACTCCGATTTTCAATCTTCTCTACAGAGCAACTTCTGGTCAGCTTATCATCACTGGGCTGTTGTATATTAATATATAATAACCATAAAACAAAAATATAAAATACACAAAGAATCAGCAAATACAATCATAAAACCATCAAACACTTTACAGCTGCAGCAAGTTAAAATTCCTATAGACTCCCTTTAGCACAGGATACTTTTTTGTTTTTCAAGCCTAGCAAAATGTGTCGCTTGTTTGCTGAGAGTTGTGAAATATATATGCTTGCTTAGAATATTTGTTGCTTGTTGTTCTTGTATATTTGTATCTTGCTTTTCCTTCCAGGAGGTCAGGGCTATGTACATTGCCTTCCTCTCCTCTTTTTTTTTTTTTTTTGTAGCTGGTAGATGAGGCACCAAAGTTGTGAAACTTCACATAGAGTAATTTTTGTTTGTTATGTATCAGAGTTGGCAAACTTGGGGAGGGAAGTATTTTGCTGTAAATATCAGGATGATGAAACATTGCAGTTAAAGAAAGCAAAGAGGGACTGCTTTTCTGGCTTTGTGCATGTTTGTTGTTCTTTACATAATCTGCAAATGATTCTAGATATTTGTATCTTGCTTTTCCTCCCAGGAGCTCAAGGTTGTGTACATTATCCTCTCCCCTTCCTTTCAGTCTTTGTAACAGCCATAGGAGATAGGCTAGGCTAAGTTAATGGATGTACATAAGCAGCAGTTCTTGACAATAGATTGCCTGGGAGTGGGGCAATCCACATACAGTGTACCAGGCCCAGGAAATCCTCCTGTATAAGAGTGTCTATAATTCCACCCTAACAACTCTCCATTCTTATGAGGAATAGAAAAAAGCCACTGTGGAGACAAAATTAGGAAATGGGGGTTTAAGGCCACCCTTCCATAGGACAATTATGGCAGTTCAATGCCCACTTTTCAATTTTGATCTGAAGCTGTTTATTCCCCCCTCTCCATAGAAACAAATGCCTCCATTAGTTCCTATGGAGGCAGGAAAAAGAATCTTTTAGGGTAAGATGGAGGCTGGAGGCTGGCATGGTTGTTTTCCTGTTGGTGCAACTATGCTAGCTAGAGGAGATGGATTATTTTGGGCAGTCAGCATAAATAGAATCACCCCCTCAAAATTCCCCTTGGGGCAGGAAATCTTGTTCCTCTGTGTGTCCTAATGCTGCAGTGTAATGCATGCTTACCTGGGAGCAGGCTTCTTCGAACACAATCAGAATGATTTATGTAAACATTTAGACCGGTGGTTCTTAACCTTTTTTGGGTCACAGACCCCTTTGGAATCTGATGAAAAATATTGACCCCAATCAATCAATCAGTCATTCAATCAATCACTGCAACTTATTTTATTGCACTGGATTTTTTTTTCATCTGGTTCACAGACTCCCTGAATCCTATGCATGGACACCTAGGGTTTAAGAACTCCTGATCTAGAAGATTCCACTACAAATTCTTCAGAGCTGACCCCTATCAGTTTTCCTCCTTTATGAGAGTGAGAACCAGGGCTGTTAGAATTTGGTGCTTTTCAGTGGTGGTATCACCCTTCTGGAACTCTCTTCCCAGGAAGGCACACCTGGATAACTTTCTCACAATTGTAGATAAGTTGTGAAATCCAGACCTTTGGGCTACTGAAGGCAGAATGAGAGTAACTGGGTTGTGCTTTCCTGATGGTGTTATGCATTGGATAAGTGGTGCTTTGGCTTTATTGATAATTGTCTTTCATGTCTTGGTGACCACTATGGAGGATTGCCCATGATGAAGGCAGAAAACAGAAACACAAATTCCAATTAGCACAAAATGTCAGTGGCTGTTTGGTGACAGACACAAGTTGACATATATTATTAAGGCTGAGACAAAATTCCACCTCCCCTTGCCCTCCCTGTGCAGTCTCCAAAAATATGCTTTCCCTGTGACAATGGGGGCTGGTTTCTGCTGCTTTTGTGGGGTGGAGGGAGAGAAACTTCTCAAGATATAGTTGCCGCTTCCCTCACTATGTCTTGCCAGGAAGTGATGGGAAGCTGTGGAGAAACCATCATCCCACTTCCTGTTGTTCACATGTCCCAGAATGCCTTGAGAGTGATGGGATGGGGTATAGTGACACTCCCATGACATACCAGGAAGTGCACCTGATGGGAAGCTGTGGAAAGAGCCTTCAGCCACTGTGAGCAGCTTGGGCCTAAAAAAACAAAGTTAAAGAAGCAGGAGGAAAAAGGGACAGCCCTTGGCCACCTTAGAAAGTTGTATAAAGCAAGCAGCAATTGCCTTCCAAATAAAATTCAGAAAAAAATTATCCTCCCTGATTTTTCAGGAGGAGGATTTTGTTTTGCCTCTACCCACCCAACAACTGGTCCTTTAAAAAAAAAAAAGGTTTTGTTACTGCTCTGCATATTACACCTTATATTGAAAAGTCTACAGTAGTCATCAATTTATTTCCAAAGCCAAATCGAGGTGGTGTATTTGACTTTCAGAACCCTAAACAGTCCTGATCCTGGGTATCTCAGGCAGTCAAAGTGATTATATAACAAGCTCTTAGATTTGCAGACCACTGCATCTTCTGTTTTGTTTTTTCCATACAAAAATATGTACAGGCCTGTTCTTGTCCCACACTGGGTTATTATGTAATGCATAATTCATTCACTCTTCCCTTGAACTCTTTTTTAGTGCAGCATTTCTTTCTTGTGTGATGTTAGTACAACATTGCTATCTACTGTTCTACAATGTACACTAGAAAAGTGTGTAGCTTATACAAACTATTAGTAATGGTATCTAATGAATGTATCACATTTGTATTCTACCCTTCTTCCAAGTTGTTTGGGATGGTGTCCATGGAATAGCTCACTTTATCCTCACAAGTCTGTGAGATAGGCTAGGCTGAAAAACAGTCACTAGACCAATGACCCAATGGGGATTTGAACCCTGGTCTCCTTGGTCTAAATCCAACATGCTGACTGGCTCTCAATACATTCTTAGATATGTGCTTTTTGAAACTATTGACTGTGCTAGGGATCAGCAGAACACAAACAGATCCCTGGGCTCATACCTTTTAAGGTCCACTGAAACAACAGCAGTTCAATCTTAGCTTCCATTCAGCATGGGATTCAGCCAGGCTGCCGCATCCCAACTAAGAGTGCCATCATAAGGGACTCTGACATTCAGGCAGGGGCCCTCCAGAACACAAGAGGCTTGGCACATCAAATCTGAAACCCGGTTGGTCCCATGGGGGAAAAAAGCAAGTTGCCTCCCTCTGCCTCCTCCTCCTCAGATAAAGTTGATGTTCCATAGAAGAGGACAAAGATTTTTTCTCTGCTGTCCAGGAGGCAGAACCAGATTTAATGGGTTTAAGTTACAGGTAGGCAGATTTCAGGTGAACATGAGGAAAAACACCTTAATGGTAAAGGCAGTTCAACAATGGAATCAGTTATCTAAAGGCATAGTGGGCTCTCTTCACTGGAGACCTTCAAGGGGAGGCTGAGGAGCTGTCTGTTGGGAATGTTCTAGTTCTGCATTTTCTCTGTTGAAGGTTGGACTACATGATAGCTTACAACAAGATTCTCTCCAACATGATAGCTTACAACAAGATTCTCTCCGACACTAGGAATCTAAACCCCCTCCAAGGCCAGCTTTACTCATACTTTACACAGTGGGGGATAATTAAAATAAGAAAGTGAGAATAAAGCACATGTTACCAAATTCTTCCAAGCTACACAGGAAGTGGATTGGCCTGTGAAAGACCAACCCAAATGATGTTTGTATTTTGACAAATTTGTAGGGCAGTACAATATCTCAGAGAGGAGGTCAGGTCTCCTGCTCCCCTGGTGCATTCACTATAGCTGCCCAATTTCCCTGCTTTTAAAAGTTTGATAGAAATATCTGTTGGCTATACATTCTTAAACTGCAAGGTTTTTTGCCCATTACTGAATATATTTGAGTGCATGACTGTTTTGGCAGTTGGTTAGAAGCTTTGGACTGCTTAGTGTTAGAGAGTGTAGGGGCATTGTTATTTATTATTTTTGGATTGGTTTGTAAGAAGGTAGAGGTAGTGTAGGAATATTAGGGCTTAAAATTGTTTAAACAAGATACAGTGACTTATGTTAGAGACCTTGAGACAATTTATGAAACCACATGCTTTTGAACAAGTGAACTTGCTTCTTTTCAAATACATCTGTTATAAAATATTGTTTTGTTTTCACACAAGTGCCTCTTCAATGGCTACGCTAGAGGTTGAGTCAGATACTTAGGATCTGTGGTGGCAGAAAATCCTTGAAGGAGAGTTTAGTATCAGGTCACAGGGGATCCACCACAGCAGGACTACACAAAAGCCTGGGAAGAGTATTATAAGAAGCAAGCTGAAGTAGCTACTGGGGCAGGGCCAACAGCATCACCAGAACCTCGGCCAGACTACAGTGCAGCTTGGGCAGAATACTACAGGCAAGCTTCCTACTATGGCTCTGGTGGCCCAGTGCTACCACCCCTTTTCACCACATCAGTGACTGGCCCAAGGTCACCCAGTGAGCTTCATGGCTGAGTGGGGATTTCAACCCTGGTTTCCCAAGTCCTAGTCCAATACCCTAACCACTACACCACATTGGCTCTCACACTTCCGAGATGTATTTTCAGTATGAAGGGATCTATCTCATATGATAAAAAAAGGAGTGAGGAGATAGTGATTTGTCATTGCTACTGTCCTGTTGTGACACCAGGTATTGAAAACATTTTGGAGCTGCTCGTTTTGAAACTTTGGAGAGAAAAATAGTTTCTAGGCCTTAATGAAAAGTAAAAAGCCTTTTATTCTCTCTCTCTTTTTCAGTGTCAGCTCCTTGGATGGACTTGCTTGAAAGAGTTTCCTATCTGAAAGATGTCACATGTTGCATTGATAGGCAGCTATTCAGTGGATGGCAGACAGCCAATATATCACTCAGCAGAGATTTCCTTATCCTCTCAGGCATGTCTTACAAAATCTACAGTTTCTATCTTCAAATGGCATGATTCAATGTCAAGCAGTTTATGTTCTGTTTAAACTTATGTACTTACTTTGGATCAGCACTGGCGTCCTTCCCCCCTTCTACAACCACAAAAACTCTTCCTTCTATATTCATGTTCAGATACTGGTCAACTCCCCTCTCTTAAATAAACCAAGCATGCATTTATAAGAGATACAAGTGGGTGCCAACGAATGGTTGCCTCCTTTAACAGAGTCCCTGGACCACTTCAGTGTCCAGGGTAAAGCAACATTGTTCCAATGTCTGTCAAGGTAATTTTACTGGAGCAAGGTACAACGCTATTGATTGTGCTCAGAGAACAGGGCCTACATAAGACAATTTACAGCTGGAAGCAAATGGGGACCCACTTCCCACCTAAGGCAAGGTATGTCATATACAAGGCTTGTCAGGTTATTTTGGCATCTGAGACAGAAAAAAAAATCCTACAAGTGCTTCTCTCCCTCCTTGCCAATTAAAAATGCAATAATCATAATAAATTAAATATTATGTTGTTTTCATATCACCCAAAATCAGCTGCCTGAGGTCAAGGCTGGCACCAGGCATGACTAGGCCCTTGAGCACCAGCCTGACCTGGGCCCATGGCACTATAGTCCAACATGCCCCCATATAGGTGGTGCAGGCTAATAAGCCCACCCACATGCCCCACCTACCTCTTGTGTTGTGGAATGATGTGAGTGCACAGCATGCATGCCTGCCATCAGCCAAGATGGTGACAGGGGTGTCAGCCCCTTAGCGAAGCCCCCGCTGCCATCTTGAGTAATAGCAGGCATATGCACATAGCATGCACAGCATTCACACTGACATGATAGGTAGGTGGGGCAGGCAGGTGGACTTACCGAAGCCAGCACTATTGGTATTGGTCAGGTGCCTGGGAGCTCCCTCTCCGTGTTCCATGGCAGGGTCAGGTTGCAGGACCCAACCCAGCAATGGATTATGGAATGGGAGCGCCACCCTCCCACCTTAAGGAGGGCCCCCATCTGGGCCACAGGGACCTTCAACCAGGCCCCAACCTGGCCACCTTCTGGAGCTGGTCCTGCCTGAGGTAGCCATCTCATTCTTTCTAATTATAGGAATGGTCTTCTGAGAGATCACCTTACACTCATGTGAAAGTCCCATTTGATGTGAGAATCCTTGGAGGATAATACTATGCAAAGACCCACTGATTCTTTGAGCTTGCATGTACTTTTAAAAGATGGGGAGCAGTGATCAATGAATAGTTTGCATTGAAATGTGGGGGAAGGTGTGGGCAAAGAACACCTCAGAAGATGAAAGCTAACAACTAGATTATTCATTATGAAATAAACAAATGGGAAAGGATATAGACAGCCTGAAGTAATGTCCCTAAATTCCCCCAGGCATACCATATAATAGATGAAGGATCACTTGCATGTGTCTTGTTAATTATGATTGCTTCTCAAGAGAGGAAAAATGACTGGGGACGACGACAATGTGTACCTTAAAATTGAGGCTTCTATCCTTTGTGCCACCTTTCTCTGCAAATGATATTATCTTTGAATGGAGGGTCCCAACACCAACAATATTATTGCACCCAACAAAACTGACTCAGCACACAAAAATAAAAAAAAGCTTTTCTTTTTTTGTGGAAGATTCCTTTCACAGACTCTCATCTGATACAGTCCTCACTGAGTGAGAAACCTTTTTCTTTAAAGAAAAAACCACACTGGAATCAAAATGTCATTCTTGCTTCAAGTATAAAAAGAGAGGGCCAGCCCATGTGCACTATTTTTTAATGCATCCCTCATATCTTCTGAGGAGCTCAAAGAGGTATATTAGCATCACAGAAATTTTATGTGGTAGGACTATAGACAATAAAAGCTGAGCAAGGTTTAAACTAGGGATGAGTGAATCAGTTTATTTCCTGTCCATGTCACTTTTGCACAGGGATTAGGAACATGGTGCCTGTGGGCACTTGTGTGCCTGCTAGTACCTCCACCTCCTATGTTTCTCCTGAGAGGTCTCAGTATATATCCCTCAGTATAGATTTCATTGGATGCTGGGATTGGACACCTTCCTTCCTTTCTATCTGAGCAAAGGAAAGGTGCAAAGAGTTTCTCATTGTGAGTGACTGATATAGGTGCCTTTTTTCCACTGATGGGAGGGGGGTTGATAAGGTGCATGTCCACAGTTCTTTGTGATCTTGTCTCTTTTTCTGCTCTTTAAATTTGTGTTATGCCTGCCATTTTGTGTTATGCTATGCCGCCATGACAGCTATTTTGTGCTATTACATGTCCATACTGTAGTCATTTTGTGATTGACATTCATGGAACTTCCTCAAAATTCCAAATGTGCCCATTGGCCCAAAAAAGTTGGCACCCCCTTTGCATGCATTCACCAATAAGTCATAAGAATAGCTCAGATGGATCAGACCAAAAGCCCATCTCATCCAACATCCTGTTCTCATAGTGGCCAGCCAGATGCCTATGGGAAGCTCATTAGTAGGACCTGACTACATCAACACTTTTCCCACTTGTGAATCCCAGCAACTGGTATACAGAGGCACTCTGTATACAACAGTGGAGATAGAACATAGCCATCATGGCTAATAGCCATTGACAGCCCTATGCTCCATGAATTTGTCTAATCTTCTTTTAAAGCCATCCAAGTTGGCAGCCATTACTACATCTTGTGGGAGTGTGTAACTAAGAACAGTGTGAAGAAGTACTTCATTTTGTTTTTCCTGAATCTTCCAACATTCAACTTCATCGAATGGCCTGTGGTTCTAGTATTATGAGAGGGAGAAAAACTACTTTCTATCCACTCTATGCATTCTGTTTCCATATTAATCTGATTTTTTTTTAAAAAGGACAAAATATGCATTTACATGTACATGTGCATTTTAAACATATTTTCTCTCAGACTATGCTTTTCTAGATATATTTTCTCTCAAAATAGAAATTTAAAACATATTTTGATACTTATTTTTTTTGAATGAAGAATCACAGCCTTTGGAACATGCAAACCCCAAGGGAATATCTATATTCCCAACTGCACATTAGTCCAGGAGATGCAGATTAGTTCTATCAGAGTTCACAGCTAGTAACTTCATCAAGCATTCCTAAATGGAACCTGAGTCCAGGATGACACCATATTGGAAACTCAACAGTGATAGCTCCAGGTTTTGGGGGCCTTTGGGCAAGATATAGTCAGTGCCCTCCCTCCAAACAGCCTAATTTCTTCCTTGCCATTTTCACCCATTGTTCATTAACTTGCACTTTCCCTTTGGGCCCAATCCATGGAACTGCAAAGCAGGAGAGTGCAAGGCATGTGGAAGATTCTGCTTCATCACTCTTGTGATTGCCTGCACACTCAGAGAGGGCAGATGAACAGGCGGTGACAGCAAGGAGGCACATCTGGGAGTTGGCTGTGGGCCTCAGCAAGTGTTTAATGATGCCAGTCCTTGGTGTTGGCCCTGGAACTCAGCCTAAGCAGGGATTGGCCTCTGATCTGAACACATATTGAAGCATTTCAGAGTAGCCTTTGCATAACCAATCAAAGTTTTCAAATAATTAAAATTAGGTTGGGGGGAACCCAACAACCTGAATTAATAATGATATCATCACATTGCAACTTTCCCTGCCCCTGCTCCACTTCATTGGTTGTCACTCACTGGAGCTTTTAAAAAAAAATTAAATGTTTTTAAAGATGTTTTGTTTTAATGTATTTTAAAGTCTGTTTTTATGATGTTTTAAAGTATTTTTAACTACGGCCATACTACCCTGAACATGCCCGATCTCGTCTGATCTCAGAAGCTAAGCAGGGTCAGGCCTGGTTAGTACTTGGATGGGAGACTACCAGGTGCCATAGACTTAGAGGAGGAAGACAATGGTAAACCACCTCTGAATACCTCTTACCATGAAAACCCTATGAATATGTTCATAAGATTCAGAGTCGCCATAAGTCATAATCAACTTGAAGACATATAGCAATGACAAAAATGTTTTTAGTGCTTTTGTTTGCCACCCTGGGCTCCTGCTGGAGGAAGGGTGGGATATAAATCAAATAATAAATAAATAAACAGGGAAACTTACAATAGGTTGATGTCATACCATCGCATGTGGTATATCATCTGGCCGTTATGGGTGGAGAGAGGCAGATGAGTTGCCCAACTATCATTAGATGCAGATCAGTTTTGGAGTCAGAGAGGAACTGTTTGGGAAATTCTCTCTTTGCTTTCCTTCAACTGTTAGAATTTTCCTGTTGCAGTCGAGGGGTGAAATAAGACACAGAGACATCAGCTTGTGGGAGTGTGTAACTAAGAACAGTGTGAAGAAGGGACCCATTCCTTGGGGGATGAGCAGCTATCCTCTCGTGCCGAGGATATATCTCCAGGGGGTGGAGGGATCCTTGTAGTGGGTGATTCGATCATTAGGAACATAGACAGTGGGGTGTGTGATGGGCGTGTAGACCGCAAGGTGTTTTGCCTGCCTGGTGCGAAGGTTGCGGATATCACCCATCGTTTAGATAGTTTGGTAGACAGTGCTGGGAAGGAGTCAGTGGTCGTGGTGCACGTTGGCACCAACGACATGGGGAAATGCAGCCGTGAGGTCCTGGAAGCAAAATTTAGGTTGCTAGGTAGGATGCTGAAAGCCAGGACCTCCAAGGTGGCTTTCTCTGAAATGCTACCAGTTCCACGCGCAGGACCAACCAGACAGGCCCAGCTTCGCAGTCTCAATGCGTGGATGAGACGATGGTGTCGGGTGGAAGGGTTTGGATTTGTTAGGCACTGGGGAACATTTTGGGACAAGCCGGGCCTGTACAAAAGGGACGGGCTCCACTTGAACCAGAATGGAACCAGACTGCTGGCACTTAAAATTAAAAAGGTGGCAGAGCAGCTTTTAAACTGACTGAGGGGGGAAACCCGACAGGAGCTGAGAAAGGTCCGGTTCGGAATAAACCTGCCCCCTGGGATAAAAACCAAAGAAATGATGAAATTTTAAAAGGGGTAGGCCTAGAAGTAGGCATTGTGAGAGCAGGGGCACAGGATATAAATTCAGAAGAGCAAAATTACCACAGGCCTAACCACAAGTGCCAAAGACACTTGAAGAGAGACACTGCTTACAAGTGCCTGTACGCTAATGCTAGGAGCCTGCAAACCAAGATGGGAGAACTGGAGTGCTTGGTCTTCGAGGAGAGCATTGATATAGTGAGCATAACGGAGACCTGGTGGAATGGAGAAAACCAGTGGGATACGGTTATCCCTGGATATAAACTATATCGGAAGGACAGGGAAGGACGTATTGGTGGCGGAGTCGCTCTATACGTGAAAGAAGGCATTGAATCCAGCAAGCTCGAAACCCCAAAAGAGGCAGACTCCTCCACAGAATCGTTGTGGGTGGTGATACCATGCCCCAGGAGGGACTTAATACTGGGAACGATCTATCGTCCCCCTGATCAAAATGCTCAGGGAGACCTTGAGATAAGATATGAAATTGAGGAAGCATCCAAACTAGGAAATGTGGTAGTAATGGGTGACTTCAACTACCCGGACATAGACTGGCTGCATATGTGTTCCAGTCATGACAAAGAAGCAAAGTTTCTAGATATTCTAAATGACTATTCCCTAGACCAGTTGGTCATGGAACCAACCAGAGGGACGGCAACCCTGGACTTAATCCTCAGTGGGGACCGGGACCTGGTGCGAGATGTAAGTGTTGTTGAACCGATTGGGAGCAGTGACCACAGTGCTATTAAATTAAGCATACATGTAAATGGCCAATTGCCAAGAAAATCCAACACGGTCACATTTGACTTCAAAAGAGGAAACTTCACAAAAATGAGGGGATTGGTAAAAAGAAAGCTGAAAAACAAAGTCCAGAGGGTCACATCACTCGAAAATGCTTGGAAGTTGTTTAAAAACACTATATTAGAAGCTCAACTGGAGTGCATACCGCAGATCAGAAAAGGTACCGCCAGGGCCAAGAAGATGCCAGCATGGTTAACGAGCAAAGTCAAGGAAGCTCTTAGAGGCAAAAAGTCTTCCTTCAAAAAATGGAAGTCTTGTCCAAATGAAGAAAATAAAAAAGAACACAAACTCTGGCAAAAGAACTGCAAGAAGACAATAAGGGATGCTAAAAAAGAATTTGAGGAGCACATTGCTAAGAACATAAAAACCAACAAAAAATTCTATAAATACATTCAAAGCAGGAGACCATCTAGGGAGACAATTGGACCCTTGGATAATAAGGGAATCAAAGGTGTACTAAAGAACGATAAGGAGATTGCAGAGAAGCTAAATGAATTCTTTGCATCTGTCTTCACAGTGGAAGATATAGGGCAGATCCTTGAACCTGAACTAACATTTGCAGGAAGGGATTCTGAGGAACTAAGACAAATAGTGGTAACGAGAGAGGAAGTTCTAAGCTTAATGGACAATATAAAAACTGACAAATCACCGGGCCTGGATGGCATCCACCCGAGAGTTCAAATGTGAAATTGCTGATCTGCTAACTAAAATATGTAACTTGTCCCTTGGGTCCTCCTCCGTGCCTGAGGACTGGAAAGTGGCAAATGTAACGCCAATCTTCAAAAAGGGATCCAGAGGGGATCCCGGAAATTACAGGCCAGTTAGCTTAACTTCTGTCCCTGGAAAACTGATAGAAAGTATGATTAAAGGTAGATTAACTAAGCACATAGAAGAACAAGCCTTGCTGAAGCAGAGCCAGCATGGCTTCTGCAAGGGAAAGTCCTGTCTCAGTAACCTATTAGAATTCTTTGAGAGTGTCAACAAGCATAAAGATAGAGGTGATCCAGTGGACATAGTGTACTTAGACTTTCAAAAAGCGTTTGACAAGGTACCTCACCAAAGACTTCTGAGGAAGCTTAGCAGTCATGGAATAAGAGGAGAGGTCCTCTTGTGGATAAGGAATTGGTTAAGAAGCAGAAAGCAGAGAGTAGGAATAAACGGACAGTTCTCCCAATGGAGGGCTGTAGAAAGTGGAGTCCCTCAAGGATCGGTATTGGGACCTGTACTTTTCAACTTGTTCATTAATTACCTAGAATTAGGAGTGAGCAGTGAAGTGGCCAAGTTTGCTGACGACACTAAATTGTTCAGGGTTGTTAAAACAAAAAGGGATTGCGAAGAGCTCCAAAAAGACCTCTCCAAACTGAGTGAATGGGCAAAAAAATGGCAAATGCAATTCAATATAAACAAGTGTAAAATTATGCATATTGGAGCAAAAAATCTTAATTTCACATATACGCTCATGGGGTCTCAACTGGCGGTGACCGACCAGGAGAGAAACCTCGGGGTTGTAGTGGACAGCACGATGAAAATGTCGACCCAGTGTGCGGCAGCTGTGAAAAAGGCAAATTCCATGCTAGCGATAATTAGGAAAGGTATTGAAAATAAAACAGCCGATATCATAATGCCGTTGTATAAATCTATGGTGCGGCCGCATTTGGAATACTGTGTACAGTTCTGGTCGCCTCATCTCAAAAAGGATATTATAGAGTTGGAAAAGGTTCAGAAGAGGGCAACCAGAATGATCAAGGGGATGGAGCGACTCCCTTACGAGGAAAGGTTGCAGCATTTGGGGCTTTTTAGTTTAGAGAAAAGGCGGGTCAGAGGAGACATGATAGAAGTGTATAAAATTATGCATGGCATTGAGAAAGTGGATAGAGAAAAGTTCTTCTCCCTCTCTCATAATACTAGAACTCGTGGACATTCAAAGAAGCTGAATGTTGGAAGATTCAGGACAGACAAAAGGAGGTACTTCTTTACTCAGCGCATAGTTAAACTATGGAATTTGCTCCCACAAGATGCAGTAATGGCCACCAGCTTGGATGGCTTTAAAAGAAGATTAGACAAATTCATGGAGGACAGGGCTATCAATGGCTACTAGCCATGATGGCTGTGCTCTGCCACCCTAGTCAGAGGCAGCATGCTTCTGAAAACCAGTTGCCGGAAGCCTCAGGAGGGGAGAGTGTTCTTGCACTCGGGTCCTGCTTGCGGGCTTCCCCCAGGCACCTGGTTGGCCACTGTGAGAACAGGATGCTGGACTAGATGGGCCACTGGCCTGATCCAGCAGGCTCTTCTTATGTTCTTATGTTCTTATGTTCTTATGAACAAGGGCCACTTTATTAAATTACAGCAAACAGAAAACCCAATTTAAAGTGACCTGCAGAGGGAAACCTAGGTGCAGGAACTGTCTATAAGCAAGTAGCTTGCCACACAGCTCTTGGGCGACCAGCCCCTGCTGGGGCAAGGGCAAGCCCATCTGCTTACCCTTTACCCCGGCCACACCTTGTAGGTGAGTAGGGGGGCCTTCCCACGTCATCCCCACCCGGGGCCGTATAACCCCTGGGTAGATAAGGATAAGTTGGCACCAGAAGCAGCCCATATCCTGCCCTCGAGCCGTAAAGCCCTGACAGACAGGCCTCCGGAACCGCCAATCACCTCCAAAGGTGCCTAATGGGGCCACCTAGCTGTCCTTACCTCAAATCTCAAAAGACTTATTATTAGGCTGAATAATAAGGGGCAGCCTATAATCAAATCAAGCAACTCCCCCATTTGGGGGCAGCATACCCCTAAAGGGGGGAAGGGGGGCAGTTCCAAGAGGGGTACTCTCTGTGTTGTGGTCAGATCTCCCTTCCCCAGGCAGCCAGGGGCCCAGGGTGGCTGGGGGTGACCATTACATTTTCCTTTGCGGTACAGGACTAGAGAGACCATTGCCTATCCTAGGAAAGCTGCTCTCCTTCAAAAGTCATTTTTCTTTGTAGGCATTATGTACTTTCAGTACATCCACAGTTTAGCAGAGATTTGGTTCGGCAAGAACCACTGCTACTTGGCAAAAACATTATGCTTCTCACTACTTTGGAGGCCCAAGAAACCAAACACATGCAGGAGCAGCACAGCTTATGAAAGCTGACCCGAGTGTCCTAGCTCACAAAACACTGCATTCTCTTTCCCTTGATAAGCATGACTGAATACAGCTGTATGCCCAAGTCAACCATATTTCACACTTTAGGAATGGCAGGAGATGTCAGGAGGTCAAACTTGATCAGTGGCCTGGCAATCACCCGGATCTCCTCATTTAATGGGTTTGACTTTAGGTTCACACTCTGCAGAGACTCCATAGAGGCCAGCTTCTCAACAGGCACATCTGCAATCTCATTCTCTTCTAGGTTGATTGTTTCAAGAGCTTGCAAAGAGGTCAGCTGCTCTGGAAAGTGACGAAATTTGTTTCTGGAGAGGTTGATGACTCTCAGATGTAGCAGGGTTCGGACCTCTTCTGGCAGATGATGAATGTAATTCCCTTCCAGATTAAGTTCCAGCATAGCCAATGGCCAGGAATGATGGGAGTAGTAGTCCAGTGGCATCCGAACGGTGGCAAATTCTCTGGTCTTGATCTAGTAAGCACGACTCCACCCTGGACAGTGACCTTACCTATTTCCCTTCCCGCACCTTCCCGCCACAAAAGGGGGACAAATCTCTATTTAGTCCCCCTTTACCCCACTGCTGAGAAGCACCTCTCGCAGACACCTCTGCAGGTCTCCCAAATATGTCGTTACCTGCATCTGACAGGTGAACGCCATCGGCCCTGAATCGTTCACCCTTCTAATGCTGAATGGGGATGCGGAATGGCTAAACCCCCATGCCCCAAGAAGAGCCAACCGAATCTGCTGGTTAGCCTTCGTTCGCCAAACCCTGCGTAGGAGCATTCCCATAAGTAACTGAGGCCGTCGTAGCCTTTCCGCTGCATGTCACACATGCTTGCCAACTGAGGGCCTTGCCCAGCGCAACCGAGGCTGTCGTAGCCTCTCCGCTGCATGTCACACATGCTCACCAACTGAGGGCCTTGCCCAGCGCAACCGAGGCCGTCGAAGCCTCTCCGCTGCATGTCACACATGCTTGCCAACTGAGGGTCTTGCCCTGAGTAACTGAGGCCGTCGAAGCCTCTCCGTTGCATGTCACACATGCTTGCCAACTGAGGGCCTTGCCCTGAGTAACTGAGGCTGTCGTAGCCTCTCCGCTGCATGTCACACATGCTCACCAAGTGAGGGCCTTGCCCTGAGTAACTGAGGCCGTCGAAGCCTCTCCGCTGCATGTCACACATGCTTGCCAACTGAGGGACTTGGCTTTAAGTAACTGAGGCCGTTGTAGCCTCTCCGTTGCATGTCACACATGCTTGCCAACTGAGGGACTTGGCTTTAAGTAACTGAGGCCGTTGTAGCCTCTCTGTTGCATGTCACACATGCTTGCCAGCTGAGGGACTGGGCTTTAAGTAACTGAGGCCGTCGCAGCCTCTCCGCTGCATGTCACACATGCTTGCCAACTGAGGGACTTGGCTTTAAGTAACTGAGGCCGTCGCAGCCTCTCCGCTGCATGTCACACATGCTTGCCAACTGAGGGACTTGGCTTTAAGTAACTGAGGCCGTCGCAGCCTCTCTGCTGCACGTCACACATGCCAGCCAACTGAGGGCCTTGCCCTTACGTAACCGAGGCCATCGTAGCCTCTCAAGCTGCATGTTGTCCCATGCCTGCCAACTGAGGGTCTTGCCCTTAAATAACAGAGGCTGTCATAGCCTCTCAAACTGCATGTCGTCACCTGCCAGCGATCTGTGGGTCTTGCCTCAAGCAACTGAGGTCATTGCCACCCGGGGGAAGGACCACCACTTGTGAAACCATCTGTACTGAATTATGCTGGAATAAAGTGGGTAGGAGCCTATCCAAACGCATTCCTCTCCGGCCACGCCACTGTATTGCAGCCCATCGACTGAGGTCCAACTGTGAGCCCATGCTTGATTTCAAGGCCCTCCTGGCTGCCCAGAAGACTATGCTGAGGCCGCCTATTAGGATACGCGTCTGCTCCGTCCCTGTCCAGCAGCCTGTCAAAATAATTGTTAGGCTTCCAAATTCCCAGGCCCTCTAAAAGGGGTGAATATAGCCCTTATAAACCTGAGGACAAGCGTCCAACAGCCTGCACCTTTGCCTGGGAAAACCCAAGACCTGCTGCCGTAGAAGCAGCTGTAAAAGCCCACTTTGTGAGCACCCAAAACTGGTATTTTGTGAGGGGGTCCTCGCTTGCATTGGGGAATAAATATCCTTCTCCAGATCCCCCTGGCCAATTTACGGTCTGCCCCATACATCTCTGGTCCGTCTGAGACCTTCACAATTGTATATGGGCACAACCCCCCCATCCACGGAGACATCTGATAGCTGGAGGGCACGTCAAGACAGGTCTCACTTGGATCCAGCCATCACCTTACCTATCCTAAAAGCTCCAAAACGCCCAGCATAAGGGCTACTGCCTGGAAAGTCCGGCTTCATAGCCGGAGGAGCATACTGTATTCCCACTGGCTCACCATACCCAATAAAATGTCCAGTGAGAAAGGGCGATGGGGATAGGGAAAAAACCACCAGCCTAGCTATGAAGGAAAGTCCTGCCAGCTTACCTTGAAGTGCTTGGACTAACAGGCCCCTACTCCTGCCATCCACTGGGAATTTCAGCGAGTGACACAACGGAAAAGGCCATTCTGGCACATAGCCCTTGCCGGCCCAGAATTCCTGAATTGCCCTACCTGCTCTGTGGTAGCTGGCAAGCGTACTGGAGGCAATGGAATCTACGGGAAGTCCAGTGCGCAGTTCACAAGAATAGGCCATGTTTGCACAGCCCCTACAGCCCTTTCAGCATTCCGAGAGCTGGTGATCACACTAGGGCAATGGGTAGGCTTATGGCCATATCCGACTGGGGTAGATCATCCCTACTCTCAGCTGTCAAGGGAATCCCCAGGTACATAGCCATACTATAAGCTGTGACCTCAGGTGCTAACATGCATCCCAAAATCTGCCATACCCCTGAACAGCCAATCACACAGATAGTGCCCCACTACTTCTGGGCCCACATGTCTCCTGATTGCTCCCTCCCAGAAGAATCTGAAGCACTCCATGTAAGAAATATAGCAGTCCATAGGCAATGTTCTGCCGCATAAATGCATAAGGCACCTCTGCCACATGCGTGCACCATGTTAAATGAAGTGTAGCGCATGGTACCTAGACTATCAGGTATGAACCACTTACAGCCGAACCCCTTCAATAAGACTGGTGGTGAATCAGGTGTAATTTGCATCTTTACCCTCTGTCCCTGGCAAATTACTGCCATAACGAAAACAGATCAAAGATTGTAGGCCATGAAGGCCAGCCTGGAGTTGGAGGCCACGAAGGCCAGTCGGGAGTTGGAGTATGGGACTAGGAAATCAAAAGGAAAACACCATAACAGACAAACCTTCCCTTAAACCGGGTAGCCAGCAAGCAAAGTTCGTAGTACCTTGAGTCTAATCGGGGAGGGACACATGTCCTTGAGCAGCTTATGCTGGGGGCTTCTACTTACCCCTTTGAAGGGCTCTTGCCTCCTATCTCACTGTTGCATATATCCTTCTGCCAAAGGGAAGGAAATCATTTATGAGTAAGTACACTTTACCAACTACTAGTTCATTGCATCTAACCCAGTTCCCTTAAAGCAGAGACTTCAGGTACTTGTTATCAAAAATCCCAACAAAGAAAGGTTTTGTTATTGTTGTAAAGTCATCAGGAAAGGGTGAAGAGTCTGCCTGGATCTTAAAATGCAGCCTCTGTGTCAAAAACAGTCTAAGCTTGCATCAAGGCAGCCCTTGTTTCAGTAAAGTCCAAGATCTTGGAAATGAGGATAAGATCCTGATAAGTGATCTGTCTTTCCTCTTTATTGCTATCCACCCATTCAGCCACACTATCATCTGCAAGACCTGCAATTCCCTGCAGAAGTTTGCATGTCCTTCTGCAAATATAACAAATGCCATATGCCTTGTTTTTGATATGAGACCAAATTCAAATAAATGCAACTTCTCAGAGTTAACAAGGAATGTGTAACTGACACTTGGAAAAGGATCACTGTCACCTAAGTAGTGGTTGTGATTTATACATTTCCCAGCAAACCCTGTCATCTGTGCACACCATTAGTATCCAAATATGAAAGGCCCAAAGGCTCACCTGGCCCCTCAAAGGCCACATGTAATATAATAATAGAATTAACTACTTCAACCTACTATATTCCTGGGCCTAGCAGGAAGTCAGAAGCCTAACCAAAGAGCTCCACCCACCCCCCAAGCAACCACGATGTAATAAAATTAATAGAATAAAGTACTTTGAACCTAATATAGGCCCAAGTCAAGGAAAGGCCGCAAGCCTAACCAAAGAACCCTTCACAACGGCCAAGAGAGGCTGTCTTGCGCCCCCTACCTAGGCTGAACTCACACCCAGCCTTGGCAACCAAAGGGGGATAAATAGGGCCTGTTGAGACTCGAAAGGCTTGTGCAGCCTCCTCTCCCGTAATTAGTTCTGAGCCTGCAGCCCATGGCTGTTGGGGAGATTTCAACCCCAGTCTCCCGGTTCGCAGTCCAAACACCTCAACCACTATCAAAACCTATCCCATGCGTATGGGGTGGTGGTGGTTTAAAATTGCCCAAAGACCTGCATTTTATGAGGGGACCTTTTACACACACCTCTTTTCCTTGCTTGGTTGGCATGACTACTTAAATCCTCCCTGGCCTATAATAAGAATTATGAGACCAATTATAATAATAATTATTATTATTGTAAGCCACCAACTGCAGAAACACCAGCACGAATACCAGTATTGTAAGCTACTAACTGTAGTAAGTCACTGTCTGCAAGGTCTGATCCTTTTATTCAAAACCCTGCAGCTCTTTTGCTCTAATTTATTTTAATTACTGATTTATTCCAATTACTTTATATTATATCGCTGCTCTTATACAATATTAAATGTGTGTGTGATCTTGTTTAACTGACTAGCAATAGCCCTAAGGCGGCGCTGCTGGAGGACACTGAGTGCCTACCCCCCCAGCCAAGGGAGAGGGGGTTTCCACAGCATTCGGCCCAGCAAGCCCTTAATAAAAGACCCGCTCCAGCCGCCGCCACTCCTCCAGGCTCATGACCGCCTGCCTCCTCAAACTACCTCCACCAAGGAAAATAACTGAGGCCTAATCTGCCCACAAACGTGGCCTAACTGGCCTGTAAATGCGGCCTGTGCCGCTGCAAACAAGCGCCTCCGAAATGGCACCAACCACGCGGCCGAGCCAGAATGGCCGCTGTCGCTCTTCTCCTTGCTCTGCTTCGGCCCTCGTCGTCCTTCAACGTCACGCTGGCAAAGAGGAAGGTAGGAGGGGCGGCTGGACTTAAATAAGCCCCAAAGCCCTGCCCCTCCACACTGCACATCGCACGCACACAATAGGTGTGACGCGCGACGTTGCCCCAAACAAAGATGGAGGCAGCAGCTTCGCCCCCATCTGCAACCATGCCCCACTCGTCAGCTGCGCAGCGAGCGGGGCATCATTTCTTAATTATTTTTATTAGCAAAATCGACACCTTGGCCTTGAATTGCTTCCTAGTGGCATCAGCTACAGGGAACCCCTCGCTTTGGTTCCTGGAATCATAAGAAAGTGAAGCAGGCTAGCAATAAAATGAAAGCAGGACTGAAATTTAAACGGCCTGAAATGTAGAACGACTCTCCTGTTGTTCAGACATAGTTTGCTGCTAGTTAATTTCATCCAGAGCTGAATTTATCACCTTTCTGTACTAATTGGAGAAACAAGCTATATTCCTGAGGGGAAAATACAGACGATAAATGCCTCTAATTAGCATTGCCACCACATATCATTGCAACTGCTCTAGACACCTGGTTGTGACACATGGGGGGGGGGCATTGAGCCAGCAGGGATTGTAATAAATGTGATAATTTAAAGATATCATATGTCACCACCAGGAGAAATTCAGTTCCTATGGAGCAGGACTGTTTGTGGCTCTGTTTCTTTTTTTGTTGGGTGGGCTCTGTTTTGAAAAGCTATGATGAACATCCAGAATTTGACACTCAGATATATACATGGAGGCTTAATTCTTTTTCTTAAACATGACAGAGCATAACCCATTTGTTTGGGCATATTTTTCATTGTTATTACTTTTGGACTTTCCTAATCTAATTTGAAGTGATAAATAAAGTATGTGTTGTTCAACAAAGAAAGGGAATAAAACAAAATGGAGTAAAAAGGTGGAAGGGAATACATCCAAACACAGATCTTTGAGGGAAGGGCCATAGCTCAGCGGTAGAACATCTCTTTGCATGCAGAAGGTCCCAAGTTTAATCCCTGGCATCTCTGGGTAAGTCTGAGGATGTTCCCTGTTTGAAGTTCTGGAGAACTGCTACCAGCCAGGGTAGGCATATTCATTCTCTCTCCTTCTCCCCCCATCCTCAAACACATGGAAATTGCCAAATGGTCACTTTTATAAGAAAACAGCAACAAACTCTATGGGAAATGCATACACGTATAGGGTTGCCATATTCCAGTTCCACAAATCCGGGCAGGCATATTATGCATATTATTTGCATATTGTGCAGATTATTTGCATATTAATATTTGGATTGTCCAGTTGTTTTGTTTTTGTGGCTAGGAATTACCACCAAAAACTGTAGAGTGCAGCACCAATTTACCAGTATAACCAGTAGAGTCCAGTAGCGTTTTAGCTTGCTTATCTGTGCCAGTCGCCGACCGAAATAATAGACCATCAGCCAAGTCTTTAAGAAAACAAAACTTTACTGTTTTCACACCGTGTTCCGTCTCTTGCTCACCAACCAGCTCTATAATGCTTTCCTATTACCCCCACACCTCTGTGTGCTCATTGAAGCCTTTTTATTGCTGCTTCACTTATCCGTTACAGCTGCAGCCTGACCTTGGGCGTTTCTGCCAAGTGCTGTTAATTAACGGCTTCACTCTTCCCTTAACTCCTACCGTCCTGTCTGGAAATGGCAGTGTTGCCCACCTAAGCCTGACAAAAACTGGGGAAAGATGTGAGAAATCTTTTTTTTAAAAAGCAACATTTTCAGCCTTAAATGCCTAGACTCTAGTTTCCAACACTATGGAATATTTATTGATCGAGTAAGAGGATTTATATCCTGCCCTTCTGCTGTTAAAAACAGAGCTCAGCACAGCTTACAAATATAATAAAAACAATAAAAATACACAATCAATATAAAAACATAATAAAAACACAAAATACATAAAGTAAGTCAGGGCAGCAGTACGGTTAACCATTACATATACGATATATTTCAGAGATGTAGTGGGTGGAGAAAAACAAGAAGCCAAAATGTTAGGAAAAGGAGTCTTTCACACCACATGCTCAGTTCTAAATACTGTTACAGCAAGTTTTACAAGTTCCTAAAGTATTCCACTGGTGCAGGCACTCAGACATTCAAAGTATCTGTATGTTTCTTAGGTTTCATAAAAGCAGAGCTTTGCTTAACTCAAAATTTCTTCTCCCTTTGATCAACCACATCTACACAGGTTCCACCTCCATACTCAAAATGAAACTGGGCCTGGAAGTGTGCAACAACCCCACACATACCTTGCTAATTTGATTACCAATGCCAGGATGTCTGTCTTATCGTCTACTCTTCTGCTCCCCCACACACACCGGGCATCATGAAAGACCCAGTCCTGGGCTCAGAAAGAAAATAAATATCTGGTCCTCTTCAAAGTACTGATAAGCCTCTTGTTTTAATTAAAATAATAATTATAAATTCTTGCTCTTATCACTAATGGGAGTTAATTACCTTGCATATGCTGCTGTTGCTTCTATGGCTGTAACGGAGTGAGGTTAAAGATAAGTGAAATGCAAATAGGAAAACAACAACACAAAAGGCAGTAACACTTTCCTAAATGTAATGCCATACCAACCACAACAAGATTCCTATGAGTAAGGCAGAAAACTAAGCATCCCACAACCAGTCAGGATTCCTAACCAAAAACCCAAACTAAAAAAATCCTAGCAGTAAGTGAGCCAAGGTCACAGAAATCCCCATGCAGCACAACCTGACCTGGGGACTGCAGTTAATGCAGAATGCTGCAGCACAATTGCTGACATGAGTGAGATCCTACCAGCACATAATACCTCTGCTCTGAAAGTTAGAACACAAACACAATTCTTTTTTACATTCACTCCAAAGTCCCATTGATTTTCAGCACATTCATAACCATGTCTACTCAAAAGTAAGTCCTATTGAATTCAATGGGATTTACTCTGGGCATATGGGATTAGCATCGCTTTTACAAAAGCAAGTATTGGGAAGGTTTTCAAAACACTGCCCACGATCTGACTCCTGCACACAAGAGGAAAAAAGACTGAAATGTATATACTTACCCAATTTATGAGATTTTCAGATAAACGGGGGGAAACCACCATTTTCTGGCATTGCAATGAGGTTTTCTAGACACTGCCTCAGGTCAACCAAACTGAAACACAACCCTGGCTTCACTGATTGGCTGCAATCCTGAACGGGTGGGGTTAAAGCTACAAAGTGCTATACAGTACTGTTTAAAGAAAGATTTAACAGTCGGGGGGGGCGGCTGACGTTTTTATGTATATCTCGAGAACCAGACCACCTAGAAACTTAATTTTTTAAAAAATTAAAGCTGAGAATCCGGGCCACCTAAGGGGCTAAACGGGCGCCAGGTGGCATGCAAAGAATCTGGGTAAAACCCAGCTAATCAGGCAATATGGCAACCCTATACACGTACCAATTGCAAATGGGGACACACACACATGTCTCTGAAATAATGGATAGAAACCCATATTACAACAGCTGGAACTCTCTCAAAAAAAAGTGATACAGTGAAAGAGCATGGACCACCAAGTTCACAAACATACACTGAGCATCTTCAAAAATAATAAAAACAATTGGGAGGGAATCATTCTATTGTACTGAGCACATCCGAAGAAATAATGTAGCTAGTAAGCGTCTAACCATTAGCACCCATTAGCTGGCCATTTTTAGCTATTAACCAGCAATCTGCATACCCAAACTGCATGCCAAAACAATGTTTGAGTCAGCAACATTGGGTGGAGAGTGCATTCAGTCAAGGTGGTATACTAGTTGCTACTGTTAGTGGTACTTAAATTGAATTTGCAGCAAACAAAGGAATGCAATGTTTGGCTGAAAAAAATCTCAGAATTGTTATGAACCAGAGAGAGGGAGATCTATTCAACCCCAACCAATTTCCCTGGTGCTGGATCTCAAACCCATTCAGTGCAACATAGCAGGCAGAGGTGCCCATATGGCTCAGGGTGAGATTGGTTGATTTCTACACCTTCCTAGTTCTCATGTTAACCTTCATGCTTCCATAAAGACCTCAAGAGCCTTATAATATCATTCTATTTAATGATTTGTAGAACATTGTGATGTCCCTGTTTCCAACTAGTTTTCTTCCTGATTGTTCCTGGTACAAAGATTTCTCCTGTGAGTTCATACACTGACTCATATGCCAGGGAATATATTTTATTATCTATTCTGACATGGAATATTTAAGCAATTTATAAACAGCAATTAGGCTTCAATATCAAGTTTTAACACTGTTACTGCATAACATTTACTCAGTAGCACATCTGCAAATGAAAGGTTAGGTACATTAAGTGATTATGACATGAATTATTCAAACTTCATTCCCTATGACAAAAACCTTATTTAGAACAGACATCTAAATATCATAACAACACATTGTTTTAAGTAAAGAAAAATCAGTCAGCTTAATTAATGATAGCAATAATAAATAGAGACATAGGGAAGGGCCATAGCTCAGTGGCAGAGCACATGCATTGCATTGTGGTTAATTTCCTGACATCTACAGTTGAATGCAGTGTCACAGAATAAGCCTTAAAGCACACCAGTCAGGTTGCTAGCCATGTTTTTGTGTCTGAAAGGACCAGAAATTACCATGAGGAGTTAATGTTAACCATTCTGATTGCAGCAGACAGGAATAGGTAGATTTTACAATTCTTTTGGGGATTTTTATGCTTAAATTGCCTTGACTCCTGTACTTTGCTATTGAACTGATCACAATTAATCTATTTTTCAAAGGTATATCTGGCCATTCTGGCCCAAGAGTGGGCCTCAAGGTGGTCTATTAAACACACACACGAAGCATAGGAGAGACACCTGTAGGTCTCCAAAGAGGCCACTTCCTTTTCCTTCCCTTACCAATCCATCTGAGCCCTCTACTGGGCATGGATGCAACTCCAGTGTATTACCTGCCTTGATAGGCCTTCATGTGCCTCCCATACCTAAACCAGGAATGGGGAAGACTTTGCTCCTCTATGTGGTGTTAGTCTCCATCTTCCATCAACCCTAACCATCATGACCAATGGAGTCCAAGCTGGAGGGCCACAGGTTCCTCATCCCTGCTGTAAGCCAAATCAGTCTGCTGCTCTCCAGGACTCCATGCACAGAGAAGGTGGAACATATCCAGCATTTAAAGCACACCATATCTCAATTTATAAACAATAAAATATGAAAATGATTTATTATTAGTCAAATGGGTAAACCCATGTGTCACACAAGTAATAATAATACTGAGATCAAACACTATGATCCTAAACCTATTTACTTTCAACTGGAAGCCACTTAGTACTTTACACAACAGCCTGAGTAATCATTTGTTACATTAGACCCATGAAATCCAAAGGGGAGGCATGTATCCTCAAACACCTATGGGACATAAGCTGGGAGATATGCTAGAATCTTCATATTCATATGTGCCAGAAGTTATGTGTCTCTTTCTCACATTATGTACTGAACACAGTGGAATAGTGTCGCATCAATCTGTGCTGTTGCATAAAATTACCTTAAGGGACTATAAGTGTCTTCTGAAGCCATAGAGAAATCTTAAGTAAACATCCACATTCACTGTGTGCACACATACCCCTCTGTATGGGGATAACCATACTGGCAGCTAGAGTCTATGTGCAAATTGCACTACACATCTTGAAGAACCAGTAGGATTGGGTTGAATGCATCCTGGATTTTGGTGCTGAACATTACATTCACAGCACATGGGCCAAAGCATGATAATGCTTTCACTTAAAGGAAGGAAACAACAGCAAACGTCTCATTTCCTTTAAATGCTTTAATTGTAGAACTGTGAGATCAACATTTATTTATTTTATATAGAGAACTCTACTTTCCACTTCTCATGCCTGTGCACTACTCAGTGCCTATTCACTACTCCCAAAGACTCACACACAGTTTTTTTTGTAATAAAGAAGCAAATTTAGCATCTTGTTTTGTCTGTTTTGGGGAAATGGTCCTGGTTTCACAGGTTGTAACATGCTTCTGAATTTAGAGGAACCCTCAATCCTTGTTCTTTAAAGACCTTTCATTGAATATTGTTAACCTGTTTAATTATAATAGGAACACAGGAAGCTGCTTCATACCAGGTCAGAGTATTTCTCCATCTAGCTCAGTATGGTTTACTTTGACTGGCAGCAGCTCTCCAAGGTCTCAGATTGTTCCTGTCACCTTCCAATTGAATCTTTCAACTGGAGATGCTAATGATTGAAGCTGAGATCTTCTGCATGCTAAGCAGGCATTCTACCACTGAGCTGTGATTTCTCTGTGTAAGGCTCCAGGGGAGTCAAGTCAAGAATCCTTAACAGCAAAGTCCAGGCACACTTCCTGAACCCCTTTAGTCGTCTTATGGATAATCCAAGAAGATTTTATGCTACTACAAGACACTGGATGTTTCAGACTAGTAATGGCTCAGAATGCACAGACGTTCATAGCAAGCATCTGGGGAAACACTTGTCTGGTTTTCAAGAGTTTTTCCAAGCTTAAAATGATCATACATGCATGTTGATGGTGCTATATGTATGCAGGTTATTGAATGGACTCCAGTGAATTTCCACCTGCTCTCCATCCACCACATAGCACAAGCCACAGCAGACAGCCTGTTGGAAATGCACACACACACCACCAATCAGCACTCCCAGAAGCAAGAGAGCTTTTTACATCTGGGTAGGAGACATTCACCATTAAAACATTTTTTTTACAAGAAATAGTCCTGAGAAATGATTGAACTAAATAGAGAAAACAGTTACTAAGCACAAGGCTGCTTAGTTTGGTCACACAGTCCAGAGCAGTCGAAAGTGCATGCTATAAATAAATTTCATAAATCTCATATTTCTCCCATGGAACACAAAGCAGCACACATGGTTCACACGTCCCTATTTTATTCTCATAACCCTAACCCTGTGAGAAAGGTTAGGCTGAGAGATAGTGATGGGTGTAAGGTCATCTGATGAGCTTCCCAGCTGAGTGGCAAATTTGAAACAGGGTCTCCCCAGTCCTAGGCCAATGCTTTAAATATGTAGCCACACTGGCTCTCAGTTGAGAGTGAGAAATTAACATTAAAAAAAGTTGTCTGCATGTAACTACAAAGCAGCCTGAGTCATGTGTTCAGGTGAATGCAGGGGAACTTAAAGTGGGGAAGGAGCACCCATGCATTCCCCACCAAAGCATCCCCACTGCATGCTTGTTCTACTCCTACCCTTCATGTCTTCAGCACAAAGGCCTGAAGGGAGATCCTAACTCTGATCTGCAGGTCCCCAGGAAGCAGTGATCACCTTCTAGGATATCTAAGGGTGCTCATCTAAGTTCATTTCCACCTGTTCAATTTTCTGCACCTTCCCGCCAAATGTGACCAAATTAACCTAGTTCATGACCCACCCACACTAAATGCTTCCCTCCCTTGGAAGTATAATACAGACTAGGCAAAAACAAACTGCCCACCTTTTTGCACAGACAGGCAAAAAATCCTACTTGGCCCCAAAGCAAACAGACTGTTATAGGCCCCTTCCAACTCTACGATTCTATGCTTCTATGACCATTTCAAAAAGGTGAGGGCATTTTTTTGAACCTCAAATGAGTAAAGTCTGTCTTTATTAGAAATGTTCCGTGATTCAGACAAATAATTTTCATAGTTAAGGTCAAATTTAACCAGACTGTACCAAGCTACAGATTTTATATTTGCTAATAGTGATAAATCTTGCTGGGTGAAAACATCTCTCAGCATATCAGAAGTGTTTAATACCATGTCTGTCTCTCCTTTCTCCCAAAACACACACAAAACATTTCCCTCATTAACATTATAGGAAGTATTTGCAAGAAGTAGACAACTGTATGAATAAGTGTCTTTGAAGCTTGGAGATTAGAGTTTTAAAAATTTGACTGGTGGACTGTATTTGGCCATTTATATGCACACTTTCCCTTACTTTATGCAGTATTTTACACATTACTTGGTTGGAGAACTGCATTGCAAAATCTGGAGAAATTCAAATGGCTGAATTTCTATTTACATATTATTTTGGAAAGTGCAGATTAGGTAAATTCACTTTTAAATGCAAGCTGATTGAATTTCTGCCCCATCCCTATGGAGGCACGTATATACTAAGCAGCTGAACACCAGGATGGAATTCACTCTCACAAGAGGTAGTGATGGCCACCAACTTAGATGGCTTTAAAAGAGGATTAGACAAATTCATGGAGGATAAAGCTATCAGTGGCTACTAGCCATGATGGTTATGCTCTGCCTCCATAGTCAGAGGTGGTATGCTTCTGAATACCAGTTGCTGGAAACCACCCAGGTCCAGGGCCGGATTATCCATTAGGCTTAGTAGGCTAAAGCCTAGGGGTCTGGAGCTCTTGGGGGCCTGAGAGGCACTGGCCTGAGGGCCCCTGGAGCTACAAGGGGCCCTCCTTGATCCACAGAAGCATCCACAGACTGCCATCCCCCTGCTATACCCTCACTTTACCTACTTTTCCATTGTTTTTTGCGGCGAGCAGATTTGCCATCAATCAAGATGGCGGCCGAGGTTTCCTTAAGGGGCTGAAACCTCTGCCACCATCTTGGCTGATGGCACGCATGTGTGCTACATGTGCACGTTGATGCCATCAACAAAGATGGCGGCAGAGGCTTCAGCTCCTTAGGGAAACCTCGGCCGCCATCTTGATTGATGGCAAACCTGTGCGCGCCGCAAAAAACAAAGGAAAGGTAGGTGACATGGGGATAGGGGCCCCCAAACACCATTCAGCCTAGGGGCCCTCTTCAGCTTAATCCGGCCCTGCCCTGGTCCTGTGAGAATATGATGCTGGACTAGATGGGCCATTGGCCTAACCCAGCAGGCTCTTCTTATGTTCTTAGGATCATAAAAAACCTGCCTCATTTTGTACAAATTCATATTCTTTTAAGAAGTAAGATACAAAGGTGCTTCACTGTTTTGCCCCAACTTTAGCATTACAAGAGCCATTTCTCGCTCCCAAAATATTGTTTCTCTTGTCCTCCCATGAAGTGATTCTTTACACAATGATAGTTTTAGACAAATAAATGGAATATTGGGTACATGCCTAGCGGTGTAAATAGTAATCTGTGGGACAGTGTTTAGTTGACAACATATGAAACTAAAAACATCTGTTCCAGTCTTAAAGTGATTTAATAGTTCCTTCTGTACAGGAAATCCTGGGGACTGTATTTCTGTAAGAAGAGATGAGGATCTTTAACAGAGAAATCTCAGTGGAGTTACTAACTTCCAATTCCCAGCATATGTATGTTTGTGTAGATAGATAAATAGATAAGATATATTAGATAGATAGATAGACAGATGATAGATAGATAGACAGATGATAGATGGGTAGACAGATAGACAGATAGACAGATAGACAGATAGATAGATAGATAGATAGATAGATAGATAGATAGATAGATAGATAGATAGATAGATAGATAGATAGATAGATAGACAGACAGACAGACAGACAGACAGACAGAGGTAAACTGTGATCACCAATAAAAGTTTGTATTAGAGATATGCTATTAGGATGGCCACCCTGGTACATCTAGCTCAGCATCCTACCAGACAACTATGTTCAAGGAGATACCTAAAGATGGTTCACAAGAAATACATGATGCTGATGACTAAACTTCTGCTAATCTTAAACATCTCATCTGGCAATTTAGGGTTCTTTCTGAAAATGAAGTGTGTGATTTTGGACTGAAGCCATTGATAGGCTACACATCTTACCTAACATCTCACTCTTTTCCATGGTCCTGCTGACTTCACAGCTATAGAAACTATGACCACTCTACTCCTTGATGTTTGGAGTCTTTAATAGGACATGGGCAGTGTTCTTATGTTTCCTTCCCCATATGCTTAATATCACTAAATGCATGGTCTAGCTTGTACAAACAATAACAGTTTAAAGTAGTACTCATGCTCTAAAAAAGGAGAGAAAATCAGTAGCACACTGGGTTTTTGGGGGGGAAATAAATATATGCTCCCTTATGAATAGGTGGGTTACTTTATAGTCAGCAGTGCAATAGTGTCTCCTGGTGGCTAAGTGCTAGATTACTTCATTTAAATAAGCATTTCATTATGATAGATGGTAGCAAATGTAGCCCCTACTGCAATTGAAAAGACATTAGAGAAGACCAGTAGGGCTCTCCCTTGCATAGTTCTGAACCAGCACTAAACTATTTCCATGTGCGTTTTCCAGTGGAGGAAGAGGGATATTAATTAGATGACTAATTATCCTTTTCCTTTTGGACTCCTCAACTATCCCTTAAATAGGGAGATTTCTTTACAAAGTGATAAAGGACTGCAGAAGATTTATACATAGATTTGTTGGTGATGTTTCCTCTTTTCCATTGCTGGAGGTTTAAAGGGAAAAATCAACCCCATGTTCAGAATAGCACTTCCGAAGTAGGGATGGGCAAATCAGTCTGTTCCCTTCCCCCTCATCACTTTCATATGTGTTCATCCACAAGTCTGTTCCAACCTGTTTATGCACTAATCTGCTAATTTTCTATTTTTAAATTCTACCAAAAATGCATTTAAATATATTTTTCTCCCTTTATGCATTTTAATCCTATCTGTCTGTCTGTCTGTCTCTCATCATTCATTCATTCATTGGTGATCACTCGTGGCCGAGTAAGATTGTCTTCCAGGGTAAGGCCTTTAACAGTGGGTCCATAAGTGACTGTGGAGGCTAATTCTGGATACACACAGTCTCCCAAAGTGAGGACATAGGTTTCCAGATGGAAGACGGTCACAATGAGGATTTGCTTGATGTGCTTTCCGCTTAGTTCATTTGTCCCTTTTGCCCTGTACTCGTGCTTCTTCAAAGTCCATAGCACCTTTGATAATGGCCGACCTCCAATTGGGACACTCATGGGCCAAGGTTTCCCAGTTCTCGATGCTCATGCTATATTTTTTAGATTAGCTTTGAGAACATCTTTAAACCTCTTTTGCTGTCCACCAATATTCAGTTTTCCATCCTTAAGTTAGGAGTAAAGTAGCTGATTTGGAAGACAGTGATCAGACATTCAAACAACATGGCCAGTCCAGCGAAGTTGATGTTGGAGGTTCATTGTTTCAACACTGGTGGTCTTTGCTTCTTCCGATACGCTAACATTAGTCTCCTATCTTCCCAAATAATTTGCAGAATTTTCCAGAGGCAGCATTGGTGGAATCTTTCAAGAAGTTGGGAGTAGCGTTTATAGTTGGTCCATGTTTCACAGGCATACAGTAAGGTCGGTAGTACAATGTAAATAAGCATTTTGGTCTCCCTGCGAATATCCCGATCCTCAAACACTCTACGCTTCATTTGGGAGAATGCGGCACTCGCAGAGCTCAGATGATGCTGAATTTCAGCATTGATGTCAGCTTTCACAGAGAGATGGCTGCCAAGATAAGAAAAGTGATCAACATTCTCCAGCGTTGCACCATTAAGTTGGATTGATGGTGCTACAGAGGGATTGGTTCACTGATGAAGCACTTTGGTTTTTTTGATTGATCTATCTCTCTATCTTTTAGCCATGAACTCTGTCCGAATATTCTGATCTGCAGTAAGTGTGGATTAGGTTAGTTCATATCAGAATTCATAAAGATCAAATTTCTCAAACATCCCATTTTATTCCATTTCCATTAGAAGAAGAGAACCTCTCGTACATATTCAAATTCTATTTGAGATTTTTTTCCCCTTGATTAAATGTGTATTTACATAAACATGTCACCAGGGATAGTTTCAACATTTGCATTGTGTATCTTGTTACCACACATTTCGTTCAGCAAACATTTGCTGGGGAGTTGCTATCTTGATACTCTTCAAGAGGCACTTATTTTAAATGGTGAATGAAAAAGGCATAATCTTTCAGCAATAAGTTAAGTGCCATATTTGTCAAGTGCATGTTAAGATACATTCGAGCAGGGGCTTCATCTTTTACCATTAGGTGCTTGCAAAAGATGCACAAAAATGTGCTGTATGTTTATTTCAGAATCATCTTTCTCACTGCCTCACCAATCAGATTGGTTTATCTGATTATGTCACTGAAGGTAAGTGAAGACAGAGAGTGAGAGCAAGAAGGGACAATGTGAATATAAGAACATTTTGCAAGAATGCTGTGGTGAACAGCTGACCACTCCTGAAAAAGCCCATCCTGGACCCATTGTTTTATGATAACTACCACCTGGTCGCAAATACCCCCTTTTTAGGGAGGGAGATTGAGAGGGTTATGGCACAGCAATTGTACTCTTGGATGAAACAGATTATCTTGACCCATTTCAATCTGGATTCAGGCCTGGTTATGGGACTAAATTGGCCTTGGTTGCCCTGATGTATGACCTTCATCAGGAGAATGACAGGGTGCGACCCTGTTATTCTTACTTGATCTCTCAGCAGCTGTTGATACTATTAACCATGGTATCCTTCTGAGCTGTCTTGGGAGATGGGTATCAGAGGCACTGTTTTACAGTGGTTCCAATGCTACTTCCAGGATCATTTCCAGAGAACAGCATTGGATTATTGTCTTTTGGCCCCCTGGCAGTTGTGCTTGGGGTGCTGCAGGGTACCATTTTGTCCCCAATGCTGTTTAACATCTATATGAAGTCATTGGGAGCAGTTATTAGGAGATTTGGGGCAAGGTGTCAGCAGTGCCCTGATGATACCTAGCTCTGTTTCTTTGTAACATCTGATTTGGGAGAGGCTGTGCAAGCCCTAGACCAGTGCCTGGATTTGGTGGTGGGCTGGATGAGGGCCAATAAACTGACTCTGAATCCAAGCAAGACAGAGTCACTGTAGGCAGGTGGTTCCCAAGTCTGGATAATTGGTCAATTGCCTGTTTTAGATGTGGTTGTACTCCTTCTGAAAGAGCACGTTCATAGTCTTGGGATGCTCCTGGATCCATCTTTGTCGCTAGAGGCCCAGGTGACATTTGTGGCTAAGAGTGCCTTTTACCAGCTTTGGCTAGTAAGACTGCTGTGGCCATTTCTAGACTGGGATACCCTGAGACTGCTGTTCATGCACAAACAATGTCCAGGCTGGATTACTGTAATGCACTCTATGTGCGGCTGCCCTTGAGGTTGGTCTGGAAGCTGCAGTTGGTCTGCTCACTGGAACAGGATATCATCAATGTGTAACCCCACTGCTGAAAGAATTGCAAAGCCTGCCCATTAGCTGCCAGGCTAAGTTCTTACCCCTTATATACCAAGTTGATCACTCTGCTCTGCAGGTGAGGGCCTCCAGCAGACACCGTCTAATCACGAGGTCAATTCCACACAACATAGGAAGTGGACCTTTAGTGTTGTGGCACCTACCCTTTGGAATTGCCTTCCCTAAAATATTAGCCAGGAGCTATCCCTGTTGTCTTTCAGCACCTACTGAAGACCTTCCTGTTTAAACAAGCTTTTTAAGTTGAGACCTTATCCCAATCTGCATCTTTGTTGGAATTGTTTTAAAGATGTTTTTAAATATTTTTTAAAATATGTTTTTAAGATGTTTTGTTTCAAAGCTATTTTTAAGATGTTTTGTTAAGATGTTTCCTGCCTATTAGATCCTTCTCCATCTTGGCTGGTGATGGATGCCAAGCTCAAACTGGGGGACAGGATTAAGGACATAGTTAATGCCTCCTTGGAAGAGGGTTTGTTGCCAGCTGTACTTAAAGATGCTGTGGTAACTCCTATCTTAAAAAAAACCGGCCCTGGACCCTCTGGTCTTGAATAACTACCGACCAATCTCAAATCTTCCTTTTCTGGGGAAGGCGATTGAGCGTGCAGTGGCTATTCAATTACAATCACATCTGGATGAAGGTAGATACTTAGACATCCTTCAGTCAGGGTTTAGACCAAAACATGGGGTTGAATCGGCCCTGGTCACACTGGTTGATGATCTGAGAAGAGCCTTAGATAGAGGAGAATATAGCTTCCTCGCTCTTCTCAATCTGTCAGCAGCCTTTGATACGGTCAATCACAACATTCTTCTAGATCGTTTAATGACTATGGGCATACAAGGAGATGTCCTGTGTTGGTTCCGCTCTTATCTCAGTGGGAGAACCCAAAGAGTAGCATTGGGGGATGAGATCTCGGAACCGTGGCCACTAGATTGTGGCGTGCCAAAAGGCTCGATTCTTGCCCCAATGCTCTTTAACATTTACATCAAACCGTTGGGTGACTTTATTCGTAGTATGGGTCTGCAATTTCATCAGTATGCAGATGATACCCAAATCTGCTTGTCTTTTAAATCTTCCCCACAGGCTGCTGCAACACAACTGACTAAAGGGCTGGAACTAATAGGGGAATGGATGTTTAAGAACAAACTGTGGCTAAATTCTGATAAAACTGAGATCCTCTTGGTAGGTGATCGGTCCAAACTAGGAATAACTCAAGTGACTTTCAACCAAGTTTCTGTTCCCTTGAGTGACCAAGTCCATAGTCTGGGTGTCATCTTGGACTCCCAACTGATGATGGAGGCTCAGATAGCGGCAGTTTGTCGGACTGCACTCTACCACCTGTCCCTCATTCACAAAATCTGCCCCTATCTCCCAAAGCATCTTTTACCAACTGTAGTCAGTGCCTTGGTTCTTTCCCATCTGGACTATTGTAATGCTCTATATGCTGGTCTCCCTTTGGGAACTTTGCATAAGCTTCAACTTGTCCAGAATGCGGTGGCACGACTTATTAAGGGCTGTCATAGGAGAGAACACATCACCCCAATCCTTCAGGAACTTCATTGGCTCCCGATAGTGTTGCGGGTGAAGTTTAAAATACTAGCTTTAACTTATAAGTCCTTTTTTGATGCTGGTCCAATCTATTTGAAGAACAAACTCTCTCTTCTTGGAGCAGATGGGCGTACAAGGTCCTCAGCCGCTAGACTCTTTGTGGTTCCATCTATCACGGCGGCCAGATTAAGTGGTACTAGATCTAAAGCCTTCTCCATTGTAGCTCCCACGCTATGGAACATTTTACCAGTTGATACTCGCTTAGCCCCTTCACTTTTGTGTTTTCGGAGGCAGTTGAAGACATGGCTTTTTGTACAGCCAGATGAATGAATGCTACAGTTAGGTGGCTAAGGGGGTGGTCTGATTTTTGGGGGTTTATGTGAACAGTATTTTTATTATGTACCTGTTGATTTATATTTTGATATGTTGTTTTGTATTTTTATTCCTTTGTATGTCGCCTAGAATGACAAGTTTTCCTCCCAGATAGGCATCGAATAAATTTTAGATAATAATAATAATAACATGTTTTAAAAGTAGTTTTAGTGCATTATCAGTTGTTTGCTGCCCTTGGCTCCTTCTGGGAGGAAGGGTGGGACATAATTAAATAATAATGATTAATGAGTAACAACAACAATGATAATAATAGGAGGGCATTTTTTCTACACTGCTGAAAGTGTTTGCAAAAACACACACCTGTGAGTAGTTACATCTCACGCCTAAATAACCTGCTCAGAGATCCATTTGTGTTTTTTTTAAATGAGAACACACTAATTGTATACTCCACTAGCAATAACTTCATATGAAAAACTTTTTTGGGGGGGAAGGGAGGAATAACTATAATAGAATCTAAAATTATATTTGCTTCATATTAACCACAACTTTTATACAATCAATGACTGTCTGATTTCAGTAGCAGTTCCTTAAAATATGAATGGTGGAAAAGCCTTATCAGTAGTGATGAACAGAATAAAGCAGTATTGATCTTCTGCTTTAGGACATTGACTTATACTGTAATCAAGTATACTGTAGGAAGAAATGTATTATTATGATTCAGTTTCCTACATTTGCTCCTTAGTCGCTTGTAAACAAATTCAAAGATTTTAAAGTCTGTTTAATAACTATTTCATCACAAAATCTATTTAATACCTAAAGAAAACCTCAGAAACCAGAATGTGCTTAGTTCAAGCAGAGATGGAAGCAATACAGTTATTGTGCAATGCATATATTTCCCCCATTTATCTTTAATTGAGCAAACAGACTTACACTGGAAGGAATAATCACTTTGTATCCCATACAGTATATGCTTGTAATGGGAAAGAGTCTATTTTAAATAAGCAAAAACAAATACCTGTGATTTTGCACTTGAATTACCTCTTACCCCAGTAGAATTCGCACCAAGTCCCATAAAATGTTTGTGGCTGATCTTTGGCACCATGTGCAAAAGGTCTGTCTAAACAAAGAAAAGAAGTAGGAAGGAATTATGTTCAGAAGCAGTGCACAAAAGGATTTCAAGGTAGTTTATGAATAAAAATATTCAGATTTCTTTCTGAGATGCATAAATGTACACAGAGCGATGCATTGCTCAGGATTTTCATGACCAGCTGATCCAAAGGATTTTACATAATCATACAGTCGATTGCATATGTCTTGCTTACTTGACTGAATTATAAGTTCAGTATTAACATTCTATGCACTGACAGCTAGGACCTGTGACAAAATGTTGCAATCTATCCTCTTCACGTAATACAGGGGTCACCAGCCTTTTTGGGCCAGAGGGCTGATTTCAAATTTTGAGAAAGTGCTGGGGGCATCAGTCACAACATGGCTGCCATAGGGGGCACGGCATAAAACCAACTTAGAGAGTAGTTATGGTGAATCTTTTCCCATAATTGTATTTCCATGCTGGAAAAGGTTGGACCTATTGAATTTCTGCCTATCATACAGCTGTTAAAGGCAGAAGAACCCTGTTTTTCCATAATGCAAACCCTAAACCAAAACCTAGACTGCCATCCTGTACTCACCTACTTAGAAGCCATATTAAACACAAAGGGACTACTGTACTGTAAGCTAACGATACAGTGAATTCTTAATGAATCTTTAGCTCATGCAAAGCAGGAGACATGCCTAAGCCTCTTTACAAAGTTTTCACAGTTGTTTTTTGTGGGGAAGGGGATCCTTCAATATTCACCCACACTTATTGTGAAGTAGTACTTGCAGAAAATAATTGCTAGGTACTACCTGATCTTAGCACAGGAAAGATGCATGCTAGTTGCTAGGGAAAAAAGAAGGCAAACTGTGGAGATTTCAATGACTAGGAGGAAAAGGCAGAAGCAGGAAAAGTGCACTAAAGGGAGGGGAAAACAGCAGCTCTTTAGGACTCCAAGGATTCCTATATCCTGGTATCCAAACAACTCACTTATCCATCAAAGTTGTAACTTCACTCACTGGCTAATAACACTGCCAGGCACAAACAGCCAGGCTGGTTCATTTCACAGAAATTGCTTAGAAGGGTACCTGCAAATTTTCTTCATAACTTTCTTTCTAGGAGGGCTAACTGGGTTTTTTTAAAAAGAAAGCTCAGATTCTGGCTACTTGTTGGGGGCCTTTACGGGCACCATGTTACCCAAGGATGATGGATTGGCAACCCCTGGCCTAACAGAAATGCTCAGGGTTCAAGTCAGCTTTCCAGGCCTTTCTCCAGCTCTGGATGGACAAATCTATCAATTTCAGTTTCACTGAGTTTATCATTTTCCCATTCTCAGTTTGCCAGGGTGTTGTTAAAAAGTCCTCATAAAAATTTGTCATTTTAAAAGTGTGCATTTCTCCTAATATTCACAGTTTTGCAAGCAATTTCCCCTAAACTAATGTATTTTGTATGTTAGTTCAGCACTATATGCAGTTTAATACACAATTCTCCTTAATATATGCTTTTTGCACACATTGTTGATTGAGAGCTGTGTTGCAAAATTCAGAAAATTTCAAATTTCAAAGGATGGCAGTGTTCTGGTTTGCATATTGTTTCAGGGAGTGCAAATTATGTAGGTTCACATTTCTCCCCTATCCTTACCTCCAGCAAGCAATACCTCCTTTCTACTCTCAGTTCAATATCTCTGCCCCCTGGAATCTAAGGCCCAAATCTGATTAAAAAGTATGTCTGGGATTTTTAATCAAATAATAAGTCGTCATGGGGACTAATTCTGACTAGGGTTAGAGCATACAGGGAGAGGTATTTAACTTTTCCCTTCCTAGCCACAATCCAGGCAAAAATCCCCTCTACACTGCAGTGAGTATTGGGAAAAAAGCTCCTGTTGGCAGTATTGGCAGGGATCATGGCCGCAGGGGAAGGGTTAGATTTCCCTTCCTCCTCACATTGCAGTCCCAATGATTACTACACAAGATCTTCACTTAAACAATGATTTTCACATATACACTTTATAAAATTGTAATGCTCATTCTTATCAAGTCATGAAGTTCTTACTTCTTGGTAGCAGCATGAGAAAGCAGCACATGTAAATTTCAAAGAGAAGTTGAAACAGTTGGGATGGGTAAATCATTTTATCTCAGTTTCTAATATCTGTATATCAGTTTGTGGACACTTTTTTAAAAAGTCCTCATGAATTTTTTTCAGTATTATAGTGACAATTTCTCCTAATAAACACATTTATATGCATTTTCCCCAATATACACAATTTTGCAAATCATTTTTCACTAATATAAAGCATTTTTATTTTCACTAATATATGCATTTTATGCACACTTTAGTATATGCATTTTTAACATTTTGTTTACTGATTTGAGACAACTAACAAAAATAGGATCATAAACATACACATGTCAAGTAAATATGATATACAGCTGAGGCCCACATATCAATAAGCATTACACATAATTGTTTCACTTTTCCCATTTTTGCAGTATCCAAAGGGCATAACACCAACAGGCTAACAAGTCCCACACTTTGGTATATCAGCAAAATCATTACTGAATAAGAAGAGCAGAATCACAGAGATTACAAAAGAAGACTCCCATCATGCAGGATAAATATCAAAAGCCCCTCCAGATTTGATTGTGGAATGAAAAAGGGTGTTTTGCTGTAAAAGTCTCTTGAGAGGTATACTCAATAAAGCACTGCCAAAACATGAAGAATGAGTCCAGTGTCTTCAGCACACATTACTTGGCTAGAGAACTGCATTGCAAGATCTGGAGAAATTCAAATTTTGAAGGATGGCTATATTTTGGTTCATGTATTGTCTCAGAAACTGTGGATTAGATAGGTTTGCTTTTAAATGCAAACTGAATCAAACTTCTCCCCATCTCTGACTCAAAGTGGCAGATTGTTGGCTCAGTTTCCCTCTTCAGAGTATTTAATCTTGCAATGAAAAAATATTATTTGTGCTTCAGTCTCTCCACTGAAGTATACCACACTCTAAATAAAATATTGGGTTACCTTATACCTGGGGCCTCTGTCTATTTGTTTGCCTCTTGGTTTATTTGAACCATTCTGTGATGCTTTCTTGATAACCTGGATCCACCTAGGGCTGACACCCCTGGACTCAGAGCTGAGAATGAGTATGTTAGGGGTAATTTGAACAGTCTGATACCAAATACATTTACTTGGAACTAAGTTCCATTAAGGATTGGAGTAGCACACAACACAGTTGTCACAAGGAGACCAGCTAAAATGGTTGCTGTGCAGTGAGTGATTTATTTCATGTATTGATCCCTACCTAGTATTATGCAACATAATTTGTTCTCATTGTAATGTTCTCTAGACAGATAGTATTTCCAGGGGCTGCCCCACAGTTATAATACATGCTATAACTCTTTACTCAATGATACTTGCTTTCTGATAAGCATCTTTAGAATTGTTTGCTTATATTGCAATGTATTTCTTAACACAGAAGACTATGAGACAAAGGATGACTTAAAATGAGCAAGAAGTTATCTCCAGCCCCCAAATTAGTTCTCAGAATATTTTATTGCTCAGTCCAACATTGCTGCAAAGTTGTTTTTTGCCAAAGCCATTTAAGTGGCTTAATAGATGTGTCTTGTACAAAACCACAATGAATTCTGTCTTTTGCATCTAAAATCCTTGTTTTAGGTTGATTGGGAGATATATTCCAGCTCCCAATTAAAGATAACCTCATTCTAAACATACTTCTGTGTGTTTCAGTGATCCTTAACGACAAAAGACTCTCCTGGGAGCATTGTGTTTGGAAATGTAGTGGTGGTAAATCAAGGCATGAAATGCTGAAGACAGAGGATGCTATATATTCAAGGGCACACCCTTTATGTTTCACCTCCAACTGAACCATTAAAACAGAAAGGAAAACAATGGATCCCTGAGTGTTTTTTTAAATATCAAATAATAATAATAATAATAATAATATCCAAAGTGTCACTGAGTCTACAGAAGAATTTCTTGGGCTATGGACTTAGTTGTCTTTTGGTTTTTATGGCTGAAGGAAAATGTATCTAAAAGAACTGACTTTTTAAAATACACAAGCATATAATCTAAACCTGTTATTCACAGCACAGTTTAGCTAGCATATCTTTCTGATACAGTAGCATATTGGTGTAACATCAAATGGACTGGGTCTCATTGAGATATATGGAATCCAGCAATTGCCCATGTAATGCCCTAATTGGAGCCTAAATAAGACTCTGGAACTGCTTAATGATATGCTGTTTTATGGTATGGGCATATGTCATGGTAATAAGCTTTAAAGCTGTATCTTGTAAAGAGTCAATTCCTTATAAGAATGGATTATGTCACCTGTGTCATAAGAGAGGAGTGGGGGCTACTGGCCAGTGTCAGACATCCAGCAGGAAGAGACATATAAGGACTGTGTACAGGAAGCCCAAATATAAACTGGGAGAGGACTGAAGGCTTCAGGTCACAGAGAATATCAAGAAGAGTGGGGGTATGCTAGGCAGTGCCAGGCAGAAAGATGCATATAAGGAGTATTCACAGGAAGCACCAAATATGGGCAAACCTTTGATCTGTGGGAAACCAAGGTTTATATCCTTTGGTTACATGTCTGGAAATTCCTTGATTTACTTATCAAGATGAGCTGACTGCCAACCCTATGATGTGGGTGTTTATCTTGAAGGGCTGCCTGCCAGGCATTTACTCATGCTACTGGGCAGTCCCAGACAGGAAACCCATATACAGGCTTCCAGGCTGACTCATGCAGTGGGTGGCTGACTGTCATGAGGATGGCACATCATTCTGATTGGCTGCAAGAAAGGTCAATCTCAGAGAAGTGGATATATATACGTAAAGAGAGGCGCTAATACCGGGGGCCACCAGTCTACATTTGATTTAAAAGCCTCAGCTGGGATATTATCTGCCCCAAGGGCTTTATTCAATTTTATTTTGGCTATAAGATTAGAAATTTCCTTAGCAGATACTGGTGGCCAATCCGGCAGGTCGTTCATATCAGATTTAGGCAGAAATTGATATTGCATATTGATATTATTGATATTATCATATTGATATTGCATATTGATATTATCTCTTGCATAATTTTTAGTGAAATACTCCCAGGTATTGGGTGTGATATAACAGTCCAGATTAGAAGGGACTTTTGGCCATCCCTACACAACGATCCTCCAGAATAAGGTAGAATCCTTTAATCTGGAGGCTTTTAACAGACGTTGCCAAGTTTCTTTTAACACTAGCTTCTTTTTCTGGGCGATTAGGTGTTTATATCATTTCCTCAACGCAAGTTATTTTGAAAGTAGGGCTTGTGAGTTATTGGTTTTATAAGCATTGTATGATGCTGTTAGTTGTTGTTTTTCCTTGACGCATTCTTAGTGAAACCAAGATTTAGATTTAAATACAATATTCAGCAGTTTATTCTTGGGTTTAGGAAGCAGGACATTTTGTAAAACTATAATCAGTTGTTGGAAGGACCGAAGAGCCATGGTTGCTGACGGCACTGTAAGTATATGTTTTCAGAGAGAAAGGCACCCACAGGAATTTAATGCATCTTTTAAATCATTTTCTACACTGGGCAACCACTTGATACGAGATGGGTGTATTTCCAATTCTGCATCTATAATTGGTTCTTGATCCATGTAAATAAGTTGGTTGCCACACTCCAGAGAGAGAGCTAGAGGGAGATGGTCACTTTCCGAGCAGTCATCAACCGAGCATGAAGACACTGCCCAAAACAACTCCTGGGAAACAATGAAAAAGTCAATTGTCGACACTCCCTGGCCCGATAAATAAGTAAGCTCACAATTAACATCCCTTTCACCCGTCCATTTGCCAATATTAAGTTCAGGTTAGTCAACATTTGCATAAGGCATAAACCAATGTAATTAATGCAATTATCTTTTCAACATCTAGTTGGAACATTAAAGGGACCCTCCACTTGCAGGGTCAGCTTCATTGCTCGGGCCAATTCTGGCATTAAAGTTCCCTGCTAGAATCACCAGAGCTTCAGGGTATCGCGATGTCAATTTTGCTAGATATTCTTCCAGATTTGTCATGCTAGCTTTACCTGATTTTTTGTGGCAGTATTGGGGGGAGTAGACATTGAGAAGTAATAAAGATACCTGGAGATATATAAATGATAACGCAAAGGAATTTACTTATTTTTCAGAAAGACATAAAACATTCTCGAGGATTGATATGATTTGGATGTCTAAAAATCTAGTGAAAGATATTTTTAAAATGGATATATTACCAAAAACTTTTTCAGACCACAATCCTGTGATATTAACTTTTTTTAAAAAAAACTTGGATTTAGATGGAGACTAAATGAATCTTTATTACAGAATGACAAAGTAGTACAAGAATGTAAGAAGAAATTAAAAGAGTTTTTTGAATATAATTTACATAAAGGAACAAATGAAAATATTGTTTGGGATACAAGTAAGGCATTTATGAGGGGATATTTTATTAAATGTAACTCTGAATTAAAAAAAAGAAACAACAGAAAATGCAATTAATTTTGGAAGAAATAAAACAAAAAGAGGAAGAATTGAAAAAGAATCCAACTAAAGTTTCTATTGTAAATCAAATTAAAATGTTACAGAATCAAGTATCAATGCTGACAGTTAGAGAAATTGAAAGGAAACTAAATTTTGCTAAACAAAGGACTTTTGAATTTGCAAATAAACCAGGGAAATGGTTAGCATATAAATTAAGAAAAGAACATCAAAAAAATATTATTTTAAAGATACAAGAAGGAGATGAGATGCTGACAGATAATGTAAAAATCAAAAAGAATTTTCATCAATATTATTCAACATTGTACAAGTGTCAGGAAATCCCATCTGAAAAAACAGAAGAGTATATATCTAAACAGAATTTGCCTAAAATTACAGACTTTCAGAGACAAGCTATTAATGGCCCTATCACGTCAAGAGAGATATCTGAAGCTATAAACAAAATTAAATCAGGAAAGGCACCAGGACCAGATGGGTTATCTGCAATGTACTATAAATGTTTGGAGGAAGAACTCTTGCTACCTTTACAGTATACAATGAATTCTATTTTGCAAGAGGGAAAGATACCGGATAGTTGGAAAAATGCTAACATAACATTAATACCTAAAGAGGAGCAAGATTTAACTAAAATAAAAAATATCGGCTGATATCTCTATTGAATAATGACTATAAAATTTTTACAATGATCTTGGCAGAAAGAATGAAAATAATACTGCAACAATTTATCCAGGAAGATCAATCGGGGTTTTTACCTAAAAGACAATTACGTGACAACGTCAGGAATGTCTTGAATGTGTTGGAATATTTAGAACAACGAAATGATAAACAAGCAGCTTTGATTTTCTTAGATGCTGAGAAAGCATTTGATAATTTGAATTGGAAATTTATGTTTCAGGTTTTGGAGCAAATGGATTTTGGAGACAATTTTATAAAATGGATTAGATCGATTTATACATCTCAGAAGGCTCAGATAATTGTTAATGGAGATTTAACGGATTCATGTGAAATACAAAAGGGTACAAGACAGGGATGTCCATTATCTCCCCTTCTATTTATTCTGGTCTTAGAAGTGCTGCTTAGAGATATAAGGCAAGATAAAAGGATTGCGGGATTAAAGATAAAAAAAGAAGAATATTAACTGAGAGCATTTGCTGATGATTTGATAATTGTATTAGAAAACCCTTTGGAAGGAATTAATGTATTGACGGACAAATTAAAAGAATTTGGACCGTTAGCAGGATTTAAGATCAACAATCAAAAAACAAAGATGTTGGTGAAAAATTTAACCTTAAGGGAACAGAAAGAGTTAATTGACAAGACAGATTTTACAATAGAGAAAAAGTTGAAATATTTAGGTATCATTATGACAAATAAAAATTCAAAGTTGTTTCATAATAATTATGAAAAATTATGGACAGAGATTAAGAAAGATCTGCTAAAATGGGATAAACTACAATTGTCATTAATGGGTAGAATATCTGTGATAAAAATGAATGTATTACCGAGAATGATGTTTTTGTTTCAAACAATACCTGTAATATCCTCTGATTTACCTTTTAAACAAAGGCAAAAAGATATCTCTAAATTTGTATGGCAAGGAAAAAAACCAAGAGTTAAATTTAAATTACTACAAGACGCCAAAGAAAGAGGAGGACTGGGATTACCAAATCTGAAACTTTATTTTGCTGCCTGCTGTTTAGTCTGGATAAAGGAATGGATTTTATTGAGGAATAAAAGACTATTGGATTTGGAGGGCCATAACCTGAAGTGGGGATGGCATGGATATCTATGGTATGACAAAGTAAAAGTAAATGTAGACTTTAATAATCATTTTATAAGATGTCCTCTGTTGAAAATATGGAATAGATATAAACCAAGGTTCTATTCGAAAATACCATTATGTGTCTCAAGTCAAGAAGCGTTTTACAGAAGAGAAATGGCTGGAAAAGAGAAATGGTTAACTTATCAAGAACTATTAGAAAATGTACATGGAGAATATATAATGAAAGAGAGAGAACAACTGATAAAGGAAGGATATAGTTCTCAATGGTTTGCCTATTTACAATTGTTGGAAAGATATAAAATGGACAAGAAAATGTATGGGTTTGAAATAAGTGAATCTGATTTTGAAATAGGTTTGTGTACAAATGAAAATATAATTGCGAAAATGTATAAACTCTTACTGAAAATGGATATGGAGGAAGAACAAGTAAAAGAGTTTATGGTAAAGTGGGCAAAAATTTTTGGTTATAACATACAAATGGATCAATGGGAAAATATGTGGAAAAAAGGCTTGAGATTTACATTATGCTATAATCTTAAAGAAAATTTTTATAAAATGATGTACCGTTGGTACATGACTCCAGAAAAGTTGTCAAAAATGTATAGTAATGTTTCTAATGTTTGTTGGAAATGTAAACAACAAGAAGGATCATTTTATCATATGTGGTGGCTGTGTAAAAAGGCAAAATCATTTTGGGCACAGATAGGTAGGATGATGCAAAAAATTCTAAAGATAAATATTCAGTCAAAACCAGATTTTTTTTTATTGGGTTTTATGGATAAACAAATAGAAAAGAAATATGGAAGAATAATATTATATATGATTACGGCAGCAAGATTATTATATGCACAAAAGTGGAAAATGGAATCAACACCAACAACGGAAGAATGGCTATTGAAATTAATGGACTTAGTAGAGATAGATAAATTGACATGTCTACTTAGAGAAAAATCGACAGACACATTTCTTAAGGAATGGAAGCCTCTCTTAGACTTTTTGTTGAAAGATCAAAATAAAATGATGATATTGGGATTTGACGATTAACTAAGATAGCCTATGGAGAAAAGTGATCCTGTATGTATATATTAAGGGACAGGTTTGATGTATATTATATACTTATAGCTGATCTGTGACAAATCAGAAGTCAACTATTTTATTTTTATTTTTTTTGTTGTATTGTTATGTTTTTTGACTTTGTTTTGTTTGTCTTTTGAAAAAATTGAATAAAAATTATTAAAAAAAAAAGAGAAGTAATAAAGATGCCCAAGAAAATCTAATAATTGGGGAATTGGCAAGGGCCATAAGGGGGTCTAGTTTGGTGATAGAAGTGTGTATTTTTGTAGAGATGAACGTGCACAGGCCACCCTTAGGGTGACCCCCCCTTAGTACTAGGTGTAGCATCTAGTAGATGAGATGTAAATCCATTTAATCCTATCTCTCCTCTAAACCAGGTCTCTTGGAGAAAAATATCATGTTTTTTGAGATATTTCAAAAAGGATGGATCAGATACTTTATTTCTCTAACCTGTGATATTCCATGAGAGAATCAATAGATGCGGAGTGATTTGGTTAGGTCTTTGTCGGGGGGGCAACTTGATGGTGCAGTAGGTTCTGCCTTATTTCTGCTGTGTGTGGCAGGTCAGGCTCCTTCTCCCAGCAGATGATTTTGTCTAGCATTGGATCAATCCTGCTTACGTTTGATCGTGTTAGTTGTGGAAAATTAAATGGATAGCTCATGGGGATGAATGCCTTCCATAGGGATCCCTCTTCATTTGGTTCAAGCCATCTCATAGCTGTCCAGGATGAGTATATACGGTCAGAAGCTGCAGCATTATGGACAGCCGAAACCAGCTTCTTCTTAGGGGAGCTTTGTATCATGTCTGGGGCCAGCAAATTGATTTCTGCTTCAGTCTGAATTAAACAGGCATTATACTTAGTGTCTGCCACTCTTTGAGGTAATCCCTCTACAGGGTTAATCTGATCAGTATAAGGTACCTCCGGGGTCTTCAGCCTGTCAATTGATTTTCTATAGCATCTCCATTTCAGGAGGTCGTCATCCTCATTTCTAAATGAGCTGCTAAGCTATAGAGTCTTGTCCAGATTTCCATTTGGGCCGCTGTTGGTAGAACAGAAAACAAATCAAGTAGGGTCTGCTCCTCTTCGATGAACTGCTCCTTCTCCTCCTTTACTGCTGGTAGTTGCCCACAGGACTCTACTACTTCCTGATACTTCAGGGCCAGTGGGTCCAGGCCTCTAGGTTGAGAAGGAACTAGGTCAAGCTCCAAGTCAATCAAATTATTCTCCAGATTATTTTCCCTTATTACCGGACGCTCATTTGCATCTATGCCAGAATGAAAAGTTAGCAACTGAGGAGATGCTAGATTCTCAAAAACTCTTGTTACTAAGATTTATTTATTTATTTAATTTAATTTATATACCGCCCTAAGCCCAAGGGCTCTCTGGGCGGTGTACATAACAATAAAACAATCAGAAAATATATAAATACAATAATACAATGGAATCAAACAAAACAGACGTAAACAAAAATCAAAACAGCGGCAAAATACATCAATAAATATTAATAGTACACATTAAAATGCCTGGGAATATAAAAAGGTTTTCACCTGGTGCCAAAAAGATAGCAGCGTCGGCGCCAGGCGCACCTCATCAGAAAGACAATTCCACAGTTCGGGGGCCACAACCGAAAAGGCCCTATTTCTAGTCACCACCCTCCGAGCTTCTCGATGGGATGGTACTCGGAGGAGGGCCTTAGATGTTGAGCACAGTGTACGGGTAGTTTCATATTGGGAGAGGCGCTCCACCAGGTATTGCGGTCCCATGCCATGTAAGGCTTTATAGGTCAAAACCAGCACTTTGAATTTAGCCTGGAAACAAATAGGAAGCCAGTGCAGATGGGCCAGAACAGGTGTTATATGAGCGGACCTTCTGGTCCGCGTCAACAATCTGGCCGCTGCATTCTGGACTAACTGTAGTTTCCGAACTGTCTTCAAGGGCAGCCCAACGTAGAGCGCGTTGCAGTAGTCCAATCTAGAAGTTACCAGAGCATGAACGACTGAGGCGAGGTCGTCACTGTCCAGATAGGGACGTAGCTGGGTTACCAATCGGAGATGGTAGAAAGCATTCCGTGCCACTGAGGCTACCTGAGCCTCAAGAAACAGGGAAGGGTCGAAAAGAACTCCCAAGCTATGAACCTGTTCTTTCAAGGAGAGTGTAACCCCATCCAGAACAGGGTGAACATCCACCATCTGGGCAGAGAAGGCACTCACTAACAGCGTCTCTGTCTTGTCTGGATTAAGCTTCAGTCTGTTAGCTCCCATCCAATCCATTATCGCGGTCAGGCAACGGTTTAGTACGTTAACAGCCTCACCTGAGGAAGATGAAAAGGAGAAATAAAGTTGTGTGTCATCAGCGTACTGGTGACAACGCACTCCAAAACTCCTGATGACCGCACCCAGCGGCTTCATATATATGTTAAAAAGCATGGGGGACAGTACCGATCCCTGTGGGACTCCACAATGGAGAGTCCAGGGTATCGAGCAGTGTTCCCCAAGCACTATCTTCTGTTGACGACCCACCAAGTAGGAGCGGAGCCAGTGCCAAGCATTACCCCCAACTCCCAACTCCATGAGCCTTCCCAGAAGGATACCATGGTCGATGGTATCAAAAGCAGCTGAGAGATCAAGGAGAATCAACAGGGTCACACTCCCCCTGTCCCTCTCCCGACAAAGGTCATCATACAGGGCGACCAAGGCTGTTTCGGTACCAAACCCAGGCCTAAAACCGGATTGAAACGGATCGAGATAATCAGTGTCATCCAAGAGCCCCTGGAGCTGGTCGGCCACCACCCGTTCCAGAACGTTGCCCAAGAATGGAACATTCGCCACACGTCTATAGTTGTTCAAGTTATCTGGGTCCAAGGAGGGTTTCTTCAGGAGCGGTGTCACTACCGCCACTTTTAGGCAGTCAGGGACCACTCCCTCTCGCAAAGAGGCATTAATTACCTCCTTGACCCAGCTGGCAGTTCCGGTCCTGCCAGCTTTCACCAGCCAAGAGGGGCAAGGATCCAGCACAGACGTGGTCGCCCGCACCAGTCCAAGGATCTTGTCAACATCCTCAAGCTGCCATAGGTTGAGAGTAAGTCTCTGTTATCAAACAGCAATTTAGTTTTCCCTATGTCAGTGGAAGACACTATGATATGCGCAGTGACGTAGTTATAAAATAGATATTCTATATGAGTTATATCATCAGTGTTTAAAGCCCTGGGAATAATGCGTTCTAGAGTCTTTTGCAAATGGGTTTTGCGCTCTTCTTGAGATAAGGAACCTTTTGGTTTAGGATAGTTAGACACGGCCAACTTAGAGCAGTTTAGGACTAAGGTCCACTCCATACTTCTCCATTTCAGAGATGGATTGGGTTCTTTAGATACAATTGACCAGGGGTCTTGTTGATCAGGGATCTGGTTCTGTAGTATGATCTTAGGCCACAATAGACGGGGGGAAATTTATTATTATTTATTTATTTATTAATTATATTTCTATACCGCCCCATAGCCGAAGCTCTCTGGGCAGTTCACAACATATAACATCCAATATACAATTTAAAAACATATATTAAACTTAAAAATTATACCAAAAATACCTAAACATAATTAAACATATAAACAACTACAAAACTCAGTACTAAAATATTAAATGTAAAATGCATTAAATCGATTGAATATTAAGATGTTAAGTAGTGTTCCTTTTGTAATTGTCATCTTAATATTCCACCTCCTTTGCTCAGGGCTTCAGGGATAGGCTTCTCCAAAGGTTCTTGTGTAACTTTGTTATTAACATTCTGTATTTGTTCCGGTTGAGAAATCGTTTTTGCGCCATCTTCTTGCCCCGTGCCAGTGATACATTGACTAATTTGAAAAGATTTTCAAATTTCATTTTACAGCTACAATAGCTGATGTAAAGATGTAATGTTCTCACTCTTCTTAATCAACCTAGCAGTATTATTTCTGCACTTCTGTGTCTCAATTTTAGATTTCTTGTTATCTCTTATGGAGGGACACTTTGGTTGTACAGTTTGACTAGCAACCGAAGTTAAAGGCAAACATAACCTTCACTGCATGGTTTAGGTCAGATTTTATAAAGGCTTCTGTTAGGGTAGTTAAAAGTTGGTGGGATTCCACTAAAAACACTGAAATTCAGTCTAAGCCCATTGCCATCCAGTGGAGCCAGATCTCACCTATCAAGGCATTTTCTTTGCTTGAATCTTTTGGTTCCTTGGCCAGTTCGGTCTGTTAAAATGGCTTGAGGTGACATTCTTTTTACTATCTTTGCATTCAGAGGCTTCAAAAAGTTGAGTTGGGGAGGGTTCAATTTGGGCAAATTTATCACTATCCAAGAGGATTGCAGCTGTTCCTTGTAGTGTCCTATTCTCTGCCCAGGCTATCTCTAGAGCCAGATTTATAGAGGTCGGATAGCCAATATCATATTGCCAGTCTGGGAGGTTATTTATTGACCAGTCCATTGCTAAGTTCAATTGCCTCGTACGTCCCTCAGCAACTTCATTTTCTTTTATTTCTTCACAAATTGCCTCATTAGGAGGATAGAAATGAGTTATTTTTGCCTGCTTAGTTCGAGCAGAGTGTGTATTAAGCTCAAGCGAAGGGACAATTCCCAAATCTTTGTAGTTTATCTTGGTAAAAACCATATTGTTGAATAGGTGTCTGTCTGCCACTTTAAAATACAGTTCACAGCAAGTATTCACTGTGGCCCAATGGCTAATATATCTTTAAGAAAACATGCAAGTTGCAGAACTATAATCCACCACACTAAAAGTAGGAGCAGCTGCAGTGCAGCCAAGTATGACAAAACATTCTGAAAAACTTTTAATGACATCAATATGATATTTGTTAGTTATTTATAGTTCATGATAGTGGCTTACTTGATAATGCTCTCGGCTAGTAGGCAAACGGCCAAGCCGGGCAAGATGAAAGGAAGAAAGGAATGCTGTAGTGGATAAAACAGTCCTCCAAAAGCAGTCTGTAAGTAGTTTTTGCAATTAATGATGGTCAGATATAAAACAAGTTGATATATGGTCCATCAGAGGTGGCAAAACTTAAATGTTAAGTTAATAATTAGATTCCTCATTGTCAAGAATACGGAGCTCCTGTCGTGGCATCCTCTTAGTTTGCCATCTTGGGGTAGTCCTTGAGAAGTGGATATAAAATGAGCTGATGGTCAGTTGCTCTATGAGACTTCATATACCACCATTAAGAGACCAGGCAGGAGGGAGGGAGTGATCTAGCAACTGCTACTAATAACATCTATAAGGGGGTCTCCCAGCAGCTGAATCAGGTTATGTTTAAAAGAATCTTTGTCCCCCTTGACCCCGGCAGATGAAGAGGGTTACAAAATAACTGGGTTATGTGGCTAATCCAGGGACACCCAGTGTGGTGCCCTCCAAATACGGTGGAGCTCTCACTATCTCTGACTATTGGCCATACCAGCTGTGGCTGATGGCAGCTGGAGTCCAATATGGAGGACATCATGTTGGCTATCCCTGGACTAATAATCTGACCATACACGTTATGGCCTGTGGATAGCTACCACTGAAAACAACAACCCCACATCTATGGAGTAATGCAAGATACAAGACATTATAGTATTGCATTGTGAGCTTTCCTGCCCTCTACCTCATTTCTTTGGCTGCCATTTTCAGGGGCAATTTAAGTTTTGTGATGTAATATTAGTGCATTGTATTCTTAAGCATCACTGTGGAAGAAGAGGAGATGAAGGGCTGCTGCTTTTTGCAATCATAATGCATACTGATTCGAAAGAGCCCAATTTGAAGGATATGATCAGGAAGCACATGACACATTTCTGTTGCTGAAGCCAAGCAGGTTTGGGCCTGTAAGGTTCACTGCTCGACATATAATCTCAAAGTATATAAAGTGTAAGCCTTATTAAAAAGTGGGATTTACTTCTGAGTACTTACTTAAAACATAATGGTTTGAATTCAATTTTACTTGTCTGTTCATGGAAAGGTTTTTGATCTAGTGGATGCCTCTGTTAATAAAAGCAATAGGCAGAGAATTTTTTGCTGATTCTCTTTTTCTCTTGCAGCTCCCCATGCCACCCCATCTGCTTCAGAGGGCTTGGGGGCTTTCCGGATTAGCATGGCAAGTGGCATGCAAGGCTCCAATGGAAATCAGCAAAAATTGCTTCTTTCTGTCATGAAATTGTAAATTTCTGTAAATTTGTTAACCTGGTCTTTCTATCATGGCTCAGTTACAAGGAACTATGGGAGTTACATCTTGGAAGGAGACAGGCCTCTGTGAGAGGAAAATATTAAGTTTCATTTCCAGCTGCAAGCAGTTGGGGAGGCCTGAACAGAAACACCTGTTTATCTCTGCTAATCATTGGGAGCCTGGTACTCAAGGTCATGCAGGCCTGAGAAGGTTAAGATGGGAGGGAGGCCTGCAAGGCATGAAAAAGTAAAGAAGCTTCGGGAAGAGGATTACATCAGAAAAGCCCCTGATTGGTTAATTCATCCTGGACTGTTGGGTGCCTTTTTTTCTTAAGTATAGGGTCGAAGAGCCATAGCCTTTGTTCCCCTGGGATTCCACTGCTTCTTACCTGATGCTATTCTATCTGAGGAGAGATGAGACTTACCACCAACTACCTCTAAGTAAGTAGTGATGAGGAAAAATCAGAAATACCTAGCCCATCTTTTGAGCAGGACTTACCCCATCTTGTGCTAAGGCTGGTATGGTAGCCATTATGCTAAAAGCAAGCACATCATGTAGAGAGAGTGTGATACTTAGAAGATGCATAAGCAAAATAACCTGCTTCCTGTTCTTTAGAAACCGCAAGGCCTGTACGGGCATGTTTTCATCTGTTCCATCTTAGAAATGTTCCTGTGGTTATCAAAAGTACACGGGACATGAGCAAAGTGCTTATGTGTGTTTTTTTTAGCTAAGTGGGGTTAAGATAGGTGCAAAGATCATATCTATTGTCTACGTGAACACCAGGTAACGTGTCTATGATGGAGGAGCTACTTTGCAAACCATGTAACAACCAAGTCTATAAAAGTTTCCTGTAACTGTTGTTTGGGGCTTCAGTCTGTTTTTTAATTGACTGAGGTCTAGCTCTGAGCTAATATGCTGTGTTCTCTACAATAAATTGCTGCTATTTTTACTTTACATCCTGTCAAATGGCTGTTATTTGCAATACCTAGAAATGATACCTAAGGAATATATTTTTTTTACAACAGTAGACAGGCTAGCTAGTTTGTTATTTTCTGTTGTGTGTTGAACTCTCTCATGTTATACCTGAACCACTGGTTTGGTGTGTGGTGAAGGAATTGTCTTGCTGCTATATATTAATGTGCACTTATATTTTTTTAATAAAGCTACTTCTTATTAACCTGGTGTATTCATTGAGGGGGAAAGTTGGTTCTGAATCCAGCACCTTGACCACTGACCACAAACTACCAAGGAGTTAAAGCAGGAGTGTATTTTGGTGTAACCAGAGGTTTCTGGACAAGGAGTGTCTGTTTGGCTCTTGTCTATTTGAACCTTGGTTTAACTATTTTCTGGGCTCTGAGTTCCCCTAGCTCAGAGTTGAACCAGTGAAGGAGTGGTGGCAGCCTATCTTCTACCTTGCAGGGTTGGTGTTGGTTTGCACAGCCTTGGCAAGGGGAATTTGGTGATTGGGTTCCAGATCAATTGCCCTAAGAGTGGGAATTGGGTCTGAAGGATGCAAATCGTGGCTCTTGGGGTCAGATTTATGACATGGTGGCAGCAGTGGGATTCGTGACCAAACATACTCCTGGTGAATACACTGTGTAACTAAGTGCATTACAGCAAAACTAATTAAGAGAGATTTTTGGCACAACCGTTGGTTACTTTGGGTAGTGAGGGCTAATGGCAGGATGTCACAGAAGCCTGTAACTAGGTCCCCGACTGCTGGGGCAAATGGAGCCTCAGAGAGTGAAGAAGTTTAGAACATCATGCCACTTCTACAGCTGGAGCAGATGGAAGGGAGTGCACCTGTCCAGCCGCCGAGCCTAACACCTCCTGGGGATGAGGTGGAAGAAGAGGTTGAGGTGGAAGATGAAGAAGTGGATCAGGAGACACAGCCTCAAGATCCTGGTTCCAGACACTTGAGTGTTGGCAGCTGTGGTAGCCGTGTTGGGTCCGAGGGGGAAGACTCAGATGAAATACCTAGGGGTCTGCAATGCTATCTGGACAAACAGATGCAAATGTTGACTTTGAAGTTTCAAGCTATGAAGGAAGACCTCTTGAGTTGCAGGGAGTATGACCGGGCTAGTGAAGAAAGAGAAAAGCAGAAATGGGAGCTGAAAGCTTGGGAACGCCAAACCCGTGAGCAGAAACAGACACAAGAAATTGTGCCTAACCTCCACAAAGAAGCTTTTCCAATTTTTAGAGAGGGAGATGACATTTTTACGTTTTTTCAGATATTTACCCGGGCCTGCAAGGACCAGCAACTTGCTAAACAGCATTGGATGCATGTGCTGCGCATTCATGTTGAGAGAGAGCTTTGTGTACTGTTGGGTGCAGTGCCTGAGGAATTTGATGATGACTTTGATCATTTCTACAAGCTAACCCGTTCCCACTTTGCTTTGTCAGCTGATGATTGTTACCATTGGATAGAGACTGCACAAAAGAAGGGGAAGTAGAGCTATGCTGCATTTTCCTCAAGGATTGGAAGAAACTTAGAGTGCTGGGTAAATACAGCGGAGGCTACAACTCATGAGCAAATCCTGGATTTGTATGGCTGAGAGGTGCTTTACAAATGCCTGCCAAACGAGTTGTCAGCTCTAGTGAAAGATCAACAGCCAGCCACGCTTGCTGAAGCCGGAACTCTGGCAGATTGGATTTCTAAAAACAGAGCTGGAGGAGCAGATGGACAAAAGCCTCCCTTTGTTAAAAAGACTGAGACTTTTTCTAATAAGCCGCTTGGACGGGGAATGCCTGGAATGCAGAAACCATGGCAACAGCAGAGAGAAGAGAGGGCGAAGGAGGGGCCGAGCAACCCTAAAGTAACTCCAACTTCGTCTTTGCAGGGAAAACCTCCAGGAGAAATAAAGTATTTCAAATGTGGATTTTTAGGCCATAAAATGGATTCCTGTGTAAAAAATGTTCCTAAGCCAACACCAGCTGTGAGAAAGCATCCAAAACTGGCACCAGAGATCTGGAAGAACCTGGATCTTTAGAACAGCCTGAACTGTCTTCTTGGTCCTCTGCTGGTGAAAGGGAGACCTCAGACTTTGATTTTTCCACTCCTAATTCTCAAGGTAGACCTGGGCCACCACATGGACCTGTCTTCAAGTCTGCTTCAGTGAGTGTGATTCAAAAGGCAACTGGGAAAGCAAAGGGAGGGGATCAGAGAAGTCAGCCTCCTGAGAAGGATTCTCAAGGCCTTCTTTCTGGAGAATGTATGGAATGGGTTCAATCCCAGTTCACAGAGACAGTTTATGTTAATTGTGTGAAAGTAACTGGCAGACAAGACAGGGGCAGTGAAATCACTAGTGTTGCAAGGAACCTGGTGAAACCTGAACAAATTGTCCCTGGTGTTTCTTTTTCTGTCACGGCATATGGACAGCAGGAAATTAAAATAGCAGGAAGTGGCTGATGTGTTTATCACTTATATGAACTGGTCGGGATGCCACAGGGTCATAGTTCATGACCCCTCCCTAGAACTTTGGGATGTTTTGATTGGAATTGATTTAATGTTTTTAAATCATAAACCAAGTGTGGAAAACCTGAATATTAATGCTATAACTAGAGTTAAGGCAGCTCAAGAAAAATTGGACTGTGATGTGGGAGAACCACCACTAGATGTTACTGATGATACAGCTGTAAACCAGCCAGTACAGGAAAAAAGTGTCATTTTAAATCCTGAGAGGGAGGAAGAGGAATTCAAGCTGCCGTCTGCCAGCTCTCAAGAGTTTAGATAGGCTCTTAAAGACAATGAAAGTTTGAAGCCTTGCAGAGAAGCAGCAGAGAATAGCCCCCTGCCTTGTCAAAGACTGTAAAGCTGAGATTTTATTGGAAGGATGATCTGTTGTACCGTGAGCATGTGCCTCAAGGCAATTTGATTGAATGGCAACCTGTTACTCAGTTGGTGGTGCCTAAGGCCTATAGAGCAGATGTGCTTAAGCTAGCCCATGATGTTGTGACTGCTGGTCACCTGGGAGTCAAGCACACATTGTTCAATGCCACCAGGCACTTCTATTGGTCTTTTATTTCAAAATCCATTAAGGAGTACACCAGATCCTGTCACACGTGTCTACGTGTAGGATTTCCTAGAGACCACCCCAAGGCACCAATGCAAGTGTCTCAGATTGTGACAGAACCTTTTGCTAGGATTGCCATTGATGTACTGGGGGCATTTCTGCATTGTAAATCTGGAAAAAAGTTTATTTTAATGTGCATTGATTATGCAACGAGATTTGCAGAAGCAATCCCCCTGTCGTCCATCACCACCCCTAGTATTGCAAAGGCTCTGTTGGAACTATTCTCATGTTGGGGTTGCCCTAAGACTATTTTGTCCGATCAAGGACCTGGATTTGTTGCCAAGTTAACCCAGAAACTGTGGGAGCTTGCTGGAATTGAACAGCTCACCTCAGTGGCTGTGGCCCATCAAACCAATGGGCTACGTGAAAGGGTTGATTTATCCATCAATAAAATGCTGAATGCTTATGTTTTGGAGCACCCTACTGATTAGGATGTGGTCTTACCTTTTTTGATGTTTGCCTATAGAGCTACACCTTCTGCCAGTCTGGGCTATAGTCCTAATCAGTTAGTTTTTGGAAGAGATTTGGTTGGACCTTTGTCATTGCTGAGAACTGAATGGGAAGGGAAGCTGGACTCTGTTCCTGTTGTTACCTACTTGCAAAAGCTGCAGAATATTTTGAGAGATGTCTTGGCAGCTGCTCATGAAAATTTGGGTGAGGCTCAACAACAGAAGGCCCATTATGATGTCCATACTAAGGCAAGACAGTTTGCTGTTGGCTCGGAAGTCTCGGTGCTGAAGGCCCAAGTTGACAATAAGCTATCTGTTGCCTGGCAGGGCCCACTTGTTGTCAAAGCTCAACTGAATGACACCAATTATTTGTTGGCCTACCCTGACTCAACTAGAAAACCCAAAGTTTTTCATGTTAACATGATGAAACAATATTTTTTTTAGAAAACGTATGGTTTTGGCTTGTACCAATGTACATGAGAATACAGAGGATTACTTGGACTTGGTTGCTGAAAGTCAACAGCAGGGAGGAATTGCAGAGGCTTCCCTGCCTGAGAACCTGTCTTATGACCAGCGTACTCAATTGTTCCAAGTCCTGACTGAATTTCAAGCTATGTTTTCTAGTAAACCTGGGAAGACTAAGTTAGCTACTCATTCTGTCATTACTGGAGACCACCCACCTATCCACTCTCCTCAATATCAAGTTACTGGGGCGCATGCTGAGGTGGTGGAGAGGGAGACCCAAGCTATGTTGGAGATGGAGTCATTGAACCATCCATCAGTCCTTGGTCTTCCCCTATTGTGTTGGTGTCAAGGAAGGAGGCTAACGAGGTCCGTTTTTGTGTTGATTACAGAAAATTAAACCAGATCACTCAAGTGGATCTGTATCCTCTACCTAGAATGGATCACTTAATAGAGAGACTGGGAGCAGCTAAGTACATTTGGACTTGACCAAAGGATATTGGCAAGTACCTCTGGATGAAGATGCTGCATTGAAGTCTGCTTTTGTTACCCACATGGGACTTTTCCAGTTTAAAGTTTTGGTCTTAGGAATGGGCCTAGCTCGTTCATGAGACTCATTAACTCTGTGTTGCATGGGTTGGGAGAATTTGCTTGTGCTTACCTGGATGACATCACCATTTTTAGTTCGGATTGGGACTCACATGTTAATCACTTGAGCATTGTTTTTCAGAGACTTCAGGATACTGGACTGAGCATCAAAGCTCAGAAATGTCATTTAGGGCTGGGGGAGGTCATTTATCTTGGCCACAGGATGGGGCATAATTGTGTGAAACCCCTGGAGGCTAAGATTGAAGCAATACAGAATTGGCCTGTTCCTCTCACTAAGAAACAGGTTCAATCTTTTTTGGGGTTGGCAGGTTATTATAGAAAATTTGCACCTCATTTTAACAGCATTGCTACACCTTTAACTGACCTGTATAAAAAGTTCTTGCCTATGCGTGTAAATTGGACCGACAAGTGTCAGCAGGCCTTTGATGCCTTAAAAGCTTTGTTGGTGCAACACCCCAATTTGAAAGCTCCTGATTTTTCCATTCCTTTTGTAGTCCAGACAGATTCTTCGAATTATGGTCTTGGAACTGCTTTGCTTCAAAGAGATGCTGATGGAGATTTGCACCCCATTGCATATCTCAGTAAAAAGCTGATTCAGAGAGAATACAATCAGGCTACAATTGAAAAAAAGTGTCTTGCTTTGGTTTGGGCTCTTGACAAGTTACGCCCTTACCTGTGGGGACGCCATTTTCATTTATAGACCGACCATTCACCTCTTTGTTGGTTGGCTAAGATGAAAAATTCCAACCAGAAACTTCTTAGATGGAGTTCAGCACTTCAGGATTTTGATTTCTCAATCACACATATAAAGGGATGAGATAATGTGGTCACAGATGCATTATCTCGTGCTCCCATTCCAGATGATTAATTTTTTGGTTCTGATGAGTTATGGCTTGTTTTGACGCTTATTTTACTGTTTTGAGATTTTAACATGTTTTTTTGGATTTTGACCAGATTTTATGGCTTATGACCTTCTTTTTGGATTTTGGACCAGCTTTTGTACTGCCCATTTTTATTACTATCTCTTTATTCTTGAAATAAAGTCTTTTTCCTTTTTGTTTTATACTTGTGGGTATTTTAGGGGTCCTTTTTTCCTCTTAGGTATTGTTGTTCCTGATTTTTCTTTTTGCTTATTTTTTGGAACTCATTTTAGTATGGCATAAGTCTGGAAGTAGCGTACCTGCTTGGAGCATTTATGAGATATTTCCCTTTTATTGCAATGTTTATATGGTTATATTGTTTATGGTTATTTTGTGCTTTTTCCTTTGTCTAGTGTCAGTGATGAAGCAGAACTGTTTGAGTTCTGATGTCATTTTCAAGAAAAAGGGGCGCATCATGAAATTGAACATTGCTGTAAATTTGTTAACCTGGTTTTTGTATCATGGCTCAGTTACAAGGAACTATGGGAGTTACATCTTGGAAGGAGACAGGCCTCTGTGAGAGGAAAATTTTAAGTTTCATTTCCAGCTGCAAGCAGTTGGGAGGCCTGAACAGAAACACCTGTTTATCTCTGCTAATCGTTGGGAGCCTGGTACTCAAGGTCATGCAGGCCTGAGAAGGTTGAGAACAGAGATGGGAGGGGGGCCTGCAAGGCATGAAAAAGTGAAGAAGCTTCAGGAAGAGAATTACATCAGAAAGCCCCTGATTGGTTCATTCATCCTGGACTGTTGGGTGCCTTTTTTCCTTAAGTATAGGGTCAGAGACCCATAGCCTTTGTTCCCCCTGGACGTTCCTTTGAATGTTCCCCTGGGATTCCATCTTGATGGGTGGTTACCTATGTGGGGTTCCACTGCTTCTTACCTGATGCTATTCTCTCTGAGGAGAGATGAGACTTACCATCAACTACCTCTAAGTAAGTAGACAGGCTAGCTAGTTTGTTATTTTCTGTTGTGTGTTGAACTCTCTTATGTTATACCTGAACCCCTGGTTGGGTGTGTGGTTTTGAGGAATTGTTTTGCTGCTATATATATATTAATGTGCACTTATATTTTTTAATAAAGCTACTTCTTATTAACCTGGTGTATTCATTGAGGGGGAAAATTGGTTCTGAATCCAGCACCTTGACCACTGACCACAAACTACCAAGGAGTTAAAGCAGGAGTGTATTTTGGTGTAACCAGAGGTTTCTGGACAAGGAGTGTCTGTTTGGCTCTTGTCTATTTGAACCTTGGTTTAACTATTTTCTGGGCTCTGAGTTCCCCTAGCTCAGAGTTGAACCAGTGAAGGAGTGGTGGCAGCCTATCTTCTACCTTGCAGGGTTGGTGTTGGTTTGCACAGCCTTGGCAAGGGGAATCTGGTGATTGGGTTCCAGATCAATTGCCCTAAGGGTGAGAATTGGGTCTGAAGCATGCAAATCGTGGCTCTTGGGGGGCCAGATTTCATGACACTTACATCTTCAGTTAATTGCAGGTATTGGGAATTTGCCCTACAGGGCTAATTCAGCCAAGCACAGATCCCAATTTGGCCTGTGAAGCTCTTTTCCCTAAACCCTACACATTTGATGTTGGATGTGATATCACGTAAGGGACAGGTGATGATACAGCTGCCAATGCACAACTGGGAGAGTTAAAGTGCTCTCCAGACTGAATTGACAATGGAGGTTTGCTGTCCTTGCCAATCAGGTGATTGCAGTGACAACAAGTCAGCTGGGGTCAGCTGATATGTATTGACTTCAAGTTCAATGGGATTGGCTGAACTGCAGAGTTCCCCTGTGGAAAGCAAAGCTTGAAGTCACTGCTGATCAGCTATCTGTCAGCAGCTTCACACCTTGTTTGGACAATGAGGGAATCAGGAAGTCTGTGCACACCTCCCACATCCCCATCCAGTCTTCCCCTCTGTCATGAACAGATTCCTAATCCCCACAATAATATGCACTAAGTGTGCATGCATCAAGTTGGTGAAGGGGAAAAAGGGGGGGATATCATGAGCCCTATGGTGATCTTTCTGTGTGCAGGTGCTGCACCTGCAATTAATGGATTGTGCCATTTTAAGAGGATGCATCCATGTCAGAGGAAATGTATTTGGTAATATTTCTCTTTTGCACTGGTAAAACTACATTCTTTCAGCTGGGGGGAAGTCACATCAGCTATCAAAGAGGTAATTAATAAATATGGAAAAATGCTTAAAAATGGAATTGTAATATAGTGTGACACACCTTTATTAGTTATATATTTGATTATATATGGGTAGTAAGCTTTCCAACTGTGGAGTTACAGTCTGCAGGGGAAACACTTCCCCTTAGTTCATCACTGACCTTGGACTTGTAGAGTAATGCAGAAAAGCATTGCAATGATCTATGGCCATAATATTCTTTACTGCACACGGCCAGAGAAAATGTGTTTTCCAAGACAATATTGTGGAGAATGACATCTTCTGCTTCAAATCTCTGGATAGAATTGAGTAGATCTGCTCATATGCATGGAGCATAACTTGTATACAACTGTCCTGTGTTCATTTGTTTTTTTGCTTTTTGAGGTGGAACCACAAATGCTGGCGAGTTCAAAAAAGACTTCTTTCCAATAGAACAAAAAGTAAATATGGAGATGTGCATGGGCTGTAAAGAGTGCTTGGAATGAACTAGTTCGGTTGAACAAAGGTCAATGAACTAGTTCAAAAATCTCTGAAAGTATTTCTCATAATTGCTGTGTAAATGCAAGGTGAATTACATGTGTTTGTGGGGTAGAACTTTTAATGATTTCTACTTCATGTTCATGCTCAATCCCCACTCCCACCCCCACAGGAGGCCTGGACTCTTAGCCTTCATTTTTTTAAAAGTAAGTCAATCAGATATCTATAGAGAAAGTTAGAAAGCAAATGTGGAGGCAACATTCTAGGGCTTATTAGGCAGATATGGAGGTGCTATTTTTGCTAAGAACACTGTTGCTAAGCTATCAGAAGGATGGAATGTGAGTCACTTCCTCTATCTTCCCTGCTAAAATCTGGCAAGCTGGCTCCGTGGGTGAGCAGTTCTTGGATCCAGGCAGTTGGTAATTTGCCTGCACTGATGGGGTTGCACTCTTCCTGAAGTCCATAGATTGGGGGTGGTCCTGGATCCAGATCTGTCATTGGAGTTGCAGGTGTCTTCAATGGCTAGTAGTGCCTTTTACCAACTTATTTTGGTAAGATAGCTACAGCTGTTCCTGGATCAGGATAACTTGACCACAGTTATCCATGCAGTGGTAACCTCAGTGTTGAATTACTTTAAAGTACTCTCTGTGGGGTTATCCTTGAGGTTGCTCCAGAGGTTGCAGTTCATGTGCAATGTGGTGACTATGCTGCTTGTGGGGGCAAATTACCACCAGCATATTCTACTTTACATTTGGTGCTTGCACTGGTTGCCAGCCTTCTACCAGGTCAAGTTCAGTCAGGACCAAGTTAGTTAGGAGACTGTCTTATCCTTTAGATACTCAGCAGATCACTGTGATCTGTGGGAGAGTTTGTCCCTTCTCCCACAAAGACATCAGAAGCCCACCAGGCCTGAGGAGAGGGGAGCAGGGGTGGAAAAATTCTCAGGGCCCAGATATTTGGAGGGCCCAGGCCTCTGGGAGCCTGGAACATGAAAACAAAATACATATTACAAAACAAATGTTGGTATATTGACAGACCAGGGAGTGGCTATAATGTCTTTTGCTAAATCTCAAGTCTTCTGTAAGCACCAACGTTTATTAACTTGATTCAGGCATAGCAAAGTGTAATATACACCTTGAGATCAGAACTATTAGGCTCCAGCAGTAGGCCCTGGTTCACAGTTCACAGAACTACTAGGCCTCAGTTCGCATTTGCTCAACAAGCATTTCCCAGTGTTCTCTTAAAGGAGCAGTATAACACAGTGGCAGATAAAGAGAAAGCTAATACCTAGGAGTTTGTGTCTCCTCTTATTATTTGGTCTCTGACTAGAACATGTTGGAACAAGTCTATATGTGTTCTGGCGTTATTTTTAAGGTGAAATTAACATTATGAAGTACAAATACAAATCTGGAGCACAGAAAAAAAAAGAAAAAGTGAGAAAAATATGAAAAAGACAAAAACAGTCAGGCAGATTTATTCATCTCTGGCTTTGTTTCAAAATCATCATGTGGTGATGAAGGAGATATTGAAAGCCAGTAATTGGATGCTCAAGCATTATTATTAGAAGAAAAAGCCAATGAGGATTCTTTTGAAGTAAAATAACAAAAATGCACTAGCACTTCCAAGTATAATAATACATTGGTCTCATCTCTCATTATTTTATTTATTTATTAGATTAATATCCTGCCCTTTCTCCCAGTAGGAGCCCATTGTTGAATGCTTCATTGTTAATTAATTTGCCAGTACACTTAGCACACGAGAAGAAATTTGCATATTTTAACCATTTATTTTGTGCTCCTACTGAGAGAAAGAGCAGGATATAAATCTAATAAATAAATATCATTTTTGTGAGTAAAACCAAATATGGAACTCTTGTTCTTCAACTTGGAGCAGAACATCCAGTGTGGCTGCCCCTGTTCTATGGAATAGCATTCCTGCCGAGATATAACAGGCACCCACTAGCTACACTTTCCTGAAACAACTGAAGACATTTTGATTTTGAGAAGTTTTCCCAGCTGGATGAATGGATCTCAGGCCCATGGGTGTGTACTTCATGTTTTTTTAAATATATTTGTTGTTGTTTTGTTTTATTTTTAACTATTTTAACCTTTTTATTGTATGTATTGTATGGTGGTGGGCTGGATGATGGCCAATAAACTGAGTCTGAATCCTAGCAAGATGGAGGCTCTGTGGGTTGGTGGTTCCTGAGTTCAGATAATTGTTCAGTTGCCTGCTTTGGATGGGGTTGTACTCCTTCTGAAAAAGCAGGTCTTCAGTCTGGGGCTGCTCCTGGATCCATCTTTGCCACTAGAGGCCCAGGTGACCTCAGTGGCTAGGAGTGCCTTTTACCAGCTTCGGCTGGTCAGACAGCTGCAGCCATTTCCGGACTGGGATAGCCTGACCGCTGTTGTCCATGCACTGGTAACCTCTAGGCTCTATTACTGTAATACACTCTATGTGGGGCTACCCTTTGAGGTTGGTCTGGAAGCTGCAGCTGGTGCAAAATGCAGTGGCAAGACTGTTCACTGGGGCAGGGTATCACCAACATGTTACCCCACTACTGAAACAATTGTACTGGCTGCCCATTTGCTACTGGGCCAAGTTCACGGTTCTAGTCTTGGTGTACAAAGCCCTCTACAGCTTGGACCAGGATACCTGAAAGACTGTCTTATCCGTTATCTATTCAGTCGATCACTGCTCTCTGCAGGTGAGGGCCTGCTGCAGATACCATCTTATCAGAAGGTCCATTCCACACAACATAGGGAACAGACCTTGTAGCGGCACCTACCCTGTGGAATTCCCTCCCCTTAAATATTGGACAGGTGCCATCTCTGTTATCTTTTTGACACCTATTGAAGACCTTCCTCTACAAGCCTTTTAAGTTGAAACCTTATCCCAGTCTGTGTCTGTGTTGGAATTGCTTTTTAATATGTTTTTTAATTTTTTTAAAAAACAATATGTTTTTAACCTTATTTTTTAAAGATGTCTTGGAAACTTTAAAACAATGTTTTTAAATATGGTTTGTTTTAATGTATTTTAATGTCTGTTTTTATGGTGTTTCAAAGTGTTTTTAGTGCTTTTGTTTGCTTCCCTAGGCTCCTGCTGGGAGGAAGGGCAGGATATAAATCAAATAATAAATAAATAAATGTTGTGTATCACCTCTAGATATATGTGTGTGGAAGGTAACAGAAAGAAACAAACAGCTCCCTTTCAAGAGGAGTAGCTTACAGTAAGAAATACAGGAACACAAACAAAGTGTGTGATGCCTTATGCCATTAACAGTTGTGTGGCTGGGACAAATTAAACAGGGTAAGCCTTATCTAGTATGGAAATATAATTATGAGGAAAGCATTGTTTATTGGCATACTGACTGTCAGACATCTTATTACTTGTGTGTGGCATCTGATTTAATTTTGGATCACATGCTTCAGCACAGCAGCTTGTAACATCCTGAATGCTGGAAAAAATTGCAGAGGATGAACATTTTATGAACTAAAAAGTTTGTTTGGATAAACTTGAGCTGAACTAGCTCGTTGTGTAAACATATAAACTTTAACGGAACTAGTTCATTTTTGGACAGGATGAACTTGAGCCAAAACTATTTCCTTTGTAAAAGGAACTTTGCAAGTACCAGCTCTAGATCATTGTTGAGCATTGCATGAATACATGCCCATTCTGTAGAATTGTACAAGTGGAAGATAATTGAGCCTCAGCCAGAACATGGTCCTCTGTGATGGGAGATGGGCAGGTGTATTAAGGGAGCTGACAGTGCTATGACAGCAGAACCAGCCAGTGTGGTGGGGCAGAGCTGTCTTCATTCATTGCAGCTTACCTGAATAGCGCTAGGGTGGGACAGGACAGCAGTGAGGCCAGGTCTGCATAGATGTACCAGCAGGAGTGCTGGACTAGCTCCACCAACATATCCACACAGCCCCAACCTTGCCACTGCCTTGCCCTAGTACCCGCTCCTACTGGGCTAGAGTTCCCACTGAATTTCACCTAAAGTGAAATTTCAAGTGGAATGTGAAGGGTTTTGCTAAAGAGCAAAAATCTCAGGGGGATTTTGAGAGATACAAGACAAATTTGATCATACTAATGAAATGTGGGTTGTTGTTTACTTTAAGCTGTGTTCTGGATGTTATCTGCCTTTCACAAGCCATCTTCAGAGACTGTAGCTAGTAAAGAAAGTATCCATGCAGTAGAAAATGTTGATAAGACCAAAAGCCACCACCACATTTCACTAATGTGAAAAGCTTACTAAGTGAATGTGGAAACTCCTGTTGGGAAGAAACTGCCTTCAAAATTGAAGGCTGCAAAAGGCCCATGCAGTTATTCAGAGGGGTGATGGGAGGTGGAATCCATACATCCCTAGATCAAAAACCATGGTGTAAATACTCACTTCTCTTGTCATTGTAGTGTCTCTGGTCAAGCAATCTTGTATTCATCTGTATGTGTCTATTCAGAAGTAAGTCCCATTGAGTTCAATGGAACTTATTCCAAGGTAAAAGTGTTAATTACCAAAGAAAGCTGAAAACCCTGTTCAACCTGAAATTATAGTGAATCAAAAGGGAAAAAGAGTACACATAGTTGTATTATGAACCATAATTGCTTTTTTACAGTATTTTCAAATCTCTGGGGTGGCAAAAAGAATATCCAGACTCCAGCCCGTGTTGCCACTTTTGTGGACTGACCTACCTGAAAAGTTCAAAAAGTGTTCTCATTCAGAGTTTGCAAGTAGATTTATTTTGATTTGCTATTACCTATTTTGAAAGAAGACCCACTTCACAGAAATCATGTTCCAATCTTCTTAATATGCATTTGGTGTCATCTCCAGGCATCCAGTGCTTTTTACAAAGAGAAGACCTGTAACCCAGCTGCATGGCTCGTAAAAGTGACATCATTTGATACATTATTCAACTTCAAAGCTTCTCACAATATTCTGTGAGATATGTAGCCTCTGAAGTTAGTACACACTGAGACTGGAGAAAGCCATTTTTAGCTACATATAAAATAATTTGGACATACACATGAAGGTAGTTTGATACTTCCATCCTGTGCTAGTCCTATGGCTGGATACCTTCTTGTGCATATGCATAGAAAAACATACCAGGGTCTATCAGGGGAAAGTAAGGAGGCTTGCAGTGGATAGGCAAACATCTGGAATCATGGCCATTTCCCAGATAATGATGTTCCGAGATTTCCAGTAATAGATTTCTTTACAGCAAATCAATGATAATGCTACATTTGATCATTACTTGTGAAATAAATGTTGGTCCTAGACAAGCCAGGGACAGAAGCTATGCATCTTCCTGTCTGCACTGCTATATCCAGAGAAAAACGTAGCAAGGTTAAAAACAAAACAAACTTCAGTAGTAGGGGTGTCAGGTTTCCAGTTTTTTGCCCAGAGACTCCAGGTTTTTGGGTCCTCTCTGGGTCTCTGAGTGAATCATCCAATCTCTGGACTCTTAGCTTTCATTTAAAAGAAAATTAAGTATCTAGGTGGTCTGGTCCGAGAGATGTACACCAAAACATCATCCCCCATTTCTCTAAACCCCACCTTTTCAGGTTTTAAGCCAATAAGTGAAGTCAGGGTTGTGATTGACAAGGGATTTATTGACCTCCATGCAACAGCTAGAACCCATTGAAAGTCCTGAAAGTAGCTTCCTTTTCCTACTTGTTTGCAAATTTCATAAATTGAGTAAGTTTATAGCTTTCAGCAACAGTGCCTTTCTCTCTTTGTGCAGGAGATCTAGAACAAAAGATTACAGCAGGATCTTGGTAGTTATGCACAGTAAACAATTTCAGTTATGATTATAATAAAAATGTACATGTGGTTTTTTAAAAAAATTGCTTCCACAAATAGGATAATATAAATGTTATCTTTCAAATAATTTTGAACAGAAATAAAAAAGTGCACATGCAGCTTATTATACCACTATAATGTGTTAATTATAAAAAGTCAAATAAGTTTAAATTTTCCTGGGCTGTTGAATAGGGCAGTTTATTTGTCTAATTCATAGTCTGTTTTGAAAACCTTCCCTATATGAAGCTTTAATCCTGTAAATTCAGTAAAGCTGCAATGCTAATCCTACATCCTGAAAGTAAACCCTACTGAATTCGGTAGGACTTACTTCTGAGTAGAGAGAAGTAGTTAGGAGTGTGCTCTAAATCAATGGGACTTTTGAATGAACATAGCACAGAATTGTGTTGTAAATCTTTCTCTCCCCCTCCCTCCCCTTTTAGGCAATTAGACAGGGCTTACTTAAGTGCCACTGATTTTATTTGGTAGGAAACTAATTCTGATTTTTTAAAAATGTTTTGCAATGACCAATTGGTTTTGAGAATAAATTATTATATGGAAGTATGCATTTTTACATCTCTAGTGTATGTGTGTATATGGAGTCTTTCCAATAATCCTGTGAGGTAGGGTTGCTGATTGGAAACAAAGGCAGCTCACAACAAGAAATAAATCCATTTAAAATCTAATAAGCATAAAAGAAGTATAAGAGTTGCAAAACAGCTTAATGTGGGATTATTACGAATGCTGGGTTGGGTGAGTGAAGTTCCTTATCACTTGAAGTTGCAGTTCCTGTGCACACTTCCCAGTTTGAGTAAGCCCCTCTGAGTACATTGGGAGCTGCTTGTGTGTAAATATGCATAGGACTATACTATAAATATCTTTACGGGTTGTGTAAATAATAAACATCTTTGACAGTCATGCTTATATAAATATTTCATCATACTATGTCTCAATATGTATCAGATTTCACATTATGGTTGTAGATTATTTCTTCTACATTTTAATTGTGTGCTTCTTCCTTGTAGTGGTTGTGGTCCCCCTCTGTTGTTTTCACCCTGAAGGGCAGATTAGGATGACAGATGGTGAGGAGCACATGGTCACCCAATAAACTATGTAGCTCATTTCCATTTTAAAAAATTAATTAATACAATTTATATAGGCAAATTTTATGAAATAGCTCAGATCTTCATAATACATTTAAAGCACATCCAACTCACATTTAAAGCACATGACTTCTCCCAAAGTATCATGGGAAGTGTAGTTTCCCCCTCACAGCTATAATTCCTACCATCCTTAACAAACTACAGTTCCCATCATTCTGTGGTCGGATTAATGTGCTTCAAATGTGTGTTGAATGTGCTTTGAATGAATGGTGTGGATCTGCCCTAGGTATGATGTGCATTCATAAGAACATAAGAAGAGCCTGCTGGATTGATTGATTGATTGATTTTAATATTTCTACCCCGCCTTCCAGCCGAAAGGCCCTCAAGGCAGCTTACAAAAAATATAAAAATACACCAATAAAACATCAATAAACAATAAAAACAATACAATTTGTAATACAATTCAAAGTTAACACAAATTACCTCTCCCCTCACTTTGGCAAAATAGGTGTTATAGACATTGGGCTACTTTGCAAGGCTAGCCACATTCTTTCAGTCATAGTCCTATCCCCATAGTTCTGGGAGTGGCGTGGCCCTCTCAGCCGGTGGAAGTTCTGGCCCTGGAGCCGCCAGTTCACCTTGTGAGGGTCCCAAAGGTGAAGCCCGATGGTGGGAGGGAGAGCAAGAAGCCGCTGGAGATCTTTCCTCGCCACGGCCTTCCTGCGGCTTGGGCCACAGCAGCATCCGTGGATGAAAAGCAAGCAGCCCCCAAGAGGAGACAAGTGCCGGAATAGCTGTCTTGAACTGGAGTGCAGGGTCTTTTTCGCCCCCCCATGTCCTCCTCCAGCAACATGAAGAGGATCCCGACGGAATTGTGGATGCCAAAGATGGAGCCGTTGCACCAGGTTTGTTGTTGAACATGGAAGAAGAGTTGCCGGAGCAGAACCAATCTCTGGGTTGCACTCCCATTTTGGAACTGTTAAGGGATGGGTTGAAGCAGGGGCAAAAGAATGGATTCCTCTTCCTCCACCCACTGCAGCAAAGGCTGGCGTGGTTGATGAGCAGGAGCTGCTGGAGCCGGCCAGCCCCACCGCAGATCGCCCGCCCGGCCTGGAGCACACACTGCAGCCCCTCGTCCGAGGCCAGGTCAGCAGGCAGGCCCTGCATGAGCAGTGCCGGGCAGGCAGCGCGCAGCTTGCCCTCCAGCTCACCCAGGGCGCTGGCCGAGTGCACCACCAGCAGCAGGGCCGAGCCGGGCGCCAGTTGCGGGGCCATCAGGCATGCCAGGCTCCGGCCCAAGCCCCACGATGCACTGGTCACGATGCACACGGTTCGGCCCAGGCCGCCGCCGCCCGGCTCAGCCTCCATATCCGCACGTTCAGGAAGGTTGTGGAAATAGAAACTTCAACAGCTGGAGTTGAAGAGCTGTACAAACACTTGTTGGGCAGTACTAAATTGCTGGCGGTATTGGGTGTCTTTCTGATATGCATGTTCTTCAATCTATACACCCAAGTCAGTGCCTATTGCTGGATCAGGCCAGTGGCCCATCTAGTCCAGCATCCTGTTCTCACAGTGGCCAACCAGGTGCCTGGAGGAAGCCCGCAAGCAGGACCTGAGTGCAAGAACACTCTCCCCTCCTGAAGCTTCCGGCAACTGGTTTTCAGAAACATACTGCCTCTGACTAGGGTGGCAGAGCACAGCCATCATGGCTAGTAGCCATTGATAGCCCTGTCCTCCATGAATTTGTCTAATCTTTCTTTAAAGCCATCCAAGCTGGTGGCCATTACTGCATCTTGTGGGAGCAAATTCCATAGTTTAACTATGCGCTGAGTAAAGAAGTACTTCCTTCTGTCTGTCCTGAATCTTCCAACATTCAGCTTCTTTGAATGTCCACGAGTTCTAGTATTATGAGAGAGGGAGAAAAACTTTTCTCTATCCACTTTCTCAGTGCCATGCATAATTTTATACACTTCTATCATGTCTCCTCTGACCCGCCTTTTCTCTAAACTAAAAAGCTCCAAATGCTGCAACCTTTCCTTGTAAGGGAGTCGCTCCATCCCCTTGATCATTCTGGTTGCCCTCTTCTGAACCTTTTCCAACTCTATAATATCCTTTTTGAGATGAGGTGACCAGATCTGTACGCAGTATTCCAAATGCGGCCGCACCATAGATTTATACAACGGCATTAAGACATCGGCTGTTTTATTTTCCATACCTTTCCTAATTATCCCTAGCATGGAATTTGCCTTTTTCACAGCTGCCACACACTCGGTTGACATTTTCATCGTGCTGTCCACTACAACCCTGAGGTCTCTCTCCTGGTCGGTCACCGCTAGTTCAGACCCCATGAGCCTATATGTATAATTAAAAAATTTTGCTCCAATATGCATAATTTTACACTTGTTTATATTTAATTGCATTTGCCATTTTTCCGCCCATTCACTCAGTTTGGAGAGGTCTTTTTGGAGCTCTTCGCAATCCCTTTTTGTTTTAACAACCCTCGATAATTTAGTGTCATCAGCAAACTTGGCCACTTCACTGCTCACTCCTAATTCTAGGTCATTGATGAACAAATTGCAAAGTACAGCTCCCAATACTGATCCTTGAGGGACTCCACTTTCTACAGCCCTCCACTGGGAAAACTGTCAATTTATTCCTACTCTCTGCTTTCTGCTTCTTAACCAATTCCTTATCCACAAGAGGACCTCTCCTCTTATTCCATGACTGCTAAGCTTCCTCAGAAGTCTTTGGTGAGGTACCTTGTCAAACGCTTTTTGAAAGTCTAAGTACACTATGTCCACTGGATCACCTCTATCTATATGCTTGTTGACACACAAAGAATTCTAATAGGTTACTGAGACAGGACTTTCCCTTGCAGAAGCCATGCTGGCTCTGCTTCAGCAAGGCTTGTTCTTCTATGTACTTAGTTAATCTAGCTTTAATAATACTTTCTACCAGTTTTCCAGGGACAGAAGTTAAGCTAACTGGCCTGTAATTTCTGGGAACCTCCCTGGATCCCTTTTTGAAGATTGGCGTTACATTTGTCACTTTCCAGTCCTCAGGCATGGAGGAGGACCCGAGGGACAAGTTACATATTTTAGTTAGCAGATCAACCATTTCACATTTGAGTTCTTTGAGAACTCTTGGGTGGATGCCATCCGGGCCCGGTGATTTGTCAGTTTTTATATTGTCTATTAAGCCTAGAACTTCCTCTCTCATTACCACTATTTGTCTCAGTTCCTCAGAATCCCTTCCTGCAAATGTTAGTTCAGGTTCAGGGATCTGCCCTATATATTCCACTGTGAAGACAGATGCAAAAAAATCATTTAGCTTTTCTGCAATCTCATCGTTCTTTAGTACACTTTTGACTCCCTTATCATCCAAGGGTCCAATCTCTTCCCTAGATGGTCTCCTGCTTTGAATGTATTTATAGAATTTTTTGTTGTTGGTTTTTATGTTCTTAGCAATGTGCTCCTCAAATTCTTTTTTAGCATCCCTTATTGTCTTCTTGCATTTCTTTTGCCAGAGTTTGTGTTCCTTTTTATTTTCTTCATTTGGACAAGACTTCCATTTTCTGAAGGAAGACTTTTTGCCTCTAAGAGCTTCCTTGACTTTGCTCGTTAACCATGCTGGCATCTTCTTGGCCCTAGAGGTACCTTCTCTGATCTGCGGTATGCACTCCAGTTGAGCTTCTAATATAGTGTTTTTAAACAACTTCCAAGCATTTTTGAGTGATGTGACCCTCTGGACTTTCTTTTCCGCTTTATTTTTACCAGTCCCCTCATTTTTGTGAAGTTTCCTCTTTTGATGTCAAATGTGACCGCGTTGGATTTTCTTGGCAATTGGACATTTATGTGTATGTTTGATTTAATAGCACCATGGTCACTGCTCCCAATCGGTTCAACAACACTGACATCTTGCACCAGGTCCTGGTCCCCACTGAGGATTAAGTCCAGGGTTGCCGTCCCTCTGGTTGGTTCCATGACCAACTGGTCTAGGGCATAGTCATCCAGAATATCTAGACATTTTGCTTCTTTGTTTTCACTGGAACACATATGCGGCCAATCTATGTCTGGGTAGTTGAAGTCACCCATTACTACCACATTTCCTAGTTTGGATGCTTCCTTAATTTCATATCCAGGTCTCCCTGAGCATTTTGATCAGGGGGATGATAGATCATTCCCAGTATTAAATCCCTCCTGGGGCGTGGTATCACCACCCACAACGATTCTGTGGAGGAGTCTGCCTCTTTTGGGGTTTCACGCTTGCTGGATTCAATGCCTTCTTTCATGTATAGAGCGACACCACCACCAATATGTCCTTCCCTGTCCTTCTGATATAGTTTATATCCAGGGATAACCATATCCCACTGCTTTTCTCCATTCCACCAGGTCTCCATTATGCTCACTATATCAATGCTCTCCTCTAAGACCAACCACTCCAATTCTCCCATCTTGGTTCAGAGGATTCTAGCATTAGTGATTTTTAAAGAACAATTTAAAAAAAATACTTTTTTAAACAGGGGAAGGGCTGCCGCTCAGTGGTAGGGCACATGGTTTACATACAAATCTGTGGAAAAATACTTTTGACTGGAATCGTGGAGAGCAAATGCTAGTCCATGTCATCAATACTAAGCTAGATGGTACCAAATTGCCTGAGTTGGTATAAAGAAAATTTATTTCTTCCTAAAAGAGGAAGGAGACCCAATGGCCAAAGTGAAATTTATTTGTGTATTTTATTTACAACATTTATATACTGCTTTATTGTGAAAAACCTCAAAGTGGTTTACAGAATGAATTAAAGAAAGATATTTAAAAACATTCAAAATAATAAATGAGTTAAAAACATTAAAAACCGAATACATTCTACATGCCTGGATAGGCTTGCCTAAATGAAGAGTACAATGAAAACACCTGCCTAATGTCAATAGTCAGGGAGTTCTAAAGTGTACGTACTGCCACACTACAGAATTGCTTTCTTACAAGAGCAGAATAAGTATTGTGTGACAGCTGTAATATGGAAAGCACACCTTGACTTTGGTCTGGTAGCAAACCAGCAATCAGTGCAGATTTCAGAGGTATTATATGCTGGCAGGGTCTCACTCATATCAGCAATCATACTACAGCATTCTGCACTACCTGCAGCCCCCAGGTCAGGTTTTGCTGCATGGGGATATCTGTGATCTTGGCTGACGGTTTTTTTTTTCAGTTTTTTTTTTTTTGTTAGGAATCATGACTGGTTGTGGGATGCTTTCTGCTTTACTCATGGGAATCTTGCTGTGGTTGATATGGTATTGCGTTCAGGGAACCATCACTATATTTTCTTTTTCTATTTGAATTTCATTTACCTCTTATCTCACTCTCTTACTGTATATCCATAGAAGTAATGACAGTGGTTCCATGTGGTCAGCTCAACCCCCTTAAACCCACTGATGATGCTCCTTGTTATCTGCATGATGGTTTGTTTTTTGCCCAATAGTGGTACAAGAGAATTCACATGCTGGGAAGTGTGGCAGCAATTGCTGTTGTTCCCAAGCTGCTGCCTGTGAAGGTAGACCAAACCATGTGTGTTTTCTCTCTGTCAGTTATTACTCACAGGAATTGGATTGGCTGTCAAAGTGAGCTTATAGCAGGCCCACATGGTAGGCAAGAAAGGGTTAAACTTACTCATTTCTCAAACTTCTCTGTACAGTGAGTCAAGTCTATTCAGTACTTGCCCATTCCTCCCCATTGCCCTCAGCTTTAAGATACAGTACAAGTACAACCACTCTAAAATAAATGATAGGTCATACTCAAAATGACCAAGCTGTCTTAAAAGTGCACTCGGCTTTCTTCATTGTAAGGATTCCTAAAATGTAACTTCCAAGAAAAAGTCCCAGCTAACCATACCTAGATTTGCTTTCTATGGTTAGTGTAGGGTAAGTGGATTCTTTTTTTTAAAAAAATGGCTAAAATCCAATGGAGTCTGTAAGTAGAACAGACACTGTTAACATAGTGAATCCCTGCTACACCCTGCAGCCCTCTGTGGGCCCTCACAATCTGCTCCAGATCAAATTTTAGAGGCAGTGCAGTGGGCAACAGGGAGAAGGAGGGGAAGGGGAATTCCCATTGTGTGAGGTGAAGTCAGTTTACACAGAGCTTGGAAAAGTTTTTTTAACTTCAGCTCCCATCAGCCCCAGCCAGTATGGCCACTGGATTGGGCTGATGGGAGTTGTAGTTCAAAAAAGTAACTTTTCCAAGCTCTGAGTTTACATGATGTTTGAAGCCACCATTTATATTCAATTTAATTTTACTTGTATTTTTAAAAATGTTTGATGGATTTAATTACCTTTTATAAATGACCTTTGAAGAGTTTTGTCCAGAAAGAACACATTCAAATATGTTTTTAATAAATTAAATAATAGCCCAATGATGACCTGTAGATACAGCACTGAATTCCAGGCAATGGAGATACTTAGCTCTTCATACATTATACAGCTTCCCTGACTGCATGTATGGGCACAGTAGCATGGTAAATCTTCCCTCACCCTGCCTGCATTTTTATAGAATCATAGAATTTTAGAGTTGGAAGGAATCCTGGAGGTCATCTAGTTTAACCCCATGGCTCAATGCAGGACCTACAAATTACACATTAGAATGCATAACAAGCACCATCATGTATGAAGAGCACCACTGTTGGCATGGAGAGCTCTCTCCATATGATTGGCCTGGAAGAATAAACAAGGTGACTGAAAGAAGGCTAAAAAGCATCCCTTCTCTGATTTAAGTCTACATCATGGCATCCCACCATTGTTTCTTAGGCATTCAGTTGAGACTTGGCTTCTCAGGACTGTCTAGCTTGGCTGATTATTATTAAAAGAAGAAGAAATGCAAATAGAGAAACTTGTTCTCAAAAGCACCAACGGGAATAGTTAGTATAGCTCAGCACATTTCAGAACACAAGTTCCTTCTTCAGGGGCAATCTTCAACTTTCAAATTCTGTAGAAACAGCTTGATGTTAGAGAGACAGAAATCTTCTACAGAATTTGAAAGTTTGAGATTGTCCTCCAAAAAGGAACTTGCGTTCCAAGACACATTGAGCTGTAATAAATCATCTCGGTTGGCACTTTCCTTTTTAATTTTTTTTCTGGTTCTTTGCCTTTCCTCCTGGTTTTGTCCAATAGTTATTAAACTCATGATGAAAAAAAGACTAGTTTGAGTGAACTGTATTCACTATTCTTGGTTACAGTTGGTGAGTTTCCCCTTTCATTCTTTAAAGGTTTGTTTAAAAGCCACCGTACCAATCATGCTGGAGTAAGATGTTTTTGGTCAGCAATACAGGCAATTATTTTAAAATGAGCACTGGAATGAATCTATCCCTCTCTATACACGATTTAGGGACTAACCTTGAATGGAACTAACTGTCAAAAGACTTATCTAAAGAAACAAGAGATTGTGTGCCTTTTAAGATGACATCCTGGAATGGTGCATTGTGAGACATGAGCAAATTTGATCGAAACACAATATTGCAGCTATAAGCAAACTGAAGTGATGACTATTGACTGAATCATTAAGCTGGAATATATTATATTAGTGGTTCTATTTATTGGCTTTTGTTTTTTAAAGTACTTTTTGTTGTCTGATGATAATGATTAGGTGTAATTATGTTAAGGTCAAACAGTTCATATAAATCAGTGGTTGATGTGGGGAACAGCCTCAGGAAATGAATTAGGACCTTGGTTGGTTGGTTTTATTGGCGATTATTCATAGTTATGTTTTTTTCTGGGTATTAAGCACTCTCAAGGACAAGCCTATCAACTTAGTTCTGACAATTCCCCTATGAGCCATGTTTTGAATACAGCCAAGTAAAAAAGTGATTTGATGGGCTTCATCTTCATAACCATAGTATGCATCCCCCGTCATCCCACCTACCTGCCTAATTTTATTTTATTTTTTGTGATGTACAACTAACACATTTAAATAATGATCCTATTGTCATGAATACTTTTCTGAATGGGTTCCATATTAGTTTTGGAAAATCGGGGTGTAACTAGCATTATTCTCTGTAGTTGTCCTCCAAGCTGAACATGGCCCAAACCAGTTATGAATTGTGGCTTGCTGGGCTCTTGTAGTTCCTGTTTCTGCCATTGCAAGGCAGCAGGAAAAGCACAAGGACCATGAAGCCCCTGGTGGCAGTAGTGGTTGGCCTGGTGGAGCGGTACTGGTTACCTGACCTCCCATCATCGGCATTGCTGTGGCTTACCAGGAGGATGTGGGAGAGAGGTGAGATGGTAGTGAGGTCAGTGAAGTACCAACTGGAGAACTGAATAGGCACTGCCTGTGCATCTGCACAGCACCAACCTCACCATTGCCTCACCCTTCCCCTCCACAGAAATGCTGACAATGGGAGGTCAGGTTAGCACTGCCAACTACTATTGCCTGCTGAGCTGCCATACATTGCTAGTGAGCTGTGATGATGATGATGATTAGCATTAGCATTTATTCATTTCTTGACACCAAAAAAGTCTCAAAGTGAATTGACAACACAAAATTCCAGCTGCTAAAATGAGTTAAAAACCAGATAACAAGAAGAAAACAAAATACAGTAAACAAATAATACTATAAACAAAATTCCTAAAGTACTCATCCAATAATACTCCAAAAAGGACAAATCCTACCCTACACAAATCAAATTTATTGTGTGGTCAGAGACCCATTATACATAAAATATTAGAGACTAAAAAGTTAAAAATACAGACATATAAAATTGAAGTGGCATGTTATGCAGGAAATGCAACTGTCATCACGTGGAGTTTGTAATATTTTCACATCGTAGGGATTGAGCCAGGTGGAGAAATTTGGCAACTCCGAACGATGTGGATTTGACCGTGCCACTTAGGAGAAATTGCAATTGGTCAGGGATTGTTCTGTTTGGTGGGAGATTTGCAATCAGAGGGTTTAGAAGCTTACCACGTGGGATAGAATAGAAGGGGCAGGTAAAGAGCATGTGTGAAAGGGATTTAATTTCGTTGAGATGACAGGAACAAAGGCGATTGGCATACGGAGTGCCCCGAAAGGGGCCTTCAAGAAGGGCTGACGTTAAACACTTAAGCCTAGCCCTGGTGAAGACTAGTCTGTAACGCAGGAGGTCAAGAAATTCAAGGTACGGGGCAGGAAAAGGGGAAAAGAACCTCAGACCAGAATAAGTGGGGGAACAAGTTGTGGCGGCGTTAGCTGTGTCCCGCTGTAGGTCTATATACTTTATTCGCCTATTAATGGTCTCTTTAGTTGAACAAGGATCGGGAGAAGTTAAGGACTCCAGTGAGAGGCCAAGGGAAGAGAATTTGAGCTGCACCGCTTTAGCCCAAGAGGTGTTAAAGGAGTCGTACTGGATGGCAGAGAGGTATCCCGGTGGGTTGGGAGAGGCCAACTTGGCCCAGAAACACAGTGTTCAGGACCAGGCAAGGGATTCTAAGGAGGACAGCCCAGCTTTGAGTCTTAGGACAGCATTGGGAACGCAACGGGGGACACCAAGGATGGAGCGGAGGAAGTTGGATTGGATAGCCTCAATTTTGGGACAGAAGTTCAAAACCAATATTGGGCTTCCATACAAGAGTTCGGGAATGATCTTGGCTGCGAAAATTCTGGAGTCTGCGGGAACAAATTGGCCGCCTTTGGAAAAAAATATCGAAGTAGCGCTTTGGCCGTGATCCTGGCCGAAGCAACAGAGGAGCGAATATGGGAGGTCCAAGAGAGAGAGGAGTGAAACGTGATCCCTAGGTATTTATATTCCCGAACCTGGGAAATCCTCTGACCATTTATTCTCCATACTGGTGTAGCTAGCCGCGGGGAGAAGGTCAAGATCTTAGTTTTTGAGAAATTGATGGTCAAGAGGTTTAAATCACAGTAGGCCATGTATGTACAAAGGAGCCTTCTGAGGCCAATTTTAGATAACGACAGTAAAGCCGTATCATCGGCATACAGGAGTAGGGGGCAAGGCTGGTCTGCTATTTTAGGAGGATGAAAGTTAGCGGATTGGCAGTATGAACTGAGATCGTTTAAATACAGATTGAAAAGTGTGGGTGCCAGTATACATCCCTGTCTTACCCCCCTGGTGACTGGAATGGGATTGGTCATGGAACCATCAGTTCTACACCGCACCCGAAAAGTAGAAGGCTGGTGAAGTTGAAAAATGAGATATAGGAGTCTTTTATCAATGGATGTTTGCATAAGTTTTGCCCATAGCCTATCTCTAGGGATTGAGTCAAAGGCCGCTTGGAGGTCAATGAAGGCCACGTATAGACTGTTACCTAAGGAACTGGTATATTTTTCGGCAAGGTGGCTTAGGAGGATGCAATGGTCTAGGGTGGATCTAGATTTTCTAAAGCCTGCCTGTTCGGGTCCTAAAATGGATTCATCCTCAATCCATGAGATCACTCTACCATTAAGGTATCTGGAGTATAATTTTCCAACAGTGGATAATAGGCTGATGGGTCTATAGTTCTTGGGGTTGTCCTTGGGCCCCTTTTTGTAGATGGGGATCACAATGGCGTTGAGCCAAGAGGTAGGGATATGGCCAGAAGTATTTATCCAAGTGAAAAGATTGGCAAGAAGGGGGGCCCACCATGAAGATTGTGTCTTCAAGAGGTCGGAGGGGATAGCATCAGGGCCAGGAGCTTTGCCGGCCTTCAAACCTTTGATGAGTAAAATGATCTCTTCCTGTGTAACGGGTGTCCAAGGGGGAAGGGCTGAAAGACCAAAACAGTTTGGCTTGGTGGAGAATAATGCTGTGGGTTCCTTGAACAGGTCTGAGAAATGTTTTCCCCAGACATGAGGGGGAATGTGACAGGCAACTGGGTTTGAGGAGGAAAGAGAGTCCGTAACCAGGGCCCAGAACATCTTAGAGTCATTGAGTTTGGAGGCATTGATTAGTGTCTTCCACCCAGCGAGTGTGGCTGTGTCTTTCTGAGGCACAGGAGGAATTTATATTTTCGCTTGGTGGCATAATATTCCAGCGGGAGGTGATTTAAATTGCTGTTCCTATACGTAGCATAAATCCTCCTCAGATTTTTCTTGGCATCAACACATTCGTTGTCGAACCAGCAGCTAGGGCAGGAGGAGCCGTGGAACTTGGGGTGGGGGGAATTACATTTTAGAAAAGGTTCCATGGCAAGGGCCAGGTCAGAATAAGCGGTTAGTTTAAGTTGCGGGTCGGTAGTCTTCAGTACACGTTCTTTAAGCTCGTGGGCCAGAGGGAATTCCAGGAAGGCGGCTAGCCTGGCGGAAATGTCCTGAGACCATTTGACCCTTCTTTGATTGGGCTGAATAGAGTTATGATGATATGTGGGAATGGATTTTAGATGGACAGGCGCCCAGGTTAAGAGTGACAGCATTAACAGGAGATGATCGCTGTCCAATCTGGTACCCACTGTGAAGTGGGCAATATCGTTGGTTATAGAAGAGGAAACCAAGACGTAATCAACTACGCTGCTGCCCCGGCCCGAAAAAAAAGTAAATTCGGCACAGCCATCGAACTGGCGATGGCCATTCAAAATTGATAGGTTGAAGCAGCCCACCATGAGCAGTAGGCGGGTACCTCCATAGTTCGCCTTTTGATCTTTGGAGAGCCATTCATAGGAAGACCACAGATCAGTGAGATCTGAGGCTTCCCAGAGTCTGGAGGAAAGGAGGGAGGCATTGTTTGGGCCTATCCTGGCATTGAAATCCCCCATTATGATGAAAGGTGTATGGGGATATCACGATTCGAGATCCAGGATATAGGACTCCAAAGCCTCCCATACCTCAGAAACATCTCTCTTGGCCGAGAAAGGTGGGATGTAAACGTTGATTAGTAGAAATGATAGATCGTTGAGTTCTAATAGGGCGGCCATGGCCATAGAGCCACATGAGGTGAGTTGAGAAATTGTGGCTGCCAAAGAGGTTGCATACAAGATGGCCAGCCCTGCCCTGGGTCTGCCTTTGCCCTTAGGAGAGGCTGCTGGAAGATCAATGGAAGAGAAATCTTCAAGGGTGATTGTGTCGACTGCCCAGGTTTCTTGTAAGAAAATCAAATCAAAATTAGATAGAAAAGTTATCAAATCTGGGGATTTGCGTTTGGATGCCCAACCGGCTATTTCCATGAAAGGAGATTAAGTAGGGCGTTTGGCTTGTCAGGTTTGAAGGGGGAAGGCTGGAGTAAGGGGCGGTGAAATAGGGAATCAGAAGAGCGTACTCTAAGTTGTCAGTGGTGCAGCTCAGAGTTGGGAAAAATAGGAATTGAATCATGAGAAACGGAAGAGCCATGATGAGGGGAGAATTTCGGATTACCCAAATCATCCAGGATATGGGAAACAGGTAGGAGTGGAAGTGCCCCTGGAGTCCATTTATTGTGATGGAGAGCAGGTAAGCGATGGGAGACAGGCTGGAGATTTGGGGACTGGACAACCTCTCTAGACGCTGGAGAGTAGATGGGGGTAGGGTCGGTCACGGATGTTTGTCAGGCTTCCGTTGGTTTTCCTACTCTGAAGATATTCAATAGGTGATCCTTGAGGTGTTCAAGTCTTAGCAGAATGTCAAGTTGGTCCTGGGGGGGGCAACGTAGCGAAGGAATGGGACACCATGGCCTCTTCTCTGTTGGGGAAACCCTTGGGGGTATTTATGGAGGTATGGGAGTCTGAGGATCCATTCTTGTGGCACTGTTGCCTTGGGGGGGAAGAAAGATCGAGTATGGACTGGGAACCTGAAAGTACCTTGTCGAAAGGGAGTGGCTGTTTGCTAGCTCTACCATCATGCCCCGGATCAGAAGTAGATTGATCATGGGGGGGGAAGTTGTCTTAAAACTGGAAGGTGAGTTTCCTGGGTTAAAAGAATGGGAGAGTATTAATGGCCTGGGGGAGAAATATTTAAAAAGTAACATTGGAGCAGGATACCTTGCTTTTGTAATTTCTCTCTTGCATCGTAAATCATATTTGTCATATACTCTGAATGGAAAGTGACAATGAGTCTCCAGGATCGTAAGTGGGTGGAAAGGTTAGTCATATGGTTGATGTAGCTCATCCGATGACTGGCCAAAAGAGCACGGCTAAAACAGGAACCTAGGAAAGGAATGCTTGGAAAGGAAGGACGAGTGTCGGGATCCTTTTGGTGACAGATGACAACAAGCTTTCGTGATTGCAGCACTAAGTTCCAGAGGGAAGGACCCAAGGATACACTGAGTGGTATGATAGAGATGGGTTTCAACTTTGTCCTGGTAGTAGAGATAGGTTCCTCCTGCCTATTATAGGCATGATGGGAGAGCAGTTGATTCTTTGTAAAATGGGGGGGACTCAATCTGGACAGTTCAGACTTGTAGAGTTGTCTTGTAGAGGAAGACGTCAGAGGTGGGCCTTTCCCTGCAGATGAGTCCCTGGGTCTTATAGATTGGTGAACAGAAGAACTGTTAGCCCTAGGAGGGGCCTTCTGTGGGGTGGTTTTCTTGATGCCAATGTCGTGATGACGTAGAGATGTCGCAGGCGGCTTTGGGGGTGGATCTAAGAGGTTGAATAAAGGCTTGAAGTTCATTTTCTTGCCTGTGTTGACTTTGATGTTCTTGAAGTTCTTGGGGGTTTTTTTGGTTCTCGTTGAAGCCAACTTGGAGGAGCTATGTGTCTTTGAGGCCCTTCTAGAGGCCAGCTTGGATGAACTTACAGAAGTAGGTGGGCTGGAGTGTTGGCCAGAGTCACTAGTTTTATTGCTTAATAGTAAGTCCATGGCCTGGAGCAATGTTGTCAGTAGGCTGTTGGTCTTGGCAATATAAGCTTTGATCGAAGCCAATTCCTTCATCATTGAGACATCTCTGGCCAGCGGGGGGGGGGGCGTGAGTCAGCAAAGTTCTGCATGGAAGGCATCCCACAAAGGGATTGTGTAATTAAAGATGGAGACAAAGGTCCCTGCGATTCATGCAGTGAGTCGAGAGTTAACAACTCAATAGGGACATCCCCTCCAGGCAAACAATTAAAGCCTGCATCCAAAAGCTCCTCTGCCAAATTTTTGGAGTGAGAGAGATCGCTCATCAGTTGTTTAGGGAGCTGGCGATCTAAAGTCCACTCGAGCGACTCTCTCCCCGAGGAATTTGACTTTGGCTTAGGAGGGAAGAAATGTGGAATCTTGAGTTGTTGGGGGTTTACCTCCGCCTCAGGCAAGTCCAGTTCACTGCATTTGTGCCTTGTATAAACCATTTTAGACCCCTGGGGTGCCTTTGTTGGATGGCAGAAAAGAGGCAGGAAACTTAACCAAGCATGGAGAAAAACTCTGTTAGCAAAGTTACGCTCTGTTATTCAGAGGGAAAGAGAGTGCTGCAGAGGAGCCACTATGTAATTCGAGCGTAGGCAATTAAGGGTAAGCAGATAGGAGTTGGCAGAGACTCAATCATCTTATCGGAGCTTGGAGATTGAAAATTAGACTTTCAAAAAATGTGGGAGTCTATTATAGGCTCTGGGTGAGCGTCGGTATGTCCTGCTCTATAACGAGGAGTATAATTAATTAGAAGAAAAAAGCCAGCAGAGGGAAGACAGGATCAGAGGAAAGTAAGAACACGTCTTACCCTGGCTGCTGCTCAACCGGAAGTCCCCTACCCTACACTATTTATTTGCATGTTGCTTTATTTTTTAAAAAGTATGATTGTGCATTTCCTTTTTAATAGAGATACTCAAGGCAGGAAGCAGTAAAATGGCAAAACTTGCAATAAAGCAGTAAAAACAAACAAACAAGGAAACAGCAACTAAAAACATCAGTACAAAGCTATAGATGAAAAAAGAATGACCTGAAACAAAATACTGGATCGTGGTGTACTTCAGTTCAGGATTGCAGTAATCCTGTTCTCCCCTATGGGTTGTGTTGCTCTTGTTCCCATCCTCAACAATCTTATTCACACTTTCTCTGGAGTGTGACACAGCCATGTGTAATTTGTTACTGATTGATGAATAGATACAGGAATAAAGAGAAAAGACACTTAAAGAGGGCTGAACTGGGATCACGTTTTAGTGGTAACATTTGCAGGAGAAAAGAGACGTGTGGAAAGCTAATCTCAGATGTCAACCTTGGATGAGCCAAAAACCTTGCGTATAGCAAGGGGCATGACAAGGCATTGCCCCAAAGCTCAGGCCTCACCCTCTGATGAGCAGGGAGACATTCCTGCCCCATAACCTCCCATGGCTTCACAACACCAGATGCAGTAGGTTAGCCTCAAGAACTTTTGGTGTTTGGGTAAAGGACTCCACAACCCAGAGCAACTGGTCTCTGGAAACACCCTTAACCTTCAAAAGGTGCCTATGAGTGCTCACCTGTTCCCTTCCCTCCTATTAACTTTCCCCACACCATCCTGCTACGGAAATGGGGAGAATCTCTCTTTTTTATTGATTTTTGCTGTTTTATAAGAATGTTATATTGTTCACTGCTTAGATATTTTATGATTTAGCGGTATACACATCTGTATGATGATCAAATAAATAACATTTTGAGGGCAGAGGATTCCACAGTCTGGAATATGCTCCTTATTCAGGTCAGACACATATTCTGCTTTTTCTTCAAAATAATAGTGGCATCTTGGAAACATGTTCATTGCAACATGTAGCTTGGCCCAGAGGGGCAGGCCAGTTATCTTTTTTCCTCCAACAAGTTTATTATTTATTTAGTTAGTTAGTTATTGCACTTGTATACTGCCCCATAGCCGAAGCTCTCTGGGCGGTTTACAGCAATCAAAAACATTAAAACAAATATACAATTTCAAACACATATTTTAAAAACAATTTAAAACACAATTTTAACATTTAAAACAATATAAAAACTATTTAAAACACATACTAAAATGCCTGGGAGAAGAGGAAAGTCTTGAACTGGTGCCGAAAAGATAACAGTGTTGGCGCCAGGCACACCTTGTCAGGGAGATCATTCCAAAATTTGGGGGCCACCACTGAGAAGGCCCTCTCCCTTGTTGTCACCCTCTGAGCTTCCCTTGAAGTAGGCACCCAGAGGAGGGCCTTTGATCTTGAACGTAGTGTATGGGTGGGTTCGTATCAGGAGAGGCGTTCCATCAGGTATTGTGGTCCCAAGCCATATAAGGCTTTATAGGTCAAAGCCAGCACCTTGAATTGAATTTGGAAACATACAGGCAGCCAATGCAAGCGGGCCAGAATCGGTTTTATATGTTCGGACCGTCTGGTCCCTGTTACCAATCGGCCTGAGGGGGGGGGAAACATTACTTTCATCTTTCATCTCTCTGAGACAAGTTTACTTAAGTGTTATACAAACACAGCTGAAAAATCTTCAACACCGGGCCTGTCTTCTTCTTTAGTATATATACATCATCCTGATATCTGGGTATTTGACTGCTGGCCTGATAAGCTCCTGTGAGAGGGGTAAGATATCTTTCATCTTCTCTCTGCTGATGCCATGTGAATTACATAATGCTATGCATGCAGAGATCATTAATATTTAACCACTCGCAATCAAGAAAGCAAAACTTTAAATAACTTATTAATTGTACCCACCATGATGACATCGAGGATGATGGACATGTAATTTAATCCTTTTGTTATCTCTGGACTACTCCTACTCCTGACTGGCCGCTGCTACTTCAGCCTTAACCCTGCTCTCCCATAATACAATTTCTTAAAGACAAAGACTCTGTAACATGGTTTATACCAGAAAAGCTTATAGAGAGCAAGGAATACCTTTGGAGGGAGATTTACTGCCAACCACAATCATGGCAAAGCAGTCAAAAATTACCCAATTCTTCTCTTCCAGTCCAAAGGCAGAGGATTTAGATCCACTTAAAGGTGGAGTAATGACTGTCGAGAAAGGGAGTATGAAGACAAAGAACTCTGATTTATTTGTTGCCCACTCCAATAATGTGCCTTTGGACTGGTCTTTGGATATGAAGGGAGCCCTGCAAATGGGTGTGGAGGACCCCCACTCATATAATCTCGCTTTTGAGTTAGAACAAGCTGAAGGCTTGTCTAATCAGCAGACAACTAAAATGGCAGACATATGCTTACGTCTGGGAAATAGCAAAGAGGAGGTGAAGCATAGTCAGCCAAAACACATTCATCTATCTGCCACAAATCCAGAAGTATGTATAACTTAACTCAACAGGATGCCCAACAACTCTTGGAATATAAATTACTGGATTCCTGGTTTTGTGTGCTCTCGAGGGAGATAACTTGCATCAAAAACTTTCTGACTGAAGCTAACAAACTGCTAACAACTTCCAGATACGCAACACTGAAAAAAATCGCAAGAGATGTGCTTGTTTACTTTTTAAAAAAGAGGACCAGAGATATAGTTTTGCAACATCATTTTAACAATGTCTTCAAAATTGACGGTAAAGAAATATTGGTGATGAAGGAAATTCCTATTAGACTTCTACGTAAGAGAAAAGAATACACTTTTTTCACAGAAAAACTCAAACAATGTAAAATTCAATTCAGATGGGATGTTCCAGAGGGAGTGATTTTTACATTTAGACAACAGAAGTATCGATTGAATACTGTTCAAAAAGCAAGGGATTTCTTGAGAAAAGCTTCAAAAGACATGGCAGAAGACAAATTTAAAGACATGGATATAATTCCTGGGAAACAAAGTCAACAGAAACAGGTAGAGAAAGAAAAGGATGATGATGAATTAAAGGGAGCAACAGGTACAGACTTTTCTAAAATATATGCCTAAAAATGGATTACAAATATCTAACTTGGAATATAAATGGAGCTAATACGTCGCAGAAGAGAAAGAAAGTATTTCATTATTTGAAAAAATTAAAATTGGATATAATTTGTTTACAAGAAACTCATATTAAGAAGAAAGATTCTAAATATTTGATCTGTAAAAATATGGGTGAAGAATTTATTTCGGCAGGATCCAAGAAAAGGAATGGTGTTGTTCTTTATATTAACTTACAACTGTCTCCTAAATTGATATTATTGGATGATAGTGGCAGATTTGTGGGAGTTGAAATCACCATACAGGGTACAAAAATGTTGATAGTGGGCATTTATGCCCCCAATGAAGATAAAACAAGGTTTTATACAGGACTTATGGAAAAATTATCAGAGTTTGCATATGATCATTGGTGTGTCATGGGTGATTGGAATGGGGTAATTTCATCAAAAATGGATAGACTTTCTGAGAAAAATATTAAAGAGACACAGGGCAAATTGCCAAAGATCTGCTTCGAATTGATGGAAAATTTAGAATTGGTGGATGCTTGGAGATATATAAATGACAATGCAAAGGAATTTACTTACTTTTCAGAAAGACATAAAACATTTTCGAGAATTGATATGATTTGGATTTCTAAAAATTTAGTGAAAGACATTTCCAAGATGGATGTATTACCAAAAACTTTTTTGGATCATAACCCTGTGATATTGACTTTAAAAAAAAAAAATCTTGGATTTAGATGGAGACTAAATGAATCTTTATTACAGAATGATAAAGTAGTGCAAGAATGTAAGAAGGAGAAGAGATGTTGACAGACAATGTAAAAATCCAAAAAGCTTTTCATCAATATTATTCAATATTGTACAAATGTCAGGAAATTCCTTCTGAAAAAATAGAAGAGTATATATCCAAACAGAATTTGCCTAAAATCACAGATTTTCAGAGACAAGCTATTAATGGTCCTATTACGTTAAGAGAAATATCCGATGCAATAAGTAAAATTAAACTAGGAAAGGCACCAGGACCGGATGGATTATCGGCAGCGTATTACAAATATTTGGAGGAGGAACTCTTGTCACCTTTACAATGTACAATGAATTCAATTTTGCAAGAGGGGAAGATACCGGATAGTTGGAAAAATGCTAATATAACATTAATACCAAAAGAGGAGCAGGACTTAACTAAAACAAAAAATTATCGGCCAATATCTTTATTGAATAATGACTATAAAATTTTTACAATGATTTTGGCAGAAAGAATGAAAATAATATTGCAACAATTTATTCAGGAAGATCAAGCGGGGTTTTTACCTAAAATACAACTACGTGATAACGTCAGGAATGTTTTGAATGTGTTGGAATATCTAGAACAACGAAATGACATACAAGCAGCTTTGATTTTTTTGGATGCTGAGAAAGCATTAGATAATTTGAATTGGAAATGTATGTTTAAGGTTCTAGAGCAAATGGATTTTGGAGATAATTTTATAAAATGGATCAGATCGATTTATACATCACAGAAGGCACAGATAATTGTCAATGGGGATTTAACAGACTCATGTGAAATACAAAAAGGTACAAGACAGGGATGTCCACTGTCCCCTCTTTTATTTATTTTGGTTCTAGAAGTGCTGCTTAGAGACATAAGGCAAGACAAAAGGATTTTGGGAATAAAGATAAAAAAAGAGGAATATAAACTGAGAGCATTTGCTGATGACTTGATAATTGTATTAGAAAATCCCTTGGAAGGAATTAAAGTATTGATGGATAAACTAAAAGAATTTGGACCATTAGCAGGATTTAAGATCAATAACCAAAAAATAAAGATGTTGGTGAAAAATTTATCGTTAAGGGATCAAAAAGAATTAATGGAGAAGACAGATTTTAAAATAGAAGAAAAGGTGAAATATTTAGGTATTATTATGACAAATAAAAATTCAAAGTTGTTTCATAATAATTATGAAAAATTATGGACAGAGATTAAGAAAGATTTGTTAAAATTGAATAAATTACAGTTGTCATTAATGGGTAGAATATCTGTAATAAAAATGAATGTATTGCTGAGAATGATGTTTCTATTTCAAACAATACCTGTCATATCCTCTGATCTACCTTTCAAACAATGGCAAAAAGATATTTCTAAATTTGTTTGGCAGGGGAAAAAACCAAGAGTTAAATTTAAATTATTACAAGATGCCAAAGAAAGAGGAGGGCTGGGATTACCAAATTTGAGACTTTATTTTGCTGCTTGTTGCTTAGTCTGGATAAAGGAATTGATTCTATTGAGGAATAAAAGATTATTGGATTTGGAGGGTCACAAACTGAAGTGGGGATGGCATGGATATCTATGGTATGATAAAGTAAAAGTTAATGTGGATTTTAATAATCATTTTATAAGACGTCCTTTGTTGAAAATATGGAATAAATACAAAACAAGGTTTTTTTCGAAAATACCACTATGTGTTTCAAGTCAAGAAGCATTTTATAGAAGAGAAATGGCTGGAAAAGAGAAATGGTTAACTTACCAAGAATTATTAGAAAATGTGCATGGAGAATATATAATGAAAGAGAGAGAACAACTAACAAAGGAAGGATATAGTTCTCAATGGTTTGCCTATTTACAATTGTTAGAAAGATACAAAATGGATAAGAAAATGTATGGGTTTGAAATAAATAAATCTGATTTTGAAATAGGTTTGTGTACAAATGATGAATGTATAATTGCAAAAATGTATAATTTTTTATTGAAAATGGACATGGAAGAAGAACAAGTAAAAGAGTGTATGGTCAAGTGGGCAAAAATTTTTGGTTATAATATACAAATGGATCAATGGGAAGATATGTGGAAAAAAGGTTTGAAATTTACATTATGCTATAATCTTAAAGAAAATTTTTATAAAATGATGTATCGTTGGTACATGACTCCAGAAAAGTTGTCAAAAATGTATAGTAATGTTTCTAATGTATGTTGGAAATGTAAACAACAAGAAGGATCTTTTTTATCATATGTGGTGGTCATGTAAACAGGCAAAATTATTTTGGGCACAGATAGGTAGGATGATGCAAAAAATTCTAAAGATAAATATTCAGTCAAAGCCAGAATTTTTTTATTGGGTTTTATGGATAAACAAAAGGAAAAGAAATATGGAAGAATAATATTATATATGATTACGGCAGCAAGATTATTATATGCACAAAAGTGGAAAATGGAATCAATACCAACAACAGAAGAATGGCTATTGAAATTAATGAATTTAGTAGAGATGGACAAATTGACATGCCTTCTCAGAGAAAAAACGACAGATACATTTCTTAAGGAATGGAAGCCTCTTTTGGACTTTTTGTTGAAAGAAAAAAATGAAATGATGATAATGGGATTTGACGATTAATTAAAATAGACTATGGAAAAAAGTGAATTTCGTATGTTTTAGGGGACAGGTTTGATATATATTATATACTTATAGCTGATCTGTGACAAATCAGAAGTCAAGTTTTTCTTTTTCTTTTTGTTGTATTGTTTTTGTTGTTTGATTTTGTTGTGTTTGTTTTATGAAAATTGGAATAATAAAAATTATTATAAAAAAACAAAACAAACTGCTAACAACTTTGGCTGAAGAGTTTAAGAAAGTTGGCAACCACCAAGAAAGCAAAGCAAGTTCTAGCTACCAAACTACAGACCCTATGCAACATCCAAAAGCCTGGAAGTGTAATTGTAAGGCAACCTCCAAACCTAAACGACCTCCAAGGGGCATAAAGATTATGAACATGAGGAAGAGTAAGAATATTAAGAACTTTAAGCCCCAACAAGGCAGAAAAATGAATTTCACTAAACTTTTTCAAATACTAGAGTCCATACTGAAAATGAGGAATAATCAAGACAATAGATCTATAGGACATGAAGGCAGCTTAAAGAGTCCCAAAGTCAAGCCCAAGGGCTCTTTAGCAATGTCAGTTTCTTTAGTAACCTCACCTCGAATCGATAGTCCACCTCAACTTTATCGCTCTGAGTCACAGGAGCTGTCTTCTCGACCAGAGCAGGACTATAACTGGACCCAGAAACTAAAGAAGGAGAATAGCTGGAAATTAAAACTCATCCCCCCAAAACTAATTTTAATAAACTGTCCTAGAGCAAATATTCATGACACACAGCCTGCTCAGAAAGCTCATCTTGCCAACTTCCTGCAGCCAATTGTGCCAGGTCTTTTCACAACTGATTTCAGCCATGTAGAATACTTGTATAGCAACTCTACAAAAGGTAGGATTTTGATGACGCTCAGAAAACCTGAGAAAGCAAATCTTCTCGCAAACAGACAGGCGCTGAGCTCATTTGGAATTGTGACTCAAAGATATTTCCAGAATACAACTGGGCCTCAAGCCCTGATCTGGACTCCACCACCTGCGAGTCCGGTAAAATTGCTAAAACCTCGCAGTGAATGGAGAAATGAGACCAGTTGTTCCCTCTAGTGTTCCAATAATGCAACTGCCCAGAATTACATTGAAACAGCTATTTGTAATACCTCTTTGCCAACTAATAATGTGATCCTGGCAAACTTGGAGGCTAGAACTAATTGTAACAAAGAAGAGCCCCATAGTTCCTTTAACGAAGAGAAGTCTCTTCACTGCTTTTGTTGCTCTCCCAATTACAGCACAACAGGATATTATCTCTCAACTGCAGAGATTAACTAAATATCTTCAGCATTGGATGACTCATACTGAGCTGCCCATACACACAAAGTTAGTTAATATAACAAACCGAAGCCGGCTGACTGTCTACAAGCTGATAGGAGAGCACAGATACCCTCTCCTTCTGCAAATAAAATTTCTTCTCCTACGCATCTTCTTACTGAAGTTATTCGACCAAATTCCACTCTTGTACACAAATCCCCCTGGAAGAACATATTGTATACATATTCTATCCCCTCCTGGACTGATGTGAGATTTTTGGAGAGGGAAGAAGGGGGTTCTCCATCTAAAGGGCTGGTTCATATGGGGCCTCTCTTTTTTAAGTTGATAATTTCAAATGTCAGCAGTCCGGCACATACCTCTGAAGTGATAATTCATCTTCCGGCTGACCATAGTCTGACAACTAGCTCTAGTGTTGCTATTATTGTTTCCACTGACCAACCAGCTGTTCGAACGCACTCAACCGAGCAGTGATATAATAAGACTTTTCACATACCCAAACTTACAGTTATATCTTGGAATATTGCAGGCTGGAGGAGCAAGATCTCAGATCCAGCATTCATGGACTATATCTGCAAACATGATATCGTCTTTCTGCAAGAAACCTGGGTCACATATCCTGTGGAGTTAAGTGGCTTTTGCGCTTATTCGCTTGAGGTGGTCCCAAGCGATAAAGGTGGCAGGCCCAAATGTGGGCTATCCATGCTGGTCTCCACAACATTATGTGCCTCAGTTAACAGGTTATCCTCCTTACCTGGGCTAGCCACGGCACTCCTTTTGGTATTGTGCCAAAAGATATTTGTCCTTATAAATGTTTATTTACCTCCTCAACAGCAAAAATATGATAAAGACCAATAGTCAAAAACTTGAGCTTTATATCTCCCAGCTGATAACATCACTTCCAGATGCAATATTAATGATAGCTGGAGACTTTAATGCCACGTTTGGCATGAATGATAAAGCACTATATGCCCACTATCATGAAATTCCACTGCCGATAGATGAGGCATTACATTTGCTGGAAATACAGTCCAAAGACCCAGGTTGTAACTATGCAGGTTATTACCTACTCCGAATGCTCCATAATTTCAATTTGACCATTTTGAACGGCTCTGTAGATGGTGACTGGAGTGGTGAGTACACCTTTCTTCTGGATTGAGTGCCTCTGTAATTGATTTTGTGATAGTATCCTCTGATTTTTTAAAATCAATTGTCAGTTGCATGGTTGGGAATTGCATGGAGAGTGACCATCTCCCATTAACTGTAATATTCCTTTGTGACAACATGCACCCTCAGGCTGTCTGGTTCCCGATTGTGGGTACTGATTTACCAATGAAATCTGCCCGTGTTTAAATGGTCACCCAAAACTGAGCTAAAAATCAATGGAATTTTATACTCAGACAAAAATATCAGTCTACATAAGAACATTATATCAGTGGCCCCCAGAACAAATATATTTGTATCCTACCAAAAATTGATTATGGAACTCCAAAAGAACTTAACTTCAAATCATCCAATAAAACCTTGTTCTCCTATGTTCCATTCTAAACCCTGGTTTGACCAAGAGTGCCAAGCTATAAGAAAACTCTTAGTGGAGAAATATAGAATGTACAGAGCCTTAGACCTCGCAGTATTGCCCTCGGAATATCTGGCTCTGAAGAAAAACTACAAAATGCTGATTAAGAGGAAAAAGAGACAAGCCCAGATACAACTTGGGAAAACTTTAATACAGGCCTCAAAAACTAAAGTTGTGGTCACGTTTTGGCATCTTGTAGCCAGGGGTTGGCCCAAACGCCCACAAGCCCTGGATATCATATTCCTGTACAAACATGGAAGTCATATTTCTATAATATTCATTCAAGGGGGCAGGAGTGTGATCCTCCCACCTTGAACTTCTTGAACAACTCCCCCAGCTGGCCCCCAGTATCTCCCAAGGAAGTATCTTCTCTTGTAAGGTTGAAGGTGGGTAAGGCTTCCGGTCCTGACAACATTCTGTTGGCCTATTATGCCTTCTGTGTTTCTCACAGAAAGAGATTCTGTAATAAAGGGGTTAAAAAGTACTGGAACTGTCAAGGCCAGCAGATGGTTGGCAAGGGCAACCACCCAGATAAGAGGTATAACTCACGGACAGTTCAGTGTGGGGGATAGTGTATGGAAGGAGAACTGTGTCTAACAAACCTTAATGTCAGTAAAAGACTCTTAATAGTACTTTGCCTAGCCTGGATCATTTCTAACCGATCTGCATTGGCACCTCTTTATGGATCACACACACACGCACTGCCAACAAAAGGGTTATGGGCCCAGGATCTGGTCCATAAACAGGGGTTCTGAGGCTGATCCAATCCGTAATTGAAGAGAAAAGGAGCAGTAAACGAAAAGCAAAGTAAAGGAGAAAGCAACATGGCGATAAACCTATCAACCGGGATGCCGATGGAAAGATTGAGTGCCGTAAATTATGCCAGTTGGAAGTGGAGAATGAAAGCAGTTCTAGTCAAAGAGGATTTACATGACATGGTGGAAAATCCCCCTCCGGCTGCTCCATCAGCAGCGTGGACGAAAAGAGATGAGAAAACGAAAGCATTTATTACTTTAGGGCTGTCTGATTCTCAACTGCTACACGTAAGGAATGAGCCGACTGCACATCAAATGTGGGAAACGTTAAGGGCTGCTCATGTGCAGCAAACAGCAGGAAGCCAGCTGTGTTTAGCGAGGAAATTATATCAGATGCGTTTTACAGAAGAAGTGACTATGAGTGAGCATCTTGCTGAGTTTCATCGTCTATTTGCTGAGTTACAGGACCGTGGAGTAAATCACAGCGATCTGCAAATGGTTTATATTGTGTTATCTTCATTTAATCAAAAATGGGACAATCTGGTTATTACTATGGAAACATTACCAGATGGGACATTAAATTTGGACTTTGTAGAACAAAAGTTGCTACAGGAATGGAACAGAAGACAGGAGAGCAAAAGGACTGAGTCTAAAGAGGCTGAAACAGCACAACAGAATTATTCAAGAAACAGGCAAGAAATCAAAATGTGTTATTTTTGTGGTTCTCGAGGACATATCCAAAGAAATTGTTTGAGCAAGAAAAGAAGAAACAGGGACTATGGATGGCAGAATCCAAGTGTAAACTTTGTCACTAAGGAGAGCAATAAAACACTTAACTCTACATGGCTCTTAGACAGCGGAGCGTCAAATTGCCTAATTACCGAAGCAAGTCTGTTTCACACTTCAAAGCCTGTTCAGGAGAAGATTTGTTTAGCTGACAGATCTACGCGTGACATAATTGCCAGGGGAACTTTAAGGTTGAGTAATCTTAAGACTATTATTACAGATGTACTTATAGTTCCGAACTTAAAATATAATGTGCTTTCAGTGATGAAATTAACTGAAATAGGTTATAAAGTGGTGTTTGAAAGAAAGAAATGTCTTGTGCAGAAAGGCAATGAAATATGCATGCAAGGGAGATTGCAGGATTCAATGTTTATAATACAAAGTGAGCACGCTGAACTGGAATGTGCTTGGTTAAGAGTAAATAAACAAATACACGAAAATTGCATACATGAGTGGCATAGAAAACTGGGACACGCCAACTTTGAAAAGATTAAAAACACACCAAAGCATAGTAGAGACTTAAAGCTGAAAAGTTGTGAGCATGTAGATGATTGTGATGCATGTTATAAAACAAAAATGACAGTGGCACCCATAAATAAGAGCATTGAAAGCACTACCACTGAACCATATCAGCTTATTCATGTTGATTTAGCAGGACCTCTGCAGTGTTCCAAAGGAGGAGCGAGATTCTTCATGGTGATAGTGGATGATTTTTCTAGATTTAGTCACGTGTACTTATTGAAAAAGAAAAGTGAAGCAGAGGACAAATTAAGCACATTCATACAGAAAACAGAGACACAACATGGGGTCGTTATTAAAAATATTAGATCAGACCAGGGAGGTGAATTCACGAGTAATGCATTGAAAAAATATCTGGAAAAGAAGGGAATAGCCCAAAGTCTCACTGCCCCCTTCTGCCCATTTTCTAACGAATTGACAGAGAGGAAAAACAGATCTCTGCAAGATTCCATGAGAGCTATGCTAGCAGATGCAGAATTAAACAACACATATTGGGGTGAATGTCTTCTTTATGCTGTGTACATACAGAACCGTCTATGCATAGAATGATAGGAATGTCTCCATACGAAAAGCTGACAGGGAGAAAGCCCAGACTAACACACATTGAACGTTTTGGCGCAAAATGTTGGGTTCATGTTCCTAAACAGAGAAGACGTGGAAAAATAGCTCCGAGAGCGCAAGAAGGCCGTGTATTAGGATTTCAGAATGCATATTATAGGATATGGGTTCCTGAAGCGCAACAAGTGGTACTTAGTAGAAGTATCAAAGTAATTGATCATACATGGAAACAAAGTCAAACAGTTGATCTGGAAGACACACACAGTCAGAGAGCAGCAGATGTACCACAAATACCTTGAAGAGATGCTTTAACAGACTTAATTAAGGGTGGCATGCATAACGTTAAGAGACTTAGAAGCGAGGACAGAGCAATGCAGGACACAGAAGTGCCAGGAACAAGTGCTAGCACAAGTGAAGGAGCGATAAAAGATGAGAGTGAAGAAATGGAAACAGATAGTTTGAGACGTTCAGAAAGAGCAAACAAAGGGAAACCACCACATAGGTTCACATTTAGTGTAACACAACACAAGGAAAATGAGACAGATGAATATCCAAAAAAGAAGGGCCTATAGATACTGAAACAATGGATTTAATGTGGAAATGCTGTATGGAAGAATGAAATGTAAACTAATTCTGAGAAATATGTTGTTAAATAAAATCCAACAGAAATGTATGTTGTATGAATAAAGGAGAACAAGGAAAAAGTGTATCAAAGTGATGGAAAACAAAATGATGTGTAAAAATGTTTACTGAAATGAATTGCACTTGTATTATATTGTAAATGTAAAATAAGATAAAGGGTTTTTTTTGTGCTTTCTGTGAGCAACAGGTGGGGGCTGTTGGCCTATTATGCCTTCTGTGTTTCTCACAGAAAGAGATTCTGTAATAAAGGGGTTAAAAAGTACTGGAACTGTCAAGGCCAGCAGATGGTTGGCAAGGGCAACCGCCCAGATAAGAGGTATAACTCACGGACAGTTCTGTGTGGGGGATAGTGTATGGAAGGAGAACTGTGTCTAACAAACCTTAATGTCAGTAAAACTCTTAATAGTACTTTGCCTAGCCTGGATCATTTCTAACCAATCTGCATTGGCACCTCTTTATGGATCACACACACACGCACTGCCAACACATTCCTCCAGAAATATTTAAGCAAAATATTGAGTGGTGGGCTCCTGTTTTAGCAGCACTATTTATGACAATTGATCGTACGGCCAAAATCCCTGAAGACTGGGGTTTATCCATGGTAATTCCAATATATAAAAAGGGCCCTCGATCAGACCCAGCTAACTATAGGCCAATCAGGTTGTTGAATATAGTCAGCAAATTATATGGTTCTCACCTGCTTGACAAATTACAAAGCTGGCTGGCCCAGGAGAACATACTGGCCAATGAACAAGCTGGCTTTAGAGGAGAACATTCCACTATGGATCACATATTAGTTTTACAACATCTTGTAGATAAATACTCAACTAAAAAGGGGGGATCCTGGGCAAGGTCTTAGAACGTGTGGTTGCCGGCCAGCTCCAGGTGCTCTTGGATGAAACCGATTATCTTGATCCATTTCAATCCGGTTTTAGGTCCGGTTTCGGCACTGAAACAGCCTTGGTCGCCCTGTATGATGACCTATGTCGGGAGAGGGACAGGGGGAGTGTAACTCTGTTGATTCTCCTTGATCTCTCAGCTGCTTTTGATACCATCGACCATGGTATCCTTCTGGGGAGACTCATGGAGTTGGGAGTTGGAGGTACTGCTTGGCAGTGGCTCCGCTCTTACTTGGTGGATCGTCTCCAGAAGGTAGGGCTTGGGGAGCACTGCTCGATACCCTGGACTCTCCATTGTGGAGTCCCGCAGGGATTGGTTCTGTCTCCTATGCTTTTTAACATCTACATGAAGCCGCTGGGTGCAGTCATCAGGAGTTTTGGAGTGCGTTGTCACCAGTATGCTGATGACACGGAACTCTATTTCTCCTTTTTGTCTTCTTCAGGTGAGGCTGTTAATGTGCTGAACCGTTGCCTGGCCGCGATAATGGACTGGATGAGAGCTAACAAACTTAGGCTCAATCCTGACAAGACTGAGACGCTGCTGGTGAGTGCCTTTTCGGCCCAGATGGTGGATGTCCAACCTGTTCTGGATGGGGTTACACTCCCCCTGAAAGAACAGGTTCGTAGTCTGGGGGTTCTTTTCAATCCATTCCTGTCCCTCGAGGATCAGGTAGCCTCGGTGGCACGGAATGCGTTCTACCATCTTCGGATGGTAGCCCAGCTATGCCCCTACCTGGACTACTGCAATGCACTCTACGTGGGGCTGCCTTTGAAGACAGTTCAGAAACTACAGCTAGTGCAAAACGCGGCAGCCAGACTGTTGACGAGGACGAGACGGTCCGCACACATAACACCTGTTCTGGCTCATTTGCACTGGCTATCTGTTCGTTTCTGGGCCAGATTCAAAGTGCTAGTTTTGACTTATAAAGCCTTACACGGCGCAGGACCCCAGTACCTGGCGGAATGCCTCTCCCGATACGAACCTACCCATTCACTACGTTCAACATCAAAGGCCCTCCTCTGAGTTCCGACCCATAGAGAGGCTCGGAGGGTTGTAACAAGATCTAGGGCCTTTTCAGTGGTGGCCCCCGAATTATGGAACAGTCTCCCTGACGAGGTACGCCTGGCGCCTACACTTCTATCTTTCCGGCACCAGGTCAAAACCTTTTTATTTTCCCAGGCATTTTAATATATTTTATTAGCTTTTAATATGTACCAGATTGTTTAATTGTTTAATATGTTTGCCTTTTAGTGTTTTTTATGTGATTTTATTGTATTTTACTTACTGTTGTGTACCGCCCAGAGAGCCTTCTGGCTGTGGGCGGTATAAAAATTGAATAAAATAATAAATAATAATAATATATGGCTTTTATTGATTTTAAAAGTGCCTTTGACCTTATACCCAGAGCTAAACTCTGGGAAAAGTTCGAGTCAACTAACATAGACAGGCACCTTCTAGCTCTGATACGCTCCCTTTATGAGAATACCAGACTGCGGGTCAGATGTAATAATATAGGTCACTTGACTAAATCAATTCCTATTTACGATGGCGTCAAACAGGGCTGTGTTTTAGCCCCTACTTTATTTAATTTCTATGTGAATTCCCTGGTTACCTCTCTGGCACAGATTCCATCACACCCACCGACTCTCGCCAATAAAACATTATCAATACTACTATATGCAGATGAAGCAGTATTGCTATTGTTGACTGGCATCGGATTGCGACAACTAATTCGAGCACTGGCGGATCACTGTGCCAAGGATCGGCTAATTATTAATCATGCCAAGACAAAAGTGCTTGTGTTTACTATGAAAAAGATGATACACATTTGTCATCTTAATGATCTCAAAATTGAGCAGGTCTCCGCATATCGATACCTGGGTGTGACCTTCCATGCCCTGGGAACATGGCATCTCCATGCAAGAACGCCATTACCATTGCTCGGAGAAACTCGAAGGCACTTCTGTCATTCTTCTATTCTAAGGGAGGTCAATATATCCCCTTCACTATTCAAGTTTTCGTAGCAAAGGTCATCTCTCAAATGCTTTATGGCTCCCAGGCACTGATCTTTCTTAAATCGGTCTCTTTTGAATCCATACAAACCAAATTCCTGAGGTCCGTCTTTGGGATACTACCATGTGTCACTAATAACACCCTACAACTGGAAGCTGGCCTGCCTACCATTGAAACATGTATCTGGAAGCTCAAAACAAAGCTATGGCTAAAACTGTGGTTCCTTCCCGTGAGACTGGCTCCCCTAGTACTTATTGACACATACCAATCGTCCTGGCATAAACTACTGATCAGGAAACTGGCAACACTTGGCTTTTCGCTTACTACCATCTCTATGCTAGGGTATTCTAAAGCATGGCCAGCTATTTCCCAACGTATAATGGATATAGAATTTCAAACCCATTTATCACTGATCACACTTAAGCCTGTTGTTACCATCCCTACCAGGGGTTTTGCACCTGCACAATATCTTAGCAACCTTCCTAATGTTAGATATAGAAAAAATATTTACCATGGCGCAATTTGATGTGCTCCCGTAAACTCTGCTTGAGGGTAGATTCCATGGAATTCTGCGTGCAGAGCGGTTGTCCCTGTGTGGGATGGGAGAAGTTGAGACAATAACCCATGTACTCTTGTCCTGTTCCTGTTATCATGACATCTGCACTTCCAGTATAACCCCTATTATTCAATCAATCCCAGGCCATGATTCCTTATTCTATACCAGCTACCTGCTAATGGATTATCATCTGCAAATTACATATACTGTTGCAAGGTTTTGTGCCATGGCTACTACCATTCGTAGTATGATGTTAAGACAAATGTCTGCATAGTTGGGCCCCGGCAATTGCTGTACAATTTTAAATAGTTTTAAAAACAGTTTTAATTGTTGCTGATGATTTTGTACTGGTCATTGACCATAATAAAATTCATTCATTCATTCATTCCTGTTACCAATCTGGCCGCTGCATTTTGAACAAGCTGCAGTTTCTGAACTGTCTTCAAAGGCAGCCCCATGTAGAGTGCATTGCAGTAATCTAATTTGGAGGTTACCAGAGCATGGACAACTGAAGCCAGGTTATCCCTGTCCAGATAGGGACATAGTTGGGCCACCAACCAAAGTTGCTAGAAGGCACTCCGTGCCACCAAGGCTACCTGAGCCTCAAGTGACAAAGATAGTTCTAGGAGAAACCCCAAGCTATGAACCTGCTCCTTCAGGGGAAGTGCAACCCCATCCACGACAGGTTAGACATCCACCATCTGGTCAGAAGAACCACCCACTAGCAGCATCTCAGTCTTGTCTGGATTGAGCTTCGGTTTATTAGCCCTCATCCAGTCCATTGTCGCAGCCAGGCACATTGACAGCCTCACCTGAAGAAGATGAAAAGGAGAAATAGAGCTGCGTGTCATCAGCATACTGATGGCAACACACTCCAAAGCTTCAGATGACCACACCCAACGGTTTCATGTAGATGCTGAACAGCATGGGGGACAGAACTGACCCCTGAGGAACCCCATACTGGAGAGTCCAGGGTGCCAAGTAATGTTCCCCAAGCACCACCTTCTGGAGGCGACCTGCCAAGTAGGAGTGAAACCACCACAATGCAGTACCTCCCACTCCCAACTCAGCCAGTCTCCCCAGAAGGATACCATGGTAGATGGTATCAAAAGCCACTGAGAGTTCAAGGAGAATCAACAGAGTCACACTCCCCCTGTCTCTCTCCTAACAAAGTTCATCATACAGGGTGACCAAGGCTGTTTCCATGCCCAAACCAGGCCTGAAATCCGACTGAAATGGATCCAGATAATCGGTCTCATCCAAGAGTGTCTGGAGCTGGCCTGCAACCACTCGTTCCAGGACCTTGCCCAGGAATGGAACATTTGCTACTGGCCTATAGTTATTAAGATTTTCTGGGTCCAGGGAGGGCCTCTTCAGGAGTGGTCTCACTACTGCCTCTTTAACAGATCCAAATGTTTAAGGAAAGCAAACAGCAACAAAGGATCCTAACAAAACACTCCATTCTCTGCCATCAAGAGAACTGAAGTCATTAAAGATATCCAAAAACAGTGAAATGGAATTTGGAGAAAAGCCCTGGAGTGATTATAGAGCAAATTAAACCAATTAGTCCTCTTTCTTCTGTGTGTATGCTGATCTCTGTACATGCAGGTGAATCATAATTAAAGCCATTTTATCCCTTGGTACAGTACTGCTCTGGCTGTCTTTAAAATAACTCTTGTCACACCAATTTGACTGAAATGTTTTTAACCTTTATCATGCTTGCTATCCATACTCTTTACATTACTGAATAGCTCAAGTGAAGGTCACACACACAGAGACCCAGCAAGTGATTCGCAAAATATACTCTTTTGATTCATTTGTAAGCATCCGATTTGCAATTGAAGTCTTATTATTCCCTGACTAATAGCTACATTTTAACAAAGACCATATTTGAAAATTAGCAAGTGCTGAAGAGCCAGTAATATTGTCCCCTCCCGTAACTTACTCTTAATACTTTAACCCTCCTCTTCCTCCGCTCAGGGCTGGACTGTGGGCAACATTCTGAGGTGAACCTGGAGCCATGAGACCAACCAGTAGTCAGGACCAAGGAGCAAAACAAAACAAGAGGAGAAACCAGGAGGCAGGGCCAAGAAGCAAGCCAGGAGGCACAGTCACAGAATACTCAAGGATACCCAAGCATCCCAGAGAGTAGAAAGAATATCTTGTTGAAGCAAAGCACATATGCCAACAGGTAACCCTCTTGTTTTGGCTTGAAGAGAGAACAAATCTGAATCCAACCTCAATGAAGTATTTATAGATTAGATTTGCATGATGTAGTCCAACAAAGGTGACATTCCCTGCCCCTTTACATCCCCCTTCCTAATTCAGCATGTGTATGTTTGGTCAGAAATGACAACTACCATTTCCTTCCCCCCCCCACATGCATTAGTAGTTGTAAATCATGCAGCAGCACAACTACACATTAATTTGAAATTACAAACATATTGCTGTATTTTTCACAAGCAAAAGCAGGAGGTGGGGGGATCTGTAAGCAACCAAATGTACCAAGCACAGCAGAATCTGAACATTTAATTAAGTTTACGTGTTAAACGTCCTAAGAATAAGCTGATTGTTTTGGAATGTTGTTTGTCGAGATTTTTTCCTTCCTTTCTTCTTTTCTTTCTTATTAAATATTAAAAGAGACATTCTCCATGCAGGTTTTACAGTGTAATTGAGATTTCTCTTGTGAATTTTAGTTTAATAGATTCAAATCAAGAAAACATAACAGTTCTGTTTCATCCATTCAGTAACGTTCAGCCATTGTTCTGACATTGTTTCTGGCAAAAGGCAAATGGAAGATTGAATGCCACAGGGACCTTGATGTTGTCACCTGTCAGGAGAACATCAATTCTCTTGGTCATGGTTATACAGAAATAAAAGTGATCTGTTACTCTTTAAAAGTTAGTTGTCTCCTAACCAGGAAATAACAACTTTCTGTTGTAAGACACCTGGATTGTGACAATCAATGAGAACATTTTTCTTGCAAATACTTTCCACCTATGGCCATAGCGTTAGCAGTTATGAATAGCTGATTTACTCACATTACTGTATATTAGGTTTGTCAATACCTGTCTTTAAACATTGTTTGCCAGAGAGCTGTTCAGCAGCTACAGTTTCTTCCATTACTATGGTAACTGTGATGAGAAACAAATACATTTGCCAGAAAGCTAGCCATGCAGTTTCTAAAGCAAGGATACAGTGGTACATAGGAGCATAAGAAGCTGCTTTGTATTAAGTCACACCATTGGTCCATCGAGCTCAGTATTGTCTACAGTGGCAGCGGCTCTCCAGGGTTTGAACCTGGAAGCTTTTGCGTGCAAAGCAGACGCTCCACATCTAAGTTATGGACAGTAGTGGATGGTGTGGTGGAGCTCCACTGCTCACCTTAGCTCCATTCGGTTGCACCACTTCTGCTTATCAGGAGGTAGAGGGGAGGAGCGAGGTGGTCAGCAAGGTTTGTGTGGTGCAAACGCGCCCAAGAGGCCAATCCAGTACTCCCACAATTGTGCTTGCCCTGTGCTGGCCTCACCACCACTCTACCTCCTGGTAAGCAGCAGTGATGCGACCAACCAGAGGTCAGGTGAGCAGTACAGCCCCATCGGATCACTGACTACTGGTTATGGCTCTTCTGTTCTGCCTGCATTGTTCATTCCTCTGTAATCTCATTAATCTCAAGGTCTTTCAGTACCCTCATAAGCCAGTTCCCCAAGCATCTGAGAGTGTTTGTAGAAGTATTAAGATGTATCAGCATGTTGCCCATGACGGAGTACTCTCCTATCCCCCTTTTTAAAGGGGGAAGATATTTTGGATGAGTTTTCAAAATTGCAGCTTCATTATCTATTTGTTTATGAACAATACTTTCAGCCTGGCCTTCATCATATGATCCCATATGGTGATAATGCAATTAAAACTCTACAAACAATTCCAGTACAGCTAAAAGGGCAAGAAAAACACCAAGGAAAACATCCTTAAAACTGCCACCCTTTAAAAGAATCCTCATCGAATCACACACAGATTCTTTACCTTCAGTGGCACACTAGTACTAATGACAAACAAAAGCCTGAGGAGACCAAAATGTCTCTTGGAAAGGGCCATCACTCAGTGGTAGAGCGTCTTCTTTGCTCTGGGAGAGACCCCAGCTGGAAACCTTGGAGAACTGCTGTCAGTCAGTATAGACAATATTGACCAATGGTCTGACTCAGCAGAAGGCAGTTTCCTATACTGTATATCTTACCAGGAGCCAAAACATTAAAAGTATCAGTGGCAGTCATATTTCCAGGGGCAGATCATAATCAGGGTGCCATTATGGAGAAGGCCCTATCGTGTGACACCACATAACATACCTCTCCAAGAGTTGGAACAGCAAGAAGAGCCCCTTCATGTCATGAATGGACACACCAAGTTTCCTAACCCTGTTGTAGTTGTCAAGGAGCTATGAAATTTCATGTGTTGTGTGAAAAAAAGATATGAAGAAGAGTGTAAGTGTTAAAACTCAAAATGAAGCTACATGATAGTGAGTCAGGCCATTGATCCATCTAGCTCAGTACTGTCCACACTGACTGGCAGTGGTTCTCCAGGGTTCCAGACCGAGGACATTCCCAGCTCCAACTTGGGATGTTGAGGATTGAACCTGGAACCTTCTGCATGCAAAGCAGATACTCTACCACTGAGCTTTAGTCCTTCCCCAAAGGGTTAAAACTGTAATAGTCATTGGAAAAGCTTAATTTCTTGTGAGTCACCTCCTGTACATCATCAGAATAGTGCACCAGCTCAGGATGCCATGATGCTGGGGGATGGGGATGAACAAGGTTCCCTACTTCCATTTCCCCACACATGTCAGTGCTGATATCCTTCCAGGTAAGACCATAAAGAGAAGGGAAGGAAGATGTTTGGGAGATAGTAGAGGGAATCTGGACATTCTTCTCTGGAGCAGGATTTTGGAACTTTAAAAGTTTGTCTCTCATTTAAAGCTGGCTTTTAGGAGAAACAAAGAAACCACATTTGTTTCTAAGCCTGGCATTCCTATTCGCAACAGAAACCATTCTAAATAGTAGGGGGCCTCTTTGAAACCTTGTTGATATAGTGGTTTTCTTTTTATTTCAATGATTTTTGGAGAGGGTCTATAGTACGTGAAAAAATTACAATGAAGTAATTATTGGTTGGTTGTTGCATTCCTTTGCCCATGGCTCCCCCCTACATTTCTTTTTCTCTCCGTTTTTTTGTTTTGCAGCCACATTCATCTTCAGAAAAATGAATATTATAAAGTTTAATCAAAAATCCAACTGTTAGTTGCATTTTATTTAGTCAAAAAGGATGGATCTGCAGTAGGACCCCACATGAATAATCTAATGCACCAGTTTATAAGGAAAATAACATTTCTCTTTGTGGTAATTTTTAACTAGATATGTAAATGCTAGCAAGCTAAATTATTTTATGCATCTTCATATATTTTAGGATTGATACATGCAGAAGGAGGTTTAGAACAAGGAATTTAATTAAGCAATCCTAAAGTGATGCATCCAAATCTAGCTTAAATTTCAAAGCACACCAAGTTCCTTATGTATGTTAATATTCTAAGGCAAGGGTAGAGAACTGGTGATGCATAGCCAGGAGTGGGAAATTGACTGGCAGCAAAAGCAGCATCAGTGGCAAAATCGGCCTCTCTTACCCTTTGCATGCCACCACTACTACCAGATAATAGTGCTCCAGAACAAAGAAGAGACACTCTGGTGTTCTCCAATAGTTCCCAAGCCATGCCAGAAAGCATCAGAGCAGATCGGAGTGCTCCTTACTACAGCCAGAGCAGTCTGACCTGCAAGTCTTGACAGTACATAAAGGGGAACAGCAGACTCTGTGTGGTTGAGGGAGGCAGTAAGAAGATGATGTGATGAGGAAGCAACCTTTCTCCCCATTGCCACCTCTCTTGGAGTGCTTTTGTGCTTTAGTGAAAAGGGGGAATGATATTCCTTCTCAATGCCCCACCTTTGCTAGGATGCTATAATGCTAGAGTGCAAGATGGGGCAGACAAGTGAAAATCCCCACTCTGACACTATTGTGGTCTAGAGGGATGAAATGACAGAGAGGTCCACTTGGGAGTTAGTAATGGGCAGAAAATCCCCAAGTGTCTCTCTGTGTGATTGTCTGTCTGCCTGTTTCTGTGTAGCATTACCTGTGTGTGGCCATGCTCACCCACTATCTCTGGCTATGCCCACTACCAACATGCAGCCCTTGAAGCATTGGTTAACAGTGAACGTGCCCTTTGGACCAAAAGAAGATTAGTCATCTTTGTTCTAAGGCTTAGAAAATCCATGCACACAAAGAACATTGTTGCACAGATCACTTGTTGTACTGGGAACCACGGGCATGAAGCATGAATCAAGTGCAATGTGGAAACATATCCAAGTGAAGATACAGTCTTTCTGTACATTACTGCTTTCTATGCAATTTGCATTGCAGTGGGCATTTGCCTATAGATCCTCATTCACATCAAGTGTAATTGTTCACACATCAAGACCTTGTTTACATGCAAATGGAGTTTCATGAGAGCCACAACCTGTTTTAATAAATCAGCTGGATACGTGAAACAGTACAACTGACTAGCAAGAACACTGTAGGGATGGTGTTTGCTGATAATGTACCTCTTACATTATAGGAACAAAGAACATAAGAAGGAATGGATAGATTGATAATGAACCTGTTTATGGAGGTCTGCTCAGTCATCACTAGCTGATGGTCACTATTTCCCCCCATAATGTCTCAGGTGTATCATTTCTGGGACAATTTGGTGGAAATCATGGCTCCCCCAAAATGGCTGCCATATTTGTGGCTGCCACCATCCCAAGACTCTAGACATAGCACTGTTGTGAAGCATTCTAAGGTGGAATGGTGACTACTACAAAAAATAATGACTGCCAGTAATGACCAGCATTCTTTGTTGTGGTTGCCATATTTTGTAGTGGTATTTGACATCAAAATAGATTTCCTTTAATCTTTTATATGGATTTTTTTACTCCAAACTTAGATTTTTTTCCCTGTGTAAACTAGTTCCTGCTCAGATGTTGTCTATAGACAGGTGACCTTTTACTGAGTGGTAACTTATGGCAGCATGTGCATATCTACTTGGTAAACCAGTCTTTTGAATGGGCCTGCTGCCAACTAGTGAGGATAATCTCACTACATTTCTGCACCTGATCAGAAATCCAGGTTGGCAGGAGACTGGTGTGATACTGCTTATCACTTACCAAATGAGTTACACATACACCAGGACAGATTTCCACTTGGTAAACAGCTGGCTGTATTCAACCACTGAAGGGTCTTCAACATCAAGTCATGACCACTACGTTCCACAATGGAGAAGGAACACACAGCCCCATAGAATAAACAATATGCAAAGGAAAGGGAGAAGCTGCAGAATTCCCTTCAATGTGTGTGGTTCCTTACAAATGACCACCAGTTTGGATGAATTTAAAAGGGAGTTAGGTAGATTCATGTAGGTTAAGGCTATCAGTGACTTCAAGCAAAGATGGCTATGTGTACACTAGCTCAGTGTGAGAGGCAGTATGCCTCTAATACCAATTACTGGAGAGTACATGTGGGGAGAGTGCTGCTGCTCTTGTGTCCTTCTTGTGGCATCCTATAGGTATCTGGTTGGCCACTACGAGAACAGGATGCTGGACTAGATGGGCCTTTGGTGTGGACCATTAGGGCTCTTCTTATGGTCTTTTGAAAGCTATGAACAAAATTGGTATACTGAGAACATAAACTACTTGGCACATGGTAAAGATGTGACTTTCTCACATTCATCCTGTTTACAGCTCAAACCATACAGGCGGGCCTCGCTTATACAGCGGGTTCCATTCCGGACCCCTGCTGTAAAGCGGAAATCGCCATAAAGGGGAACCCCATAGGATATAATGGGGCACGTCACACGAAAATGACACAAAAATGACGCAAAATGCCGCAAAAGGGCAAAATCGGCTTTAAAAAGTGAAATCAAAGCCACTGCATTAGCGGATCACCGGGAAGTGAAACACCGGTAAGCAGGGCCCTACTGTATTTTGAATCACATTTTGATTCCATGTAAGTGTGGAAACTTTGGTCTGTTTCAGTAGTGCTCTTATATGTTCTTATATTGGCCAAAGATCAGAGATAATGACAGCTGTAGTACAGCAACATCTGAAGGATACCATATTGGTTATTCCTGCTGTATGTCAACAAAGTTTACTACAGCTCTTTTAATTAATATTCAGCATATAGTGTATTGATTCTGTGCTTTGCCTTGAGCATGAAATGGCATTTGCTGATTTCTCATCTTTAATAGTTATTATTGGAGTATCATTTTTAAGGGCAGCAAATATATTTGAGAGTGCAGCTTGAATACCACAGGCTATGGTGGGCCTTCTCAGATATTGAGAATCTGGGAGTTTGTTGCCATTATCAAAGGCATATTTTATAACAGGGATTCTGGAAAACAATATGGTCATTTCTGAAGGCCTTTCGCTCTGCATCCTGCTTATTTGCTGGGGTTCACTGGGAGTGGCTTTTTTGTACATTTGTAAAAATAGATTTTTTCATCTCTCTCTCTCTCTCCTCCCATTCTCCATTGGAGAAACACAGACCTCTAATGTGGGGACAGCATAGTTCCCCATTTGAGACAGCTTGCACATCCACTCTGCAGCAGCATCACAAATAAAGTAGCAAGGAGGTTGCCTTTCAAAAAACTTGGCATCCTTGCAACAAATGGTAAATGAATGTCAAAATTAATAATAAGGTGACATTCATTAACACTTTGGCATGTTCAAAGTGCTTCAGATGTTTATGTATCATTTCTAGACAGGCTTCCTTTCCTATACATTGCTCAAAGCAGCATGTCAGTTATCTTTACAACAGCCCTGTAAGGTAAGCTAGTGATTACCCCCAAGTGGGGAGGAGGAGGCTGAAGTGAGGCTGAGAGATAGCTGCTTCCCTAAGACCATCTAGTAAATTCATAGCTTAAGTTCTGAAGAACGGCGACTGAGTAGTTCACACAGCTCATGCCCTAATCTACTTCGCTGCATTCGTCTCCTTGTGAGCTTATGATAATTATAAGGGGAAATTAACAGTACAATCCTATGCATATCTGCTTGGGTTGTGCACTGGATTAGTGCCAAATAGGGCCAATTTGGGCAGATCTGGGCTTTGGCTGAGTCGGCTGCAGACAGCCCCAGATTGCCCTGCGTTGGGCCTCCTGGAGCAAGGAGCTTTGGCTGCACACACCTATTCCCAGCAGGGAAACCCACACATGCAGCAAAACTGAGCAGGACTAAATCCTCTGCTTACCAGCTGGTTGATTTTGGGTGAGCTGGTCAACAGAGGGTGCAACCCTGCTAGTTACAGGGGTCTCACTTGCTAGTGTGTCCCCGCAGTGAACACACTGGGACAGAAGACCCTAGCAGAATTGGGGGGAAATGCTGTGTTGCCTCCCACTCCCAACTGTAGGATATAAAAAGCCCAAGTTAAACATTAGTCCTGCCCCAAATTGTCTATTCAGAAATAAGCCAAATTGAATTTAATGGGGCTTACTCCTAGGTAAGTAAGTGAGACTTACTAGGGAGTAAGTCTCAACTTAAAGAAACTCTGAAAATCTAAATTATACTATGAACCAAGTTCTTGAACTACATAATTTCAGAACCCTGTTTAGCAAATGGACTTTCTAAAGATTTAATCTATATGTGTGGCTAAATATGGATACACCACTAAGAATAATCCTATTTGGACATTCTTACCACACAAGAATAATTGTTTGAGATAGGAGAGAGGGACCAGACACACTTGACCTGCCCCTGTTGTCTTGCCCCATGCAAGCCCCTCCCCAATGCTGTTTCTTGCTTGGTGGCATGTCTGCAGTCGGGCAACCTATCAAATGTTTATTGGCTGCCCTGGGGAGCTAGAATCCTCAAACACTCAGGAGTCCAGGTCACAGGGGAAGTCTACGCATGTTTGGCAGCCTGCCCATTGCAGACATACTCCAAATACATTGACAGCTTTGGGGGAGGGGCTGTCACGGAAAGTGTGTAGCCCCTCAGAGGATTCATGTGGTTCTGAATGCCTGAATAGGGCTAATATCAGTTATGCATTGAGCTTCTCCTCACCATATACATCTAGTAGTAATCATGACAACATCACGGCTTTTTGTGTTTTCCCAATCCTACATCTCTGGTTGCTGCTAAGATGGGGGAGAAATTTGATTCAGTCCACATTTAAAGGCAACTTTACCTAATGCACACTTTACAGAAATGATACATGAACCAAACCATAGCCATCCTTCAAAATTCACATTTCTCTGAATTTTGCAGTGCAGTTCTCCAACCAAGTAGCATGTAAAAAATGCATATACCGTGTAAAGTGTGCATCAAAATACACATATTCATGAAAATAATATACAGAAATGAATTATACTAGGGAAATATAAATGCATTATATTAAGGAAAAATGCTTTGCAAAAATGTATATATTTGGCAAAATTGAGTACAAACGTGTAGATTAAATATTCACACTAAAACTCTGATGAATTTTCATGAGGACTTTCATTGCAAACTGATGTGGAAATGTAGAGAGCTGCATTTACGACTGGAAAAATTAGAAATTGAGAGAAATCAAAATTGACAGATTCACCAATCCCTAGTTGCTACTGACTATGAGTGGAAAAAATTGGAGTGCCATGACATCACAACATGGGTAAATACTACTAGACATTTCAGAAGTGTAGGAGAGGTGTCTGCAGTTTTGTGCAATAAACCCATATATTTTGCACATATAGTTTGGGCCTCACTATTATTCCAAGGAGAAGACAACTCACTAATTTTGTATATTCTTCATGGCTTCTGATCTACACCATTTCTTACTACTCTGTGCTTTAGTCAGACTGATACAGAACCACAGCAAATGGGCTTTTAAAATATGAGTGAAGAGAATTGATGTATCAACCTAATTATCAATTAGTTCTGTAATTGCTTACAACTAATAAGATCAGAACACAGGTCAGCAGTGAAATTGTCCCTTCATATTAACAATGAGGGCGCTTTGGGAGGAAAGTCTGTTTAATACAGGAAATCACAACGTGGTTGGTTCAGCTAAATTTATTCCTGGAAACTTAAAGCTGGATTGTTTCCCTCGTCTTTTGATTTTAATAATTATTATTCAGTCAAAACATTTTTGTGTATAAGTGTGTGTTAATGTGTACATATCTATATATTACAGTGAATAACAAAGCCAATATTATTTTTATAGCAAAATGCATACATTTATGATATACATAAATTGAGACGTATATTTGTTGTTATGTGCCTTCAAGTCGATTATGACTTATGGCGACCCTATGAATCAGCTAACTCCACCAGCATCTGTCATAGACCACCCTCTTCACATCTTGTAAATTCAGGTCTGTGGCTTCCTTTATGGAATCAATCCATCTCTTGTTTGGCCTTCCTCTTTTTCTACTCCCTTCTGTTTTCCCCAGCATTATTGTCTTTTCTAGTGAATCATATCTTCTCATTACGTGTCCAAAGTATGATAACCTCAGTTTCATCATTTTAGCTTCTAGTGACAGTTCTGTTTTAATTTGTTCTAACACCCAATTATTTGTCTTTGTCGCAGTCCATGGTATGTGCAAAGCTCCAACACCACATTTCAAATGAGTTGATTTTTCTCTAAACCACTTTTTCTACTGTCCAACTTTTACATCCATACATAGAGATCGAAAATACCATGGTCTGAATGATCCTGACTTTAGTGTTCAGTGATACATCTTTGCATTTGAGGACCTTTTCTAGTTCTCTCATAGCTGCCCTCCCCAGTCTTAGCCTTCTTATGATTTATTGACTAATGTCTCCATTTTGGCTAACGACTGCGCCAAGGTATTGATAATCTTTGACTAGTTCAATGTCCTCATTGTCAACTTTAAAGTGACATAAATCTTCTGCTATCATTACTTTAGTCTTTTTGACATTCAGCTGTAGTCCTGCTTTATTTAGTTATTTATTTTATTATACTTGTATACCGCCCCATAGCCGAAGCTCTCTGGGCAGTTTACAGTAAAGTGCTTTTGCACTTTCCTCTTTAACTTTCATCAGCATTCATTTCAAATCATTAATGGTTTCTGCTAGTAGTATGGTATCGTCTGCATAAATAATTGATATTTCTTCCGCCAGTCTTCACACCTCCTTCATCTTGGTCCAATCCCGCTTTCTATATAATATGTTCTGTGTATAGATTAAACAAATAGGGTGATAAAATACACCCCTGTCTCACACCCTTTCTGATTGGGAGCCAATCGGTTTCTCCATATTCTCTCCTTTCAGTAGCCTGTTGTGCAGAGTATAGGTTGCACATCAGGACAATCAGATGCTGTGACACCCCCATTTCTTTTAAAGCATTCCATAGTTTTTCATGATCTACACAAAGCCAGTGTGGTGTAGTGGTTAAGGTGTTGGACTACAACCTCGCAGACCAGGGTCTGAATCCTCACACAGCCATGAAACTCACTGGGTGACTTTGGGCCAGCCACTGCCTCTCAGCCTCAGAGGAAGGCAATGGTAAACCGCCTCTGAATACCACTTACCATGAAAACCCTATTCATAGGGTCGCCATAAGTCAGAACTGATTTGAAGGCAGTCCATTTCCATTTCACACAGTCAAAGGCTTTGCTGTAATCTATAAAGCACAGGGTGATTTTCTTCTGAAATTCCTTGATCCATTCTATTATCCAACGTATGTTTGCGATATGATCTTTGGTGCCTCTCCCCTTTTTAAATCAAGCTTGAACATCTGGCATTTCTCGCTCCATATATGGTAAGAGCCTTTGTTGTAGAATCTGGACCACTACTTTACTTGTATGGGATACTAAGGCAATAGTTCGATAATTACTGCATTCCCTGGGATCCCCTTCCTTTGGAATTGGGATGTATATGGAACACTTCCAGTCTGTTGGCCATTGTTTAGCTTTCCATATTTCTTGACAAATTTTTGTCAAAATTTTAACAGATTCAGTCTCAGTACCTTGTAGCAACTCTATTGGTATGGCATCTGTTCCCAGTGATTTGTTTCTTCCAAGTATTTTAAGAGCAGCTTTTACCTCACATTCTAAAATTTCTGGTTCTTCATCATACGGTTCCTCTGTGAATGAATATGTCATCCCTGCATCTCTTTTATAGAGTTCTTCAGTGTATTGCTTCCATCTGCCTTTTATTTCATCTTAGTCAATGTGTTCCCCTGTTGATTATTCATTTCTCTAACCTTTTGGAATAGGGCTCTTGTTCTTCCCTTTTTCTTGTCCTCTTCTATTTCTATACAGTAACTATTGTAATAGTTCTCTTTGTCCCTAAGTACTAGTCACTTTATATTTGAGCTTATCTAATATTGTTTTGCAAATATTCTACAAATGAGCTTCTCTTTTCAGAGATTTGCAGGAGGGTGTGAATGTGTTTGTATGGGGTAGGGTATCCAGGGAAGAAGGAAAAAGACCCCTTTATCCCATCAGACTCTGTGACATGATGCCCATTAAGTATAGGTCAGTGACAGTCAATATTATTGTACCTACTGCTAAAGCATTTCATGCTGAAACCTCTTGGCTTCCCTGGGACAACATTGAAAAGAAGATCAGCATTGTTAAAATTGACTTTCTTTTGCTCCCACTCTGTTGTTTCCTGAATCTATCATACTTTTCCCACTGAGGTCCCTTTGAGGAGCATAAACCAATTTATTTCATATAAAATTACTTTTGGATTGAAAGGAGGCATGACTGAAAACAAACCATGTTAATTGGCACTATTAGCATACAAGGATAATGAGGAATGCCTACAACAGCAACCAGGGTCAGCTTTAGGCATTTAGACGTACCCAGTGAAAATCTGACTTCATGCACCTGAGATTGGTACCAGTTCCCTCCCATACTTCCTCCAGATTCATGCTGTCTTCTTCCCACGTCCTTCTGACTTTCCTACTTAGTCAATTTGTTGTGTTCCTCCATACCAGCTACACATCCTCCTTCTTTGCTCCATTCCTAGCATCTTCACTGCACTACTTCCCAGCAACTTCTCCATCCATTATCTTGCTTTAGCCATCTTTTTTTTATAGATCAGCTTGTTTGGCTGGATCCAAGCAAGCTTTGATTTTCACAGTGGCTTCAGCTGTTTGAAGATGCTGGGAGAATAGGAAACAAGTGTCTCAGACTTCTTGTTTCTGTGCTATTTGTTGCAAATATCTAAAATGGGACTTCTGAAGCTCCTTTATAACAGATGAAAAAAGGCCACCACGGAGAAAAGACACAACATTAAATAAAAAGACAAATCAACCAGATGGGTTAAAGGCCTGCCTACAAGCTCCTAATCTGTTGGGAAAAGTTCATCAGACATTGGGCTAAGTAAAAACATAAGAAGAGCCCTGCTGGATTAGGCTAAAAGCCCATCTAGTCCAGCGTTCTGTTCACCCAGCAGCCAAACAGATGCTTGTGGAAAGCCATAAGTAGGACATGAGATTGATAGTGCTCTCCCTCCCACAGAAGGAATAGACCTTCCTCAGAAGTTCCAGAGCCTAAGAGTAGCCCCTTAGAAGGCTCTTTCCAAATTCCCAAATGTGCCTTACCTATTGGAAGAGCAGACAGGAGGGCCTTTCCAGATAAAGAGTTCAGCTAGGTTCTCGTGGAAGAAGGCAGCCTTTCAGATAACCTACTCCCAAGTCATTTATCTGTTTTTCCCCAAAAAAAGGTCAGAACCAGTATTCTGAATTGTGATCAGAAATGGGCCATTAGCCAGTTAAGCTGTTCTAATATAGTAGTCACATGTTCCTTATAACTGGTCCTAGTTAGCAGTTTGATTGCAGCATTTTTTTAACCAACAGCAGCATCTGAACACTCTTCAGAGGCAGCCCTATGTAGAGAAAGTTGCCATAATCCAAATAAGTAGCCACTGGTATGTGTGCCACCATGGCCAGACCTGATATCACCAGGAACTGGTGCTTATGATGAAATATGCACAGGAGGAGCTCACACATCTCACCACAAAGAGAGATGTTAATGTTCCATATCTGATGCACAGAGAACCATAGAAATAAGACGTTCAAAACATATACACTTCTTCTTTTACCCAGCATCACTTAATACCCAAATATGCTCTTAGAGTCTAAAGATGCACATCTGAAAGGACAATGGAGAGAGATGTGTGTATGTGTGCACTTGTGAAACATCTGGGTCTTATGTGTGTGGAATATAGTCACTAGAGAATGGTGGTTCCAATGTCAGTGGGGCTTGGATAGCTCCTTTCAAGGAGCTATCCAAACTCTGAATCTATTATAGGAATAGGTTTCAGCAGGTTGGACATCCAGGCCATCAGTCTCCACTGAATGTAGTCTACTGTACAATGGTAGTAGTTTCATCTGTTGCCCTGCCCACTTTTGGCTCTGGTCCCACCCACCACTTGCATGTGGCTCCTAGAAGCTGCTCATGAGGACATATGACCCTCAAGTTGAAAAAGTTTCCCTACCCCTGCTTTTAGAGAACAGGATGTATCCGATGACATGACAAGGCCATTAGTCCTATAGTGGCTTAGTAACTGCAACACAATTGTTTACTTTTTCGTCCAACCAGAGCTTGGAAAAGTTACTTTTTTGAACTACAACTCCCATCAGCCCAATCTAGTGGCCATGCTGGCTGGGGCTGATGGGAGCTGTAGTTCAAAAAAGTAACTTTTCCAAGCTCTGGGTCCAACAAAATAGTAAGTTTGGGTTAGGGATGAAATATGGTAGGAGATGGGAGCAGCAGCAGGCCTTATGCCCCACCAAGTACAGATGAAGGGCAGGTATTGTCCCATTCAATCAGATAGCCTGGTCCATTAACCAGCAATGCTACTATTTTGTTTAACTGAAATTAGATTAGCAGAAAGACAATTTTAATGTTGTTCTATTTGATCTGGAGCTCTGCTTTTGTTAATACTGTTCCTTTGTGCATTCTAATCAAGGCTGGGTTCAGTGAAGTTGACAGTTTCACAGTATTCCTATAGCAATAAAACTATAGGCCAAAGCCATAGATATAAATATAACCACTGGAACATAAATGTGTTCTAGTTAAAGTTATTGCCTTATACTCAAAATAGAAAATAAAGGAACACTAAAACTGCATAAATCCATATTTCTCTGAGCTAATAAAAATGTTCAAGAACATAAAGTAGTGAAAGTGAATGTTACATCTTTCTTTGTGGCTCTGAGATGGTGTAATGCCATTAAGATAATCAACCTGTGAGCTTTACAAATAAAACCTCCTATCAAAATGGAAGGCAAAAGACTGTCGTTCCTAATTAGGGGCGTATTTGCCTCCACCATAATTATAGGGAAGACTTGGGAACATTCTCGAATCAAGTGGTAGGAGACACGTGAGATCAATCATCCTATCAGGGAAGGCGCTGCGCAGCAGATATAAGGCTGCTCCGTTATTCCCGCTCTTGCCTTTTTCGCCTTGCGGCAGCTGCGTTTGGTCCTCATTCCACGTTGCTCCGTTGGCGGCTTTGGCGTTCGTTCAGAGATTTTTCATTGCTTGTGATTCCTTTGCCTCTCGTTTTCCTTTTCGAGCCTTTACTTACTATTATCGGGTCTCCGACGATCAGCTGGGCGTTGGGAGTCCGCCTATGCGCCCGCAGCGGCGGGGCAGCAATCCGGCTTCCTTATTTCCTGGTACACATCCACAGGATTCCACTGCCCTTAACAGGGATACACAAACAGCTGATTCTCCTTCGTTGGGAGCAGCTGCCCACCCAGTAGTGTTTATGGGAGGGGTGTTGGTACCCCAGCACCCACAGCTTCCTTGGCCGGCGGCTGCAGTGAGTCCTTGGCAGCCACCTTCGATTTCCTCTTCTCAATCACCTGCTTCTTTGCCCCTTCCATATGGGGTTTATCCTCAAGGCGATACGAACAAAAGAAAAAATTTGGAGGGGAGAGTATATTGACTTGCTTACTCTCCTGTTTCGTGAGCACGAGGCTAAGCCTAAGGATGGTCAGGAAGGGAAACAGCGTGAGGCAGTGATCAAAAGGAAGGTGGATAGGGTGTGGCCTAATTGGTTGAACGCCTATACAATTTATATGGGTGTTATGACACAGGCTTATCCGTCTAGGGCTTTATCCATGATAAAATATCAGGATATAGTGCATCGGGCCTTCCGAGAATTCTCTGGAACAGCTTGGCTTAGGTATGATCAGCATTTTAGACAAAGAGCAGCATTAGATCCCACCCTTCGTTGGGACATTGAACATACTGGACTGTGGCTACGTTCTATGACCTCCGCCAGGCCCTCTCTTGGAGATAGGGCCCATAGTGGGCATTTATTGGCACGTGCGCAGACTTCTGCCTCTGGCTACAGCCAAGGCGGGCAGTGGGTTCAATCCCAACAAGTCTGCTGGACATTTAATAGCAATGGCCGATGCTCAAGACGTCCCTGTAGGTTCCGACATGTTTGTGCACTGTGCGGAGGCAACCACTCTAGTTCCTCTTGCCAGAGGGCACGTACGGCTCCACAGGGTACAGGGGAGCACCCACAGCCAAAACGCAGTCTGGCAATAGCGGGTGTACGTCGCAAGGCCAGTAGCCCGATCAAGCTGGCTCCTTTGGCGAAGCTGTTAGAGCATTATCCCAATTGGCAGGCTGCTAGTTTTATACTCCAGGGTTTTACGGATGGTTTTTGTATCCCTTATGAGGGTCCTAGGATTGCTACATCGCTAGTCAATCAGCCCTCTTATAGTAATTTAGCGCCCGTAGTTTTGGCCAAGCTTCATGAGGAGATACTTGCTGATCGGATATCAGGCCCCTTCCGTTTTCCTCCTTTGGAAAATTTGAGGATTTCCCCTTTAGGTATTATCCCTAAGAAGCAGGCTGGAGAATATCGCCTGATTCATAATTTGTCATTCCCAAAAGGGGCCTCTGTCAATGATGGCATTTCCCCATTATTTGCATCAGTTAGATATACTTCTTTTGACGAGGCGGTTAGAGTAGTTAGAAAAGCTGGAAGGGGTGCTTTAATGGCAAAGTGTGATATAAAATCTGCTTTTCGCCTTTTGCCAGTACACCCTGAGGATGGGGATTTGCTTGGTTTTAAATTTCAAGATCAGTTTTACGTTGACAGAGCTATGCCAATGGGCTGTTCTGTGTCGTGCACTGCTTTTGAAGCATTTAGCACATTTCTAGAATGGGCATTGAGGAGGAAAGCATCGTCCTCCCTTTCTGCTCATTATCTTGATAATTTTTTATTTGTGGGACCGGCCGTGTCTTCTCATAGCCTTCATTTGATGCAATCTTTTGACACTTTAACTGACGAATTGGGAGTTCCGTTAGCTCCCGAAAAGTCAGAGGGCCCTACTACTTCCCTTATTATCTTAGGGCAGTTAGATACTGTGACTCAGTCCTCACGTTTGCCGCTTGAGAAGTTGGTAGTACTGCGTCAACTGCTCTGTTTAGTAATAGGGTTGAAAAAGATCACACTGGCCCGGTTACAGGAACTTGTGGCCACTTAGTTGCTTCCAAAGTTATTTCCCCTGGTCGTGCGTTCCTCAGGCGTTTATGTGACGCCATGAAGGGAGTTCACTCTCACTTCCATTTCATAAGGATCACGTCAGGGATGAGAGAGGATTTGTACATGTGGCTTGCATTCCTGAAGGATTTCAATCGCCTTTCCTTTTGGAGGGAGGAATTACTCTTAGAAGCGAAATTACAGGTGCATTCTGACGCTGCCGGATGCATTGGCTTTGGGGTCATCTTTAGAGCCCAGTGGTGTGCTGAGCGATGGCCTGACAGTTGGCGAGATATCGGGATTACTTCCGATTTGACATTTTTGGAATTTTTCCAATTGTGGTCGCTGTTCGTATCTGGCCAAAGGCATTTACAAACCGCACAGTGCGCTTCTGGTGCGACAATATTTCCACAGTTAGTGTGATTAATGCCCAAACTTCTAAGTCTCCTCGTGTCATGCGCTTGGTGCACGCTTTTGTGTTGCAATGCTTGCGCTTTAATATTTTATTCCTGGCCAGACATGTTCCAGGTTTGCAGAATACAGTAGCTGATGCACTTTCACGCTTACAGATGGCGTGCTTTCTGGAGCTTGCACCTGGAGCGGCTCTGGATCCTGTACCAATCCCACCTTTCCTGTGGAACCTTGGCAACTAGAAGTTGGGGTTGCGATTGCTGCCGCTCTGGCTCCCAGTACTCAAAATGCGTATGAGCGTTCATTTGCTAAGTTCCAGACTTTCCGTATAGGCACGGAGCTGCCTTTGGAGTGGCCTATTCCTGTGGAGCATTTATTGCAGTTTATGATACATTTAAAAGGGCACAATAATTCTGTTTCTACTATCGCTGGTCACCTCTCGGCACTAGCCTTTATTTCCAAGGCAAGGGGGCTGCCAGATCATTCTGTAGATTTTAGGGTCAGATAGGTCCTTGTGGGTTGGTCGCGTTCCGCTCCCAGGTCCGCTGGCCAGAGGAGGCCAATCACGCCTGATGTCCTCCTCCAGATCCTGGCACTATTTAATTCTTTATGCTCATCTCAGTATGAGTCGCACCTGTTCGCCGCAGTAACTCTGACGATGTTTTATGGTGCTTTTCGCCCTAGCGAAGTATTGCCCCCTTCTAAGTGCGATGTGACTTATCGAGCCTTATGCTTTGGCGATTGCACATTAGGTGCAGATATAGTGAGGTTTTCACTGCGGGTCTCTAAGACCGATCAAAGGGCCATGGCAGTATTCGTGCTTTTATGAAGTCGCCAGGTCCAGGTATTGTGCCCTGTGTCTGCAATGCGACAATTCTTATCCATTTGGCCAGCGGGCCAGCGTTATTTGTTCATACATATGGATGGTACTGCCCTGACTCAATTTTGATTTTGGGCCGTTGTTCGGTGGGCCTTGTTGGCCAGTGGTCGCGATGCTGGAATCTATGGGCTGCATTCTTTCCGGATTGGTGCAGTTACAGTTGTGGCCCTTGTGGGCATGAGTATCAGTGAGATACAGGCGATCAGAAAGTGGTGTTCCAATGCATTTAAGTCTTACGTCAGGTTTTAACAGATGACTTTGTTTTTGTTTCCCGTAGGTTTGACAAACATTCCAATTCCCATCAGGATCATCTTGTGTGGCCACTCAATTGTGTTTTGGGCTCATCGGAGGGCATCCTCATCTGTTTATGGAACACAGCTGCAGCTTTCTGCCACAGCTACGATTCAGTGGGAAGCCCGGAGGGGCATGTTATGGGATGCGTTGCTGCCTGCTGTGTGCCGGATCATGTCATTGGCTGACAGGCCGCACATATTGTTAATTCATTTGGGTGAAAATGATTTGGTGCAGCGTCCTGGGTTGGATTTGCTGCTAAAAGTTACGCGTGATCTCACGTGGCTTATTAGATCATATCCCCATCTTCTGCTTGTATGGTCTGAAATGCTTGTTAGAAGGGTTTGGAAGGGTGCTGTTCACCCCAATAAGATAGATAGAGCTAGGAAATGGGTCAATAGGAAGGTTAGGGATTTAGTTTTGTCTCTTGGTGGGGCAGTTATTTCTCATGATAGGATTAGATTCCATGCCCCACATCTATTTCGAGATGATGGTGTTCATCTTTCTGAGCAAGGGTGTGACCTGTTTTTGGAGGATCTTATGGGGGGATTAAGGGGATTGTTATCCTCATTGGGTGGAGGGGACCAAGCTTAAGCTGATCCCCTCTTGTGGCATAGAATTCGGGCAGGTGAGGTATATGGGGGTTAAAATTAGGTGGTTAAGGCATCATGAAAAAGGGGCACTTCCTAGGGAACCATCAGGGCTTTGTGTCCGGCGGGGATCTGTGTTGTGTCCTTGTGGGACCTGCTTGCGCATCATGGTGAACGCCTGTACGGCGGGGCCATGGTGTGGGGGTTGGAACCACACAGCTGGCTCCAAGAGCAAGGAGGGAGGAATTCACCCACGTCCTTGACTATGGAGTCACATGATGATGAGAAGTGATGCCTTAAGAAGGTGAGGGTGTAATCCCTCGTTGTTAGGTTTAGCCTCACCTGCCCGAAAAGATATAGATTTGAATAATTGGCTGTATTGCATTGGATTTAGGATGTTATATTTTAATAAATATAACATTATACCAGTTTGGTGTCATGAGTCTTCTTTGTGTGGGGGCAATGTCGTTCCTAATTAGGGGCGTATTTGCCTCCACCATAATTACAGGGAAGACTTGGGAACATTCTCGAATTAAGTGGTAGGAGACATGTGAGATCAATCATCCTATCAGGGAAGGCGCTGAGCAGCAGATATAAGGCTGCTCCGTTATTCCCGCTCTTGCCTTTTTCGCCTCGCGGCACCCACCCTCCCTCCCTTGTCAGTATGGGCTTTGGTGGTCACCTGAATGGGGCCAAGTAGGAATTTTGGGGGGGGGATCCTGATTTCAGAATCCCTTTGGTTTTGCCTACTCCATACTGCTTGGGTTTAATTCAATTGGCTTCTCGGTTGGGTGGGATGCGTCTGCTTTGGCTGGCATAGAATTCGGGCAGGTGAGGTATATGGGGGTTAAAATTAGGTGGTTAAGGCATCATGAAAAAGGGGCACTTCCTAGGGAACCATCAGGGCTTTGTATCCGGTAGGGATCTGTGTTGTGTCCTTGTGGGACCTGCTTGTGCATCATGGTGAACGCCTGTATGGCGGGGCCATGGTGTGGGGGTTGGAAGCACACAGCTGGCTCCAAGAGCAAGGAGGGAGGAATTCACCCACGTCCTTGACTATGGAGTCACGTGATGATGAGAAGTGATGCCTTAAGAAGGTGAGGGTGTAATTCCTCATTGTTAGGCTTAGCCTCACCTGCCCGAAAAGATATAGATTTGAATAATTGGCTGTATCGCATTGGATTTAGGATGTTATATTTTAATAAATATAACATTATACCAGTTTGGTGTCACGAGTCTTCTTTGTGTGGGGGCAATGTAATATTTGGAATGTTTCATGCATCCATGATTGGTATATATGGGTCTGCTTGTGTCACGATTCAAAAGTCAAAAAGCATATAAAGCAGAACTAAATATTTCACCCATTTATATGTGTTTTTTTAAAGGAACTTGCATGGCATTAATAATAATAATTCATGGATGGCAACTAGAAGAAAGGAAGAAAAATAAGGTCTACAAATAATAGTTTCTTGAGAGACGGCTCCTGCTCAGCCAAAGGCACACACTATATCTATATTTAATTAGTCTTTATAGCTTTGATTGGTGCTACTCATTTACATTGTGTATGATCTACATCAAATAGCAATCCAAATGACAGAGAGCCAGTGGAAGGGAGGCAGGCATAGCAGAGCTTGGGAGTAACTGGTTACAAGTAACAAATTACTTGTAATTTATTACTTTTTTGAGTAATGAGTGTGTAACTTCATTACATTTTGTTGGTAATAGAACAAGTAGTAACTTCATTACTTTTGAGGAGTAATTGTAATGTTTCCAGCATTACTTTTGCGCATTACTTGGGAGAGAGCAGGGGAAGTCTTCAGCTCCACTGATTTGTGAATAAAAATCATGTGGTTCAAATTGGGCTTCTGTGCAGTGTTGTTTTTCTTTCATGCTCTATGGGTGCTTAGGAGGCGATGTGGGAGGAGGTGGAGAGTGAGACGGGGTGAAGAAAACAATTGTTTAAAAATTGACAGGAGTGGAAGGAGAAAAGAGCTGGAGGCAATATATATATATATACAAAAAATACATGTGTTGGGGTATCATCATTGCTGGGGGTGGTGTGAGGGGATGTGAGATTATGTTATGCCATTCTGTTAATCTTATGGATAAAAAAAATTCTACTACCCTCTGTGTGTGTGTGCTTATTTTTAATGTTGTTTTAGGCTACTTAAATGTGCAGCAGCCAAGGCCAGCACCTTGTAGGCATTTTTTTAAAGTAACTAAAATGCAATTGTAGCAATTACTTTTGAGTAAAAGTAAAGTAATCAGTTACTTTCAGAGCAATTGTAATTGTAACGGTAATTACTATTTTTGGGGGGCCATGTAACTAACTGTAATTTATTACTTTTTAAAAGTAATCTTCCAAGCTCTGGTCTGAGCCCCTTTCCGAGCCTTCCATAAGGCCAGGAGAGCCTGGCTCACATGCCTATGGAGAAAAGGCATCAGTTGCAGGGAGATAACAGGTTAATTGCAGCAACAAGGATTCTGTGGCCCTCCAGATGTTGCTGGACTCCATCAGCCCCCCCCAGGTGAGGGAAGTTTGGAGTTGTAGTTCAACAACATCTGAGGGGCAACAGGTTCCCCATCCTTGATTGTTCAGATTCATATTAGCCTCAATGCCTGAACAAAACCTCCATATCCCAAGGTGGTATATCTGATGCTGGGGACTGTCAACAGGGAAGCAAGCCATCATCTTTCATGCCTTCATCACAGGCTTGTTGGAGGCTTCTGGTTGGTCCATTGTGGGAAGCAGATTGTTGAAATTAGAGGCAAACCCCCTTGACTCTTCTTATGCAAGAATAGCCAAACTGAGCCTACACTTGTCAAGGCAGTATACTTCAGTGGACCAAATGCAGTAAAGGGGGTGGACAATGAGGAAGGCCTTGCCTTCTCATGGGTTTCCTTAGATGTTTCGGGCCAGCTGCCATTGGAAACAGAATACTAGGCCAGTTGGATTTTTGGAGCCTCCACAATCAGAGGCAGTCTATCTCTGAGTGCTAGAATCTGGGGACAATCAGCTGGATGGTGGCGGCTGTTCGTCTGCTGCGCCTGCGAGTCGCTTGTGAAATCTCAACATTCTATTATACACAGAATCTCCTAGTTATTTTTTGACACAATTTTTCCCCCGAGCTGCCTGAAGGATAAAACTGACCACTGTTTATAGGAACCAGTGTAGGAACCAAAAGCCCCCAACCCTCTGGGGACTTACCTCTGTGCTGGGAAAGCAGCAGAGGAAAGGTGAAGGAGTCTCTGCTCCGAAGAGTCACCAGTTGCAAAAAAAGGAGATGCAAAAAGAAAAAATAAGCAGGCAGCTGCTTGCAAAAATATATAAAATGGCAAGCTGGGGAAATCCCACCCGGCGCCCTGCCCCTCCTGGACAGGCTCGGCCAATCAGCAGAGTCCATCCTTCCTCCCAGGCAGGGTGCTGAAGGGAAATCCTGGCAGGGCAACATAGAGATAAAAAACAGTAGAGGTGCCCCATCTTATCAACTGATTGTGGGGGGGTGTTTCTGGTTCACCCCAAGGAAACTGTTCATCAATTCCCTTAATGGCCTTAGCAGCACTATACTGTACATTTAGAACATTATCATGCCCCTTTAAACAGTCATGGCTTCTCCCAAAGACTCCTGGGAAGTATAGTTTGTTCAGGGTGCTGAGAGTTGCGAGGAGACCCCCCTACCCCTCACAGAGCTACAAAGTTTGTTCAGGATTCCCTGGGAAGAGGGATGGATTGTTAAACCACTCTAAGAATAGTACCTTTGTAAGGGGGAATAGGGGTCCCTAATTCGCACCATCCAAAGAGGCCCTTTCCCATCCATAAGATCATTGGGTTGTAGCCAACCAAGTCCTACTCAGAGTAGACCCATTGAAATGAATGAACCTAAGTTAGCCTTGCCCATTAACCTCAATGGGTCTGCTCTTCCTTGGGCTGGCATTGGCTATAGCTACCTAACTGAACCACTCATCTTGGCCTTAAAACATTCAGGGCGTTGTTTAAAATTAATAGCAGGGTTGGAAAAAGCAAGAGAGTTGGTATGGTAGCTTCTGCAGTGGAATGATTTGCCCCGATTCCTGGCTCCCAAGATTTAAGAAAGTGGGCTCCCCTGCCACCCGTCACCACTGAATTTTGCTCACTCCTCCCCATCCACTCTTGTGCCTAACTTTGCCTATGTTCAGAGACACTCTTCTCTGATTCCTGACAGCTGTTGGAGTCAATCCCAATCTCAAACAAAGCCCCCAAGGGTCACTGAGCTCTGCCACATCCAAAGCATTTGAAGATTAACTAGTTTTTATAAGAGAATTTAATTACCCTATTATACAACATTAACTGGGCACTGATATATATATATATATATATATATATATATATATATATATATATATATATATATATATATATATATATACAAAAGACAGTTTTGAAAGCAACAAACAGAACTACACTCAAGCTTGCTCTGGATCCCTATAAGGATTCCGTTAATCACCTAATATATATATATAAACATAATTGTGATTAACCAAACAGAGGTTTTTATTATATTAACAAAACATTTCAGCTTCCACCTTCATCAGCTGCCAACATACAAATGCTGTTACCAAGGTGGCAGTTATAGAGCTTTGAGGATGGAATGCTCAGAGGGGCTTCATTTGCAGAAGCTAAGTAGTGGTGGTACTGTCCTCCAGGTTCAGGCCATGTGGTGCCAATGTGTCCAGAGAGTAAATCCAAGAGTTCTCCCTTTTGGTCAATGCTGCTGGATCTCCTGGCATCTCTATCGCTGTAATGTATATATATATTAATAAAGGGGAAATGAATGATCATCAATTAAAATTAATTACATTTTCTTCCACTTAATTAAATTATTCTTTAAATAGGGATGTGTACGAGCCATAAAGAGATGAAGTGTGTGTGTGTCGGGGACAAACAGCTCAGGCTGCAATCCAATATGTGTCTACTCAGAAGTAAGCTCCACTAGGTTCAATGGGACTTACTCCTGGGTAAGCATGTATTGGGTTGCAGCCTTTGTGAGCTGCAAGATGGAGCAGGAGGCAGGGCGGTTTCCATCTTGGATACCAGGCCAGTTGTTGATAAAGTGAAAAGGGGAGGGGTGGTGGTCCAGTGGCTGTGCATCATGTTCCTCACACCCAAGATCTGTCATGCCTATCCCTGACCTGGTACCAAACATGGAGTCCTCAGAGGATGAACCAGACACTCCACAGATTGAGGACCTTGGGGAGCAGGCAGCCCCACCCTGAATCCAATGCTGATGGCCCCCTTCAGGGCCCCTTTGGGTTGATACCTGATGATTAACCCATGGAACTGTCAGAGGAGGGGGTGGGTGGCTACGCTCTGCCTCCATGGCCAGAGGCAGTTTGCTTCCAAATACCAGTTGCTAGAAACTACAGGAGGAGGAGACTGCTCTTGCGCTTAGGTCCTGCTTGCGGGCTTCCCATTGGGGCATCTGGTTGGACACTGTGAGAACATGAGGCTGGACTAGATGGGTACTTTTGGCCTGATCCGGCAGGCTCTTCTTACATTCTTATGGAATTGCCTCCCGCATCCTCTAGAGCAACCTTTCCCAACCTTTGGGTCCCCAGATGTTGCTGAACTACAGTTCCCATAATTCCTGACCATTGGCCATGCTGGATGGGGGTGATGGGAGTTGTAGTCCAGCAACATCTGGGGACCCAAAGGTTGGGAAAGGCTGCTCTAGAGTGATGGCGCAAGAACCTTCGGGTCCAGGCTGAAGAGTGATGGCAAGGTATGTGTCCATGAAACCTGACTCATTGGTCTACTCATAAGTAAGGAGTGAGTAAGTAAAAATTGATACTCCTCCACTATCTGCATCTGTGGTTAGGGTGTGGTTTAGAATGCCAGAGGATATATGGGCTCCCCTTTGAACATTCTAGTTTTTGGAAGCAACACAGGTTTCTGGTCTCTAGCTTGTGATTAGTCTTCCTGCCTTATTGGATTGTGACTTGCCTGAATGTCCTGTGATATTGACCTTGCAGTGTTGCCTGGCTTTGTCTCTGGATCACATTTGGACCTAAACTGTTTCTCTGGTCTGTTCTTGACCTTGGTTTGTTTGGCCTGTGCTACATCTGCAACCCTGCTCTCCTTGGGTGAGTACTTTGGTGAAACTTTATATCTTCTGTAACTGGGACCCCAACCCCTGAAGGCATCCCTTGGAGTTTTACTGGCAACCCAAAGGTCACTGCTGAAAGAATGTTTTTTTGGTGTTTTTTAGGAACAGTGTTTTAGAATCTTTTTAACTGTAATGGCATTTTAGAATGTTTTTAGTGTGCTTTTTATTTTTTCTGATGAATTGTTTTGTTTATGTTTGCAGCCCTGGGCTCCTTCAGGTGGAAGGGTGGGATATAAATTATATTATGATTATTATAATTAACATAGAAAGCTGTTTTCTACAGAGCCAGGCCATTACTCCATCTAGTTTCATCTTGGCTATGCCAGGGGTAGTGGGGGACTCTTCAGATATTAAACAATTCCAGTGTCCCTCAGCCCCAGCAGCTAGCATGGCCATCAGGTAGGGGTGATGATGATGGAGGGCTGCCAGTTTCCAACAAGGATAAATCAACATAGGCCCCCAGAATCCTAGAAGCTCAGAACAGGGGAGGTTGCTTTTCTCAAGTGTGTGACTCAGCTTTTACTTGGCAAAACCTATATCAGCTGGAGAACAGACTCTTAATTCTTCGGTGGTTGCCCTGTGTTCAACCTGGTCTTAACTGGTTGCCCTGTATCATCTTCTGGCTAACGCCCATTCTTCCCAGACCAAAGCTGCCTTATTCGTTCAACTGTAAGACTATCCTAATTGTTCAGTCAGGGACCATATGTCCTTTCTGTCTCTGGTAAGTGGATGTCTTGCTTGCTCAAAGCCAGCCTTTTTCTTTCCTTGGAAGGGTTCTGCTTATGTAGGAACATGAGGCTGACCCAAATAGAGTTGCTAATGTTTGATTCAGCTTCTGCAAAGGCCAACAGGACACCACAATGGTTTTAACGGTGTTGGTGACTGCTGGGATTGCAGATCCGTAACTAGAGAAACAATCTGTATGACACAAGGCTGGGAGGGGAGACTGTTTAATGATGATGTTTACATGCTTGGCCAAGATGGCCTGTGGAGCTGAATGTCAAACTATTACTTGTGCAATGGGGATATTTTGGGGTACGATGCTTCAGGAAATTTGAATGCTGCAATGATTCCCCTTTTCCTCCCCCTCCAGTTTGTTTTTTACAGTAGGGAGAGACCTCAATGGTGGGACTGTGGGAAGGTGTTTTTCTGCCTTCCCAGCACTGAGACTTTCAACCTGGGCCATATCATATCTTAGTAGAAATCTATTGATGCAGAAGGCAGAGGGATTCCCAGGGGTTAGAATGGGGAGCCCCCATCGCTGTGCATGTGTGCCACGATGTGGTCACCCACAGAGTTCTAGGTTGGAACATCTCTCTTAGGCCAGGGATAGGCAACCTTGTGCCCGCCAGATGTTGTTGGACTCCAACTGCCATCAGCCCTAGATGGTATGACATCAATGGTCAAGGGTGATGCATTCTTGGAAGGATGATGACTATGGTTCTTTTTGGGGCTGATGCAAGGTGCTTGTGTCTGTGTTTAAATGACTTGGTCTTTCAGATATTTGGGGCCTATATCCTTCCCTACAGACCCTTTAGCGTGTTGAGATTTGCAGAAAGGGCCCTCTTGGTAGTTCAATCACCCTCAGATGTTTGGCTGGTGGTGACCCAGGAAAGGGCATTCTTTGTGGCAGGCCCTAAGTTGTGCAATTCTCTCCCTGCAGAGATGCGTCTGGCACCTTCACTGTACAGCTTTTGTCATATAATGAAGACCAGGGATGTATTCGTATGAGGCCTCAGGGGGTCTTAGACCCCATACTTTTTTGGAAGCAGGGTCCCTATGTCTTCAGCATCCTACAAGCCATTCAGCATGAAAGGAAAGTGTGTTAGCCATTGAGAAGAATTTTCTAACATGTTTCCTTTTTCTTCCCTGCTGATTGAAGCCAATCGGAGTGAAAGGAGGTAAGAGAGCCACTGAGAAGACTCTTATCAGTAACTAACACACTCCCTTTCCATGCTGATTGGCTTCTATGAACTTTTGTTGTTGTGGGAGAAGGTACACACAGGAAGGACTGAGGAGTGTGGAGATGACAACCAAGAGCAAGCGAGTAAGGGGCCGTGGCATGACTATTGTTATGAGGAATCAAATATTGGGAATATTTAATCTTTGATTCATTTCAGTGAACCAGAGTTTGAAAGGCCTGCAACAGCAAAGATTCCTGGGAAACTGCTCCTCTGTGACCTCTGAGTACATATCTTGCAATGCCTGAAGGTATAGACTTCCTGACTCCCATGGAAATTTGGATTTGTCACCCAGTAAGAATAGGTGCTCCTTTCAAACAAAGGAAATGTTTATGATAATCTAGGCCTTCAGGAGGAAACAGAATAGCTCCTTTTAAACTAGGTGTTGTGCATTTCTAAGCCTTTGAGACAGAATAGCTCCTCTCAAACTGGGAGGTGTTATGCATTTCTAAGCCTTTGGAGGAGACAGGATTGCAGTCGTTATCTGGGAATCCCTCAGGGAATGGTTTCTGGAAAAACAATACATTCCCTGACAGAATTATCCTAAATTCTTTCATTGTTCTTATTTATCATGTCCACATCCTCCTGGAGACATTGGGGGGTCAGTTCAATTGGGAAAAGGTATAAAACATGAGGAGTGAGAAGGGGAGGGCAGTTCCTCTTCTGGGGGTCTCCAACAACTGCTTTTCTTATCAACGCATGCTAGCATCTTTGGGACAATTTCACAGCTATGTATTTGGGTGAGAACTTTCAAATCTGGCGCTGGTTACAAAAGGCGGAGCTTTTGCTCATTGGGCTAGATGCAAAAGTCTCTCTTTCTCAGCCTTAGTCTTGCAGCAACTCTCCAGGAAAGGTATATGCAACTATCTGGACCTTTTTCTTTCCTTTTTTTCTTTCTGTGTGGGTGAGCTTAATGTGAAGGTGTTCATAGGGTTAGTCTCTTTGCTTTAGTCTATCCAGTGTTGCTGAATGAATGACTCATAGTTAGAAACTGCAATTGTAAACTGCAATATTTTTTCTTGATTCTTCTCTTAATAAAACCACTCTTTATTTTACTTTCAGTGTATGTGTTATTGGGTTAAGGGTAAAATTATTCTGGGGGTGACGTGTGTGATGTTCCTATATTAATTTATATATGGTAAGTGTTGTTGTTTTAGAAGATACATGGTAAGTGGAGTGAAAGAGGAGGGGGAGTGATTGGGCAGTAGAATGCGAGATGATTGGCTGAGTGTTTAAAATGGCTGAATGTATAAAAGGAAGAGTGAGAGTGGAATCAGGGGGGGAGAAGAGAACTGAGTGGGTTGCTTGGTGGGGTTTAGAGAGTTGTTTGCCAGGAGGGAGGTGGAGTTCGGATTAGTATTGAGTAAAACCATATGCTTATGTGCCTTAAGAAGAAATCTTGTTAATCTTGTTAGCTTTGTTATCTGTAATAAATACTTAATTTGGTTTACCAAAGGCCTGATCCTTGGCTGGGGTTTCACAGACCAGAAGGGAGGGTAAGGTAATGACCAAGGCTGAAGGGGAACTGTAACAAATGGTGGCAGTGGTGAAGAGAATAACAATACCAGTATTCAGAGTCTCTGGGAATACTAGTATTGGGACGTTACTGGTGGTTGCCTAGCAGGGGGATCTGTTGAGATCTGTGCTAGAGCAGGGAGAGAAACCATAAGAGAGAGCGGTCCGGACTGGTAGAGTCCCTCGTGGTGCCTAGTGACAGGCAGTAGCCACGTGCAGGTAGGAACCTGACAGGGAGAGCCAGGGAAGGACGCCTCACATGTGGTGTCAGTAGCGGTGGGATACAAACAACAGAGAATCCAGATACGAACCAAAGAGAGTCCCAAAGACACGTGGTGACAAAGGAGACTACATCACAGGTGTTGGCTGTAGCAGTGAGATACGAATACTAGACAATCCCTAATAATTGTGTGGCAAACAGAAATAACAAAACAAGATTACTTGTGAGAGTGACTGGCAAAGAGTGTGTGGCAAAGAGTGAGTGAACTCAAACACCATGGCTGAATACATAAAAATGAAAAGAGGAGCTGGTGGAGAAGTGCATAACATTCAATTTACCTCATGAGGGTAAAGGGGTAGATGAATTGAGGGTAGCACTTATAGGATTTGCTACTGCCGAGCAAAAACAACCGGTCAGGGAAGAGACCCCAGAAGGATATTTAAGCAATCCCGCTTATATAGAGTACTTGAGAGAGAAGTTGAAGATGGAAACTGAGATATTGAGGATGGAAGGTGCAGAGAAGGAAAAACAGAGAGAGTTGGAAGCTGAGAGATTGAGGATGGAGGCTGAGGAAAAAGACAAACAGAGAGAGTTGGAAGCTGAGAGATTGAGGATGGAGGCTGAGGAAAAAGACAAGCAGAGGGAGTTGGAAACAGAGAGATTGAGGATGGAAACTGAGAGAATGAGAGTGGATGCGGAGATACAAGGGGAAAGATTAAAATTGGAAAGAGAGAAGTTTCATTCTGATGAAACAAGAAAGGACAGAGATGGAGCAAAAATAAAAATTACTCCAAAGGACTTTGCTGTCTATGAGCCTGGTCAAGATCCTCAAATTTACCTCAGCACCTTTGAAAAAGCAGCTCAGTTGTGGGGGCTACCTGAAGATAAATACATGCAGTATTTATCAAACCTGATTAAAGGGGAATTGGCTGAGGTATACCAATATTTCCCCTCAGACAGGCCCGTCACCTATGCTGAATTCAAAGAAGCAGTGTTTAAAAGATTCAGACTGGGGCCTGATTATTTTAGAAAGCTTTTCAGAAATTGCCAGATACAGACAGGGAGGTCTTTCGTGGAGCTGGGGCAAAACTGATGGACATATTTGGGAAATGGCTGACAAGTGCAAAAGCTCAGTCTGTGGATGAGGTGAAAAACCTCATGATATTGGATCAATTATACCATCAGTTACCACCAGAAATAAGGCTCCTGGTCAAAGACCGTTCCCCTACATCGGTGCAGGAGGCCGCAGAGATGGCAGATCACTTCGCCTCCAACATAACTGGCTGGGTGGGGAAAACATCAAGAGATTTTAAACCCAGACCATATAATGTTGGCAGAAGGGATGTGGTACCACAGCGAGTGAGTCCTCCAGTAAAATCTGAAGGGCACAGGACACCCCAGAGTGGATCTGTGTACCCTAAAAGTGAGGAGAAATTATGCTACAAATGTGGTAGACCGGGGCACCTACATTTTCAATGTGAGGTTGCCAACCCCATTAGTAATCCTGCTCAGACAAGGGCAGTGAAAACAGAACCCAAGGCTGTCAGGCCCAGGATGTGACTCAGGAACCAGACCAACGGCTGTAGTTAATTCGTGTTTTATTATTACATTTATTGTAATGTCCAAACAAAGACTGCGTTTTCTCATGAAGCAATACAGGGATACAGGTCCTGCGGCATTGGGAGAAAGTTGACAGAGCAAGGGACTTCTTCCCGCCTGTTCTTTAAGAAGGGGCCAAACGGGCGTGCAATCTTTCGCTCCTCCTTAACTGCCCCTCAGGTACTGCCCGCCTTCCCCCCCTTCTCTCCTGTCTTTTCAGCTGTCTGCGTGTGCGCGGTGAGGGGGGAAGCATCACCCCCTCCTCTTCTGAAGTTTCCGATTCCAGGATGGGGGATAGGGGAGCGGCTGATGGTAAACTGCCTCCCCGCTTTTCGGCTGTGAGCAGCCCTCCCTCTTTCCCCTCCTGCTCTGAGCCTGAAAGAGGGGGAGGCGTGAGAATGTCCAGGGAGGGCTCAGGCTCCCCGTCGCTAAGCGACCTTATCACTGGCAGTTCCTCTGTTTCATCTTCGCTCCAAAGGGGGGAAGTTCCTCCCCCTTCCCTCTGCCATCCATCCGAATACTCTTCTCCCAACTTTCCGGGATCCAGCTCCCCGGGATTGGGACCCCAGCTCTGCCTTCCGACACCATCCCCCCTCCCAGGCTGTGCCCCCTCCCCTTGTCTGGCTTGGGACGGTGGGGAAAACGTTGATGGAAAAGTTTTACCAATTCTGGAGCATGCACATCAGCTGCATCTTCCCATGATCTGTCAGCCACCCCATAGCCTTTCCAGTGAATCAAGTACTGCAGCTTGTGGCGTCTGATCCTGGAATCTAAGATCTCCTCAACTTCAAACTCAAGCTGCTCATTTACCAGGAGTGGAGCTCCGGGAGGTTCCTCCGGCCGTAACTCACTGGGAGGGGCGGCTTTCGTTAAGAGGGATCGATGGAACACAGAATGTATTTTAAACGTATCAGGCAGCTTCAGTCGGTACGCCACGGGATTAATTTGAGTTTCTATTTCAAAAGGACCCACCCTCTTGTCTTTTCTACATTTGCCCGGCATCTGGAGGAAGCGGGTGGACAGCCATACCTGGTCTCCCGGTTGAAGGGGGGGCCCTCCTTCCTGTGCAGGTCAGCAACTCGCTTGTACTCCACTTTGGCTTCGTTTAACTGCTGTTTCAGTGTCTGTTGCGCCGCTTGCAATTCCTTAAGGAAGTTCTCAGCTGCCGGTACCAGCATTCCTTCTGAGCTGCTTGGAAAGACTTTGGGATGGAATCCATAATTAGCAAAGAACGGGGTTTGTTGACTGCTGGAGTGCAGAGAATTGTTGTAGGCGAACTCTGCAAAATGCAAATATGATACCCAGTCAGTCTGTTGATAGGACACATAACTTCGTAAATATCTTTCCAAAACGGCGTTCAAGCGTTCCGTCTGCCCATCTGTCTGGGGGTGATGGGCGGAGGAGAGTTTTAATTCTGTCTGCAACTGTTTCCACATTGCTCTCCAAAATTTGGCTGTGAACTGAGTTCCTCGGTCTGAGACTATGCTGTTTGGCAATCCATGCAGCCGGTAGACTTCTTTTATGAATAGCTTGGCCATTTCTTTAGCCTCTAAGGCCCCTGCACAAGGAAGAAAGTGTGCCATTTTGGTAAGTAGATCCACCACTACTGAGATGGCTGTCATTCCTTGGGACTTGGGTAGATCAGTTATAAAATCCATGGAGAGGTCCTTCCAGGGTTCGTGTGGGACTGGCAACGGTTGTAACAGTCCTGCTGGTGTCCCTGTTTGTGTTTTTGTCCGCAGACAGACAGAGCAGGACTTTACATAACTCTCAATATCCCGATGCATTTTAGGCCACCAGAAGTCCTTGGCCACGTTCTGAATGGTCTTGTAAATCCCAAAGTGTCCCGCTGTGATGGAATCATGACACTGGCGTAGAATTCTGAGCCTTAATTCCGCTTCTGGCACATAGCTGGCGGTTTTGAACTTTAACAGTCCATTTCTCCTGTGAAAGGTTACTTCTGAGTCTTGACCTTGTCCCGTCTCCTGCTGATATTTTAGCATGTCTGCATCTTCTTGTTGTGCCTTTTTGAGTTCCTCTTCCCATGAAGGCTGGCATTCTCCCAACGTTAATTTCTCTGGCGGGATTATGTACTGAGGCTGGTCCTCGGATTCACTTTCTTTGTATTGTGGCTGTCTGGATAAGGCATCCACTCTGGTTTTTGGCTTGGGCATGGTAAGTAATCTGGAAGTTAAACCTAGTGAAGAACTGGGACCATCTTATCTGTCTCTGGTTCAGCTTTCTGGCAGTTTGGAGGCTTTCAAAGTTCTTGTGGTTGGAGCGCACTTCAATTCGATGAGAGGTCCCCTCTAGGTATTGTCTCCAGTTTTCAAAAGAGTCCTTGATGGCCAGCAGCTCCTTCTCCCAAACTGTGTAGTTCTTCTCTGCAGGCTTTAACTTCTGAGAGAAGTACGCACAGGGGTGCAGCTCCTTCCCTTCTTGGTCTAATTGTAGCAGGACCCCCCCGATGGCAAAATCTGAAGCATCTGCTTCCACTACGAAAGGGCGGTTCGGATCAGCAAAGCGCAGAATGGGCTCAGTAGCAAACCTTCTCTTCAGCTCCTCAAAGGCCTCGGTGGCGTTCTCTGTCCATTGAAACTTCTTCTTCCCCCTTAAACAGTCAGTCAGAGGAGCTGTTAATTTGGAAAACCCTGGAATGAACTTTCTGTAATAATTGGCAAACCCCAAAAACCGTTGTACATCCTTTTTGGTGACAGGTTGGCCCCAGTCCAATATGCAGCTTACTTTCCCTGGGTCCATCTCCACGCCTTCCGCTGAGATTCGATATCCAAGGAAGTCTAGAGACTTGAGGTCAAATCCACATTTCTCTAATTTAGCATACAGGTGATTTTCTCTCAGTCTCTTCAACACCGTCTTCACATGCTGGTCGTGGTCTTCCTGGTTCTTTGAGAACACCAGGATATCATCTAAGTAACAGATTACATACGTGTCCAACAAGTCTCTAAACACGTCGTTCATGAATTTTTGAAAAATTCCTGTACTTCCACAAAGCCCGAACGGCATGACCAGGTATTCATACTGTCCGTAAGCGGTCAAGAATCCTGTTTTCCATTCATCTCCCTCCTTCATTCTGATCAGATTGTACGCTCCTCTCAAATCCAACTTCGTGAAGATTTTTGCAGAGCGCAGTCGGTCCAGCAACTCTGAGATCAGGGGCAGTGGGTAGCTGTTGGGGATGGTGATCTGGTTCAATGCGTGATAGTCATTACAGGGTCTGAGTTCCCCCCCTTCTTTTTCACAAACAATAGTGGCGCTCCAGCAGGGGATTGTGAGGGGCGTATGAATCCTCGCCTCAGGTTTTTATCCAGGAATTCCTTCAGGGCCTCCCTGTCATTCTCTGTGAGAGAGTAGATTCTCCCTGATGGGATGCTGGCTCCTGGCACTAGGTCAATCGCACAGTCGTAAGGGCGGTGGGGGGGGTAAAGTCTCTGCCTCTTTTTCATCAAACACATCTTTGAATTCTTCATACTTTGGCGGCCGGGTCACTTGCTCGATCTCTTGCACTGCCCCTGCTAAGGTGTTCTTGATTCCTTCAGGTTGACAGTTCTTCTGGCAATACTGTGAGGTGAACCACACCACCGCCTCCTTGCAACTTATTTTGGGTTCATGCTTTGCTAGCCAGGGCATTCCCAGAATCACCTCAAAGTTCGAGAGATCTGACACGTATAGCGAAATGAACTCTTCGTGCCCAGGGATTTGAAGTTTCACTTCCTCTGTGGCTTGTGTCACCCCTCCTGACTTCAGGGGTCTCCCATCGATAGTCTCCACAGCTAGGGGAGTGTCCAGTTTCCACCGGGAAATTCCATGACGCTTGACTAACTTTGCATCAATAAAATTTGTGGAGGCTCCACTGTCAATTAAGGCAGTGGAATTAAACACCACTCCTCTGGAAGTTCTAATCCGAATAGGCAAGACCAACACCCCCTTTGAGGGAGGTTGGATCATTGGGGGGCCTTTATACAACGCTGCCCCCAGTCCACCAGCCTGCACATGGACTGGGTGTTCTAGTTTCCCGATGGCTCGGCTTTCCCCCCTTTCAGTCCACAGTCTCTGGCCACATGGCCCAGCTTTGAACAATAAAAGCATAAACGTTCCCGGCGTCGTCTTTTCTTTTCTTCTTCCGTCAGTCTTGGCCTAGCCCCTCCCTGTCCCTCAGTTGCATTACCTGCCATCCCTGCAGTGGGAAGGGTCTTGTTGCGGGATGCCGAAGCTGAGTATCTCGGGACCTCCTGCTTCCTTTCCAGGCGCCTTCCTTCCATCCGGTGATTTATCTGTAGGCATAGTCGGATGAGCCCTGGTAGGTCAGTGGGGGGGGGGGAGGTCCTGGCCAATTCATCCTGGATTTCAGCATTTAATCCACTCTGGTACATAAACATCAGGGTGGCGTCATTGTAACCAGTTTCATGGGACAGAATTTTAAAAGCGTTAGTGTACTCGGAAACAGTCCCTTTAGCTTGCTTCAGAGCGCCTAGTTGCCGTGCTACTGTTTCAGCTCTTTGCGGGTCTTGGAACATCTCGGTCATCTCCTGTATAAATCCTCTGTACCTTCTTAAGACAGTATCTTTTCTCACGAGATACGGAGTCACCCATTTTGCAGCTTCTCCCTCCAGGAGGCTAATCACGAAAGCTACTTTAGCCCCATCGTCTGGAAATTCCGTGTGCCTGACATCCAGATATAACTCACATTGAGCCACAAAGGTTGCCAACTGATCACTTTGTCCCGCGTATTTTGGGGGCAATCCAATGGGAACCTTTACTACGGCAGCTGGAGGGGCTGTTTCCATCTGGTCTATCGTGGCCTTCAAGGTTTGATTATCCGTCTTCAGCACCTTGACTGCTGCTAGCAGGGCTTGAACATCTGCTGCAAATCAGCTACCTTAGTCCTCAAGAGTTCCACTTCTTCCGTCTCAGAAGTGGGGTTCCTCCCCCCCGCTGCTCCCTTTGACATCTTGTCCCAGTCAAGTGAAGAGAGCGTTGAGGGTGATTTAGGTGGCTCTGTCAAGCTGTCAGGCCCAGGATGTGACTCAGGAACCAGACCAACGGCTGTAGTTAATTTGTGTTTTATTAGGGTAATGTCCAAACAAAGACTGCGTTTTCTCATGAAGCAATACAGGGATACAGGTCCTGTGGCATTGGTAGAAAGTTGACAGAGCAAGGGACTTCTTCCCGCCTGTTCTTTAAGAAGGGGCCAAATGGGCGTGCAATCTTTCGCTCCTCCTTAACTGCCCCTCAGGTACTGCCCGCCTTCCCCCCCTTCTCTCCTGTCTTTTCAGCTGTCTGCGTGTGCGCGGTGAGGGGGGAAGCATCACCCCTCCTCTTCTGAAGTTTCCGATTCCAGGATGGGGGATAGGGGAGGAGCTGATGGTAAACTGCCTCCCCGCTTTTCAGCTGTGAGCAGCCCTCCCTTTTTCCCCTCTTGCTCTGACCCTGAAAGAGGGGGAGGTGTGAGAATGTCCAGGGAGGGCTCAGGCTCCCTGTCGCTAAGCGACCTTATCACTGGCAGTTCCTCTGTTTCGTCTTCACTCCAAAGGGGGAAAGTTCCTCCCCTTTCCCTCTGCCATCCATCCGAATACTCTTCTCCCAACTCTCCGGGATCCAGCTCCCCGGGATTGGTTCCCCAGCTCTGCCTTCCGACAAAGGCTTTAGAAACAGCGAAAAAGGTTCAGTTCTGCCAGATAAACTGGACAGAAGTAACAGACCTTGTTTCAAGTCTGAGAGAGGAAGTGAGTGTACAAGGGGCAAATTATTGGGCATTGCTTGATACTGGTGCCGCTCAGACATTACTGAGGCCAGATTTAATAAATTCTGAGGTAATATTACCTCAGGAAACTGTGACTATCCAAGGAGTGAGGGGTCAACCAGAAAGTTTGCCTGTGGCCCTGGTGGAAATGACTTGGAGAGGCCGAGAGGGCCGATATAAAGTAGGCATTAATGCCCAGCAACAAGAACCAGTAATACTGGGAAGAGATGTAATGGGCGCCCAAGGAAAGATCTATGTAGTGACCAGACAGCAAATTGGCAGAGAAAAAGAAGCCATATTAAGGGGGGCTGAAACAAACAGGGTGGAATCTGTTAACCAGTCTCAGGTCACCATAGCAACCACTAGCAGGCCTGCTGAAGGAGACAAACTGTATCAGCTGGTCTCTGGAGAAGAGGCAGAGCAATTCAGGAAAAAGCTGCATAAAGATATCAGTTTGAATCAAATAAAGGAACAAGCTCTGACCCAACAGATTCCTTTCACTGACAAACTGAGGAATCAAGTTGTGTGTGAGAATGGGATTTTATATAGACCGTGGATGCCTGCTGAGAGAATGGATGAATGTGAACAAGTGAAACAAATGATGGAAGTGGTGAAAGAGAATCTCAGTCAAGCTCAGGAGAAGCAAAGTTACTGGTATGACAGAACAGCCAGGGAATGTGTGTATGATGTGGGAGATATGGTTATGGCGTTCATACCCAGGAAACATGACAAATTACAGGCTAACTGGGAAGGACCATATACCATCAGAGAAAGGCTTGACACAGTGACGTA